>NC_054834.1:10169950-10843521 GCF_018345385.1 Vulpes lagopus
AGATGTTAGTTAGCAACATGCCCCTTTCCAGGCAAAGCACAGCCCATTGCTACTTTACGGTGGGCCTCATGCAGCCGGACACCCTGTAGTTGCTACCAACGCTCCCCTCTCACTGTCCCCGGTTGTGCTGAGGCCACCTCATGCTTTTCAAACACTGTCCGGGGCGATGGTGCACTTTGGCACTGGGGCATCGAGCTGTGTTTAATGTGTGATATCTGCAAACTGTCCTTGAATGATATCATTTTCTGCAAATGTGGTCTAGGTATCAACGGCCATCAGGAATTCTGGGCTACAGAATCCAGAAAAATTTCTGGGATTTTTAAGAAATATGAAGCATCTTGGGACAAAATTATATAGAGCGTCTTAAGAGTTCATCCTGGTATTCAGTTCAGCCTCATGCTTCCACGAAATACACCAAAGTACCAATTGCTTTTATTCCTTCATCTGTTTATTCTAAATCCAAATTCATGGCCTACGGTATGACAACTTTGGACACACAGATCTTCTCTCTCGGATCCTCTTCGGATTCACTCTTTTTAAGGGGTCACTGTATTGAAAGACAACCATCTGACTGCAGAGTGCATCTTACTACAATGGACTGTTCTCCTAGAGCTAAATGATCCTGCTTTAGCCAGTCCGAGTATGCTTTATAAGGATGCTTGCAGAAGGGCACAAAAGGATAGGCTTCCTCTATGGGCCATAATATTATCTTTGACACTGCATTTTAGGTATTGTGAAAAGCAGTGCAAATAGTATCAAGTTTTAACGTGATTTCCAGTGCATTGCGTTCTCTGTCTATAGATCAAGGGGTTATTTGTTTATTATTTTTTTTTAAACCCAACTTCCACTCCTGGTCAGAGGGGGAAGAAGTACATCTTGCTTTCAATAAAAAATGAACTACTAATCATCTAATGTCACTTAATGAGCTTGCCACAAAAGCTCTAACGGTCATGGAATTTGCCACATACTACATTTGACCATAAAAGCTCCAAAGCTTAAACTCTGGATAAACATGACAACAGGCTTCACAGTGCCATGGTGTGAGGGACAAAGCTGCAATAGGGATGTTCAGGGTGTTGGTGCTGTTTCCTTCTCTTTGTCTCTCTCAAGGAGGGACTCATCAAAGGGTGCCTGGGAGCCACCCCTCCCTCCTAAGTGACACCTGAGTGTGCAGGCTCAAATGCAGATTCCTGTCTACCCCTTAAATAAATGTGAATTGTTCCAATGTCAGATCTCCGTCTCTTTCAAGGCTTTCATTTTTTTCTTTTGGTATTTAGCTCCTATAACTGGCTCAGCCGGACCCTACAGGCTAGAGAAAGACTATAAAGTCGAGGCATATTCAGTTATATGGGGAGTTCCCAGGGTCTCTCTAGCCATTTCAGCCATTGCTTTCTTGGCTTCCCCGGGGAAGACTTCAGAAATCTACATATTTGATTGGGAATGCCCCAGACACTCTACGGGTGTTGGTGAACACCTGAGATGGCACTCAAACCAATAAAAGGAAATCACGTTTTAGGACTAAAAATAAGCCAAAGAGGACTTTAGCAAAAATAACAAATTGACAACGACTTACAAACCTATGGCTGCCTTCATCACGAGGCTGTCAAGATGAAACAAAATTAATGTTTCCCAACAGGGAGCAGGCGTATTCATATCACTGATGCTGCTTGTTAGTGTTGATGTTTCTGTGTTGTTGGGAATAACATATACAAGCCTTGAAACAAATTTCCCAGCAGTAGTATCCTTGTATAGACTGAATAAAGGTTATTTTCTACAGGGAGGTATCTTATAAGAAAAAACAGTAGGGGAGACCATAGAAGTGAGAGGATCCTATGGCGCTTTTTGTATTTAACAACAATCAATGGGTTTTATGGAAAATCATTGAGCAAAATGTGAGCTGCAAGCTACTACCCCATACTGATGTTATTTATAGCCTTAGTCTTAAACTGCAGGCAAAGTACACTTCCGTCCTTTGGGGAATACATTAAAAGTATAAAGAGCAGATAAAAAGACAGCATTTCATGGATCACCAAGAACAAAATCCACTTAAATGAGTTTAGAGTTGGTTTCTTGGCTTTTCCTGATGGAGGAGGACTCATAAGGCATTGCCCAAGAGGAAAAAGCTCTTACAGAAGTGCCTTTGTTACCTCATGCATAAACATGGGATTAGTGCAACACACACACACACACACACACACACACACATATGCATGCAGGGGTCTGCTGCTGGCGGCTTGACCCAGATCAACTTGAACACAACCAAGGCCGGATTCTATTATTTATTTATTTATTTATTCATTTATTTATTCATTTTGGAGGGGGCGGGGACAGCTTAGGCCAGATTCTTACCACCCCTTTCTGAGCCACTTAAAGCAGCTACTTCTTTGAAAAAAAAAATGTGCTTTGAGAGTTGTGTCTGGCAAGGCCATGTTAAAGCATTCCTTTGCAGTCACGAGATGGTTAATTTTCTTTCTACGGTGAATTTTTCTGGGAAAATCCTGAAAGCCATCCCTGGGCAGAAACGGTGGGAGGGTTAACACCCAGTGGGACTGGCAGCCTGACAACGTTTGCTCGGGATACCTGTCTGCAGACAGGGGACGGTGGCTCTCAGCTGCGTAGGACGGCAGGTCCAGAAGGAAGCTTCTGGCCCACCAGTGGGGGATTCCCAATGAGACTGCCTTCTTTGTGAGTTGATAGGAGTTATCAAGCCAGGACCCCGATCTGCTTAAGCACCTTCATTTCTGTCAATGCCACCGATTCCAATGTATAACCGCCCCAGACTTAGTCCCCACACTGTACCCCTCCAGCTCTGCCCGCCCGAAGAAGAAAAGCTGAGCCATGAGGACAGACGAGGCCCAGGCCGGCCAGGACAGGTGACAGCATGTGGGCACGGGTTACCTGCAGATGGCCGACTGGCTGTACGCGGGGCCCTCTGTAGCACTGAGAGCCTGTCCCACCTGAGTCTGGGTCAGGCCAAGGGACAGGCGCCGGATTTTAAAAGCTTTGGCAAATTCTCGGATCTCCTCCAGATTAACCCCATCCACCTCACCCGCTGCCGTTTGAGGATCTGTGGAGATGTTTTTAAAAATAGGATCAATACGTCAACACACATCCAAGTGATATCTGTTTATTACGGTTTATAAGAAAGCGGCTCTCTCTAGCAGCAGAGTGGTGGGGGAAGCAGACACTGTGGAATGTTCTCTCTTGCTCCCAAGTGGGGCACCCGGGATCCCATCCTCAAGTCATTACACCTCTACAAGTCATCCTTCGGGGTGATTCTATCCCAGGTAAGGCCACAGGTAGTTCACATACTGCCACTTTCACAACACAAGAGTGTGCTCCCCTGGGCTGAACGGGTAACAGCCAGGGCAGGAAGGCACCAGCTAGGGGATGCATCTCCATTTTGCCCATAAACAGGTTCCAATACTGGGCAAAAATTGTACACATTTTGCCCATAAATATGGTCAAATATTCAGCAAAAATATATGAATATAAATTTGGTGCAGAAAAGTACAATTGTGCCGCTTGAAATGTCTTAATTGGATTCTTTAGAGCTAAAAATTGCCATTGAAAAAAAAAAGTAGAATTTTCTATCTTTCCTTCTCCGGCTCACCGCTGCAGTCGGGCTAACAGATGGTAATGTTGTCTAATTTCTTTCGCTCACATTAGCCCCTCCAAAGAGCCCGCTTATGAAGCTGTGAAAATAATATTGTCCCCCCTCCCCATACTCCCCACAGCAATAGCAGTTTACTGACACGATGCCTTTGTCCCCTAAAAGGGCACATAATAAAAAATGCCTACTGCAGGAAGGCTCCTTTGGTGCTGGATAACGCGGTCAATTTAGGACTTATCAAGGGAAATGACACAACAGCTGGAGAACGCACCCCCCTTCCCGCTACTGATCCCCGGATAAATGATAAATGAAAGTGTACGCCAAGCTGGGACAGCATGGGTTGGGGCTAGGGGAAGATTTCAAAGTGCTGCTCCATCCTGCCTGGAGCGAAGCCCGTCTGCCTGCGAGCTGACTCTATTGTTCTCCACCTCATTCCCCGGACTTAGGTGAGAAGTTTTTCTCTTCCTCTCTCCGCACAATAATCCATCAATTTCAGTAAATCCAAGTACTTGTCTAGGGACTCTGGTGGACTAGAGTAGTCTTCTGGGCTCAGGGCTACAGAAACCCCTGTTGTCAGGCAGAGAAATAAATATTTGCATTGCAAGGACCAAGAGTTCTCGAAGAGTTTTAGATAAACATGTGAATATGGGGCCTGGGGTGGGTGGAGAGGTCCAAGCTTCCCCTACAGATTCTCTCATAACAGGGGACACGGACTCTGTCGGTAGGATTAGCACTACAGTTGTGCATCTTCACATGAAAAAAACTTCTGTGGACTTTGTGCACATCCTTAGTCCTAATTTTGCTGAGGAAAGGTTGAAAAGTGGTCCAACCCCTGCAAACAGTTCTCTAAGTATTTCTTGAGTGACTCCAGGGGTGTCTTACTGATGGTTAAAGGGAGCAGGAGAAATAGGAGAGGCGGTTCTGGCCTCCATGGAGTTTGCAGTCTATAGGGGGGTTGGGGGTCAATATTATGAATGAGAAGCAATCCATGAAAAATACCAGGCTGAGTGTAATGGGGAACTAACGGGGTCACACCCGCAGCAGAATTGACAGAGAAGGGAGACGTGACAGGAGGGAGGATGCATCTGAGTCATGCCCAATGGACAGCCCATTCACAGAATGGAGAGGCCATATTCTGGGCAGTGGGAGCAGCATGCAGACGGGCATGGATGCCGGCAGGAGCAAAAGCACGGTGGGGGTGTCTGCAAGGGTTTTGGACTGGGAGCTCCTGCTAGAAGTGCAGGATATTTCACTGTAGGGCATTGAGAATTGTGTCCATGGGCAGGGGCAGAGGGTGACCATAAAACTGATGAAGATTAATTAAAATCTTGCTTCCCCCTCCCCCAACTACCCTCTCCATCCCCCAAGAAGCCTGGCAACCCTGGTTCAAGAAAGACTTGTTTGGGTTGTCCTTGAGAGAGGCTGCCCTCTGGATCTTAAATCCCACCAGCACAGCAGCCTGGAGCAGCTTCAAGGGTTTGCTAAGGATTCTGGGAAGTCACGTCCACGCACATAGCAGCCTGGAGCCTCTTCTCTCCTTTCTTCATTTAAACGTTTCCTAGAGCAGAAGTTGCAAATGAGCAGCTTGCACATAAAACTCAGCTTTCCTAGAGCTTACAGTTTTTTTGGACTTGCCAACATTTAAACATTGGGAGATTTCTAAAGAAAAAAAAAATCTCATTTTTTTTTTTTACATTCTTTTGAGATGTTGGAAGATCTGGCTGTACCTGGTCTCCGTTGGAGCTTCTGGGGAACAGGCAGCTAGAACTGGTTCTGACTGGCCCATTCAGGTGCTCCTCCTTCTCCTCATCTGCAGCCCTCTTAGACCTGCTGCCTGGCTCAGCCTATTTTGCGACTCTTTGTTTAGTGTGTGCTTCCCAACAGGGTGGAGATCGGTTCTGGGGTGGTGGCGAAGTCTTAGATGGGACAATGGTTGTGCCCACCCCCAAGCCCCAGAGGGCTGCGGGGCTACAGAGACAGATGTGCAGTAGATCTGTGCTATTAACGTTTCATGGGGTGGGGTAGGGCAACTGGGATTTAAAAGCAAAGCATAAAGGGGCTACGTGTGTGGGAGGAGGTGATGATAAAATACTAGTTGAGACCCTCTGGTTTGGAGCAGAGCCCCAGACACTTGGTACAGATGGGCACAGGGAGAGAGGGCTCTGGGCAGCCTTACCAGCGTGGGAATGGAGGTTCAAACCCGAGGGTGAGAAATTGTAAACTGGAGACTTTCCTTGTAGCCATATGGCATTTAGGGTGGTGCCTAGGAGTCACCCGATGGGGCCCAGGACATGCATTTTGAACAGATACCGCAGGTGATTCTGATGCAGGGGATCCCTTGACCCCCAGGGCAGGGTTGGGGGTAGCTTCTGGCCTGCCCTAGTTGGGGCATGGCTCCCTCTGCACATCACTGTCTTCTCTCGACTCTTTACCATCATTCTTCGCCAGGTTCCACTACACAGAAAAGTTGCCGTGCCACCTGTGTAAGAGCGATGAGCCAAAAAGGCCCTATGGTGGCGGGGTGCCCTGGGCAGGTGCCCTTCCCCGACCCCAGCCCCATCCGGGTGTCGGCAGGCTGGGGTTGCCAGGCTAGTCCGGGGTTAAGGGGGACAGCTGTTCTTTGAGCAAAGCTTAGAGCCTCCGTGGGAGGGGACTGTGCTGCCCTGCGTTCACTCCATCTCTAGATGCGTGAAAATCAGGGAGTTGGGCGGCCCGTGAGGGTTGGGGCCTTAGACTTGGGGGGCAATCCTCAGTAAACCCCGCGTCTGCCTTCTTGCCTTTAAGGCCTATTATGTCTCCTGGAGACTAGCAACTCAATCCATGTGTGTGCCGGATTCCCGACAATCCCTGGAGCTGGGCAGAGAGCCTCTTACGGCCGCACTGACGTGTGAGGCCAGTTGTCAGGACTTTCAGTCCAAGGCTCGGGGCCCTGAGTGTCTGCCCTACTGCCCTACAGCATCTTCCGTGGCTCCGGACAAACACTCATTGCACCAGGAGGCAGAACTCCTTCCTCCTCCTCCTCCTTGTCTTCTTCTTCTTCTTCTTCTTCTTCTTCTTCTTCTTCTTCTCCTCCTCCTCCTCCTCCTCCTCCTCCTCCTCCTCCTCCTCCTCCTCCTTCTTCTCACGCATTTCCCCTCTTGTCTTTCTCCTCGTTCTACTTACAGAGCTGATGAGACAGGAATGGTTGTGAAATTTAAGCAGCGTGATGGTCTGTTGGATAAAGGCCTGGGGAGGGGAAATTGGTATCTCCTGGTTGGTGCAATGTGTTCATTGCTGGAGGTGAGCTGCCTGGTTTTCTTTCCATTTTTGTTCTTACCCATAAAAGCAGATGGTAAAATGTCTTGCAGCTTTCTCCATGAGTCCCAAGACTACAGAGGCCTCCCCATGCAAAAAAAGGGGCCCACCTGTGGACAAAAATCCATTTCACCTTGATTACAACCTGCGGGACTTGTCTTCACACTTGGGGAGAATTCATCAGGTGGTGCCTGTAAGGTGTTTTTGAATTAATGAGAAAAACTGATGCTTTTTTTTTTTTTTTTGGATCCTAAAGTTTCTGACTTAAAGCTCTTCAGGATTTCCTCCCCCGTCCCCCCACTTTTGGAACAATTCCCCTTCCTTAAGGGACATATGCTTTTCTATTTGAGGAGAGAAAACAAGTAGGGAATGTGGTAAATGGGACCTTCTTCCCTGGAACGTGACTTCAGCTCTCAGTTTGGCTCGGAGGTTGACATTCCACCCAGGGGTAGCTCAGTCTGGCTTTCGCTCATCCAGGTTGGGTCAATTTCAAGGATGAATCTGAGGCCACCTTGATGGGGACCCCAGAGGGATCTCTCAGATCCCCCTAGTGGGTGGACTCACCACTAGAGCAACCCAGTCTGGGATTTCTCTGCATTGAGGAGGAAGTGACACCTTTAACAGAAGTTTGCTCCAGATTAAGTCAGCCCAATATATTAAGGACAGGGTCAGAAAGTGACAGCAATGATTGCCAGCCCCCGCCCTGAATCTGACCCTCGCTGGAAGAGCCAGAAGATCAACCTATATAGAGATTAACTGGCCGAGAGATTTAGACTCCACTGGCATTGAAAATTGGCAGGGATTCATAAGTATACTGATGACGCTTCCCAAGTCAAATCTGGAATGCAAGGGCTGAAAAGTCAAAGATTTTTATGGGAACTAAATGCAAATTGGGGGAAAACAAACCTGTTCTGCAGAATCTGGTTGTATGTTTGCTGGATCTGCCCCATCCTGAATGCTAAGGCTGGACGGGCACAGATGTTTTGTGTTGTTTAATTTTAAAAATTCAGCCCCTTCTACCCGTTAACGTGGACGTCATATAAGGGGTTGCTAACTGGGTCGAACGGTCAGCATCCATCAACATCATCCTCCTACAACCTCTGCTTATGGGATTTTTATATGAAAAATATGCAACTTTAAAGAAACTGCCAAGGGTGAATTAACTGTCTTATGTAAACACTCATCTGCTTTTTTTTTTTTTTCAATGCTATTCTCACAGCCAATAGCGGGCATATTTACCAAATATTCCAAAGAAATAAGAAACCATTTAGGAACGTGCAATGTAATTTGGTAGAACAGTTGACTTACAATAGGGTTACTTCACTGTGGAGAATGTGAATTGTGATCATGGGAATCGGGCGTGCCATTAGCTATGACCGTGCATCTTTACAGTCACTCGATGGTTTGTTTTTTTTGTGGTAATACCCAGAGGTCCTTTGCTGTCCAAAAGATCAAGTTTACAGGCCAGGGGTTTAAAAAGTGTGTACTGAAAAACAGAACGAAACCAAACTTGGCAAAGAATTTTTAAAAACCCCAAATCTACCTGTTTTTACATAGCACTGTGTAAGTCTTGGGCCAATTTGGGACATTCGTCTAGTCATCTGTTTGACCCTATTAGGCTTTCCGAAAGCCCTGCTTGTTGAAACTATATTTACCTCTGAGGACTGCAGAGGCTAAGCAAAGTTTAACACAGGGCCAGCTGTGTAGCTACTGTGAACAGGTACCGTACAGATGTCTTACCACCTGCGACTATTTGGTAATGCTGAGCTCGGATGTGGTGTTCTTTGCATTGGAAGATCCTGTTATCATTGCTAAGGCATTAACTCTGCATTCTTTTGCCTGGAGAGGGGAAGATTTTGGTTCCATTTTCTCTGGAACGATGGCAAGACGTGCAGGGTTACAATGACAGTCTTTGACCGTGAAGTGGGAGGGTTCATCGACCAAGGTCTCGACCACAGGTTCAACTCCAGTGTGACCTGCTTCTTACTATGGCCTTGGTCTCTTGGAGGGATTTGTTGATTAACCATTCTACTCAATTCAAGAATTATTTACTCTTGCAAGTCCTTCTGTTCTGTCTCAACCTCCAAAACTGAGTTAACTGTGGGCTGTATTGCCAGAGTCCCTATTCCTGCGTTGAGCGTAGCATTCATTTCCTTTTATTGTAACTGTGTTTCTTGTTACCAGTTCATGACCTCCCCCAGGGCAGGAAGCACATCTGGCTTATTTTTGCTTTCCTCATTTCTGTTCCTGTGCTCAGCATATACATGGTGCTCAATAAGTGTTTTTATTTTTAAGTTGACAGCCTCTGACTAAACCACCCTTTTATTCCCCCTGTGAATTGAACCTGTGTAGCAACTGTATCTAAAGTATGGGGTTGGATCTCCCCAGAATATCCTATCTGCAGGTTTGGTGAAGCTTTATCTCAGACAAAAATAATTTTAAATGGATAGTTCATGCTTGAATATAAACTTCAAAATATGCACAATGTCTAGTTTTTCTCTTTATATTAGCTCAGAGAAAAGCCTGTGCTTTAATCGTAAGGTGTGGGTCCAGGCATTTAAAGGATTATTTGAGGAATATTTAGGTGATTTGATATATTTTGTCATTCAGATTTCACTGGATAAAATTTATGTGTAAGCATCTTATTTTTTAAGGCAGCTGTGCTGTATGGTGTGTATACGACCCATTGAATCAGACTCTTTAGGTTATCGTCCTGGCCTTGCCGCCCATTAGATTTGTCACACAGAGTGTCACGATCTCTCAACCAAGACGGAATGTGGTACTTCTGACAGAAGATGGCCAAAATGGTTGTAACCATTTTTAGAACCTTCAGGATCTATCTGACGTCAGGTTCAAGATCTGAGAATGAGCATTTCTAGGACTTCATTGTGAGTATTAAGACAAGCACAATATTGAAAGTGCTTTGAAAACCCTACTTTACACATGAAGTCTCAAACAAAGATTTGTTGGGGGAATCTGCATCAGAGAAATGCTCCGTGTATCATTCATTGTGTAGTTGGGTTTTGAGACAGAAAGAAATTAATTAAGCAACATGCTCAAAATCTGTAGCAATTTTAAGCCTAGTAATGGGTTTGTGTAAAGTCTGTCCCCCGGGTTACAGCTAGAGCCTCTATGTATCTGCCTGAGAAGGCTCCTGATACAGGCTCTGCATGTGGGTTTGGCGTTTCCTGCCTCAAGTGCATACAGTAAAGGAGTCTCTGTCCCCATTCTTCATATTTCATATCAGGATATGTAATATAGGTCACTCATTATACACCTAGAACTTAGATGCTCCATTGGCACTTGTGCAATTGAAGTTCCATCTGTCCCATTACGTAGCTCTGTTACTGATGTCTAAAAAAGGCTAATCTTCTCCTGCCCAGTTTGAGACAAGTGACTAGAGAGAACCGGATGTCATCCATCCATCTGTCCGTGTGTTCATCCACTCATCCATCTCTAGTCATCCAGCACGTGCCGAATGCTTACGTTGTGTAATATTTGTGGGGTGGTTTGTACTTGACTTCATATTTAACTTATGTCTTCTTTATAAGATGTTTGATTTCAGTTCCTTTTCTCTCAGGACCAAAGCTTAACAGCCTATCCTAAATTTGTGACCTTGCTGCTCTTTACAACTAGAGTATTTCGTGGAAACTTATGCAGAATATCGAATTGGAATGACATTGAAATCTTTTGTAATGCCCCTATGAGGAGTGCCTCTATTGTGGAAAATCTGACTAAAATGAACTTAGCTGTGATTTTGCTTAAGTAAGACTAGAGTTTCTGGCCCAAACGAGAGGGGTTGTATATCTAAACAACCTATAATAACTGATTGATGGTAAACTCCATATGTAACCTGAATTTTGGTGTTGACCCATTTGTGGGATCAAGAGCCTTCAGGCTAGTCTACTGAGACACTTGGGCATTTTAATATCTTCCCTTAATTCCTCATTCTCTTCTCCATTCTGTATCATCCTTGCCTGTATAATCCCTATAATTGAATGTATGTATGCACGCACACATATAATTTCTTTTAGGGGGGTTGCTTGTATGGGGAGGGCATGGCAACCCTCCCTTTTGCTTTGCATGACAGAGGATATGTGAGGATCCCTACTGTTCCCATTATAACAAGTTATTCATGACACTTGATCAAACAGAGATACTCAGATGTGTTCTCAGTTTATGGCACAGTTGCCCATGCAGTGCTTTGGCCCTTTAAACCTATAATTACTGGATTTTCGTTTCCTGGAGAATTATAATCTAAGTGCGCATTCTATGATTTTTTTTATGGGTAAAAACTGCACTGAAGGTGAACAACCTACGTGAAATTAGACCATTGTCCCACACATCTAACATGTTTCACTTTGCATGTGTCACATATGCTGTCTTTACCTGGGGCCAAAAATTAGATAAAAAAATTAAAATTTTATATATATATATATATATATATATATATATATATATATATATATATTGCCCTGCTCAGGGAAGCAGACTCCCAGGCTTATTTTATTTTATGAATGGTGGTTCAGAGATTTCCCATCCCATGGCAGCCCATGCCGCTCCCCCCACGGGCCCCTGGAGGCAGCTCCCTGCGCACACACACCCACCCGCCCACGGGCACGCTCTCTTTTATTTCCTCTGACACCTACAAATAGAATGGCAGGGGACTTCAAACACACAGAAAAGCTGCTTGACCTGCTGGCTGAGTGCCTGTTGTTGGTTATTTCAGTTCTGAGCTCTGTGGCTCATGCCCTGCAAACTGATCAGTTCTCCCTTCTGAAGAGGATGGGCCGACTCAACAGGGCAGAGAGCACTTGAGATAGACCCTGGCCCCAAGCACACTCATCCACCGGGTGTGCTTTGGGGGGCTGCTTCCCTAAGGAACCATGTGGCCCTGGGCAGTGACCTTATTCCAGCATTGGCCTTAGAAGAGCCAGGAAATTCCTCTTTGATGTTGAAAGAACGAGAGAAAGGAGGACAGGGGCATAGTGGGAGAGAGAAAGGGAGGAGAAGGGGGAGGAGGAGGAGGGAGGAGCAGGAGGACCTAGAGGAGGGGAAGGAGGAGGAGGGGGAGCTCCTGAAGGAGGGGATGGAGGAGGAGGGGGAGGAGGCGGGGAGGAGGGAAAGCATTGCAGATAGGCAACAAGAAGGCCACCATGATTTAACAGAGCCAGAAAGGATACTTACTGCTGACTAACTGGCCCACGCTCAAAGCTGAAGAAGAGGAGGATGAGGAGGAGGAAGAAGAAGCCTGCCGGACGGGGCTTTGAGACATGGATGCTTGGCTATGAGCCAGATGCAGAAGGTTGCTTTGGGAGGCTGCTTGACCCACTGACGTCTGGGAGGGTTGGTGGAGCTACATGGGAGGGGGTGTAAAAAAAAAATACACACATGAGTAAGAAATCAGGGGGAAAGTGCCAGAGAATAGACGTTTCATCTGGGGTGGAAGCATTATATTTCCAAGAACACATACTTCTCAGGAACGGTGCAAACTCTATGCAACTGGCAGTATTTTTTTTTTTTTTTGTATATAATATTTTGCTGCTTGCCTGACAGGCATTTTATTAGTAATCCTAAATATATTATTAATTCCCTACTTGGCTTGCTGGAACACCCAATTTTCTACCTTTCTCGACCACAGCGTGTGGCTGGACTCTTCTCTGCCTGTTCACACAATTACAGCGCACTTGACAGGCTTCTCAAGTATGTACAGAGAAAATACGGTGCTTGCGATCACCTCGGAGTGTGCAGCTCAAGCTTAAAGGTGTGGCTGCGCCCACCCATTTTGCCTTCTGTAGCTGGTATTTTTAGGAAAGGTCCCATTTGGGCTGAGAGTGAATGGAGTTTGAGAACTTTCTGCTCCCCTGGATCAAAGAGTCTGGCTGGATTACTGTAAAGTTGGGGGAAAAAATGTTCTCTGATGTCCTATGGGCCACGGAGAGAGAAGTTGGGGCAGCCAGGACAAAAATATCCAGTAACATTTGTAGTTTTTGGTTGTCATTTTCTTACTGTGTGCCACCCTGTGTTAAGTAAGGGCTTTCATACATGCCCTTGCTCATTTAATTCTCCTAGGAGCCTGTGAAGTGGGTGTTATTTTGACCTCTCCTTTGCAGACAAAGAAGCAGAAGCTCAGCGAGGTTAAAGGGTTTTTGTAGGTTCATTCGGTAGGTGTGGGGGAGCTGGTGTCTGGATGTGTGAAGTCTGACCCTGAGGCTCAAGCTCTTAATCACAATGCCACAAGCAAGCATTAACCTAATTTTCAAAATTTAGGGAGCCTCGAGAAAGGCTGTCTTTATGTCCATTTATTCATGACTCCTTTACAGGTTCTCAAAGGCCGGCTGTCCTGGGTAGTGAGAAAAGCCCAGCTCAGGAGAGGAGGGTTGGAGGAAAGGCAAGTGATTGCAAGTACGGGGTCCCCTTGGAGACTCAGGGGGATCCCACCATCTGTGTTTTGCCCTTCCCAAGAAGCTGACATGAAGGGGGCTGCTCAAGATCCTGGGCAGGTGCACGATGGGCCTCAGCTGTCACTGGCTTTGTGATTGGAGATAGCACTACTTGGTTTGCAAATTGCCTTCATGGCCATCTTCACACTCCCAGAGTGTGAATCACAGAGGTGTAGCAGAGTTTTTATAGAAGGAAGTCAGCCTGGGAGTAGAATCAGGTCAGGTCCTGAACTTTGGTGGGATAGATCAGGGCCTGACCTGATCTTTGATCACCTTCTCAGTGCCTGACAGCCAGCCTGGAATGTGTCAACCTCACATTTGTCATTGCTTTCCCTGTGTGTGTGTGTGTGTGTGTGTGTGTGTGTGTTCATTTTTTCATTCAACTTTATTGAGAGATAATTTATACATAATAAAATACACCCATTTCAAGCGGTCAGTTTGGTGCGTTTTATCAAATAGATACACCTGTGAAACTACCATCATAATCAAGTCATAGAACCTTCCTTCCCATCATCCTGTAGAGTCCCCTAAACCCCCTGGCAATCGATTTCCTCCCAATGCCCAGCCCCAGACAACCACTGCTCTGCTTTCCTTCACAATGGACTCGTTTGGCATAATCCTTAAAATGGAATGGTACATTTTTCTTTTATCTGGCTTTTTTTGCCTTCATACTCTTTTTAAGATTCATTATGTTGCATGTGTCAGCAATATCATGACTTTCATTGCTAAGTGTAACATATAGTATATGTTTGTAGCGTATACATCTATATTTACATAGATATCTATGCCATAGGTTGTTTATCCATTCATCCATTGATGAATGACATGACATTTCGGTTATTTCCAGTTTGGGTCTATCATGAGCAGCATGGTCATAAACACTTACATACAAGTGTTTGTGTATACCTGTGTTTTCATTTCTCTTCTGTAAATAACTAGGAGTGGAATCGTGGGATTCCTGCATTGTACTATACACGCATGTTGCACTTTGTAAAAGAAGCTACCAAACTGATTGCCGATGTGGTTGGAGCATTTCGTATTCTCACAAGAAATATCTGAAAAATCCAGCGGCTCTACATTCTTGCCAATGCTTGGGATTTAACCAGTCTTTTAAATTCTGGAACATGTGTTTTAACCTTCAATTAACTGTGACTAAGGTGCTACCTTGGAGAGGTACATAAGGAGCTATTTCCCCTTCTGGCCCCTTGTGGCAATGCTTTTGCTCCCCGGATTCCCATGACATCCCTATGCAGCAGATACACCCTGCATGATTATGACGAATAAATGACTGGTCCAAGGTCATGCAGTCTGAAGCACATTAGAACCTGGACTCTCACTTATAGCTCAGAGCTCTTTCTGGAAGGCCATGTTGTCCCCCTTCAGAATCACTTGCCATTCCTTCTCAAATGAACATCCTTATTGTTACTGAACTGTGCTAAGTGGAGGCGATATTGTGAATAAAAGATAGTGATAATTGACGTGGAACCCCAATTAATATGCATCAAGCATCTGCCCAAAGTAATTAGGCAATCTGCTGAGCACATAACCAACAATGGAATCCAGTAAATTTTATTCTGTAGGGACACATATTAAAGATTAAATCTATTTTTAATTTGCTTAATAAAATGTGATAGATATTTGCATGTCAGTCTACCCCTTCTAACTTATTGAGTTGTCCTTCTAAATACTGTTACTTGACAAAAGCTTTTCACAGTTTTGAGTCACTGAATCATGCGATAGCCTTCCGTTTTACCATGCCATCAATATTTTATTGGCCCTGGGTGTGGTAAGGTACCATCAAGAAACTGGGTAAGACAATAATCAATTAAAATTTTTCTTCTTCAGATACAACTCAGTAGAGAAAAAAATTAATGGGCTGCAATCACAAAATAGTCAAAGGCAAACAGGGCTTATGCATTAAGCAATGCAGGAGAAGATTCAAGAGGAAAATAAAATTGTTCTTGTAAGAGCTTGTTCTGTGTCCACACAGTCAAAGAATGAGATGACTCTAAGATATCTAAGAATCTAAGAAGGATTTATTTCTTCCAGGAAATTGGGGTACTGCTTTTCCTCCAAAGTTTAGCCAAACAGTATGGAAGAACCAAGAAAAATTCCAAAAAGTTCTTTTTGTCAAGAATCACGATTATATTAGCAGTAGCATCCTTAATGGAGCTCATATATCTCAGTCCAGTGTAGGGAATGTATAAACATGTATCTGTTAATTCTAGAATCACTTATAAGTCCAGATAGAATATAGCCTTTTGTACTTATCAAAAAGAACCCAGAGATTGACCTTCTTTGATAAATTCCTCCCTCAGAAAAAGAGGATGTTAGAGCAACATTTCTGTTACTTCCCATCCCTAAAACTGCAATTCTTTCAGATAAATGACAAAAAAAAAAATAGCCTCATCTGTGATATTCTTTGCTTAATGGTTTTGATGCATTAATCTTTAGAAATATTATGCTGAAAAATATATGTATCAAATAAAGAAAGGGAAAGCAGAGACTTAAGCCACTTCATGAAACCCCTGGGATTTCAGTATAAAAATTTCAAAGACTTTAAATAACCAATATTAGAAAAACGTTATTTAATTAGGTTTAACTATGTTGTTTTTGTAGACCCTGACTTAAATATTAAAATCATGTATGACTTGTACTGCATAATTACTGGCAAAAGAACAAGGTGTCTGTATAATGCCTCAAATGTAACTGGCCATAAAAAGTGGAAGTGTTTACAAAAGAAAGTGCGGGGAATTAGGGAGCGAGTAGGATCCTGGAGGAAAGGCTTCTTTCTTTTTCCTTCCTGGAGAGAAAGGGAAACTTAGAAGCTTCTATGAGGCAGATGTTTTATGACATTGCCTTGATCTTAAGAGGCCAACTACACGGATACCATTTATGGGATGCTTCCCATGTGTTCTTACATATACTTTTAAATCTTGAGATTAGTTCTCTTGGTTAGGTATTGGTGTTGTCACTACAGAAGAGGAAACAGACCTAAAAAGACCAGATGGCTTACCTGGGGTCACACAGCTGGTATAAATAACTGAGCTTTGAATCCAGCAAAGTCTGACTCAGGAGCCAGGGCTCCCTCCAGTAGGCACATGGCCGCCCCACTCCTGTCTACCACTGGAGACAGTTATGAGTCAGGGAGGCATCAGGAAGCACTAGCTGAGTGGTGTGGAAACAAATGAGATGTGTTCACATTGGTCATGGTGAACACATGCTAGAGTTAATAGGCAGGAGGGTAAATCATGGTCTATAATTTTGACCATATCTCATCTGTTTTGCTAAATACCACAATTTAAGTATTTTTCTAGTTTGGGATTATTTTCTACAGGTCCTGAAGTATTTAAAATATTATATATATATATATATATATATATATATATATATTTTTTTTTTTTTTTTTTCAGGAAAAACATGGTGGTCAGAGGTGGCCAGAGCATTGTGATTTTGGTGTGGTCTGGGCCACATCCTCGATGGAGTTGCCTATAGATTGTCTTTTGCTTAATATAATGAGTCCCAGTTATTTGCAGTCCTCCAAATGTACTTTTCTCAGTATCCCATTTATTTGATCATATTTTCTATTCACAATACCCTCACTGCACTGCCTAAAGGAGCTGGAATTTATTCCCATCTAAGTTCTGGTAATCACTTTCTTGCCTTTTATTGAGCTGTAAGTCAGATGTAAATAGGCTGCATTAGGGCTGAAATGTGTCCCACCCCAAATTCATAGGATGAAGTCCTAACCTCTAGTATCTCAGAATGTGACTATAATTGGAGATTGGGTCTTCAAAGAGGTAATTGAGTTAAAATGAGGTCCTTAGGTCAGGGCTTCATCCAATATGACTGGCATTTTTAAAAGAAGAGATTAGGACACAGACTGGTATAGCAGGAAGATCACATGAGGACACAGGAAGAAGGTGGCCACCCTGCAAGCCCAGAGAGGGGCCTCGGGAGAAGGCATCCCTGCCCGACACAGTGATGTTAGACCTCTAGCTTCCAGAACAGTGAGACAATAAATGTCACCCTGTCTGTGGCACTTTGTCATGGCAGCCCAAGCAGACTCATACAAGCTGAGAGCACAGACCCAACAAAAAAGGAGAGGGGACAGGCCAGTTGATGTTAGCCTGGGGCTTTGGACTATCCAGGGAAGGAGGGAAGAATGTCTATTTTGTACAGAAATTACAAACAGGGAAGGACAGGGTCTGAAAAGCTTCTGCCTTCCTGTTGCCTTCCAGAGTCTGGCTTCATTGATTTGTGTTGGTTGGAATTTCTGGGTGTTTAACATATTCAACAAAAGTAAATTTGAGTACAAGCACCCTTTATAGACGTTCTTAATTTTCTATGCCCCTGCTCCCCTTATAGCTTCCATGTGTAACACAATATATCCTTAATAATGTTTTAGTTTCTGGAATACAGCATCTTCTAATTAAATCCACAAGTGCTATAAAAATAAGTGGAGGTGACAAGTGTCTTGGAAAGTGGAATAAAATGCAGAATGTGCTAGACAAGTTGGAAAAATGAATGCATATAAACAGTAAAATTCAAATGGAGTTAAATATAGAGAGATGAATTTGGGGAAGGGAAAACTCTCCAAATATGCCAAGGCAAAATGGAAGAGGTCTGGCCTTTTACAAATGTGTCAGGGAGCCATAATGAACCACACGTTAAATCCCCATGTGATGCAATGAGAACGTGAACACTATCCCAAGAGTTCTAGCAGAAGCAAGAGCTTGCAGGAGGACATCCCTCCCTGCACTGGCTGGCATTTTTCTGAGTGTCCACTGTGTACCTTATAAAGCTTGAAGAGAAATTAAGTCAGTGGGTCTCAAGATTTAGCATTTGTCAGAATCACCTGGAAGGGCCGTTAAAACACAGATCATACCCCCCTACCCTTGCCCAGAGTGCCTGATGCAGTAGGTCTGGGATGGGGCTCAAGAGTTTGCATTTCTAACAAGTTTCCAAGTGATGCTGATGGTTGAAGGACAACATGAGGTTTCTGAAAGAGCTTCTCTTCAAAAAAGGGTATAGGAAGGGGATTTATTATGTCCAAACAAGAGAAGCCACCACCCAGATTTAATAAGAACCTTCAAGAAGGAGGAAGGATATAATGATCACCTGAATGTAACTGAGCTGCTTATTCTGCTGTGGGTAGGACAGGAGCATGGGTCTTAGATTTGCTAAGAGTTAGGGCTTACATCACGACAAGCTGGCCTGAGCGATTTTGAGCACCTGAAACATGACATTCAGTGGAGATTTGAATTATGTCTTGGAAAGTTTGAAAAAAGCAAGGACGGAGCTCTCCTTCTGGCATGGTCCAGGAGACTCCCAGGACTTCCCTTCTGGTTCTCTCCATGAGCCCGGGACAGCTCTATAAGCACGATGATGGCCCAGAGCAGGGCAGGAAGCGAGGGATTAAATGCAGTTGAGATGCTTAGGTGGGAGAGGCTGATGAGAGGAACACGTTGACATTCAGAAAAGAGATGAATGATGAGGGCAGCGCCATGTGGGAGCCCCTCTCAAGCTCACCTGCAGGCACTACCTTGGAACATACTGGAAACTGACAGAAGATGCAGAATTGGAAAGGCACAGAAAGGCCGGAGCTGGGCTGCTCTGGAAGTGTGGCTCTGGGATGCTGGTGCCCATGACGGAGCAGCCATTAAACCAAACACCACTGACTGAGCGCCCCCCGTGGGCAGGGTCCTGAACGAGGCCAAGTCAGTCAGGTCCCTGCTTTTTGGATGCAGATCCCTAATGACAGCACAGTGGATAAAAATGAATGGGCTGGGGAAAAATGGGGAAAACAGGGCTGGGGGAGCAGTGTAGGGAAGCCTCCAGAAGGAGAGATGAGGGACAGAGGGACGGTGGCCCGAGTTTGCCAGATAGAGAAGGCTGGAAAGGTATTGGAGGCCAGGGCACAGCATGAGCAGGGAGCACGTCCCCTGTGGGCCGGGCTTGACTGGCAAGGGGAGACCAGGAGGGTGGATGCCAGCTGCGTGGCTGGAGTCACTGATACACACTTCATGCATCTAGGAAAACTCCTGTGGCATCTTGGCTCCCTTGTGGGTGGGAGCGGCTCACCGATGTCTCATTGTGGGTGGCTCCAAGGAAGAGATTGGGAGCCACCGATACAGGCGGGCAGGGGCTGGGAAGTGTAGTTGATTTTCAAAAACAGGAAAAGGAGTACATTTTGTATTTGCTTGAAAAACAAAATGAGTGGGGGATTTGGATAATCAAATGGCCTGTTGGGGGAGCCAATGTAAATGTCCTACCCTCTTTTGGTTTCCTATTAACACCAAGATTACTTTTTGAAGAGAAATTGAAAGCCTTCATAGATGGCGGTCTCCAAGTATTATAGCTACGGCCTTTAATTGGTGAAAAATTTGGGGCACCTGGGTGGCTCAGATGGTTAAGCATCTACTTTCAGCTCAGGTCATGATCTCAGCGTCCTGGGATGAGCCCCCCAGAGGACTCCCTACTCAGGGGTACTCTGCTTCTCCCTCTGCCTCCGAAGCTCCCCCTGCTTGTGTTCTCTCTCTCTCTCTCTCAAATAAATAAATAAAATCTTGAAAAAGCTTTTTGAAAAAATTCAATGCTTTGATGTTACAAGTTGCAACATTCTTCCTTTCAAATGTCTCTACCCATTAATGACGCTAAAACTCCCATTAACTTTTGTTGGAGTTTAGTCAAAGGGAGAATAAAACATACACAAAAATGATGTCTTTGCTGCTTATGGAGAAATCATTAATTCATGGTCACAGGGTCTCAAGAGCAAACCAGGGGATGTGAGGCCTTCTCACTTAGGTGGGGAGTCCACCATAGTCCACAGTACAGAGTCTCATGGAAGGAAGAAAACGTTACTTTCAAGCTCCATCATATATTTTGTCTTAAGTAGCTTTTTTTTTTCATGCACAGAAAGATACTTATATCTTTCTCTGTCTCTTTTTTTATCTAGTCTTTTTCTAACTTTTATTCTCTTGCATTGCTCACCAAGAATCTCTGACGTGATGCTGTGAAGGCTATATCTAGGTCTATCAAATTTTGGTAAGTATTTAAAAACCATATTGCTTGTATTCTAGAAGATAACTTTGCAGGTTCTCAATCTTTTATCATTGGAATAAATCATCATCAAGAGTAGTTAAAGGTCCACTCTAAGATTTTATTCAGGTTCCTTTAATTCCTGGTAAGCAGATATAAAACTGAAATTAAAGATGTAATTATTTTTATTAAATTAAAGCAAATCACCCCAGGTTGTCTGGTCTGAGGGCTCTGTACTTCACTCCATGAAAGTGAAGTCTTTTCTGAGTGTGAGTTAGGGAACTTTCTGCTCCTATAATTTATGACGTATTTTACTGTTGGAACTACGCTCTTGTGAGATCAGGCATTTGTCATAAATCATATGAAAAAATAAATTGAGAAACTTCTCTACTGTATGATAGAAATCCTTTATTTTTTAGTGGTTGTCTGTATTATATTTCTTCAATGGAAAGGGTAATATTTAAAGAAAAAAATTGAAGACCACTCTTGTTATATTTCCAGCTCTGAGCTTTGTACTTTTGGACTCTTGGGCATTTTATGATCTGCTGCTATCCTCAGGATCCCAGCTTTTATATCCAGGACTCAGACTTGAGCATCTCCTGTCAATTCACCCAACTTGTTAACTTTACTATATGCTCCTGGGTGTTTCAAGGTGTTTCAGAGTGGATGCCAAGAAATAGTTGTCCATTTATTGCTGCCATTTCCTGATGTCTCTGACCAGGTTCTCCATTCATTCCCCTTGATCTTTCTGGGAATAGAATAGACCACTGGCACATGCCTGGAACAAGAGGGCCAGGCCCAGGGGTGCCTGCTGTGATGTCGATTTTCAGGAAGGTTCGCATGCCACTTTTCTCTGGCTGTGCTTGTGTGTTCTCTCAGCAGGCACACACGGGAGAGGTGCCTGTGCATACGTCGCCCAGGACCATCATGCTCCCTGGGATGTTGGTCATAACTGCCGCAAAGTGGATTCACAAGGCACACCCCCAAGGGCCTGCCTGTTTCTTCTCAGTTGCTAGGTCTCCAATTCTATAGTGAAGAAGCCAGTCATGGTGGTTGGACCAGCACAGGACCAAATGTTCCCACAGTGAAAATGAAGTTTGTTCCAAGGACCAACAGGTGCGGTGTGAGAATGTTTCTGAGGTGCATCTGGGCTCAGGAGAGGGACTGTGGAAATGGATCAATGATGCCTACTTCGGGCAAGTTGTTGAGGAATGGCCCCATATCTGTCTCTTATTTGCCATTTCTTGATTAGGTCCTTCTCCTGGATTAAAACCGTACTACCTCAAATCTAGAGTTGTAATTTTATGTAACTGAAATTGTCTATCACCTACATGCACCTCCTCTGAAATCCAGGATGAGAATGAGAGCTACTTTGTATTAAATGTTGATGATTTCTAATTGATTCATCACCTTTGTGGCAATTTACAACTTGGCTTTGCTGACAGAAATAGTTTTCAGCAGACTGTATGAAAAGAGGCTGATCTCATTTTTCCCCCTAGAGATAATTTTAGCATAAGGTTGAACAGATAGAAATAGGTCTTAAAAAGCCAATAAAAGATAGAAGCTCTTGCCTTATTTAGGGAACCGTTTAGAAGGTAGAGAGTCCAACGGCATCTTGTACATAGTAAAAGAAATAAGCTGGCAGAGAGATCAGGGTGGGGAGAGGGGAAGGAAGTCCTCAGTGATACATTTGGCAGGGACTGCAACCCTGCCTATGATTAAGCTGAGGAAGAAGAGTAGGGCCTGGGAACCTGGGATCCCCAGGCAGTGATTAGATTTGGGGGGAGAACCACAGGGCATCAGACCAGAGTCTCCGTCTCTGGGAAGCGTGTTCACACCTGACTTGGTTTTTCCTAATGTTCGACCCTCAATGGAGGAGATGGGGAAGGAGAAGGAGAAGATCCTTGCTAGACCCACTCACAGATCCCCTCGCTACACCCTCATGGCACTTACTGTAGACCTTGGGTACATATTTGTGCAAATCTTTGATGAATGTCCATCTTCCTCACTGGACTGTGAACTCCCTGAAGGAAGGGCTCCTGATATCAGTCCTGTCCTCCAGCGTAGCTTCTAGGTACAGTGCCTGACATATAGCAGGTGCTCAATAAATATATATAGTAAACTGATTTTTAAAAAATATTTATTGAACAAGCAACTGGATTTTCCAAGCACAGCCCTTGAGTGCCACTAAGAATGGGCTGTATGCATGGCTGGATCAGAAGCCAAATGGCTGAGATATCTGGAAAGATACTTCTACTTTGGTGCAGATGGATGATGAAGAATTTAGCAGTGCGTCCTTCCTCCTTTTTTCTTTGTATTCTATTTCCTTGCTGGGTGCTTTACATTGTACAGACTTCCAACAACTCACGAGGCCATCTACTCAGTCACGCACTCACTGTCAGTTTTTGTTTTCCCCTCTCGATACCTTTCCTTTGTTACTGCCCCTTCCAACTGCAAATCTGGGTCTTAGCCTCGTCCAACTTTTGCTTCTTAACTCCTCCAGCTACTGGTTTCAAACGTTTCAAACAGAGCAGATCCAGACTTTAAAGCGTTACAACAAAGAAAGAGAGGAATTGATGTTTCTCCATTGCTTCACCTAGTCTCATCTCTGCAGCCTTTGACACTGTATCCACTTCCTACTTTAAAAAAACTTTTGGATGCTAGATCGTTAGCCTCTGGATTTCTCTCCTACTTATTCAGACGCATCTTCCATCTCTCCCTTCCTCTTCTATTCCTTAAAAGCTGATGTTTCCCAAAGTAACTCCTTTGTCTTCCTTCCTTCTCTTGCTCCTCCTGATTTTTCTAGCTGCTGGCTTTGTTTGCAGCTACAAGGTACACACTCGTGACTCTCAGATCCTATCCTGAGTGCTACTACAATTCCAGATCCTCCATTCCAGCTATCCAGCACAGGCTTTCATAAATTGCTTTTCGTGTTTTGCTCTAGCTCCTAAATGGTTTGTTTACAATAGATGTTTCACCACTTCAGCTCAGCCTCCATCTGCTCCCCAAGTAAGAGTTGTTTTCTTGAAAAATCAAGCTGAATGTGTCATTCCTCTCTTTAAATGCCTCTTATAGATTCCCAGGGCTGCAGAGTAGATGGTCATCACCATCATCAAGACTATGTAAGTGCTTGCTGTGTAGCCAGGCACTAACTACTCCATATATCTTGATTCATTGAATCCTCACAACCACTCTGGGAGATTGGTGCTGATTCTTCCCATTTTACAGACGAGGAATGGGGGCACAAAGATGTGGTCAAGATCACACAGAGACAAAGCCCATCCTTCCCAGCTTGATCACAGAGCCCTTCCATGACTGTCCTCAGCCTCCCCCTGTGCTCCAGTCACATGACCCTTTCTTCTGTTTCATGACACTCCATCCTTCATATTTCCCTGCCTTGGTGCCTGCCATCCCCATGGCCTGGCATCTGGGTGATCCCATCATGACTCCAACTTCCCCATCAAGACTCAGCTTCTGAACCATTTTCTCTGTGAGAACTCAACAATCTTCAGACGAAGTTGGTCACTCCCACCTCTGTGATTATACTAAACTTTGGTATGGACCTGCCCTGTTATGGAACATTCCCTGCTTTATTGTGCAAAGGAACTTTTTTTTTTCATTTACAGTTAAAGCATAAGCAGTCTTGGTTTCTTCTTGACCCCTTTTTAAATGGTCTGATCACAGAGGAAGACATAGACATGGCCAACAAGCACATGAAAAAATGCTCCGCATCACTGGCCATCAGGGAAATACAAATCAAAACCACAATGAGATACCACCTCACACCAGTGAGAATGGGGAAAATTAACAAGGCAGGAAACAACAAATGTTGGAGAGGATGTGGAGAAAAGGGAACCCTCCTGCACTGTTGGTGGGAATGTGAACTGTGCAGCCACTCTGGAAAACTGTGTAGAGGTTCCTCAAAGAGTTAAAAATAGTTCTGCCCTATGACCCAGCAATTGCACTGCTGGGGATTTACCCCAAAGATACAAAACGCCGGGACACCTGCACCCTGATGTTTATAGCAGCAATGTCCACAATAGCCAAACTGTGGAAGGAGCCTCGGTGTCCATCAACAGATGAATGGATAAAGAAAATGTAGTCTATGTATACAATGGAATATGACTCAGCCATTAAAAACGACAAATACCCACCATTTGCTTCAACGTGGAGGGCCCTGGAGGGTATTAGGCTGAGTGAAGTAAGTCAATCGGAGAAGGACAAACATTATATGGTCTCATTCATTTGGGGAATATAAAAAAGTAGTGAATGGGAATAAAGGGAAAGGAGAGAAAATGAGTGAAAATATCAGCGAGGGTGACAAAACATGAGAGATACCTAACTCTGGGAAATGAACAAGGGGTAGTGGAAGGGGAAGTGGGCGGGGAGTTGGGGTGACTGGGTGATGGGCACTGAGGAGGGCACTTGGCGGGATGAGCACTGGGTGTTATGCTATATGTTGGCAAATTGAACTCCAATAAAAAATAAATAAAAATAAATTAACTAAATGTAATTTAAAAAATAAAATTTTGTATTAAAAAAATAAATGGTCTGAAATTTAAGTATCATAAGTGACAAAGAAAGGATGTGCATTCCTATTGGATTTTAGGCACTATCTGCTTATTACTTAAATATTCCTATTTTTGGATTAGAGCACTAGCTGTTACCCATGTTCTCTAAGAATGAGAAAAGAACTACTTGCCTTTTAAAATGATTGATGTGTTCAGATCAAGGATTAAATAGTCTGTGATTTAAAAATTACTCTCCATTGATTGAGACCAAACAGGAGATGAGCAGTAAGGAGAGAGGTCCAGGTAGCTATGGCTGCCTGGACGTGGAGCTGTTACCTGCTGGCCGGGCTTGATGGGTGAAAGCGTGATGCCCTGGGTGTTGATCACTGGCAGGATCTGGTTTCCGATGACTGTGGCAATGATCTGGCCCTGGGCGTTGGTCAGGAGCTGGGGGGTGATGGGCTGTACTTGGAGGCCCTGAGTGCCGCTCGCTGCTTGGCTTGATGGCCCTGGATTCGGCATCAGAGGAATAGTCCCAATGATCTGCAAGAGACAGGCCCAAAGGTGAGGTGCTGGGCTCTGCTCTGGATATACACATGCAACTGAAGACCACTCATGCCCTGCTCTGTACAGGAGGCTCCCGAGAGCTGACCAAGAGACTGACCAGATCAGGAATGGTGGGTGTGGAAGGCAGTGGCAGGGCCTGAGCATCTGCAGGAGAATAAGCACGCATGAACGGAGTGCATGGAAAGGCAGGGAAAGCATCTGACTTGAAAGTAAAGTCAAGCTTCGGATAAGCCTGGGATTTCTGCTGGGGCAGTAGAGGCATCTGCTTTGTTGTCTCAGAACCAGGTAGAAGATGGAGCTCTCATGGCACCCAAGCCCTCGTCTAGCGGGGGAGCCATATCCCTTTCCCAGAGGAGGGTCTCAGACCCAGCGTGCTCCCTCACATCCTTTCCCCTTCCCCGTTCTCCTCTGCTCTCTCCGTCTTGCTTCCTTTCACCGGCATCCTGCTCCTCTCTCAGGGTCCCTGGCACCCCAGCAGGAGTGGGCCTCTGCACCCTGATGCTTGTGGTGGCTGAGAGCCCAGATTCTGACATCAGGGAGACAAGATTCCATTCCTAGAGGTGTCACCTACAAGCTCAGTCAAGGAGCCTCAGCCTTCTGAAGGCTTTCAAGAATTATGATCACAAACAAGTGTTTGAAACTCTTAAAATAGAATTGGAATGACAACTGAGGATGAAAATTTTGAAAATGTGCATTATGAACAGCATGTTTGAAACTGGGTCTTAGGGGTTAGAAGTTCAGGGTTTTGGTGGCAGGTGGCAGAGAAGGTTTCTGTTTGCATCTAGTAGCTTCTGGCTTCAGTGAAAGGATCGTGTGGAGTATTGCAAGAGGGACCCGGCTGGCCCCAGTCACTGTGCTAAGAAGGAAGGGAGCATGGGCAGGGTAGTAAATGTTCAGGGTGTCTATGAGACCGGGAGACACAGATCACATTCATATGTTGCTAGAGGCCAATTTAATCAGTACAAATGAAAATATGATATATGTTTTCCAAAGTTTTGGATTCTTCTCGGGAAGTCACAAAGCTGACAGCTAGATGCTTTCCCCTCCATACAGAACAGGATGGGCAAGCAGTTCTGCTCTTTGAGTCACTTTCCAGGGTCCCCTCCCAGATGTGAACTGTGGTAACGTGGCCTAGGGGCCACTAAGACATAGTAATAATACTGTCTCGGAGAGTGCTTTTATGTATATGGTTTCATTTCATCCCACATTCTTACATCCACCATGAATTGGGCATTAGTCCACTCCCTAGAGGTGGACAAGACAATGGAGCCTCAGCTGTCACTTGATGGGGGCGTTGGTAAGTGACAGAGCTGGAGTCCGAGTCTGCTGAGCCCCAGGTGGTTGCTCTTCCATTCTGTGATCTGGTTCCCACCACATGGAGGACATTGAGAGAGGACACTGCATCCCTGCAATTTCCCTCCCAACAACAAGCTGCTTGTGGTCTGAGTTTATAGATGATTCTGTCTTCCGCCCCCCACAGTACTCCAAACAGGGCTCTGAACAGATGTTCTCAACCCATCTTTTGAACGAATGGTTTCTAGACTCAGTTCACCAAGATCCCAGATGCAACCAGGACCGCAGAAGAATCACAAGACCACACCATTCAGGGACAGAGATCAGGACGGAGAGGGTGCCCCCTTGCCCACCTGACCGTCACTTCCACCACAAAAGTCCCTGTGGGATGGCACTAATGGAGGAGCTGTGTGAACGCTCAGAACGGGTGGCAGTTGTCGGGGGGATGCCCATGGAGTTCAAGTAATTGCTTCGAGAGTGGTCAGCAGGCCCTCAGGGAGTCCGGAGCTCTGCGGTCTCACTGAGCAAGCCCACAGGATCCGTCCCACAGCCTCAGCAGGGCCAGCAAGGTCAAGAGGAGTCCACATCAATAGATCAGAGCACATAAGTACTTGATTGATGATGAGTGGTCTTGCATGAAGCAGCTCGGGATTCAAAGGCTGTTCCTCTGACCCCAAGGGCAGTGTGGAGAGGCCTGGGGAGCCGGCTCCTTGTCCCGTGTCTACGCTGACCAGTCCTCTCTGGCCTCCCCATGTCTTAGGCCTGAGAAGCCCACTCCATGGATGGGCCTGAGTTGAAAGCCTATAGAAACTGGATTCGTTTGGGTGGCAGGGTGGTGGGTTCTATTTTAGGCAGAATGTCAGTGTGTTTCAGAGCCAGTGTGAGTAAGTAACCCGGGAGAAGGCTTCAGAGTGAGGCACAGCACCTGACAGCTACGAGCACGCTGTGATGCTGGGAGGCATTCGGCTCCGAGAAGATTGACACGAGTCTGTGAGTCTGTGCGTGCCTCACGGTAATGAGATGCTTTGCCTGCTTTCCTGGTGGAAAGAAGAAAGGTGAATGCAAACGACTCGCCAGCCTTTCCCGTAAGTGGATCCTTGCTCCCAACACTGTGCTTGACATTACTAAAACATGGTGCCACTTACGTCTCCTCCCCACCGGCTTCTCTCTTCTTCCGTGGGTCCCAGCATCACTTGCTGAGGGTAGGACGGCACTAGTGTTGGAGCCAGAGGCATCCAGAATTTCATGAGTGGAAGGACCCTGTAGTAAGGAGGGTTTGCCCACCAGCTATGGGGTGGGGTGGGGTCTGACAGTTCGAAGGTCTAGAAGCTTCTGTGAAGCTATGCATTTCTCATTTTTGTTCCCCTTGCAGGCGAGTTGGGACAACTATCCGGACACATCAAGAACTTGGCAGCGCCCTACGGGGTTTGTTCTAACATCCTACAGTGTACTACAGCATGCTGGTTTTCATGTGCTCCCGTTCGTCGAGGGTACAGATGATCACACACTGTGTTGTCTAAAAATTCCCAGATGTGCCTATTTTTCTTAGGTTGGCCACGACTCCTTTCAGGACCTCCACAGATCTCACCAGAATGCTCCTTGGATCCTGACGCCAGAGAGAGCTCAACGTGGAAGCCAGGGACGCCCAGGCAGCTGTGGTGTGAGGCTCTTGGCACTGGTGTAAAGTTCGCAGTTTTACTTGCAGAAATTGTATTTTAATTTAGATGACTTTTGATATTAATCTACACATGTTCTCAGGAAATTAAAACTGAGGTTTGATGTTAGGAGACCTCTGACTTGAGGGCAAAGAGAGACAGGATGCTCCGGAGACTTCTGTAACCCTAAGACTAGCCTTTGGAGTTTAAGTTTGTGACTCCCAGAGCTAAGGATTTGCTGCTACGAGAGTATGGATGGAAAGATGTGTTGCTGAGCGAACAAGGCCAGGAGGCTATGATGCTTGACCAAGGCATTAACTCCACAAGAGAACTTCCGGCTGTCCTAAGATGCCAAGGACTCTGGCAGAGCAGCCTCGTGCCTATAGACTCTTCTCTGTTTAACCTGCAAAGGAGAAGGCCAAAAAGATGCACCTGGGGGCAGAGGAAGGGGCAACAAGGCAGGTACATCGCTTGCAAAGATTCTAACAATTCACCAGAGAAGTGATATTACCAAACAAGTGGCAAGGACTATCCGATAAGAATCTCCATATCCATGTGATGGGTGCTCAAAGACATACTGGGAATGAATGAGTGATACCAGAGAAAGATGAGGGTGGCTAGAAAGACTTGAGTGAAGAAATGAGGGCACAGCAGAGTCTTGAAGGTTGGGTGGGATTCTGCAGGGCAGAGAAACCATGCCAAGCAAGAGGTTAGCTGGATATGAGAAACATGGGGGATGGTGCATTGACTAGTTTTCAAGCAACAGTAGAGCAGGGACAGGTTAGCATGGAAGGTGTCAAATTCCACCTGGGCAAAGGGATTCGATGACGGCTTTTGAGGGTATGGGGAGGAGCGCCCAAATGGAGCTATTTCTGGGGTGAAGACGAAGGTGTACATAGAATAGACTGAAGTGGTGAGAGACTCCAGACAGGAGATCAGTGGCCAGGATGCTACTGTGGTTTGTCCAAGTGTGAAGCAAAATGCCTCCATGAATCCTTGACAGAGGGGTTGCTGGATTCATTGACTTCCACTTCAATTCAAAAAGCACAACCTACTCTATGGCTGGGTTGCAACATTAGAAATTTTTGAGTCAAAAAAAAAAAAAAAGAAATTTTTGAGTCAAGTTATTGCCCCATCAATCCCACAGCAAAGAGCTCGGGCATCCTTTGCAATGATCCTCAATGTCTTTGCCGCGGCTCCAGCAGCAATGACTCATCTGATGAATGCTTTAACCAGGCCGAGGTCCTTACCGGTATTGTAATGATGACTTCCAACCTAAAAGAGTTCTGGCCTCTCTGACAGAGGACTTACTTGGTTGTTGCCGCTCGTGTTCTCCTGCCTTTTTCTGTAGAGAACTGAAGAGCATAAAACACAACTGAAAATAAAGTCCGCGTTGCAAGGGCAAAGGAAAAATATCGTTAAAATGACGACCGGTGTTCATTAGCACATGGATCCCTGTTCCCATAAAAATTTGGGTGGCTTACACCTAAAAGCAACCGTCGTCAGTTCAGCAGCTATTAGGACTCTAGCCATCACAAAAATCATCTTGGGACTGTAGCAAACCTCAACAATGCAGGGTCACCAGGTTATCATTCAGCGCCCTTATGGACTTTGCACCAGTTGAGGTGCTCAGTAGGGATGAATTAGGACTCATGAAGGATTAACGTGCCCTGAATTTATTCACTGCCCACAGTTGGTGTCATCAGCAGCAGCTGATGCTGGCATCACAGAAGCCCAGGGCATCCAGAGAAGTCCTCTGATGGGCCACATGTCGTAATTGTCTCTGACATGCTGTTAAACTCTGCCACGGAGAATGTGTTTGCAGATGTCAAGTTGACAAGCAATTTTGTTGCACATATCTTTAAGAAAAGGAAATCCGGCAAAGCTGTAAATCGGCGGCTTTCTCAGCATCTTCAATCCATCAGCAGAGACAATTCTTTGCCAAATATTTGTGTAACCTCAGCACTTTTTTGGTCAAGAGGCTTTTGTTAACACTAGCATTGAACAAAGAGCGCTGGGGAGCCAGAGAACTGGTGGTGTGAGCAATCCCTAGGCTGGAAACAGCCCATCACCTTCCCCTTCCTTTCTGCCAACAGCCATTCTCTCTCTTTCTCCAAGGCAGGATTTTGTCTTCTTTCTATAACACATTCGTGATCTCACCATGCTCCGGGTGTAAGGTTAAACCCATTTAGAATTATTTGGGCAGCTCTGGATGGGATGTTCGTTCCAGGAAAGGCGGGAGAATACAATTACTCCCCAAAGAAAATTTATTTTTCCACGATGCAATCGTGCCTTCTCGCGTGTAGCTCTGTCCAAGATGGGGAAAAAGAGAAGTGTGGATGTTGAGAGGGGCTTTAGCAGAGGATCTGAACCAGAGAAGAGTAAAGCATGAAGATGAGCAGATGAAGGAGCTCAATAGAGGGAGACACTCAACCAAGGATGCTTGGGTTTCATCTTGCTGGCGATGTCAAACAGTTGGCCCTGGCGTCCCCAAACTCTGGAGGTTCCAGGGTTCAGAAAAAATACAGCACCCCAAGTGATTAACAATGTCTGGCTTGGGTATGGGCAGAGGGAATGGCAATGCCTGAAGGTGGCATCACTGCAGCTCAGGAGATGAGACAAATTATCTTAGGCCATCTGCAAGAAATGGATGACTTTTTGAGCAACTGTGAGAAAGAATTTCTTATGGGTGTTACGGGTGCTGAGAGGTGCTCCACCCCTGGGAATATCTACCTACCCAATGTTTCCCACTGTCATTTGGAATTAGAATCCCTGCTGGCTGCTCTACCATTGATTTTCAACTTTGGAAACACACTCACAGACAGTAAAGAATTAGAGGTGCCAGGATCTTTACAATGTCACTTTTGGTCACATTATGAGAAGGTTAATTTGCATGAAATCTGGTCTTTGTGAAGACAGCAAAGAACATCAGTAAAAACAATCCTCTTTTCTAAAATCTTCTTCTTTTTTTTTCTAAAATCTTCTTAAGAGTCATTAAAGATAATTTTCCTTAATAGAATTTAAGATATGTGTATAGAGGAATAAAACTCTCCATGGCCAGGTTCAAGCCCAGGCTTTGCCACTAACCGGTGGAAGATTGTTAGATAATTACTTCATGTCCTAGGACCGCAGGATGTTCATCTGTAAAATGGGAATAGTGACGTCCACTTCAAAAGGATACTGTAAGGACGGGATAAGATAATGTGCACAAAGTGCCGAACACTGCTTTACCAACCAAAATGGGATTCAATGAATGTTCGTTTATAACTTAATTTTGCTCACATGCCTATGTGGTAACTCCTGCCACTTGTGCTAAGTTGTAAAAGCTCCCTTGTATTTTTTCTGAAAATTATGATTTCACCATGAAAACAGTTTAGCTCGAGCAACAGAAAACAGAAGTTTACCATGAAAAATAATGAAATCCTCCTTGTCTTATGGATGCTAAGTTGGAGGTTTCCATAGAAGCACCCAGATTCAGTAGATGTTGCATTCCAAGGGAGGGACTAGACTGTGATGCTGAAGACCAGTTAGGCATTTCCAGAACCCAGAGGGGCAGACACAGAAGAATTTTAAAATTCTGTGTGTCTTCCTCACTCCCAAGGATGGGGCACGGGGAGTTCCTCTTCACCTCTAGGTTAATGACAGTGGTTGAACAAATATTTTCCCCTCAAATTTGGGGAACATATCCCTAAGGAATCTAAAGGTCACATGCTATGGCTTTTGAGCTGAGAGGGAAGAGAGAAAAAGACAGAAGAGCAAAGAAGAGAAAGGAGAGGGACGAGAGAGGGCAGTACTGCATTAGCTCTTGCTACACTCCCCCTGAGAGAAGGTGAAGATGGATGAGTGTTTCCCTGGACTCATTGTCATCAGTCTGAGCCATATAAAATCATGTCCCGGAGGACCCCTGAGGGAGTGGGCCCTGGGACAGCATCACAGAGAGAGCCTTGAAGGGTGGACCTGGAGAAAACCAATCCCTGGGAGGGGAGTGGGCAGCTGGAAGAAAACACACTGCCTGTAGCTCTATGCCCTGGGAAGGTCCCAGCTGGGCCTCAGACGACCTGGCTTGAGGCATCTGCTGGCCCAGAGGGTAGGGCATCTCTTAGCAGTTCAACAGAGGGCCATTTTTGTGTGCCCCTCTGTCCTCTCCCCACCTTGGCCTGGCTTGTCAGGAACAGAGTCAGCAAGCTGAAGAAAGGAGAATCAAGGAAAGACAAAAGGACCAGACTACTCTTTCCCAGTAGCAGAAGCAGCAGCAGCAGCAGGACCAGGGAGGAGGCCCAGCTGGGGACGCTGCTGGCGGCCATGGGAAATATAAGTTGGGTTCCAAGTTTTGATTATGATCTGGGAACGGGGCACCTTGTTGGCAACTTAAGGTCACTGGAGAAGACTGTGTTTCCCTGAGTGCCTGAGAGAAGTCATGGGGCAAGAGCCTAAGCTCAGATCCAAGGGGAGGTGATGGCAGGGGACAGTGAGAGGCTCTGAGGATCATACCCTGCTGACTTGGTGACTTCTGTCCTCTTTTCCCACTTTATGGGAAGGGGGTTGGAGATAATTGTCAATTATGTGACCAAGAGATTTGAGTTTGTCATTCTCCCCTGGTGTCCTACCCCTCCTGACTATCTCATCACTACTTTTGTGAGGAGCAAGTGTGAGTAGAAGACACCATCTTTTTCTGTTTTCCTTTGAATGTTAGCATTTTGGGCCCTTAGGTCAGTGGTTTTGTATGAATTAAACATGGCTTAATCATGAATATTAGCAAGTATTTTCTAAGCTATTCCTATCTGTAATTTTCAAAACATATAAAGTTAGAGACTGCCTTTACCTTAATCATTAAGGCTAATAATACTAAAAAAAGAGTATCTGTGGGTCACGAGACTTTATTCACTAAGAACACTTGCAAAGTAAAGGAGAAATGAAGGCAAGAAGGAGACTTGGAAGAGAAGAGAGGATTTGACGAATTACTGGAGGGAGGATTTAAAACTGTGAGCACAAAATATACCTTCCCATAGACTATGAACTTGGCTTAGTTCTGAGAGCTGGTGGCTGCTATTTCTCACATTGATTGTTGAAATGTCAGCTGGTAAACTACTGAACTCCACATCTGGAACTAATGATGTACTATATGTTGGCTAATTGAGTTTAAATTTAAAAAAAAAAAGTCAGCTGACTTCAACACGATACTATGGCAACGCCTTCATTGCTGAAATACTACTAAAGCTCTTGAAAAGCTGAAAGTGGCACCAGGAAAAGCCAAGTGCCCACCAAAGGAGAACGCAGTGACAATACCTAAGGGAAGGTCAGAAGATTCGGGAGGAATCTGACGTGGTCATTTGGCAGTTATCTTAGCAAGACTGTTCTCATCAGCAACAGCAGTATTTAAAAGGCATGATAAAGACGTGCATATGGGTCTTCATTTCCTATCTGATCTTTAATTAGATATAATTAATGAGTACAAGACTACCCCCAACCTCCCAAACACACTCTCGAACACAGTCTTTTATTTGTTTAATTGTTGAGAAAGAAGAAATCTAATGTATGTGCGTTTGTTTTTCAATTCCAAATCATGAGGCAGGGGGAAGAGGATCCCACTTGACTTTCATGATCTAAGGGTAAGTCATGTCAATTCTATAGGGGTTTTATAGGAATGGTTTGCTTATAGAGCATGGCCTGAACTCTGGTTCTGTGGCCCATTAGCAGCAAACACTGTGGAAGAGACTTCCCATCTCAGGGAACTGACAGGTCTCCCCGGTAAGAGTCAACTCAATTGATACAGTGATCATTCTTATTGGACCTGAATCTTTTTTGAGTCCTTTGGCAAAATGAAGTTAGCAGCTGTGGCCACGGTCTGAACTGTTGACAGTTCCTATTATAATAACACTACAACTTGAATCTGGCACACTCGACACTCTGCATGTGGGTGTTTCTGGTTTTGTTTTTTAATTTTTAATTTTAAGATGCATCGTAATATCTGTTCTTAGTATTTTACTATAAATATGAGATTTTTCTATTCTCCCTTTTATTTGGGTTCCCACTCAAGCTTTAGGAAACATTGACAGAGTAAAAGTTTTGCTCCAGAGTATCCTCAAAAGATTAAATTAAATGTACACAAGATGAACCGGCATTGAGATAAGAATTAAGTGGGGAATCGTTGTAATTGCCTGCATGGCTTATTTGTGGAGTGACCAGTGGGGACAGATCAGTGTCAAAAAAGGACACGAATCCTTTTTTGAACACAATATAGGCATCTGCCATCAACATATGTTTTGAAATTGCATCTGCATTATGAATTTGTACTACTGAAAAGCATATTGGTAAGCTCTGGATTAATTGTTTATTTCTCTATGGTGCTATTTTGCTTCTACCACTCTGCTTTTACTTAACTAGAAGGTGGGATGAGGAAGACAGAAGAGGGGAGAGTCAATTTTGCAAAATATCAGCTCAAAGTTTGACTGGGCATGATGTGGAATCCAAAGTTGACTGGCTTCATCTGCGACTGGACAGAAACACCCAGTGATACAGAGAAGGTTCTCCCAGCTAAGCTCAAATAAACAAGATTCTCAGCACTAGATGCAATTTTCTTTGGGCAAGGGAAATGGAATTTGGAGAGATTCTTTTGGAAATGGGTGGAGAAATTTCCACTTTGTTCCGAGTCCATCTTCCCCTTGGAAATCTATCGCTTATGGTTAGTGACTGGTTTGTTTGGTTGGTTGATTGCTTATACAAATACTGATACTCACATATTAAAAGTATTTTTATATGAAGAGATAATACAGGCATATTGCCAACATTTTCATTGTCCGAAAGAGTGGAGGATTGAGGTAACTGTAGATGATTCTAGCAAAGGAACAAAAATGTCTTCAATCTCATCTGGAAAAGCCAGATAATCTGAACATCTCTGCTTTATTATATATGGCTTCAAAATTAAGAGTGTTAAAAAAAAACCCAAAACAACAAAAAAACCCAAAATTAAGAGTGTTGTTTTATTCATGCATTTGCCTCATGCACAAATGAATCCCCTACATATTCACTCACTCACTCACTCACTCACTCACTCACTCACTCACTCATTCACTCAGCAAATCCTTTCAGGGACCTGCTCTGTGCCCAGCACTGGGCCATACCACCTGCTCTAATCCCTACTATAGAAGATGGGGAAATCATCACCCAGCCATCTGAATTCATGAAAATCCTTTCTTTTGGATTAACAAGAGCATTCTGTAAATCTTGCCACCTATGGCTCTAGCAACTGGCCATTGAAGAAGAAAGCCTAAGGTTTCCAGTAGGCGGGATGGTCAAGATAGAGCAATTACATAACGCTAAAGCGCTTGCCTGCTCTTGACTAGTCCTGCAGGCTTTTTTCTCCTTCTGGAAAACTGCTGCACTTGTCAGTGGCTTGAGGTGATCTCCTGCAGTCCCTCCTTTTTGAGGACTGTTTGCATGCTCACATGCGTCACCGAACAACTGAATTCACCCTTCATTGAAATAAGTTCTTATTTTCTCCTGAAAAGTAGCAGGTTTTTTGGTTTAACTTTTGAAGAAGGCCATTAGATAGGTGCCAGGCACTGATCTACATTTTGGGAGTCTGAGAAATTTCTCATGACCCTAAATTTTGTTTTAAAACCACTTTGATTGGGCGCCCAGGTGGCTCAGTGGGTTAAACATCTGCCTTCAGCTCAGATCATGATCCTGAGGCTTGGGATTGAGTCTCAAGTCAGGCTCCCTGTTCAGTGGGGAGTCTGCTTCTCCCTTGGCCCACCTTCCGATCTTGCTCTCTCTCTCTTTCAAATAAATAAATAAAAATCTTTTAAAAATAATCAAATCAAATCACTTTGATTGTAAAAAAAAAAAAAAAAAAAGAGGAAGCTGGTTATGATGCCTGCAGAAGTCCAGTGTCAATCAGGTAGCCATCAGGGGGGTAGGTAGAGGTAGGTCCAATGGGACTTCTGGTCCCTAAGAAGATTAATGGAAACTGCTGGTTTCCCACTGGAAGCTAGGAAGGCCAGGCATGCAGTGTGGAACACCCTTCAGTTTGTGCAGAATGATGTTCCTCCTCAGCAACCACGCCACTGTCCTAAGACCTCTGTCATCTTGATCTCACTACCAGGACCTGTATGAATTCATTTTGTGGCAAACAAGGTCTCAGTTCCACTGTTCTCTCACAAAGCTCCCCCACTTCATCTATGAATGTATTGTAACTTTCCTATATAGAATATGAATTGGAATTTAAAGAATGCATATTTCGGCCCATGGTTAATTTGTAGCAAGGACATATTCCTTCAAGCCACAGTGGCCTGGGTTTCAATGTGTGGCTCCTCACTTGATTTTCAATGGTAGGGAATGAAAATGTTTCTGAATATGATCTAATGCTCAAATTTCTGATTCTTTGCAAAGACTTTACATTTTCGTTTCAGTAATTGTTATATTTGTTCAGTAGGATGTTCCACGTACCTGATAGCAGAGACAAATTTTTAAGGATGAACTAGCAATATTCGTTATTCATCATCCTTCCCGTTCTCCCCAATGACTACAAATTAAACTCTGAGTACTATTTATTTTCTTTACAGCTACTAACACTGTGGAATTCCGAAAACATTATTTTTCCCTTCCAAAGAGGATCATAACTGTAGTGAAGCCATCATTTTGCAGAAAGACCAACTTTGTAAGATTTTATATGGCTTTGCCTAAGACTTTAAGTTTTAATACCAGCAAAAAAATACCTAGAATGTGGGGAAGTATTTCTGCTTCTGCCTGCTGATGCCAGATTAAGTGACTAAATCAGATTAATGTTATTTATTGCTTGGGAGAACACCTTTTCGTTTGACTCAGCCTTGGCCCTTAGAAGCTTTAGTAAACATCCCTAAATGAAGCCCTGGAACTATGAACTGTATATTTTATATTTCTTCCCAGATGGGAGGGGGGGAAAAAAAAGCAATTGCAATGAGAGCAAAAAACCCTCCCAAATCGGAGACCAGTGATCTCCAATATTCTAGGTTTTTTGGAGCAATGGGAACCGGTGAAGGAAACGTTTGGCAATTGCTCAAGAAAAGTGCTGCGCATATTTAGCATTACCTAGTGCTATGAGGGCATCCAGCCTGCAAAGCTGAATTTAAATTAATATAAACAACAAAATAAGCATCCAAAAAAAAGAAAAGTGGGCAATGAAACCACTCCAAGCATGATTAAAGATGCATCTATTTATCACCACCCAGTTTCATGAGTCCAAGATGATTCATATGCTTTTTGTCAGGAGAATATCCATTGTTGTGGCAAAATTAAATGTATTTTGATACTTGCTTGCCATATTTATCTATTTGTTCAATCAGAAAAAAGTTGCCCTCATCACTCCAACATATATTACTTTTTCAATTTCCTCTGAGTAATGTTTTTATAATGTTCTTTAGGGTGAGACCACGGAGTTTCTCATTTCTCACAACAAAGACCATAACTCATTAGAATTATGCTGATGAGGTTTTCTCATAAAATTGCATCCTCATTTTCAGAGGTGACCAATCTGCACCCTTGCCCCTAACCATCGGGCAGGTGTGGATGGATATGATTGAAAAGGGCCACCACACTCTTCACTATTGTGGTTTCTTATAGTTTTGTGCTTCCTATTTTAAGTGCCCCTCAGTGTGTGTGTGTGTGTGTGTGTGTGTGTGTGTGTGTGTGTGTGCATATTCTGGTACTTCAAAGGCGGTCCTGAAAAAGTGTAATTTATCATGATAAATAAACCACCACTCTATTTCTCAACTGTCCCGTTCTAGGCTCAATAATTTACAACTTATGCCACCATACAACTTATGGTATGAATTTTGGAATTTTAATTCCAAAAGCTACTTTTGACATACAGCCTTATGAGGAGTATGTTTCACATATTCTGCGTGCCAGATGAAATCACCACCTACAGGTTTACTGAAGGTGGATGGAGATGTTTTTTATTCTAGAGCATCAAGGAAACCAGCAGTAGTTAAATGAACCTAGCAGGTGATACTCCTGTATTTTGATGAAATAAAGTGCAATATTTTCTTAAAAGAAAAAAGTGGATGCTACGTGTCCAGCAGCCACGTAGTCATGTTATAGAGGCAAGTTACACGTCACCTAGCCTTCTGTTGCTGATACTCTAGAGAAAACAAGTCAGCTTAACCTGTTGCTAGCAGTGTGGACAGCGGATTCAAAATCATCAGCCTGGCCGTCCACATGCTGGAGTGACCATGGGGTCCCAAGACCCACGTGGTCAAGAGAACAAGATGGGAGGGGCGGGGCTTGCTGGCTGCACACTAAGTGCAGGGGCAGTGGCAAGCATTTAACATCCTTTATTACTTTCACTCCTTGCAGCAACCCTGAAACGTCAGAAGTTGAAAAAATTGAAGAAAGTGAGGTAAACCAACAAAGCCATTTTCATCAGGTACAGTCATGCTGGATGCTTAAAAGCATCTCCCCATAAAACTTCATTCCGTTAAACAGACTCTACTCTAGATCAGTCACCTTACGTGGATTAAAATATCTATGGGTAAGGGGCCCGTGATATTTATGGAAAGGCTGCCTTATTGGCAGGCACGGTATCAGGCACTCGTTCCCAGGGTGCTGAAAGCAGTTTCACTCAGAAGAAAGCCAAGCTTTGAAGCAGCCAGAGCTGCCCTCGAATCCAGAGTCTTCCTGTGTAGCCCTGAGAAGCTGGTTAACCCATGTTTGCCCAGCTGTCACTTAGAGATAAGAAAGCCAAGCTTTGAAGCAGCCAGAGCTGCCCTCGAATCCAGAGTCTTCCTGTGTAGCCCTGAGAAGCTGGTTAACCCATGTTTGCCCAGCTGTCACTTAGAGATACTAGGGCAAGATCAATGTAAGAATGAAATTAAATGATGAATTTATGTAAAATACTTATCGAATAGCTATTAGCTTATATGAAATGCTCTATTCATTCACTCCACAGATTTCATTATGATGTTTATGCTTCCTGTGGGCCAGGTGTCATCCTAGCCGCTTGGGATACATCGATGAATAAGACAAAAAGTTTAAAATTATTATCGGAGCACAGCGCTTAAGAGCGATCTCTGATAGCAGATAAAACTGAGTTTGGATCCTGCCCATTTGGAGCTGGGTGATCTTGGAAGTTTGTTAATCTGTAAAATAGGGATACCCCTATTGTTCCATGGTTGTGGGAAAGGTGAAATGAAATAATAGAATATATTGAATGTTACGCACTCTTTGGTATGTATAAAGCGCTTAGTAGATGGCAGGAATTTATGAATTTTATTATTGTTAATACTAAGCCCTCTAACAACCCTGAGAGGAAGCTACTATTATCCCTGGAGCTGAGCTAGACGAGCTGCCTTGCCTGGGGTCCCAGAGCTGCTTGGGGACAGTGTCTACCTTGAAAGCCTGTGCTCTTTCCCATGCATGCCTTCCATATGAGCATGTGGACGTGTCCACCTCTGTAACTCTGAGAGACCAGGTTATTGTGAATATCTATTGATAAGCATCAGAGCTTGGGAGGGCGTCATGTGTCTTCTTTGTGTATTGGGGTGGTGCTTGATGGATGCCATTCACTTCTAAGTATAAAGCTGTATCACATCTTGACTTTGCTGTCATCCTGAATGCTCCATCTTATGACATCTTTTCAGGATCTACTTGTATTGTTATTTTTACAAGATGGAAAAGCTTGGTTGATGAGATGATTTAACAATTTGGAGCAATGTTCTATGCTAACATATCAAATTCAAGTGGATCGTGCAAAGGCCTACCTCCATACGTTTGAACTCGAACCTGGCTCCTCCCTCTGTTCTGAGTTGTGACTTTTCCGTTCCTACCTATTTTCTAATCTACTCTCATTTCACTCTTATTGGCCTGTGAGTTGAGGACATGCTGTTCACGTCTTTAAGAAGAATGTATCGTGTCAACAACTCACCAGCCACCAAGAAAGTTGGGTCCAGTGAACATTTATTTGGAGGTCGAGTTGCATCTCACATGTGAATTTGATGTATCCCCTCTTTAGTAATGTTCTGCTTAACCGTAAAAATGGTTCACTGAAAAAACTGGTGTTGCTCTAGGGAGGCTAGATTCAGTACTTCCTCTCCTTCTTCGCCCTCAGACTCTAATCAAGTTTAATTTTCACTCTCTAGTTGGGAAAACAGAGACATAAATAGCTTCCGCTTCCATCCTTGACTTTTTACTAAAATCTAATTACTGAAAAGAGAGTCATGATCCACAGCCCAGTGTACGGTCTTTCTGATACAGGATTTGGTTAAGATTATTTATTAAATAAATAACATACTTCCTCAATTATAAGACTCCCATATATTTTTTAAATTTTTAATACTTGTGAAATCAGGTTGCCCTAATAATTGATGTATCTGTTTAATGTGGTAGTATTTTCTTCCATTCTGAAAAAAGCTGTTTTTAAATTGATGGTATAACTTAGTATCAGTAGTTTCTTAGACTCATAACACAGTATTAGATCTCTTTTTCTTTGGAAGGGCTTACTTCCTTAGAGGGTCAGCTTCCAAAGGGAAGGATATAGAAATATATGGTGCCTTGCCACTCTGGGAACTTCTTCATTTCCAAAATCATTTTGTTGTGTGATACTACAAAAAACCCAAGATTCGCTGGGATCGAGTTTGCTATGTAACTCTGAAAGGCTCACTTCGGTGAACGCCCATATGAAACACATACCATGCACTCTTCCTGCCTGGCTCGGATGCTTGGTGACCTACAATCCCCTGGACCCTGATGCCTTGAGGATGATTTTCCCAGGAAAGATAAAGTGGAGACTTGAGGTCATCTTTTTTCAAGATTATCTCACTGCTTTAGAGACTTTCCTGAACTCCTTCTTCAGTTCCTTTGATCAGCAAAAATAATGATGGTGAAAATATTGATTAAAGTAACATATTTATTTGGCAAGCTTCTAATAGTTTTCAAGTGTGTGTGTGTTTATATATTTTTTCAAGGTTGATCGGGCAAGAATTATGGTTCCCATTTGCAGATGGGGCAAGGATGTTTCCGGAGTTAGTGACCTAACAGAACATCCTGGAAATGAACCTAGGTCTTTAACCCCAAGAAAGTGAGGGTGGTATGGGATGAAGCATGTGGAGTTTGGGCTCAGATCTCGGTTCCACCAGTTCCTAAAGGTGTCATCCCCAAAGTCTGCTCCTCTGTACAGCTGGCATAATCAAACTAGGGTCAAGTCTTCTGGCAGGATCACGGATGATACCAGCCCCATGGTGATGGCTCAGTGCCTGGGAGCATAATTAGGTTATATAATTATAATTAATAAAATACTATATAATTATAATTAATTCCATTATTCTCTTCTAGAAATCACTTAGCCTGAAGGAATGTTCAACTAAAACTTAGTAGTGCTCTTCTAAGAACTAACACGGTTTTAGAACGTGGCACATGAAATGAGCTCCATGAGCACTGGATAGTGATAGTATTTAGTCGTCAGAGTGCACCAACTGCGAACCCTGCTAGTCAAAGATGTGAGAAGTCAGACTCGTTCTGAGGGAACTATGAACAGTGCCTTGTAAATATGACCTGTTTAGAATTAAAGCTGTTTATTAGGCTACTTCATCAGTTAATCAGCCCCTCTCCTATTTACCTAGAAAGGATGTGCCCAGTCTCCATTCAGGAGCCTACACAAGAACACATTTCCTTATTCCCAGGAAAATGAAATACTCATAGATGAAGAATTAAAAAGAAAAGAAAAAAGAAAAGAAAAGCAGTGGCTAGATGAAAAAAAAAAAAAAAGCAACAACACTACAATCCAAAATTCTGCTTTACATAAGAGAGACCTTAGTTTTCTCTGGCTCAATCTACAAGACAAATCCCCTAAAACGAGATTAAAAAAAAAAATTGCGTATTTCTGGCCAACTCCTTTAACTGCGCATGACAGGTTGTACCGAAGAGTGGAGGGAGGAAGAAGGATCTCAGAGGGTGCTTTATTTCTGGTTCAAGCTGGCCAGCCCTTTGGGCGGCTGGCATTCAGGGGATTAGCCCTCTCGTTTTAGAAGTGGGGGATGAAAAAATAAAAAAAATTAAAAAATTAAAAACTAAAAAAAGAATTAAAAATTAAAGTTAAAAATTAAAGTTAAAAAAATTAAAAATTAAAAAAAAGACTGGGTGACAGGCACTGAGGTGGGCACTTGAACGGATGAGCACTGGCTGTTATTCTATATGCTGGCAAATTGAACACCAATAAAAATAAATTTATTTAAAGAACTTTTTAGAAATTAAAAATTAAAAAAAAGATTTGGGGGGAGGCCCGGAGGAGCCCCGGGGGCGGGGCTTGGTGGGGCGGGGCTAAGAGGGGGCGTGGCTTGGTGAGGAGGGGCGTGGCTAGGAGGGGCTGGGGCGGGGCTTGACGAGGAGGGGCGTGGCTTAGCGAGGAGGGGCGTGGCTTGGCTAAAAGGAGGGCGTGGCTTGGCTAGGAGGGACGGGGCTGGGCGGGGCGAGGCGGGGGCGTGGCTTGGCTAGGAGGGGCGGGGCTAGGAGGGGCCGACAGGTGCAGGCTGAGCACCCACCCGCTTCTGCCGCGCGCCCTCTGGCCCGAGCCCCGGGCGTCCCTCGGGTCACCGCGGAAATCCGCGTCCCGCGAAATCCCTGCGGTGCGCAGGGCCCGGCCGGGTCGTCCCCTCCCCCCGCCCGGGTCGGTGGTTCGGGCCCCGACGCTCCCCGCGCTCGCGCTCCCGGGGGCCGGGAGGGGCTGCTCCTCCGCGCGGACCGGAACCCGGCGCCGGCCCTGCCGCGCTCGACTCCCCGAGATGCGGGCGGAGCAGGAGGCCGGGGCGAGCGGGTCCGGGAGTCCAGCCCCCCACCCCCCCCCGCCCCCCCCCGCCCAGGATGGAGCTCACCCCCTCCCAACCCTGGTTCGCGCACCGCCCCGGGCTGGGGGTGGGGGCTCGTTCGTGGCCAAGGCGCACACTTAGGGAAACGGGGCTTTAATGCAATGGCCTGTCCTGAAATGAGGAAATAAAGCTCTCAATCGGGCTCAGAGGGGGAATTTGGTATGTTAGTGGAAAGATTGAGGTTGTTTATTGTTGTTATTGTTTCATCTTTATTACTCAGATGAAGCCAGGGTAAAATTTTTATAATGTTACTAACCCCATGAACATTTATTTCCCAGTCTCTAGAAAGAGCTGATTTAAAAAGTGTTTTAGAAATGCGGTTAAGGGGCGCCTGGTGGCTCAGTCGGTTGAGCCTCCGACTCTGTGGAGGCTCAGATCAGGGCCTCAGGGTCCTGACCTGGAGCCTCCTGTGTGGCCTGCCCTGGTGTGCAGCCTGCTTGGGATTCTCTCTCTCTCTCCCTCTGCCTTTCTTTGCCGCCCCCCCCTCCCTCCAAGCCTTGCATGCACGTGGGTGCTCCGTCTTAAAAAATGCGATTAACAGAATGCTTATTTGATATGTATTCTACTGCACGTGATCGAATTTTTACACCTTTTTAAACACTTGCCATAATGATATTTGCAAATGAGAAAATAAAATCTTTTGTCAGACTGTTTTGAGTTTTGGTTTAGCAAACATGGCCAAAACCACAACCTAAATAGATTGTTCTATTCGTATTTGGGGAAAAACAGATACCAACTCTGAATTTTTAGGACCTTACTCTGAATTTTCAGTAAAACATGTTTAATTCTTAGTTATGCAAAAGATCTAAACAATATGCTCTGTTTTTTGTATTAAAAGTGGCAGCTTTTTAAAAAGATACCATCTTTTTTTAAAAAAAGATTTTATTTATTTATTCATGAGAGACACAGAGAGACAGAGAGAGAGGGGCAGAGATACAGGCAGAGGGAGAAGCAGGCTCCCTGCAGGGAGCCTGACATGGGACTCGATTCCCGGGTCTCCAGGATCACGCCCTGGGCTGAAGGCAGCAGCTAAACCACTGGCCACCCAGGCTGCCCAAAAGATAACACTTTTTAGTAAAGATGCAAAATTTGCATGACAGGAATTACCAACGTTGTCATAGTATCACCTTGGGGGAGGGGGCAAGAGGAGAAGGTGTCAAGGCCTCAGTTGTATCAGTCATATTTTATTTCTTTTAAAATAAGCAAGACAACTGAAGCTTATAAGGAAAAATGTTAACATCTTAACATTTATGTCACTGTTACATTAACGTGGTTGAACAAGGATCCTTTTGTATTTTTTGTAAAATATTTTATTATTTTTATTATTTATCAACATTTATTATATTATCAATATTACATAAATATTATTACTTTATCTTTGGTGAAATATTATTACTATTTTATTAGTATTATTTTATTAGGCGTGGAGCCCAATGTAGGGCTTGAATTCAAGACCGTGAGACCAAGACCTGAGCTGAAATCAAGAGTTGGATGCTTAACTGACTGTACCACCCAGCTGTCCCTGTAAAAAATTTTTTTTACACATTTCATGTGTTTCATTATAAAAAATAAAACAAGAGGTGCCTGGGTGCCTCAGTGGGTTAAGCATCAGCCTTGGGCTCAGGGTCTTGGGATTGAGCTCTGAGTTGGGCTCCCTGCTGAGTGGGGAAGCCTGCTTCTCTCCTCCTCCTGCCCCTTCCCCACCCTGTGCTTGCTCACTCTCTCTCTCTCTCTTAAATAAATAAATAAATAAATAAATAAATAAATAAATAAATAAAATCTTTAGCAAAATAAAAGTGTATATGTGAAATTCCCTAAATTCCTGATCAACTGACTTCAGCTGGATGTGTTTAAAGCACCTTACTTGCTCTGGTCTCATTGTCAGAGTTACACACTACCTCCTTTGCACAGGGTTTGAAATTAGTTTTACAAATGTGGGCAGCTATGGCTTTATTTGTTCTCCTATGCAGAGCTAATAAAACTCACAGAGAGGTTCAATGGATGCTTACTGAAAAAATGAATTATATCTCAATTCTTTGGCTGAGATTTGCATTTATTATAACTTCACTTTCGTCTATCTTGTAGTGACTTTCTCTAAAAGATTCTCATCTTTTTATTTAAATTAGGTGTTGAATTACTTTAGCAACCCGTAGTTCAGGGTCAATTATTGGCTTTTCATTCTAAAAAGAAGAGCTATAACATGAATTTATTGATAAATTAATACAATGTATTAAATACTTATGACCACAGGCCCTGTGCTGAGCACATTTCTGCTACAATTATCTTTAAAGGCTCCACAAAGTATGTGAGATGTCTTATCATTCCCATCTTTACTGATGAGGAACAGGGGTCCAGAAAAGTTCTGTAGCTTATCCAAGGCCACACAGCTAGAAATGTGTTCCAATCAGACCTGTTTCCTTCAAAGTCCAGACTCTTAGCTGCTCTTCCAGAGATGTTATTTAGCTTTTGATTGTTATAATTCAGAGGAATGTTCGAATGTGAGCATCATGCTTCTTCAGTGCTAAGACACGTATGTTTCTCACATTTGAAAGTTGTGAGAATATGATGCTCTTCTAGTTGCTGTGTACAGATGTGGGGCTGGTGATGATCCTGTCTTGGCAACTGCCCTTCTGCAGCCCAGGGCTGCTGAATAGAGGCGACTCACCATCCATGGTTTTGCATAGTCAAGGGTGTACTTTCTAAGCTATGATGCGTAGGCTACTATGAGTATGAGCAGATTGCTTTTCTTTGATTGTGGCCTGTGGTCCTTTCAGAAGGCAGCTCCTGCCTACTGCAAATCCTTTTGTCTTGCCAAAGCAGCTCTGCTCAGCTACTGTTTATTCATACAATGCTGTGTGTATTCTTAAGTAATGAATTGAATGGGTAAGTCCTTTTAATTTTTCTCCTATTTATTTAATTTTTATTTTTAAAAGATTTTAATTTATTTATTCATAAGAGACATGGAGAGAGAGGCAGAGACACAGAATGAGGAGAAGCAGGGAACGGGACTTGATCCCAGACCCCGGGATCACGACCTGAGCCAAAGGCAGATGCTCAACCACTGAGCCACTCACGTGCCCCCCTCCTTTTTTATACATTAAAAAAAGTAATGTGGTTTAGTTGATTTTTTTTTTTTTACTTGACTGGCTCTTTAAGGATGGGAAGGACTTTGGCTTGACTTGTTGCCACTTAAGAAAATGTCACAGCGGTTGAGAACTAATTTCATCAGGAAACATTCTGAGCTTCAGTTAAAATGTAAAATGCTTTCCTTCGCCCCAGGATAAAATGAAATTTCATTTGCTTTTACTTTTCTGCAATAATGCCAATAAGGAGATATTGCCAGGGGCGATAGGGAAGCCAGTTCTATAGCTGAACAAATCGATGGGAAATCTACTTGCCAAATCCTGAGCATACCCACTGAACAAGCGTTAAGAACACACACACACACACACACACACACACACACACACCCCTACTGCATTATCCAGGGTAAGGATAAGATTTCCCTAAATTAACTTAATGTTCTGCTGCTAGGGTTCTCAAAATCTCAAACTCCTCACACACACAGTGGGTTTGTGTGTGCAGTGTGAACTGAAAACACACAGCCTCTTAATAACAGCATATACTGAGTGTTAGCATTATTGCACAATGACTATGTGTCTAACTATGCACTAAACTCTTTAATCCTAGAAGCCGGTTCCCTTTCTATCCTCATTTTTCTTTTTTTTCTTTTTAAGGTTCTTTAATTATTTGAGAGAGAGAGAGATTGAGAAAGAGAGAGCACGAATGGAGGCAAGGGCAGAGGGAGAAGCAGATTCGCCGCTGAGCAGGGAGCCCAACACGGGGCTGGATCCTAGGAACCCGGGATCATGACCTGAGCCGAAGTCAGACACTTAACCAACTGAGCCCCCAGGCGCCCTTTACTCCTTTTTTCAGATGAGGAAATTAAGGCACAAGGGAGGTAAATCAATTGCCTGAGGTCTCACAGCTGATGAACTGCTGCCTGATTCCAGAGCCCATTCTTTTTGCTTGTATGCTGTACTGCCTCTTGCTATCTATCCAAATCAAAGATAGGTTTCCAGAAAATGCTAAACAGAACTCTAAACGATGATGATGATGATGATGATGATGATGATGATGATGATGATTCTGCAGCCACTTATTATTACTGAGTCTTTAACTGTATACTTAAGCACTATGGTAGCCTTTTTATACATTTTACCTCACTTAATCTTCATAATCTAGGGACTTGGATTTTATTGTCCTCACTTCATAGCAAAACTGAAGCTCAGAGAGCTCAAGTAATTTGTTTAAGGTCACAGAACTAGTTAGTTATTGGCTGACTTGGGATTCAAACAGGTCTATAGCTAGTGCTCATTCCCTTGTCTGGCTTCCACACTCATACATGTTCCTGGTTTGGTAAGCAAAGGGAACTAGAATGTTGTTCTCAGCACTGTGATAGTCGTTATAAATCACATGATAATGAATTACCAATAGGAAACTTGCTACCTTCCATGTCAGAGTGAAGTTGGGTATGTCATCACTTTAAAACATTTGAACATGGGTAAGACATGTGCGTTGCAACTTTAGAATATAGCATTTCCATTAAAATTAATCACTCTTTGGAATAGTGTTTGACTTTCGAATTAACTGCAAATGAATGGCAGAGTCAGAAAGGTAAAATAATGACTGAACTGGTTAGGAAACAAAAAGAAGAGAAAAACGAAAGTCCTTAAATACATGGAGATTTCTCATCCCTTTACATTTCCAAGACAAGGAAGCAAAACTCCAAGTCCCAGAGGGGTGGGCTTTCTTCCTGTTGAGATTGGGGCAGGTCTCCCTCCCTGTATGGGGTGGGCATCCGCCCTGCTGTGTAGGAAGACCTAGAAACACTTGCCCTGAGACCATGAGCCACTGGCCCCAGGGTCTTCTCACAGAGGTTGCCTTTGACTTTGAGGATGAGGCTCTGGTTTAGAAAGGTTAAGTCATTCATTGCCCCAAGGTCTGAAATTAGAAACATGGAGAGCTTGAACCCTATCCTAGGCAGGTCTGTATTGTCAGGGCTCTTTACTGGGTAATCCCAACTTGGTTTCCAAGTAGGAGAGAGAGGGAGGGGAGCAGAGAGAGAGAGAGACAGAGAGAGAGAGAGAGAGAATCTTAGCAGTGGGGAGCAAGAATCAGGGCACCCCCACTGGTACCTCCTTTACAGCCCCACCTCCCAAAGTATCAGTGAGGTAAACGTGCTTTTTCAAACCCAGGTTTAGATTTTTAATGTTATTACTTCTGGGCAGACTTTCAAATGTAAAAAAATAGTTGATGTCAAGAACTCAAATGAAAGAATCTATAAATATATTAAGAGTTTTCTCTTTGTACCTTTTCTGGGAAAGCTCTGTGGAGATTTTTTAAGGAATTGAAAACGGGCTAGATAAAGTAATTCTAGTTTACACGGTTTTTTGAGCAAGGCTAATTATATTAACCTGATTCCAATGTAGTCTTATTTTTTTGGTACAGCATTAATACAAGCAAAAGGAACACATACACATACACACACACAACACACAGCACACACACACACTAAATAATTTCTGCCCTTCTTTGGTGTAATTTGGCCACTTTATAAGTTTCACCAAAGGATCTTTGTGTCAAGAGGTGCAGAGCATGCACTTTTTTTCTGGGAAGATGATTGTGTTTATATTATAACACACGAGCACATACAGTGCTACAGGAATATGGCCAATTCATCTGTTTTGGAAATGTGAGCGCCTTGGTCTTCTCTGGCACTAGGAGGGCATGATGCCATTGGATATGTTTCTAAAACTCTCAGACAAGACCTCATGAGTGGGCAATAGCGATTCCTCTGTGATGTAATTCTTTTTTCACTCGAGGAGGTTTGTGCACCATCGAATCAATACCATAGCACATTTTCTAAAACAAAAGAATTTGAAAAAAAAATCGACTCTTATTCTATATATGCGGAGTGCCAACGAAGCTTTTCACCTGGAGCTCATTTTCCTGTGGGTACTACGCATGGGCCAGGAGAGCTGGCCCTGGGATTGGACCCAGCAGAGGCCAAACAGAGCAAAAAGGCTGCAACTCTAGCCCCTGAGAAGGGGATGGATTTGTAACTGGCAAAATGACCGACCATTAAATCACTGGAAGAATAAACTGCTAATAATTCCTTCTCATCAATAAAGCATTTTCTCCATCACAAATTCTCAAGCGGTGGGGCAGAGTGGTACATTTTACTGGGATGCTGGAACAGAAAAATCAGAGGGAAATACACATGGGTGGTAGATAAGCTTTTTATCTTGAACTCTTCAAATTTACATCTCAAGGGCCAGCCGCCTGGCAGGAACGAATCGGGGTGTTCTATTTAGGGCATAACTCTAGGAAGCAGCTTCCAGGACCGACCTGATCTGAGTATGAGTTATAGATATTATAGCCAACTTTTCCTCCACGCCAAAACCCCGTCCCTCCAGAAATCTTAATAGGCTTTTGAGAGCCTCCATTTAGAGCCGGCTGCATAAAATGATCCTTTGATGAAAAGGGATTGGAACAAGGGTTAAAGCCGACATTGAAAGGTGACTGTGGAGGGCACGGTGTTCATACAACCGTCCTTTAATATGTGTGGTGTGCACCTGTGATAAGATGATTCATTACCTGGGGCTGCTCTTTGACAAGCTCCATCGTTCAGCCCTCGGGGTTCTGACGGGACAATCCTGCACCCGCCCAGGAAATATAACAAGGTCAGCTTTTTTTTTCCCTGAGACGTAGATTGAGATGGTTTAGCTTATAATGCATCTCTGTTTACTCTTTATGTAAAATAAAAACAGGGTTCAAGGCGTCGCAATGCCTGTTCTCCACGGAGCAGGCCAAGCAGGGATGCGGGAACTCACTGCTGAGTAAGGAGGTCTGGGAGGAAAAATCCTGGAGAAGCTGCAAGCTCCGTGTGCCTCGTGTTCCATCCTCAGCAATGGCCACATTGGAGGTCAAGGTGCCCTGGCCCTGAGGGGCTGTGTCAAGCCTTCGAGTGGAGGGTACTTCTGATTCCCTCGGGTTTTAATGCCGCTTTGCTTTTCACGCAGCTTTTCGCTTTCCTGGGGTCTTAAGGGGGGAGGCCCCCTCATCTGAAGCTCGGTCAGCATCCTGGGGACCTCAGGACCAGCATCCTCGTCACGACGAGGGCACAGGAGTGGTGTAAGGGAGCGGGCATGCTGCCCATGACATGAGGAAGGCTTGCGGGCCCCCCCACAGGCTGAAGTAAACCTGCAGGTGTACAAGAACTGGCCGGGCTTCCAGAAGAATCTGCAAGAGGCCCTCACCCCTTCCCTGGGCTGCTCTTACAAGACTACACTGGTCCCTCCCATCACATCCCCACCCACTCAGAAATGGGCTTGCTTAGGGCTGCTTTAGAAATCTTACAGCGATAAGGGAAGGAAGATGACCAGTTTCCCCCATGGTCCAAGTTTCAAAAGAATGAATAAATAAAATAGCAAAATGGAAATATTTATTTTTAAAATTTACCTTTAGAAAAAAAAAAAAAAGCAAGTAAGCAAACAAGCAAGCAAGCCCCGTCATGAAAAGTATTTCCTTCACTTAAGGTCAGAACACGAGCCATTGTACAGAAATGAAAACAAAATAAAACTTAGACCTTCCAGGAGAAGGGGAAAAAAAATCTTGCTTCTAAAATATAGAAACACCTCCCAACCCCTCTCCTATTCTTGACATTGCTAGTAAACATTATTTATTCGCCTTGAATGGATGCGGTTACATATCGCTGTCATGCAAAAGAAATTCATTTCCTTTCCGAGTTCAATCTGCCATAAAAATTCACTCTTGTTCCCATCTCCCACTCACCTGTCCTTGTGCATTAGTAACTAGTTGACCTGTGACCCCCTGAAGACTGGAGAGGGCATTGCCAAAGGCCTGTGAGCTTGCTACGGAGCCCATGGCTACTGCCGCTGCAGCCTGACTTGCTAGTGGATTATTAACCAGCTGCAAAGAGAGAAAAGATTAGGGTGAAACCACCAAGAGAGGCATCGGCACAGCACACGGATACACATTCACGTGGGGGAAGGGCCTTCTCCCTCCAAATGGCTCATGCAAAGGGCCCAGAACCCATGGGAGGGAGCCTGGCACACATGCCCTTGGAAGCTGTGGGCTCTTGGGATGGTTGGACCTGAGGCCGGGAAGAGAGAAGTCTCCCCCAACCCTGGGCTGCTTAGTGGAGCCCCAGGGGAGAGCGAGGTGGGTCCCGGGGGGTTCAGTGGGCCGGTAGGGTCTTGCCAGATGGACCAGTGATTTTGGAGAAGTCCCTGGATTTTGTCCTCCAGCCTAAATAAAACTCTGGGGAAATGTCTCTTTGACTTGAGGTGAGCGGACGGAATGGGGATTCAAATAGGTTGGGAGTAGGAGTAGAGGGGAGGACCAGATTTTAAGGATTTCTGCAAATGAATCCATCATTTTTATTTGTGAATTGAAGTTTCCTTTCGGGTGGTTGGATAAGGCAGATGCCTCGCCTCACTTTCTTCTCCAAGGAAGAAGAAAACCAAAGTTGGTAGAAATGGAAAGCTCCGGTCTCTGTGCTCTTAGAGGAGGAGTCTAGGGTTGGGACGTTTGGGGGGGGGTGGGGTATGGGCAGAGGGGGCCTCACACCGATCACGGCATTCAAGGCCAATGAGGAAGGTCCTTTGGTGAATGGCCAGGTGGACATCTCTCTGTTTGCTGTTTAATATGTGGCCTTCCCTCGGTCTCTTTCCTAGGACAAAAGTGAAATCGGGAGGAGAATTTGACTTGGGTAGAGGGAACCTACTCAAGGAGGAGGTTATAGCTGCCAAAACCTGTTTTTCCATGGAGACCAATTCAATATTCTTTATCCTGCCAATTTTCCACGCCACAGGTTTTCAGGCCTTCTGACCACGAGGCAGGAGAGTAGCTTGAACTAAAATCTGCATTTAGGTTAATGACTAGATATAAATTCAAGAAACATTTAAACTATTTTCACAGTATTGGTTTTGATACATGAATTTCATTTGTATTTATTCTAGGGTGTTATTTTTTCCCATATAGTTCCTCTCAAGTACAACGATTGTTGTGTATAATAATGCATTTTTCCATCACCAGTTCCCACATCCATGAAATTCCTGCATTTTAGCAAAAGCCTGCCAAGACTAAGACTTGGTGGGAAAAAAAAATTAATGCCAGAATGTCCCGGAAGCTTCTACTTTCTTACTTTCTCCATTCTCTTTTTCTTTTCCTCCTTCCCTCTTTCTTTCCCTCCAAATATATCTGATAGCTTCATTCCTTTGGAAATTTGCCTAGAGTTTTATAACATCTGATGAGGACAGGAATGCTAATTGTCAGAGGAAACACCAAAAGGGAGAGGAATTTAGTCCTTTTTTTTTTCATTAACGTGATATCCTTATCTCTTTGGCTTCTTTTTTCATCTACAACCAAATTTCACGTAACTAGTTCTACAGAAATCCCATTGACCCAGCATATTTTTTCTTAAGAAGTGAAAATCCATCTTGGACTCATGACTTTATGTGTCTTTTGCCTTTATCTCTCTCTCCTAAAAGACAGGAATGATTTTCCTTTTTTAAGGAGAAAAAAAAATTCTCATTCATCAGCCTCAAAGAAACCCTGTCTTATCCCAGATTACCACCATGGGATTTAAATTTCAGGTTGGCCCTGGTCTTGTTTTTTTATTTTTATAGTGTAGATGAAGCAAATAGTGGTGGATGGTCAGTGAAAACTCTCCCTGCTTTGTGGTTGAGCATCTTAGGTGAAAGAGTTTGTATTGTGTGCCTTTTTTTTCACTCTTGAAATGAGGAGATCTTTGGGAATACCTCCCCTAAACTGCCAGGACAGATGCTGCCTATCGGCACACCGTCTCAGCCCACGTGCCAGCTGCTGTGTTTACACTTCTTTTATGTAATACAAGTTAAAACCACAATGGAAACCCATCCCCCCACCCCAGGTTCACAGAGATCCCAAAATAAACTTCATAATCTCAAAGTAAATGAAATCGTGTACAGTTTGGTGCTAGTGTTGAATATGCAAAATTTGTCTACGAATTTTGGGTGAAAAAATTTAAATCAGCACGTGCAGAATGTTTTCTGAAAAAGATAGACAGTGATTCCCATTTAATGAAGTGAAAATATTTTCAGAAGTTGTAAGACATTTCCCTAACATCTAGGTCAATCAAAAGTTCAAATGGCTAATTACCGATTTACTCTGGATATAGTGGTATACTGGAGAAATCCTTACATTTAAGACGGGAGTGTATTGTTCAGCTATAGGGCCCATTTATATGTTGTAGGTTGCATTATATAAAGGATAAACTATGGTTCTGAATCTGAAACAAAATAGCTACCTAAGAGCAGACTCTAAGCCTTCCTGTTACGGGGCGGGAACAGGTATACTTGTACTGCTCTGGAAAGTTGCTGAAGCAACCACAAATGTACAGATTTTATTGATTTTTCATGTTTATTTCCTCGATATCCTTGTCCTAGCTTCTTCCCTTTGCTGCCTTTCCTTCTTCATGGGACAAATGCCACCTCGATGACTCATTATTTCCCTTGGTCTTTGGGAAAGGCATGGGGGGCTCTGGGGAGATGCTTCTCTGGCTCCTGAAAGTAGGGCTAGAACCTAAGGCGAGGGGTTGTGGTACACACAGACAGTGGGTACGAGTCAATCTGCACACTGACAGCATTTCAGGTGGACCATTGGTGGTGGTGATGGATGCAGCTTCATAAATATCTTTGGGCTTTTCTGTCTGTGACTGCCAAGGCAGGGATGTAATATGCATCAAGATATGTGGCAGGGAGGGGGAGGGAATGGTCAGGAAACCATAAGTGTTCCCTTCATCACCTCGGGTCATGTCACTCTGTATTGTCCCCAGTCATGTCATATTAGCAGTGTTCCTATCAGTACTTCTTCTTGATTGGAGACTCAGGGTAGATTTCGACAGCGAGGAGTCCGGGCACAATAAATGTACATAATGAGCATGTTGACATTCTGGGACCGATTGGATATTTTGAAGTTGCTGCCAAGTTTACGCCTTCAGATCCTTCATTGCCAATATACCTAAGTAGCAAAGGATGGCCCAAATGAAGTCTGATTGTATTACATACTTGCATTTTCGAGGCCAAACTCAAAAGTCATGCTGAATTCTGGTGCAGTCTTGTTTGTAAATGTGGAAGCTCCCCAAGCAAGGATTTGCAGAGCCCTAGAGTTCTCACATCACCTCCATATGGATTCTGGGCCTTGAATACATCAAGCTATCATTCTATAATTCACAGATAGTCTAAAAACCTCCTAATGGAAAGACTAATTTCTTAAGATGATCCCCTGCCTTCCCCCAATTTTAGAGAACGGAATAATTTTTAAAAATAACTTTGTACCAGTTAAGGAAGGCATTGGCTCTGAAACCAGACTGTCTTTGCTTATGAGTTTAAGTAAATCATGCCTCATTGTCTCATGGATCAAATGAGTGTAAAGATGGTACCATCCACACAGTTGTGATGAGGATGAAATACTTGGCATATATCATGTATGTAAATGCTAGTTATCATTCTCACAGTTCGTATTGTGCATGAGGACTTTTTACTCATCCTTATTCAGAATTAGAACTCACCTTTACAAATATCTTCCCTCTTTGGAAATAATGTAGACACAGGCAACTATATTCTCTATTTTGATATTTTAACTGTATTCTCCAATGTTATTTGACTTATTTTTAAAGAGTAGCTTGAAGGAAGCTACTAGCTAGATAACATGATTATTAGGTGAGGCGAGTTTCATGACTTAAAAGACATATGAGCCACTTAAAAATATTTCAGACTGGAGGACATCAAAAAGAACTCTGAAAACTTGGCTTTCCCTACTTATCTCGGGCTTCTTATAGTTGGTTATTTATGGAGAAAGCAGTGTTTTGACGCCAAGGCCAGGGTTGTTCATGACAGACCAGAGAAAGGAGATCTCCTTTCTACCATGTTATCCTTGTAAGGACACCCTTTTTGGAGTTTAATTCCTGCCTCATCTCAAAACATGGTGAATGAATCTATCCTATGCTTGCTGATTTGAGAGTGAACGCATGCAGGGAGTCTTGTCTAAACTTTTCCTTAGGATTCACAATGGTTTATTTCTATACCCACATACCAAGATGGATAGTGGGTGCTCATATCATAATGAGAAAAAATCCATATTCCCATATCTACAGTGCTTTGTGCACATCTTTGTTATCTGGGAACACTAAATGGTGATGAGAAGAAAAACTCTGATAGAGTCTCTTTCAGGAGCACTGGATGATGTCATATGTATGACACCATATAAATGTCACCATAAATTATGTCACTACATGAAGGAAGGGTCTTTCTCCAGTACTTGCCCCATCTTCTCTTTCTCTGAAAGACTCATAACCTACAGCCTGGTAAAGAATTCAGGTTTCTTGAATCTGAGCATTTGCAGTCACAATACTTTTCATGAGAAATCACTGATTACAACATTCTATTATTATGAATCTTAACTATGAAAATATGGCAGCATGATGAGGCAACTTACCTATTCTATGTCTATGCCTTTATTCCAAGAGGGACTTGTGAATGCAGCAGGCTCAAAACCTTTCTTTGGAGCATAATTGCCCATGATCTATAGTTTTATCATTTTCCTCATGAGTTATGTGGATTTCATAGAGCATGGATTTTGGAGCAGCTCTTTTTACTACTAACTTTTCCATTTAAAACCCTAAAATAGTGGCACCATTTGTTTTTAAATGAGGATGTTCATAAATGCATTCATCACAGTTCACTCCCATGTAAGGTCCGATTGACCTGCAGTGGCTGCCTAGATGTAGCTTCCCTAGTTCATTTATGTGCATTAGGTCCTTGACTTTCTTATACTGTAGATGTGAAACATGTGTCTCTTGGTCCCTTGAGACTCTTTTAAAAATCAATGCTTCCACTTACTACCCTCAAGTCTTCTCTGAAAAGGTCAAGGAAATACCAGTAGATCCATGTTGGAATGTTGGCCATATTTATCTCAACAACCTATTTGATGTGGGTTTTATCCTACTAGGCTTTCCCCCTAGGTCTCATGATTGTTATGTAATACAAACATAACAGTTAGAAATCAGTTTTGTGAGTTTTAATATCAAGCCCAGCTCTGCCATTTGCTCTCTGCCCACTTCCCTGCAGAGATGGTGATGTGCTAGATGCTGACCGTCCAACTCTCTGCCCATCAGAAGTCTCCAGCTGGAGTGCCTGAGGTTTGCAGTGATGACCCAGGCACAACCACATCTTAAAAATATCTTTTGTTCATCAATGTCAAATCACATGGATTCCACTACTTTTTGTAGGATAAATTTTATTTTATTTTTATTTTCTGACAAAAATGTAAGTATAGTAACTTCCTAATAATGCTCTAATAACCAGCCATATTGGGTAACAGAGGAATTTTCAAAGTGTCCTAATGTCTGAGGTTGGGTTCCCCAGAAATAGGATGGGGAAGGGAAGGATTCTGATCCTATAGGGGCTGCGGACTCTGACTGAAGTTTCAGAGCTGTCCCACCCTAAGACAAGGAAGTTGGATGCTCTCAATCAGCACCTGACAGTCCTGGTTGACAGACAGCCCCTGGGGTCAAGGGAGGGTTGGAAATCAAATCCTTGGCACTGTTGGCTCTTTGGTCTCAGGAGAAAATGCATACTGGAGCCTGAGGGATGGAGGAAGAGCTGCAGGTGCTGGCTGTGGAAAGCCCCTCACCCCAAGGAGGGTGGAGGCAACTCACAGAAAAGAGTGAATCCAGGGGACCTAGGTGGAACATTATCGTTATCTGCTACAGTGCAAACATCACTTCTTTTCACTCATTAATGTCTTCCTCCCACAAACATTGATTCAGTACCCACTATGTTGTGGGCACAGTATGAGGGGACAGTGTGATGACCAGCTGACCTGTTCCCTACCATCATGGGGCTTTACACAGGGAAAAGAGACTTTGGTGGAGAGAGGAGGGAAGTGGAAAAAGATGAGCTGGCTAAGGAGCAGTATCCAGATCTGGAGATAGTGGTAGTCTGGGGTGGGGCCCCTGAGAGATGTGGGGCCGTCCAAAGAGAACTGGAAGGCAGTGCTCTGAGTCTTCGCACCTGTAGGTTCTCGGAGTTGCACAGAAATGTGCCTGGTAATAGATGAGCCGTTCTACCTGAAAGGATTAAGAGGCTGAATTCTGAAACCAGGTTGCCTGGGTTCTAATTCTGAGGCTGCTCATAACCAGCTGGTAACTAGCAGTACCTTCCTGTTACAGTCTGAAGGTTTGTGTCCTCTCCCCTCCTAGTTCATATGCTGAAATCTTAACCCTCAAAGCTTTTGGTATTAGGAGGAGGGGCTTTTGGGAGGTGCTTACATCATGAGGGTGAAGCCCTCATGAATGGGATTAGTGCCCCATAAAAGAGGCCCTGTAGAAATTCCTAGTCCTTTCCCTCACATGAAGACACGGTGAGAAGGTGCTATGAACTGGGAAGAGGCCTCTTACCAGAACCTGACCATGCTAGTGCCTCACTCTTGGGCTTCCCAGTGGCCAGATCTGTGAGAAATAAATTTCTGTGGTTTACGAGCTGCTCAGCCTGTGGTCTTTCATCGGAGCAGCCAAACGGACTGACACGCTTTCTGTGTCCAGGCTTCTTCAGTTTTAGTAAAGTAGGAATATTAATGGTGGTCATGACTTCACAGAGTTGTTGTGCAAAATAACCCAAGTTAGCATATGCAAAACACTGGAGGAATTCCTGGCACACGGCAAGCATTATCTAGGTCTTGCTGTAAGAATTTTGACTCCTTCTAGGAACTTCATGCTGTTGTAGGATTGGATCCCCTCTGGCTCTCACTGTCTCTTCCAGGGCAGACACAGTGGTCCTTTGGCAGATGCTCAACTATGTCAGGATGTTTGCATTTGCTGGCTCTGTGTCTGCAGCTCTCTTTGCTATCCACATATCTCTTCTCCCAGGCCACCTCCTGGGGACACCTATCTTGACCACCCTAACAGAAAGAAAGGCATTCCCTTTCTTTCAGAGATGTACACCAAGACATGTATAAGGTAACATATGACATCAGGGATTTGTTTCTACATAATCCATGGTAGGGTGGGGAGAAGAGTGAGAAAGAGAAGGCAGTTTTGGGTTGAGCATGTGGAAGCTGAGTGGTAGACATGTACTGTTTGTTTTACTATTTGTTCTACATTTGTATATACTTGCAATTTCCCATGATAAAGTTTTTGAAAATTCCTATTCATTCCCCATCTAGTCTTCTCGCTTGCTTACCTCGTAGCACTAATAGAGTCTAATATTCTCATTTGTTTATTCCCCTCATCACCGTCTCTAGAATATAGATTTCGGCTCCTTCTACAGCTCCAGGCACAAAGGGGCCCTGAAATAACGTTTATCGAATGAACAAAAGAAGTGAGTCAAGATTATGTGGGCCTGCCCAGGACCTTGGGTGGAGTTTGGCCCTTTAATATATATAGAAAAGAGTAAAAATTTGGGAGGTAAATTTGTCTAAGACTTCTCTTTTTAAATAAACCACCATACTTTATCGTCTCTCACATCATGCTGGCTGGACCGGCCAGAGCCTCAAACGTGGGATGCAGTCCTGAGATTCCTGAATGATCCCTGATGTGTCCTCCATCCTGTGAGTCAGCACTTACAGACTCCTCTCAGTGGCTGAGGCAGATTCCTGCAAGGAATCCCAGGATCCTCCAGGATATAAAACTCAATAATGGCAGCGTCTAAAGGTGAGGACCCAGCCATTCCCTGGATACCTTGCACCCAAAGCCCCTGATATCCCTAGAAATTGCATGCCTGGAACTGAATGTGGACAGGGCTGAGTGGAGGGCTTAATCTTTAGGTTTGCTGTTACCTGGGAGCTGCAGGATAAGGAGGCAGGCAAGGAAACTTTTATATTTTAATTGTTGGGCTGTGGTGGTGGAAATGAAACCGCATGTTGGGAGTCAGCATCCCTAGCCCAGCCTCCTGGGAGCAAAGCCTATTGTGGATAATGGCATGGGTGGGAACAGAATGGGGCTGTTCCCCATGTGAGGGTTGACCTATCTGTCCCTGGACACAAGCAATGCTGCTTTGAGGATAGGTGATAGGGAGTGGATCAGTTAAGGAGAGGTACATTCCCCCTTTGTGTGGTCTCACTGTGGCAGGACTTCACAAAGTGTTGGGCCACCTGGGCATTTAGATGGTTAATGGCTCCGGGAGGTCCTGGGTGCAGAGGCAGAAGTAAGTCTCTACTTGGATGGCTTCACAAACCCTGGACATCATTGCGGGTGGACAGAGGGGACTCTGCAAGCACACGAAGATGCCCTAGAGAGTATTCTAGAAGTACGCTCAAGGGAGAGGTAGATCCTGCAGGGGGCCTGGGGGCAGGTAATGCAAGATGATCAGTAGCTCTATAAGGAGGGAGCTGGGTCACTTGAGAAAGGGAAGGAAATAAACCAGTGTGGCCATCACACTGTGATTTAGTGGCAAACCACTGTGAAGCTCTTTAGAGGGATGCATTTCTTTTTTATTTTTAAATTTACTGATAAAATAGTCAAGCCCAGAGTTGAGGGGAAACAAAACAAAACAAAACACTAGCTTTTAACTCAACCCAATACATTTGATTTTGAAGCAGAGAGGTCAGCATTATGGAAACATACCAACTCTAAATCAGATTTTATCCAAGTTATGTGTAGCCCAATACTGTGTTACCACAAGCTTACACATCTCATTTCCTTTTCTGTCTAGTCCTCCATTTAATAACCTGAAAATCTATCTTTTTATTGAGTTTCATGCTATTTTCTTACTTACATACAATACTGCTACTCTTACCAATTGCCTATTGTCATGGCACATTAGTTAGGTGAATTTGTTGATATTTCAAAATTACTCTTTCTGTATTTTTTATTCTATCATCCAGTTTAAAGAAGTGATCGGGAGCACTCCTGTGATGAAAGAAGCTATACTTATTTTTTTTTTTAAGAATAAATTGCTGCCACAGTACAGTAGTTGGTATTATTCTGGCTTCTAGTTATGGGAATGTACAGTTCACTCTGTCCCTGCCCGTCCCTAATTTACTTCCAGTGCTCCCCAAATCAAAGAAGGACAAGGCATGGTTTGCCCTATGTGGCCTCCAGACAGTTTTGTTTGAGATGTTACCCAATGACTATGGTACAGGCTCTAAGCCAGGACCCAGAGATACAGACACAAAAGGCAAGAGCATCTTGTCTTAGGTGCTTCCAGTCAAACCAATAACTGTGGATTTCAACCCTATGTAGCTGTGGTCCTGTAAGAAAGGGATGCCCTGAACCCAGGTGAGGAGCCCTCAGTAGGCCTGGGCAACCAGACCAGTTGGGAACTGAATTTTACTGGATGATGAGGGGACACCTGGGTGGCTCAGTGGTTGAGCATCTGCCTTCGGCTCAGGTCATGATCCCTGGGTCCTGGGATCGAGTCCCACATCGGGCTCACTGTAGGAAGACTGCTTCTCCCTCTGCCTATCTCTCTGCTTCTCTCTCTGTGTCTCTCATGAATAAATAAACAAAATCTTTTTTTTTTAAAAGATGATGAGGAGTTGACTGGAGAAGAAAGTGGAAAGGGGAGAGAAAAAATGCAACCACTCACTAACTTGAAAAGATATATACAAGAGTCAAGATGTGGAAACAAGCTAAATATCCATTGTGATTATTATGCATATGTATAATATATATTAGAATATTTATTTATTTTATTTATTTTTTTATTTATTTATTTTTTTAATATATATTTTTTTTTAATTTTTTTTTTAATTTTTTATTTATTTATGATAGTCACAGAGAGAGAGAGAGAGAGGCAGAGACACAGGCGGAGGGAGAAGCAGGCTCCATGCACCGGGAGCCCGATGTGGGACTCGATCCCGGGTCTCCAGGATCGCGCCCTGGGCCAAAGGCAGGCGCCAAACCGCTGCGCCACCCAGGGATCCCATTTTTTTTAATTTTTAATTTATTTATTTATGATAGGCACACAGTGAGAGAGAGAGGCAGAGACACAGGCAGAGGGAGAAGCAGGCTCCATGCACCGGGAGCCTGACGTGGGATTCGATCCCGGGTCTCCAGGATCGCGCCCTGGGCCAAAGGCAGGTGCCAAACCGCTGCGCCACCCAGGGATCCCTATATTAGAATATTTAGCTATATAAAATAATGAAATCTTGCCACATGCAACAACATGGATGGACCTCAGCTGCATTATACTAAGTGAAATAAGTCAAACAAAGACTAATACTGTATGATCTCAGTTACATGGAGAACAACAAAAACAGCAACAGAAAAAACAAGCTCACAGATGCAGAGAACAGATTGGTGGTTGCCAGAGGTCAGGCAGGGGTGGGTGGGGTGGAAATGGGTAAAGGGGATCCAAAGGCACAAACTTCCAGTTACAAAATAAGTAAGTCATGGGATGTGATGGGATGGCAACTATAGTTAACAATAATGAATTGCACAGTTGAAAATTGCTAAGAGTGGAAAATTTAAGGTTCTCATCACAAGAAAAAAGGAATCTTGTGACTATGTGTGGTGATGGATGTTCACTAGATTGATTATGGTGGTTATTTGGTGATATATACAAATATCAAATCGTTATGTTATACACCTGAAACAATATGATGCTGTATGTCAATTATACGTCAATTTTAAAAAGGAACCAGTGGGTACAAGCCAGGCTAGGGGTGTGCTCAGTTAGCTGTGGGAACACTGGGGAACTGGCTAGTTCAGAGGGGGAAGAGGGGTGTCAGGGAAGCTTCTCGAAACAATTGAATAAATGGCAGATGGACTAAACAGGAGAAAGAGGGCAGTTAGAATAGAAGAATAAGCATAAAGTTATGGAAACATCGGAATGCCTGGTGTGTTCTGAATGGCCAGAGCACAAGTAGGGCAGGAAAATTCTGGATGGGGTTCTAAGGCAGAGAAAGGAAGTGGGAAGATATAAAATAGGAAGCGCGTATGTGAATGGCGTGGCTGTGTTCCTATGGTATAGAGCATTTCCCGAGTGATTTCCCTGCAAGCTGTTGCTATGAAAGTACCTAAATATTCACACCCATATTATGGCGGTAGCCTTAACAGCCTTGCAGCACAGGAAACAACACTAATTGATAGTCATTGAGTCATAAAATCCTTTCATGTATTTTATATAAAGGCATATCCGAACTGCTGACTGACCAAAAATTAACCATTGAATTTTGATGAATAAAAAAAAAAAGCCATCATCTTTTAAAGTACAGAACGTTCTCTTATAAAAAATTACAAAGGTGGATGATAAGTGATCAAGTGTATCCATGTTTCTACCTTGGTATCCACCACTGGGTCCCTGGGTGCAGACTGAGCTCTGATTTTATAAATTATAATTTGATAAGTTAATTATATGGGTTGCATTAGTTTATAAGATTTCGGGTCTCTGGGCAGCCTGGGTGGCTCAGCGGTTTACCGCCGCCTTCAGCACATGGTGTGATCCTGGAGACCTGGGATTGAGTCCCATGTCGGGCTCCCCGCACGGAGCCTGCTTCTCCCTCTGCCTGTGTCTCTGCCTCTCTCTGTGTCTCTCATGAATAAATAAATAAAATCTTAAAAAAAAAAAAAAAAAGATTTCGGGTCTCTGACCTTCTGCCCAGAGAAGGTGGAAGTTTTTATTTACTTTGGAGCTATTTTTTTTTTACTCCTGAATACGTATATTTTGTATGGATAGGTAGTAATTTTACTGTTGAAACTCAAGAAACTTTTTATTAAGTCCAAACCAGCTAAACCTATCATGTACGAGGAACAAAACATATGCTGCTTCTTGCTTTCATCCCAATAACCACATTGGATATTAAAATGCGCTTGTAAGAAATGTTACACATAATATCTTGGTTTTATCCACCCACTGGCAAGTGGAGAACCTGTTGAAACTGTTACTGGATTTTATTATTATGCATAATGGCTTGTTTGCCTCATAAAATGTATTCACTGAACAGCTGTTGTACAAGAAAGCCAGTCAGAGGAAATGCTCCTCTCCCCACAAAGCAGTGCTACAGTTGGGTCATGCATTACTTTTCCCCAAGGACAGAAAATCAACAGAAATCCACCCATTTGCGGTTGGTCTGCAATTGACCCTTACATCACCTAATGCCTTAAATTCACAGTAAGGGTCAGATTGGCCATTTAAACTCTAAGATCAGGACGCCTGGGTGGCTCAGTGGTTGAGCGTCTGCCTTTGGCTCCGGGTGTGATCCTCAGTCTGGGGATCGAATCCCACATCAGGCTCCCTGCGAGGAGCCTGCTTCTCCCTCTGCTTGTGTCTCTGCCTCTCTCTCTGTTTCCCATGAATAAATAAATAAAATCTTTAAAAAAAACCTCTAAGATGAAGGGGCACCTGGGAGGCTTGGTGGTTGAGCATCTGCCTTGGGCTCAGGTCCAATCCTGGGGAGTCCCACATGGGGCTCCCTTCTCACTGGGGAGCCTGCTTCTCCCTCTGCCTATGTCTCTGCCTCTCTCTCTCTGTGTCTCTTATGAATATATAAATAAAATCTTTAAAAACTTTAAGATGAAGAAAATGCTGCTTTTGGTCATGTCACCCCCATCTTTAAGAGGGTGTCCTGCAACCCTGGGCTAATATCATGAGAGCTCCTTCATTGTAAAGAGTAGAGGGATAATTCTGGGGTGGGGGGTGTCTGCCCATCACAAGGACAGCTGCTGTGCCCACGGCAGACCCACGGTAGCCTCTGTGCCCAGAAAACTTGGCCATTAGGAAAAATGAATGGTCCAAATTATTAGAGGGAATACGATTCTGTAGAAAGAGGAAGATAAGTACACGAAAGAGAAAGCAAGAAACATGGCCAGAATGCTCAGAGGTAAATAAAATCCTTCTGCGCTCACAAAATATATTGGTTATAGGTTGTTCTGAAAACATTAAGCTAACAGTAAGAACCACTACCTGTAGGAGCCGTAAGCCAAGAAAATATAAAAAGTTGTTGTATAGATCGTTCGGGAAGTTTCCATTAATAAAACTGAACATAGGTTAAAAAACATAAAGCTTAATCTCACCACGAGCAAAAGCAAAGCTGTGTCAGAATTTTCCGCACGTAGGGAGAAGAGAGTGGAGAGTCACTGAAGAAATCAATCCACCCAATCAGCGAGGAGAAAAATATGTTTAAACATGTCTTGCCAATAGCAGTAACTAGTGAGAACTGGCCCCACGTTTAGGAGGCAGAAGCTAGACCACCAGGAAGGGAGGACGGGATGCGAAACGGCTGGGGTCAGGGCCCTGGAGGCCCTGAGTAAGCGGCTCTTGGGGTGTGTGTGCCTCCTTGTCCTGCCCAGGCTCCACTGGCCCGTCTGTGACGGGAGAAGGTTGAACTAGACGGGGGTGGGGGGGGTGGGGGGGGGGTCTCAAAAATGGTCCCCGATGGGCAGATAAATCCACAGCAGCTTGGGGGATGGGTGTTATGGGGTTAGTGTTCCCTGATGAACACCCCCTGATAAACACCTATCATTCATCATCCCTTGAGCTGCCCCAGGCCTGCAGAAATCATGATTTCCTCCCTTCCCTGATTGCTCTGCTGGACTTAGGTTTCAGGCCAGCTCCAAGAACGTTTTGATTCTGTGGAGGAGAATGGAAGAAGGGCTTCCTAGGACAGCGGTTCCCAGTGCGGGGTCCTGGCAGTATTAGCATCACCCGGGAACTGCTAAAAATGCAAATTCTTGGCCTCATCCCACAGGAGCTGAGTCAGAACCTCTGGGGCGCGAGTGGCAATCATCTGGGTTTTAACAGCTCCCCAGAGGATGCTGAGGCTCACTAAAGCCTGGGCACACTAAACCTGAACGGGGTGATCTCCAAGGTTCTTTCAAACAGTAAAATTCTATGGTGATGCTAAAATGGTGGAATGAAATTTGGAACAATGCTATACTTTTTTCAGTTCTCTTCCTGTAAGTGGTACTAAACAAATATGTTAAATAAAACGTTTTCTAAATCTGCCCTAGCAAGTGGGGACATAGGGCTGGAAATAAGTTGTTTAGGTCAGGGTTTATAGTGACTGTGCCATTCATTGACTTTGGGGCTGGTGTCCAGCAGCCATGGTGCAGCAGTGGGAGGGGGCGATCACATAGTACACTGTTGAGGTGGGGGCTACGGGCCTTCCCAACACGATCAGAGCAATCCCAATGTTCTATCATGGGGATCAGCAGTAGAATTTAAACTATGTGAGAGAGTTTTAATATAAAAACTAATTACCTGGGTGGCGCCTGGGTGGCTCAGTCAGTTAAGCAGCTACCTTTAGCTCAAGTCATGATCCCGGAGTCTTGGGATCGAGTCCCGCATGGAGCTCCTGCTCAGCGGGGAGCCTAAGAACTGGCTTATCCCAGTTTTGCCTGAATATAGAAGAAAACCACTGCTGAAGGGAGGAAGGAGGGCTGGTCATCACCAGGAAATCTGGGCAGATACAACAGCATCAGGGTCACTTCTGTATGAAACTCCAATTCTTCAGGTTTAGGGGGATATATTCCTGTGCCTGGATAGTAGAAAGTTTTACTCATGCTTTGAGTTTTCAGATTAGCAAGTACGCTGTTTACTTCTTGTTTGGTATTGACTTAAAAAAAAAATAAGAGCACGTTTTATTGTTCTTGATGTCTCTGCCTCTATATCACAGTACATGGAGGAAAAATAAAGCAAAATGGCCAAGAGTGAAAATGAAAGAAGGGAAAACATCCAAATGTAGAGGCAATGATATAATCGTTTTATAGAAAATATCACTTAATATAAAATACAGAAATCGAAGTTGGAAAAAATTGCATTAAATAAATGGGTTTATTTTCCCCAAATTTTAGTTTTAAAAACTTGGACATATTAAGTGAGATAGTCTTTTTTTTTTTTTTTAAGAAAAAAGCCATGAAGTAATAAGGGGAATTAATTTTTTTAAATCTTTTTTAATCTTTTTTTTTATTGGTGTTCAATTTGCCAACATATAGAATAACACCCAGTGCTCATTCCATCAGTTCCCGTCACCCAGTCATCTCCACCCCCTGCCCACCTCCCTTTCTACCACCCCTTGTTTGTTTCCCAGAGTTAGGAGTCTCTCATGTTCTGTCTCCTTTTCTGGTGTTTCCCACCCATTTTCTCTCCTTTCCCCTTTATTCCCTTTCACTATTTTTTTTATAGGGGAATTAATTTCTAAGAATTTATCAAAATAATGTGGAAGTCCATGACGTCTTTCTCTAGAGCAATGTACCGTTAGCTTGTAACTCTATGTGCTCTAGCAATGATTTTTGGTAGAACCCTTGAGAATTACAGCAATTCCCAAAGTGTGTTTAAAGGAACTCTGGTCCTGGGATTTGCTCTGGAATAAAAGGTCTGGGAGTCAAATAAGTTTTTAAAAAAAAATTTTTTTTTATTTTTTTTATTTATGATAGTCACACAGAGAGAGAGAGAGAGAGAGAGAGAGAGAGGCAGAGACACAGGCAGAGGGAGAAGCAGGCTCCATGCACCGGGAGCCCGACGTGGGATTCGATCCTGGGTCTCCAGGATCGCGCCCTGGGCCAAAGGCAGGCGCTAAACCGCTGCGCCACCCAGGGATCCCTGGGAGTCAAATAGGTTTGAGAAACATTGCACGCAGCATCTACCTCTTGGTGATGGACAGTGTGTCTTGGTATATTAAAGTTTCTGCAAACTTCCCACAGGTAAAGAAATCTGCCCAGCTTATTGAACTCTGTGTTTCCTAATATTTGATCATAGTGTCCACTTTGCATGTAATACCACTAACATCCCTAGACCTTGTGCTCTATGGTGTGCCATCCAAGAGAAGTTGGGTGATGTTATTACTTAGTTATCCACAGATTTATCAAATGGGTTAATGGAATAAGCTTGTAATCCACCTCGGCTAGTCTTGTCAACTATATCTAAAGGCAGGACTTTATATTCCAAACCTGGACACTCTGCAAACCATCTAGGTCTGAACAAAATTCCCTTCTGGTCCTCTCGTTAATGTTCATGCAGATTGGTTAAGATAAAATTCATTGATTGAAAAAGATTCCTGGAGATGGCACATGCTTTGAGAATTCACAAACACATCTGTATTATGTGAGCAGGATGGTAATATTTTTGAACTGCCATTAGGTGATATATCACCATTAAGTGAGCATGATGGTGACCTCACTATGGTCACCTGCAGTGGCACTTTTTCTATCCCAGAAAGGAGAGGTCGGGATGGAATGAAGTGCAGTAGAAAGCAAGCATAAGTGTTAGAGAAGAAACTCGTGAGAAGAGAGTATGATTCTCTGTACTAAGGTGTAGTGTCATGTGTGTCCATGTGCGTCTACATTGAAGGCTATGGGTTTTGAACTTGATCTGTGGCTCACTTGCTTAATTCTAGCTTGAAAATAAATACTCTATTATTTTCTGTTGTGTGTGTCCTACTAGATAATTGCTAATCAGAGAGGGAGACATGGCCAGCAAAGTTTTTGCCTTTTATTTTTAAGATTTTATTTATTTATTTATTTATTTATTTATTTATTTATTTATTTATTTATTTATTTAAGGCACAGAGAAGGAGACAGAGACATAGGCAGAGAAGCAGGCTCCCTGTGAGGAGCCTGATGTGGAACTCTATCCCAAGATCCCAGGATCATGATCTGAGCCAAACGAAGGCAGACACTCAACCACTGAGCCACCCAGGCGTCCCTCATTTTGTTTTTAAGACCTCCATGGTAACAAAACCAAAAAATATATATACTTTCATATATCCAGGAGGCTATATAGATAAGGAAAAAAATTTGGCATTAAGAAGCAAATTTACTAATTTACATTTGGTATTCTATTTTCTTGAGTTTCTGTCACCATAGCATTTTTTTTTTTTGAAACCTTAGGAAAATTGGTAGCTCTAGATGGGTTGCTTTATCTCACAAATTAAAGGCAAGTTACTCAAAATTGTTGGTTTGGCTATATCCAAAGTCTTGAAAAAAAAAAAGTTTCCTGAACACAAAATGTAGTGATTGTAAATTATAATTAAATCTCACAATTAAAAACCTGGCTATAAAATAACTCAATTTTATATTTTATTTTTTTTTTTTTTCAATTTTCAATTTTATATTATTATTATTATTTTGGAGAGGGAAGGGGAGGGGCAGAAAGAGAGAGAATCTTAAGCAGGCTCCATGCCCAGTGTGAAGATGAACACAGGGCTTAATCCCACAACCCTGAGATCATGACCTGAGCCAAAATCAAGAGTCGGTGGCTCAACTGACTGAGCCACCAGGCACCCCACCTATTTTATATTTTATTTATTTATTTATTTATTTTATTTTATTTTATATATATATACATATTATTTTATATTTTAGAGCTTGTTATTGACAAGGTTGTTTTGAAGCATGTCAGAATAAAACCAAAGCATGTACAATTATTGCTGGGAAATAAATTTACTCAAAACATGGGAGAATCATGTGTTACTGTCTTTTTCCTTCATTTTTTCTTATGTGTTTAAAAAAGTAATATAATACAGTGACTTCTGTATTTCTGAAAATGAGTGACACTAGTTTCCCTTCCCATAGCCACTGTTAACTACCGTTAGAACCACCATAGTTCTCTGGGACAAACATCTCCAGGAGGGGGCGAGGAGGGAGGGAGAGAAAGTAAACTGATGGCTATAGATGTCCACAAATTGCCCAAAGTAAAACAATAAAACTATGGTAAGTAAACCCAGAAAATGTACAGAAAATTGCATTCCATTTCAGAATATTTCTGAAACAATCCTATAATTTTCAAAACATTTTTTAATGCATTTCCCTCTCGTGAACTTTGTCACCTAGTATTCAAATAGTAATCATGGAATACATTATAAAATAGGTTATTTCTAGTAAAAATGAGTTTGAATCTAAAAGGGGGTTAATGTACCAGCCATTAATCTAACAGAACAGATGGAAATACGAACTTGGCAGAAAAATCAGGTCTTTGCCCTTGCTTTCTGGTTTTTGTTTTTCTTGGAAGATGAAGCTCAGGGAACTCAATTCACCACGAAGAGAGTCTTCCACTGCCAACTTTTCTTTGTTTAAAAATCATTTTGGCAATCCAACAAGGATACTAATGGGACATTCAAACAACAGAAGCAAGGAGGTGATTTTTATCAATCCGGGGAGGGGAATTCTGTGGAGTTGCCCCCTCTGGTCCCTGAGTAGGTAAGTTTTCCATGTGAGCGCTGCATACAGTAGGGAACCCTGCACTAAGAAAGCAGTTCACTGATCAGATCTTGCTTTCACCCAAATGCCTCTCCATTCTCTTTAATATAAAGGTTGGAAAACCATGCACTCTGCTCCTTCCTTGAGGAGTTATAAACGGAGATATTATAATTTCCTAGAAATAACTGCTTTGGGGGTCCCTTTATTTTCATTTTATGAGTAAATGTATGAAGTGGTTTTCAGATGGGCGGGATGGTTGCTCTTGAGACAGAAAGCCTGGCTTTCCTTCTATGAACTAGGGGAAGCTTCAGGACTAAGATGAACGAGTCAGATGCGTACATCTGGGGCAGTAGCTGAATTTTACATCCATTATGTGACTCGACAGGTCACTCAGTGCCTGACATTCAAAGGACTCTACCAGTGTTTGACTAAAGCATGATTCTCAACCATCAAGACAGTAGCTTAAGAACAACTGTATCAAACAAAGACAATCGCTCTTGGCAGAGATTCTTTTGTACCCAAAGAGACAAAGCTAAGGAACTGTAACCAGATAATCAGTTCTGTTGTTTGCAGGGAGGAACATTAAACATTGTGGAGCTTCATATGGATATAAAATATGCCTCCCCCAACACAGAAACCCTTTGCCAGCATTCCAAGGCAATCCCCTATTCTTTAAAGGGGAATAATAACCTACTTGTTGGTGCCATAATGGAACTGTAGGAAGCGCATGCTATCAGATACATAAACTATGAAACGAATGCCAGGTTTCTCTGAGTTTTGCCATTGTGGCATATGTTCAAAGATGGGAAAATGGACAATAACATTGGATTATGAGTGCCTTCCCATGGAGACAACCCAATGTGGAGAGAAAAGCAGTGCTGTGTACTGGGTGACCCCAGACTCCTGTTGATGTGCTGGGTCCAATGACTTCCCATTCCCCCAGCAGCAGGTGCTCCATATGGGCTCAAAAGGGCCTCTTGGTACAACCTATCCCAGGCAGCTTGTGCTCCCAGCTGATACACAGCTCCTCTGAACAACTGGTGTTCAAGTTTAGACTATTTCTACTCCAAGACCAATGTCATGAACCCAATAAAAGGGAGAAGCAAGGGGAACACAGCAATGACTGATCCATCATATCCTAACTGCCCTGTGGGCTGTGCCTCCAAAGGCCTTTTTGTGTTGAAGATAAACTGGAAGTCAACCATCTACCTGAGGGTTATGCACTGGAGAAGCATGCTCACATGTATCCTGCCACTAATCCAATGTATGTCTGCCTTCCTTTGCATTTTTTTCAGAAAGTTAAAGAGGGGATTGAAAAATATGGTGAGACTCAATCACAGCCATTATGGGAGATACGATGACCTTTTCCCTTATTGTCCAGTCTCTGTGCTGTTGCCATAGAAACCATCTTAAAACATTGGCTGATATCACCCGCCCATTTGAAATCCTTGCTGGTTCTGCCTTGGACTTAGCATCACATCTCACCTCTTTGGAATGACACAAAAGGGCATTCACTGGCCCAAATTTATAATTCTGTCTTCATTTCCCCTCTGCATCAGGTACCAGAGGGCTAGACTAAAATGGTTGAGCTCTGGAGTCTTATTGTCCAGGTTCTACACAAGGCTCCACCACCCCCATCACCTTGATTGAGTTACAGGTGGGGTGAATAGGAAGGCAACTCTGAGGTTGTTGGTGAAGGTCAAGGACTGATTGCCTTTGGGACTGACCCTTGAGGGAGGGCCAGGTAGAAGCAGGAGTGAGCAGAGGAGAAGTCCAGCTGGGACACAGGCCTGATGTCTCTGCCAACCCCATGAGGAAGCTTTGGAGCTAGAATGGTCCATAGGAATGACCAGAGTTGGATCTTTAAACTTCCACATGGAGAGATCACTGGATGTGGGCCATCCTGGAAGGGGCATGGCCTTGGGCAAGGCTTTGAATGAGGAGGTTTCTCTGCAACTGAGGCCAGCTGCCAAGATCTGAAGGTTGTGTGACAAGAGTGCTCGCAGGCAGCTAGGGCAACAGGTCCTCAACATCGCTTCCATTGAAGTGGGACTTGGGGGGGTGGATCACAGTGTCCACCACACCTAGCCTCCCCAAGCCCAGTCTTCTCCCATGTCAATGGGAAAGAAGGAAAACCCTCATCTTGTGGCTTTTTGTATAAAGTTCAAATATAAATACCATAAATAAATAAAAAGCATTTACTATTTTATAATTATCACCCAGCTCTTAATACCCCAGCCTCTCTGAATAACTTGCTGTTCCTTGAACCCAGCATGCTCTCACATCTTCAAGCCTCTGGTTGGAATACTTCCCTATCACTGGTGAGCTCCTTCCCACACCACAGCCAATACCATCTCCTTTCCAAGGCTTATCCCCAAGCAGAATGAATTGCTCCCTACTCTGTTTTTCACATTGCACTTTGCATGTGATTCTAATATACTATTTATCTTGTTATAATTAATTATAGCCATGTCTAATCCCCTCCCTACCCGCCCCCCCCAGGACCATGAGCAAACTCAAAGCTAGAGTAGAGACATGTCTTACTCTCTTATTGCCTCCTTGTACTTCTGGCACTGTGCACATAGACTGGTCAGGCAAGCAATGTGTGTTTGCTGAATGAATACATGAAAGAGAGGAGTGATGCACTCAATTCTTCCTACTGCAAGGATTTGAGATTTAAGGAAACCATTGTTTCCTTCAATATCTTCATCCAAAGGAGGTCCTGGGTTAAGTTTAATGAGCAATTGTAGAAATGATATTTGCCTTGGCATTTAGTATCTTTTTTAAAAAAGATTTTATTTATTTATTCATGAGAGACACACAGAGAGAGGCAGAGACATAGGCAGAGGGAGAAGAAGGCTCCACGCAGGAGCTTGATGCAGGATTCGATCCCAGGACCCCGGGACCACGCCCCAAGCCAAAGGCAGATGCTAAATTACTGAGCCACCCAGGTGTCCTGGCATTTAGTATCTTATTTTCCTTTTATTTTTCATGGATTTGGGGGCTTGTTTTATTGAGTCTGCTTATGAGTGTTGTATGTTTTTGATCATATACCCTCTCAGATCACTTTTGGAAGCAGGCAGGTTATAAATTACATATATGCAAATAGCAACATCTTCTAAATTCTGGCCTTCAAAGCTCCTGGTTATTACTATTTGTTACAGAATGCAATACTTCTAAATATGTTCTGAGTCCCCTTGACCCAATATAATTTGCTCCCTTTCAATATTTAAGGGGACATAACTAAGATATGGTAGGGATCTTGCCTAAATATGGCCCACAGGCAGAAACATAAATGCTGAAACAAAGGGGAAGTAAGTGGAATCCATTAAGCATATATTTACTGAGTGCCTGGTGTTGTTCTAGGTACTGGGGTTGCAATAAGGAGCAAGATCGGGGGAACAAGGTGCCTGCAATCTAGTTGGGGGGAGATAAGCACAAATGGATAAGCAATAGACAAGATCATTTTAGGTAGTAGAAAGTGCTAAGGAGAAATCAAAATAGGAAGATGTGATAGAGGGACTGGTGGGGGTCGGTGGAGAGGGAACACATGCTTTTGACAGGATAATCAGAAAAGATCTTTGTGAGAAGGTGGGATGTGAGGTGAGTTTAGAAGGAGAGGAAGCCAGCCATGTAAATGTCTGACACAGAACTATGCACACGAGGAACAACAAGGGCAAAGGCCCTGAGGCAGAAACAAGCAAGGCTGTGTACAAGCCCCAGGCTTGAAAACATACATAATTATTTGGATATTAGTTATTTTAATTTCTAGCCAACACATATAGCAATTTTTAAAATCCATTTAATATTTTTCTTAGAGAGAGAGAGAGAGAGAGAGAATCTTAAGCAGGCTCCACACTCAGTGCAGAGCTGAATGTGGTGCTCGATCTCATGACCCATAAAGTCATGACCTGAGCCAAAATCAAGAGTCAGATGCTTAACTACTGAGCCATCCGGGCGCCCAGACAAAATTTTTTTACCTTGGTAAAGAATCACACAAAAATCCACAGACTCAAAATGACTCTCCTATTTCATCTTGTTACTCTACATTTCCACGGACTTCAGACTCAGGCATCAATGTGAGCATGCTTGCAGCATGCTTTGTTAAAACTTTTTAAAACTTTATAAGGTTTTTAACATGGCAATCTATCACTGTTATTGCAAAAGGAAACAGCCCAGCCATGGTGGCTAGTCCAAGTCCTGGAGCATTTGATCTGAACCAATTGCAAGTATTTCTAAGGATGGAGTATCTATTATTTTATGAGCCACAACCAATAAAATTCCTTTCTCCAGATGTTAGTGGAACAAATGAGAACCACCGGGGCTAGTTTGGATTTATCCCCTATTCCCTGACCTCTTCGGACACTGCTTTAGATTATTGAATCAGTCTTTGGATCAAATAATCTTTGAGTTCTTCATGTGTGAATGATTTGTTATTTACCATATATTTCGAGACCTCTATTTGGGAGAGAGGCACTGATCACATTCAAATTAAGCATTTAAGGAGAAGGTGATAGAATTAAACCATTTGGCTCTTTGCAGAAACAGGTAAGAGAAATAATGAAAATGCATTTGCATGGGATCTCACACAACAATCGCCTACCTCTCAGCAACTGACAAATGAAGAAACTGAAACTCAGAGAGTGCATGCAGCTTCTTACAGGCACAGAAAGCCATGACTACTTAAAACACATGCACCTTTCCCAGAATGATTGGTAATTGCTGTGGCTCTGGCAGGTGCCACAGGGGCTAGGCTTTCAGTTCCATAATCACTATTGTGTTTTGTGACTGTGGACACTTTTTGTAACCCTTCTCAGTTTTGGTCAAAGGATAAACACGTCTAAGGGACTTCTATGGACTCAGTGCCAATTTCAATACTCTGCTGGTGAAAACAAAATAGGTCAAAGACATAGATCTTGATGCTAAAGAGTCTGCACCATTGGATTGGCCTAATTAGAGCTCTTTTCTCTGATCAACGGAAATTTAACATCTTCCTTACAAGAATAAACTAAAATATTGTAGGAGGTGGTGGTGTAGGAAGTTTCTATTGGAGGTGGTGTAGACTGAGGTTCTCATTACACAGGTAGAGAAAAATCTCCGCTGTCTGGAGTTCCTAGAGGCGTCACTTGCTGCAGATCACCAGGAGTTTAGACGGAGGGTTTTATTTATTTATTTTTTTTTATTTTTTTTTTTAAATTTTATTTATTTATGATAATCACAGAGAGAGAGAGAGGGAGAGAGAGAGGCAGAGACACAGGCAGAGGGAGAAGCAGGCTCCATGCACCGGGAGCCCGATGTGGGATTCGATCCCGGATCTCCAGGATCGTGCCCTGGGCCAAAGGCAGGCGCCAAACCGCTGCGCCACCCAGGGATCCCAGACGGAGGGTTTTAAAAAACAGTTTTAACCTTGTACATGGACATATTAAAAAATGCATTGCCAATGTCTCTATCTTCTTTTTACCTCTTCTCACTTTTATTATACTCCTGGTACCTGTTTGTTGTAGAAAATTGTGAAATAGAGACAAGCAAATAAGACATAAATTAAAACTGCCCCAATCTCAGAGGGAACAATGCTACCATTTAGAGGTCTGTCGTCCTGTATGTCTCCTCGGTGATGTATATATTAGCAATAGTAAGCGCATAATGTGGGTACATCTCAGGGGGAAGGTAGTCTTTTCTTCACTTTTTAAAACTGCATTATATATAATCCATACTTTGTCATACCAATACATTTTTTGGGGTACTTTGCTAAGTTTAATTTTCTCTTTTTTTTTCTCTTTTTCTCTTTTTTTTGATGACTCCAGGGCATCATTATGGAAACCAATAAGTGTAGCATGCCCTGCTTGGTTGTCAGCTCCAAGGTCCCGTCCTCTTAGGTAGCTTAAGGATCTTGGTTTGGGGAAGTCAGCACTCAAGAGAACAATTGTTTACTTGGAGCCACTCCGATCTAGTGCCCTCCTCCAAGCTTCACTAACAGGGTCATGAACACATTGTCTCTTGCTCCAGTTCTTCCTCTGAGATCTGCAAGGGGCTGGTCTGGGTGCTGCTTTGCTCTTCCTGGCCTCCCAAAAGTGTTTAACTCTGTCCTGAACTTTGTCTCTTAGTCCCACAGGGCCTGAGTGTCTGTCTGGGGAGTGTGTGGGCACAGTGTCTGGCTCCTCTGCCTGGGATCTGTAACTGGGGTCAGTTCCGGTCACCCGCCTCCCCTGCACCTCCACTCTTTGGTTCCTCCTGCTGGCCCGGACTGGGAGCTCCGAACTGAACTGGCAGTTGCCCTCTTGGCTACTTTGCATTTGCTCCCTTTGTCTCCAATCCACACAGGCCCAAAGGGCTGTGCTTTCTGAGTTGTATGTTTCTGGATCTTCCTGTCCCAATAAAGCTGTTTTTTCTCAGCTATCACTATTTCTAAAAGCAACTCTACCCCTTCTTATATGTTGTTTATCATCTGCGATGGCTTTGGCAACCAGAAAGGCAATCTGGCTGGATCTAGGTAAGAGTTTAAGTGTCTTCTTTCTCCCCTACATGATGTGCATGGATATTCTGACAAAGAGCTTACAATTTTTATTTTATCATTATTTTTTGTTCTCAACTGTTTCAAAGAGTCAAGTTGCTGGATAGAGGGTTTCCAATGAAACAGATGTTACACTGAAAAACTTGTTTTTCTTACACTTCATCTGGAAATGTAAAGCTATTAGCTCAAGAGATTTCTAGAGATATAAACAGGTTCTAAAAGAGTTTGTATAGCTTTACTAAAGACATATGCTGGGCTAATAAATGGAAACCAGGAATCTAATCAACTGATTATAAGAATCCTTTTCATAATTAGGTCACTTTTTAGTTTAAATTGGAGCAGGGGCATGGTCCCCCACATCATACAAATATCCCAAGGGAGAGAAACGTTGACTACATTTATTTTTTAAAGTAATTTTTAATTTTTAATTTAAATTCAGTTTGCTAACATATAGCATAACATTCATCAAATGCTCATCCCATTAAGTGCCTTCCTTAGTGCTCGTCACCCAGCCACCCCATCTCCCCTTCCACAACCCTTTGTTTCCAAGTTAAGAGTCTCTCATGGTTTGTCTTCCTCTCTAATTTTTTCCCCACTCAGTTTCCCTCCTTTCCCTTAAATCACTTTTACTATTTCTTAGATTCTGCTATCAGAAAGGATGTTGACTACACTTAAATCAGTCTTCTACAACCCATAACAAAAGATCTTCCAGGGGTTTTCTTGGAAGTATCTTCGGATGGGCTGGTGAGAGGTGGCTCAAGGTGAAACTTCATGTGTCTGGGGAAGAGAAAGAGCCCACCAATGTGTAAAAACAAGAAGAGATAGGAGGCAGGAGTGCTGATTGTGTTTGTGCTACATGACACACATGCCATGGGCTCCCCCATGGGTCAATCTCTACCTCATCTAGGGGATAAGGTAACTGAAGACCACTGAGCCTACCTTTCCTGCCAATGTTGCACGGTGCTTCTGCCAGAGACCCCTGCGGAAACCAGTGGTCTGAGAAAGTAGCATTTCTCATGGACATGGAGCCAAGAAGCAGATCTTTCAGTCTGCTGTGAGATCTGTCTTACCAAAGATATCACTAAAGAAGACAGTGAAGGGAGCACAAGAAAGGAGAACTTCTAAGAGCAAAAGGCAGAAGGCAGCACTTTGGCAACTTTTCGTTGCTTTGCCTCTGTACAGATAGTTATCACAGAAGCAGGTAAATGCTAATACAATGATAAAATATAGTTACATGAAAAAGAACTCGATTTATAATGACGTGATTATTTTTTGGCAGCATCAAGCACTCTCACATTGACATTGTTATTTTATGATAGTCTAAAAATCTCCTGCAATTTGCAATGTAAGCAGTGCTGAATTGAGAATAAAGATGTGAAATAGTGTCCTCTCCATTAGGTTAGCAGAGCAGCATATGTCAACGGTTCTAGAGATGCAAAAATATTTGTGCAAAATATGACTTTATACATATGTGATAATATTTACCATATAACATCATATGTGTCAGATGCTTAACATCTCATTGAATCCCTCAATACCTGGAAAAATAGATTCTATTATCCTTGAAGCTCAATCACTTGTCCAAGGGTCATGAGAGCAGCTGTAATTAGAATCTGGGTCTCACTCACTCCAGGGATTAGGCTGCCTTCTTCCAGTATAACAAATAAAAGAGAATTTTGTAGGCCAGGTTTATACAGCCCAAATTAAATGGAGCTATGAACATATTCAGTGGGAACATCTATACTCCTCATGTGAATAATATGACAATTTTTTCCTGTTATCTATATTTCTTCAATTGGGTTGGGATGAATAGATCATTTCTAAATAAAACAGGAGAGCATAAAAAAGTAAAATGAATGGGCTCAATCCCAGTTGAAGCAAGAAGAGTAAAATACATTTCCCTGCTTGAAAGAAAACGATTCATCTATTTGAGGTTCTATAAATGCCCTCTTTCAGAAAGTCATACAGCTCTTCTGGAAGGGCATTTTACCTGAAAATGACGAGGGCTTTCATTTTGAGAAGGAATATCCTCACACACACTGACCCAAGTGAACAGTTCCCTCTGAAAACCAGAGGAGTTGGTGTTGGTTGATATGGAGGGGAGGCAGGATGGTACAACCAGGAGGGAAACTGGCCCTGGATTTCTTTTTGTTTAAAAAAATTTTTTTTAAAGGAGAACAGTAATAGCCATTGTGGGAAACAGCAGAGCTTGGAAGCTGTCTGGCTTCACTGCAGGAATATAGATATTTTATACCCAAAGAGCATTTGGTGGTGGGTCATGCAAAGGAAAAATGATAAACTATGTACATATGTACATATGTTCCTTGATATCTACGTCAGAAGGTTTAGAAGTTGAGGAAAGAAGTTGAAATGAGACTGGCCAGGAGTGGGTGGCAGGTGCAGTGGGTGGTTGTTTGGGGACAGAAAGGGAAGGTGGTAGTTAAGTGGCCACATGGACTTCCAAAATACAGCTATGACCATAGAGCCAAGAATACAAAAGCAGGGCATTGATTGCTGGAGGACAAGCAGGGTAGCGAAGGCCATGCTCACCCCAGGAGAGGTTTTACTACCTATAATTCCATATCAAAATCTACGATTCCAGCCTCAGCTTGGCCTGCCTCCAGACAAATCCCAAAGGCCTGCTATGTATTTCCATATAATGACACACAGCACCTAAAACTCAGCTTGTTCAAGATGGATTTCAGTTTCCTCCCCCAGCACCCCACCTCTTCAATTCCTGGGTCATTCTTCCCTGGCTCCTCTCTTTCTTCACTCCTCAGCTTCAGTCAATGACTAAATCTTATCATTTTGACTCTGAAGATCCGTCTACTTCTCTGCCTCTTTTCCACCCATTGGTAGGCTAGTTCAAGTCCCCATCTCTTCTCATTCGGATGATTACAAGATCATCCTCCTTGATCTGCCTCTAGAATTTTGCATGTTTAATTAATCTTCCCCACAAGGGAAAATATTGAATAATTAATTGCCAAGAATGACTTTGTCTTTTGAATGATCAGAAATCACCTAATAAGGATCTCACATGGGTCCTCCTAGAATGTGAAGTTTCTGCCACTTTTTGAATGTCCCAGTGGCAAGCGTGACACCCCCTGTTTTCTTGGATAAATGTCCCAATGCTGGAGAATGAAGGAGTCTTTCACATGAGCTATAGATGGGCTCATTTTTCAGAAGGAGAAACTGAGACTCAGTGATGTCAACAGATTTAAAGGGCCTAGGGTGAGTGGTAGAGCTAGCCCCTGCTTGAGCTCCATCATGCTACACCATACTACACCACGTCTCATCATGCCATTTTATGCCACATCATGCCACACCACGGCATGTTATGCCTCCAACATGAGCTGGTCATTGCTCAAGCCTCAGAAATTTGGTTTGGTCTGTGTGATGGTGGGGAGGAGCCTTGGGGGAAGAGTGGAGTCAGGGAGACTGGAAAGAAGATCTGGAGCTATTATACCCTGGATGTCACCCAGGATGGTGGTAGTAGGGATGGAGAAAAGAGAATTAATTTGAGAAAGAGAACACAATTGTGTACTCACAAACACCCGTTTTTGCTTGCATAAGGTCTCTCAAAACATGTTCTCTTCACTATGAGAGGTGGATTGCTGTCTGGAGTAGTGGTGAGATGCCAATAAGCTTAGGTCAGTGGATGAGCTGCATGCACTCACTTACAGCAGTGGACCAATTAGTGGCACAAAACTTCTTGAGGGACAGATTCCTTGAGGATATATTATTGGCATCAATTTAGCCAAAATATTTGGCTCCAAGCCAGAGAAAGGAAAAGTTTGAGGAAAGGGCAAAGTCCTTATGCTAAACCATCTCTTCTGAAAGGCTCTTACCTTTTGTGGCTTTAATGCAGGTTATTAAAAAAATTAACTCATGTTATAAGTTAATAAGGTTTTTGTGTCTTTGCTTGCTATTTTTTAAAAATATTATTTATTTATTTAATCATGAGAGACAGAGAGAAAGACAGACATAGGAAAAGGGAGAAGTAGGCTCCCTGCAGGGATCCCAGTGCGGGGCTCAATCCCAGGACCCAGGGATCACACCCTGAACCAAAGGTAGACACCCAACCACTGAGCCACCCAGGTGTCCCTTGGCTTGCTTTTCTATAAGCCTCCACCTTTCTACCAAGCCCTCTTCTCAAGTCTATCCCTGGTTCTTTGGAGAATTGCTAGGATCACACACATATTTTTCAAATCTTGAAGCTATGGACCTACATGGAAATGCAAGTATATTTGAATCCTTTTGCCTCAAGCTTGGTGTAGTGAGGCAGGGGCAGGGAACTGGTTACTGACATTTGAACCACAAATTGGAGCCATTAAATGAAGTTCTAGAAGTCCCTTCCCATAAAGCTACCAATGCATACCTATGTCAGTGAGTCTTAGAGATGTGAGCCCAGGGTAGCCCGGGTAGCTCAGTGGTTTAGTGCCGCCTTCAGCCCAGGGCCTGATCCTGGAGACCGGGGATCGAGTCCCACGTCAGGCTCCCTGCATGGAGCCTGCTTCTCCCTCTGCCTGTGTCTCTGCCTCTCTCTCTCTGTGTCTCTCATGAGTAAATAAATACAATCTTTAAAATAAAAAATAAAAAAGAGACGTGGGCCCAGGAAGAGAATCCTTGAATTGATCTCTCACGTACGGCAAACATTTTAATTTAATCTAAAATTATATATTTTATTTATATATTTATATATATTAAGTACGTATATTCATATATAAGTATACATATATGTATGTGTAATTAAGTATATATGTATATATAATAATGTATTAAAAGTATTAAATATTAGTACTTATACATATAAATATGTTAAATGAATATTAAGTGATACTAATACTAAAATATACTAAAATACTATTAAAATAAAATTTGAGGGTGCCTGGGTGGCTCAGTCGGCTAGGCAACTGCCTTCGGCTCAGATCCTGCAATCCCTAGATCAAGCCATTTATTTGTCAGGCTCCCTGCTCAGTGGGGAGTCTGCTTCTCTCTGCCCTTCACCCTGCTCATGCTTTCTCTTTCTCACTCACTCTCTCAAATAAATAAAGTTTTAAAAAAAATAAAACAAAATTCAAAAGAATGCTGAAAATAAACAATAAAGTTATGTCCCCTATAGATTATCATATGTTTTAAGTCTCTGTTTGAGTAGTGTTCATCTATTCTATGGTAGTGTTATTGCAGTTATTTTAAGTAGCAAATAATATTCAAATGGACCATAAGCTCAGAGGTAGAGGAGTCCTCAGACATGATCTACTTACTGGGCATATATGGCCCTTACATTTGTTTCTTAAATGCTCTGGTTCTTACTTTCCTAATCTGTGAAATGAGAGTGTATGAGAGTGACATTCAGGCACAGGACCCAGGGGAGACCAAGTCCCCTTCAGCAGAAAGCTCAATACCAAGTTGGTGGCAGAGCAAGCACTGAAACGCTCATCTGGACACTGTGACATCAGGCAGCTTCCAAAACCCACAGCTCGCTGGTCCAGGCACTCTAGGCTTTGCTCCCCCCACCCCTGCCCTGTGGGGTCTCCTCTCACTCAGCCAGCTGCTCCTCCAACACTTAGTTCGTCTGTTTGCTTTGACTCACTGTTAGAGCTCATGCGAGCTTCAGTCTACTGCTGTCCAGGGAAAAAGAAAGTGTCAGGCTCAAACTACGTATCTCTTTGCTTGTCTCCTGAGGTGGGTATCTGGTAGGAGCTTTCTGTAGCTCACACCACTGAATGGATTCAAAGTGGAGTCTTTTCCAATACGGTCAGGCAAATTAATCACTAACTTGCAATAAACTCGCAAATTTATTTGAGTGAACAATAATACAAGCTACAGTTTGTTGAGGGCACACAACAGGGGAGTTGTTTCCTTTTTTCCCTTCAGACAAAAAAGCCTGGATAGGTAGGTACTATGATAGCCCCATTTTACAGATGAGGAAACCGGTTCAGAGAGTTCAAGTAGCTTGCCTAGGGTCACACAGCTAATGAGTGCCAGAGTAGGAATCTGAATGAATTCAGACAGGATCTACTGCCTACCTGAAAAGGGACAGGGATAGAGTTTGAGGTGGAGGGGCAGGCATCATGGGAAATCCTCTCTCCTAATAAATGACTCTGCCAAAGTGTTGCCAGGGCATGGATACTAACCTGAACACTTACTTAGACAAAGGACAGCTGAGGGTATGTCTCTTGGGATTGGTTCTCTTTTAGAGCTTACTACTTCCCTGGGTGGTGGTGGGGAGGGAGGCTGTTAAACGTGACCTTCCGCCTTCCCTTCCAGGGAGTTCTCACATTTCCTCAGTTAAATGGGAAGATGAAATATTCTTTAAAAATCAAGGAGGAAGGATCAGCCTTAGCCAGAGAGCTCATTGATTCTGCTATCCTGGCAAAGGACAAGGGTGTTGGTGAGCAAGAGACCAGGAAGGAGTCACCAGAAAGGAGCACTGCTCAGCTGGCTCAGTGGGAAGGCCCCCTAGGAGGTCTGGAGGCTGGGGGTGGGGTTGGGTGGAGGACTCCAAGGGCACCAGAGACTCGAGGGCATGGCACAAATGAAGGTTGAATTTGCCAGCCCTACCGCTCATCAACTGAGTAAGGGCTGGAGAGTAAATGAAAATAGCCATCCCCAGGAGAAACATATTTATTCATTTAATGGCTGAAACGGAGTACCATCTCTGTTGTGATGACAAAAGGTTTGAAGTGCATTCCTGTCGTTTCTCAATACACTTGTGGTCTGGCTGCTGGGTCATATGGTGCAACAGCCCATGTAATCCCCCGAATGGAAAAAAATTAGGCTCAAAGTACCAAATGGACGCCCACAACATAATATCAGGTAAAACAAGCATATTCTCTACCCCCCCCTTCCAAAACCTCCCCAAATGTTAGAGAAATAGAGAGAAATTCCAGTCATTTCTCATTACTGTGAAGGTCAGCCTGGCTGGGAAAATTGTTTCTGCTTTACAATTCCCCAAACTGTAGAAAGCAGTTAGACTTCTGGACAAAAACTAATGTTGCATTCAAAGGGAAAAGAGGCTGAGACGGCATTGCTGCAGTAATAAGAGAATTTTTTACTCTTTCCACTTCCCTGTGAACCTAATCAACTGTGACATGAGAAAATATACTGGGCTCACCCAGCCAGAATCTGACTGCCACCTGAAAATGTCCTCAATATTCCACTGTTTGGGGCTTTACAATGATCCTTCCGACATCAATTTTGTGCATGTACATCAAAATGCCATTAGAAATGCCTACACACTGCTCCACTCACAGGCCTGCCCTGGGCCTCCAATCCAAGGCTCCCAGCGAAGACCCCCTGTGGTTGACTAATGGTTCCTTCTTGTTAACCGTTAACCGGTGTGAAAGCATTTGCTTATATGGAAAGTTGTCTTGGGGAAAAATAGGAGATCTAAGGATCACCATGGCTGACCTCTCCTCAAAAGCATTCTTGAATATTGTGAGGCAAAACTTCAAGAATCCGAGGGGCTTTAAGAATCTGCTTTAACCCTGTGATTAGTATTCATTGACTTGAATTCTAAGGCTTTCCTCCAGACCCAGAGAGTGGGTCAGCCTCCCCCGGCAGATTGTGTATGCAAGGAAAGCGAACCCACATGTGTCTGTGTGCAGGAGCTCCTGCATAATTCTAGCGGCTGTCAGACACTGTGCTGCCTGGGCCCAGCTTAGGTGGACAGGCAAACAGATGGCCCTGCTGTCCATTCTCCTCCAGAGGACATGCATGTGCATGTTTTCTCGGCTCATCCACCGGCACGTACACATGCATAAATGATGTGCAGCACGTTTTGACAAGTGCTTGGCATAGCTAATGAAATTCTTGATGACAGTTTTATTATTTCGCAGTTATGTAAAGTTGAACAAATCTGAGGTGACTCTTCACAGTGGCATTATCATCTTTTCCCTTTGCCCTAATATTTACAGGAAATATTACAAGTGTTTGACATATAAATTCAGCATTTGACTGACTTTAATAACCACATGATCAATAACAAGTGATATTTTTATAGTCCAAGTTCAATATTTAAAGGGTCACGGGTGGCAAATCTTCATCAAAGCAATAAGGCTAGATCTTTTTGTTTTTGCAGAATCTATTCTCCCTCTCTTTTTAAAAATTATCTTTGGAATGAGTATAATGAAGGGTTAAGACCTATAAAAAGTTGGCCACATTACAAAGGTGTGGCATCACAGGGGCACAGATGCAGATACATTTGCTTTTTCAGTGGCTTCATTTTTGGATACCAAGAGGAAATTTGACATGATGAACACAGATAGAAACTGGATAGGAAATCAATGAATGTAAATCTGGAACTTATTCTTTATTCAATAAGGACACCAATTCCCAACCTCTTTGTTGAATTATTACTTCTCCAGTAAACTCACAGTTAGCTAAGGTAGGCAGGTCTCTATCTCCTCTATGCTGTGTTCTGAATCATTTCTGAGTGCAAGTGCCAAAATTCTTCCCCCTCCTTACTTCTCCCCCAGCCCATACTCCTTCTGGGTTGTAGGGTCTTCAGAGTAAAAGAAACACTAATAATCTTGCTGAGTGGATAATACTATAATACAAGACCGTGACTCTCGGTGCTTGGAATTCCAGAGGAAGTCCCACGTTCGGGTTGCCACATTGGGTAGGGTTAGCCAGTCTCAGAAGTTAACCAGTTTTCGAGCTGCACTCTCAGCCTGTGAAAACCACCCAGTGTGCTGGCATCATGAGGATTAATCTCCCATCTTCTTCATGCTCTTCCTTCTCCCTTCATTAGCCTGGCCGCCATCAGCATCACGTCTAGCACTTGGGTGGCACTTGCTCTGTATCAGGCACGTTTTTCTAAGGATTTTACAGATAACTACTTTAATCTCCACAGGAAGCCAATGAGGTTGATATTTTTATTTACATCTTCAAAAGGAGAAAATGGAAGCACAGAAAGGCTAAGCAACGTGCCTAAAATCATGAGCTCATAAGTGAGAAGTTGGGATCCCAGCCCAGACTATTATTCACTAACTATTATTCACTATACTGACTCCCATTACCTTTCTTTTTTTAGGGGGTGTCACTTTCATCATTATCATTAAAGTATTATTCTATAAAAAATATTATTCTATAGCAAGCATCAGCAAACTACTGCTCACAGGCCAAATTTGGCCCACAAGCTAAGAAGGTTTTTACAGATGAACATTTACAATTGATCTGATGAAGACGAACATTAATTTTGAGGTCCAATTAATTAAACATTATCTCCCTGTGATGCCTAATTTTATGTGTCCACTTGACTAGGCCACCGGGTGCCCAGGTAGTTGATCAAACTTTATTCCGGATATTTCTGTGAAGGTGTTTTTAGATGATTTACATACAAATCAGTGGGCTTTGAATAAAGCAGACTTCCTTCATAATGTGGGTGGGCCTCTTCCAATCAGTTGAAAGCCCGAATAGAACTAAAGACTGACCTTCCTCTGAGTCAAAGGGAATTCTCTTGCCTGTTGGCCTTTGGACTCAAGCTGGAACATAAGCTCTGCAAATTTTGGATTTGCCAGCCTCCACAATCACATAATCACATGCACTGATTCCTCATAATAAGTCATATATACATATATATGAACATAGAGCCTATTGTTTGTGTTTCTCTAATACACCCTCCCTCAAAAAAAAAAAAAAGAAAAAAGACCACCAGAATTCTGTTCTTCTCATTAATATCCTGTATTAAAAAATTCTACTCAGCTACTATTACTATATTTTGGAGTTCAATAAGGAATTTGTGGAACTTTGTTTACCCTTGTTATATAAGCGCATAAAGAATATCCTAAATTTTTCCTCAACACACAAAACCAAAGGATTTACTGTTTGGCCCTTTACGTAAAATGTTTGCCAACTCCCACACTATAGTCATGAGTCTGTGGTTGAATCTGAACTAGCTGGTCAGTCTGACCAATCATCCACCTTGCTCGAGTGCTGGGTGGAATTATCAGTGGAGTCATGACCGAGGGCAAACACAGGGGAAAACAGGGAGCAGGTGCACTGCCTCTGAGTAGAGCAGTGAGGAGTGAGAGATGAGGCTTCTAATGCTCTGGGTCTGGGAGACTCCCAGACTGCACTCTGAGAACCACTCCCCAGACTTGGGCTTCTTTTGCCCTGATAAATACAACAATGCCTTTGATCCTATTGACTTTATGAGAAGACCTTCTTCCATTTTTCTACGAGTCTGTGCTCTGCAGAGGAGACTTGTGCCCCTTCTGTCTTTACATAATCTATGAGAAAGGGACAGTATTGGTCAGGGGTTCTCCAGAAAAATAAAACCAATAGAATGTGTATGTGTACACACACACACACACACACACACACACACACACACACCTTTATTGGTTCTATTTTTCATATCATCTGGTTTTTTTAAGATTTTATTTATTTATTCATGAGAGATACAGAGAGAGAGAGAGAGAGAGAGAGAGAAGCAGAGACACAGGCAGAGGGAGAAGCAGGCTCCCTAGCCCAATGTGGGACTCAATCCCGGGTCTCCAGGATCAGGCCCTGGGCCAAAAGCAGGCGCTAAACCACTGAGCTACCCAGGGATCCCCTATACTGTCTGTTTTTGTATTTATGTCAGATATATGTGTAGCATCTGTTCTATATATACATATATATAAATAGAGATAGAGATAGAGATACATACATAGATACATAGATAGATACATACATAGAGAGAGAGAGACAGACAGACAGGTTTATTTTATAGAATTGGTTCATGCAAAGATAGAGGCTGATGAGTCTAAAATCTACAGGGTGGGCTGGCAAGCTGGAGACCCAGGGAAGAACTGATGTTGAAGTTCAAGTTGGAAGGCTGTCTGCTGAAGAATTCCCTCTTGCTCGGGGGAGGCCAGTCTTTTGTTCTATTCAGGCCTTCAGCTGATTGAATGTGGCCCACCCACAGTACAGAAGGAAATCTGTGTTACTAAAAGCCTACTGATTTAAATGTAATCTCATCCAAAAACCCTCTCACAGGAATATACATAATAACATCTGACTACATATCTGGGCACCATGGTCCAGTCAAGTACAGAGGGCACAGTTGACCAAGGCAGCAGTCCTATCTGCCACAAAGTAGAGACCATCCAAATGAATAACTACTACAAATGCAAGCATCCAGGAGCGCGCTTGCTTACTATGCCTTCCTCTGGCTTTTCTTGCCCTTCTAAAATCTGCTAGAACTTTGGAGCCCCACCCAAGTTCCACCACTCCCAGGAAGTCCTCTCAGACATTCCACACCTCGGCTCACTCCTTTCTGGGTCTACAAGAGCACTTGCTGTCTGTCCACATGGTTTGATCCTTCATTACGTTCTCTTGTTATTGCACAGGAGACTTGCCTCCCTGGAACGTATATAATCTATATCGACAGCAACGATCCAACATCATCAGGAAGTTGCAGTCATGTTTCCTTTCATCTACACTGGGCAAATCACACCCCTGTGACTGACCATCCCGCCAACCCGTCAAATCTGTGAAATGCCCACTTTACTGGGGTGTTGGTGGATAATATGGGATAATGTTTGTGAAAGTACTTTGTAAACCACAAGGCATGATACAAATAGAAGATTTTTATTATGATGATACTTTGTTTAAGAAGGCAGGGGATGGGAGTAAAATGCTTTTAAGTGATTTACATTTTACAAGTTTTATAGTTCTGGCACTAAAAGGTTTAACCCTAGCTCTTCTGGGAAAACTCAGCTATCAAGAGGAAGTTATTTCTTTGGGGGTGATGAATAGCCGACATCTTTCCTGTGCTATCCTGATGTTCTAAGTGCAATGTATCCCTTGCCTCCTGCCTATTCCAGAACACCCCTGGTTTGTTTCATCAAAGTCCCCCCCTCTACTGGATCACTACCATCTGTATATAGCATGATGCTTCAATTTCCATCTTTAAAAAATAGACCTATCTTGACTCCCCCCATTCCCTCCAGTTAGCTGTACCTGTCAGCTTCCTTTCAGAGCAGGTGCCTGGAAAGGGTTGTCTATTTCTGATGTTACCAATTCGTCTTCTCCTTCTATTTTTTTTAATCCACTTTAAGATTTTATTTATTTATTCATGAGAGACACACAGAGAGAGGCAGAGACATAGGCAGAGGCAGAAGTAGACTCCCTGTGGGGAGACCGAAGCAAGACTCGATGCCAGGACCCCGTAATCACAACCTGAGCCAAAGGCAGACAGACGCTCAACCACTGAGCCACCCAGGCATCCCCTGAATCCACTTTCATCACTGAAATTCCTCACCACCATTCCACAGAAGCTGTCATCAAGGGCACTGCTTCCCTCCAGGGGCTAGCTCCAATGTTAATCCTCAGCTCTCCCCTTACTTGATCTGCCAAAACTAGTTGACCCTGTTGACCACTCCCTCCTGAAAGCACTGATTCACTTCAGCTTCTGGCTGCACCTCCCTTCCTACCTCCCTGACCTTTCCTTAGTCTCCTTGGCTGATGTCTTTTCCTCCACAGGGATTCTTAGCATTAGGTGCTTCAGAAGTGCTTGAACCTCTTTTTTTATCTGGGCCCACTCTTCAGGCGATAAGATTCAGGGTTATTGCTTTAAAAACCATTGGGAACACCAATGAACTCCCAAATTTTTCTCCAATGTGGACCTTTCTTCAGAACTTGAGATCCACCTGCTTTCTCAACCTTTCCTCCAAGACATTTAGCAGTCTCTCAAACATAGCCTGACCAAGACTGACACACTAAAAACGAAACACGGCCCCACCCTTGGTCATTCCTGTGTGGAAGTATGATGACGCCAGCTGCACAGGTCAAAGGCACTGGAGACAACTTTGATGCCTCTCTTTTTCTTACACATCAAAGCCAGCCCATTAGCAAATCCTGTCAGCTCTTCTTCAAAATATATATGATCTGATGACCTCTCACCATCTCTAACCTCATCCAATCGGGGACAAGCTATCATGACTCTGTTGAAATCACTGCTGTAGCTTTTTTTTTTTTTTAAGATTTTGTTTATTTATTCATGAGTGACACAGATAGAGAAGCAGAGACATAGGCAGAGGGAGAAGCAGGCTCCTCTGGGGAGCCTGATGTGGGACTCGATCCCAAGACCCTGGGATCTTGACCTGAACGGAAAACAGACACTCAGCCACTGAGCCACTCAGGTGTCCCAGTGTCATAGCCTTCTAACTGGACTTCCCATTTTTGTTCTTGAGTCCCCACAGTCCATTCCCCTCATAGGGTCTGTGGGGCTCTCTGTTTCATGCAAGGTGATTGCTAAAGTTCTGGCAATGGCCTGCAAGATCCAAGATGATCTGGTCCCTGCTTCTTTTATGGCATATGTTGCCACTCCTCCCTCTCTCAAGACTCCAGTCTTGCTGCCCTTTCTGCTCTTTCTGGAATCTTCTAGCACCTTCCTACTTCAGGACTCTGCACTGGTCCCTCTCCCAGAGCACATTCTCTCCGTACATTGGCAGATTCTTTCCCAATAGATCTCGGTTCCAATAAAGATGCCTTTTCTGGTCAACCTATGTCAGTTAGTAACCACCTCTCTAGCACTTTCTTTCCCTTTGACCTCACTTATTATTCCCTCATAGCAGCTAACAATGTTTAATATACTATGCATTCACTTGATTTTTTAAAAATTTGTACTCACTCCTGATTCCTGCTCGAGCTCTAAGAATGTTCTTAACATCTGTAGAGGCTCGAGGAATAATTGTTGAATAAATGAGTTCATGACTCAAAGGATTCAAATGGCATCAGAAATCTAACAAGGAGTGATGCCTGGGTGGCTCAGCGGTTGAGCATCTGCCTTTGGCTCGGGGAGTGATCCCAGAGCTCCAGGATCAAGTCCCACATCAGGCTCCTCGCAGGGAGTCTGCTTCTCCCTCTGCCTCTGTCTTTCCCTCTCTCTGTGTGTCTCTCATGAACAAGCAAATAAAATCTTTAAAAAGAAAGAAAGAAATCTAACAAGGAACCCGCAAAAAGTTCCCCAGATGAAAAAGTCTGGGTCTACTTGCCGCAGAATCCTCTGTGAATCTTGGTACCCCTTAAATCTTCAGGTTTTGCTCTTCTTCTAAGCAGACATGTCCAGAAAAGAGTCCCCCACCTCCTATCCCCGCCAAAGGCGACCCTGGCAGGTTCTTCCTTGGGCTACTCAACTCCTATATGTGTTGCAATAAACATTTTCATTTCTTTCATTTCTCACCCCTCTTCCTTTTTTCCTGGAAGTTGACAGATCTCAACAGAAAATAAAAAGGCTAAATGCCTGCTTTCTGAATTTTGGTCAGGATTGGAAACTTCAAGATGTATCTTAGTGGAGGGTATTTTTTTGAGCAATTGAGGGCTAGGTTATAATTTTGTTTGGATTCACCCAAACAGGAGCTCATATTTACAGACAAGGGAGGCAAGACTGCTTTGTAATGCAGGTTGAGTGAACTAACTCGTACTCAGATTCGGCCACTGGGGGATGGTACCTAAAGGGAGGCTGGCACTGTCCTGGATGGCCGGGTGCTTTGTCCACCAGCAGTCTGTGAAGGACATGCTATCTCTATGTGACAGAGACTCTTTCTGTGGGCTCCTCCCCATTGCCTGACCTACTTGCTTCTGCAAATAACCTTTTAGGTCCTCTCTAAAACCAGAGCTCAAACATTTGTGGATGTTCTTTCTTCAAACTCAAGAACTGGCAATTTCACGGTGACCCTTTCAAACTGTGTGAGCGGGGCAAAGTGGTGAGAGAAACACATCTTTTAGTGCTGTTTCCTGGCTCTCAAATAAGTTACATAAAAAGGGAAAGAATAAACTTTAAAATGTTTTTTTTTTTTGAACTGTCATTTGATGATGTGTTCTGCAATCTTCAGAAAATAGGTACATGTTACTACCACATTAGGGAGAAAATAAGTTAAATAAAAATTTCTAGCAGCAAGCCTGAAGGCTATCATATTGTCACTCAATAATCTGTTTCTGAAAATCCCCAAATGCATTTTAGTAGGTCTGCAAGCTTTCAACTTTCTGGATCACAAACCATATGCAGTACACCCAAAAGAAACAGAGGCAATCAAACTGACAGATTCTAATTTAGAAACCGAAAAGTGAATTTTCTACTGTTTTTGAAGGTAAAAAATGACAGTGTTGCCTCTTCCCCTGAAAATTTATCTATAATTATGCTTTGCGGTAGAAGGAAAACAGCACACTTGCTGTGCACAACATTTGAGTCTTAAGAGCTGCTTTTGATTAATTAATTCATATTTTTATCAGGAGGTCAAGAAGTCTGCTTGTCAGAGCCCACACCTCCATTTATGCAGCAAATCTTGATTTATAAGACAAAGTCGGCGGAGTACAGTTGAACACAGTTAAAGCACCATGTATATGTGGAAAGCAAGTTTTACAGCGAGGGCTTCATTAGATTAAAATCTTTGGCCTCTTTGTGGTATGCTCTTTCCTATTGAATTTTGGAGTTCCTGCAGACCAAGAGAAAAACCCAGATTCCTCACCCACCCTTCAGACTACGCTTACATCTCAGGAATGCTAAGGGGTCAGAATTGGTCAGGTTCTCGGCGGTGCATCCTTCAAATGCAGAATTGGATGTCTCAGCAGCATCTCCAAAGGCAACACGAAGAACAGATGTGCGGATGGTCAGCAGAGGAAAGGGGAGACAGGGAGCAAAACTCAGCTTCACTGAGTGACTATTAAATCCCACTTCCTGAAAGGTGCTTTCACTCTGTTATTTAATCCTCGTGACAAATGAGCGTGCCATGTAACATTTCACAGTTGTAGAAAGTCTCAGAACATTTATATGTGACTTCAAAGATTACGTATCTGGAGTTTACAGAAATCATTTCTATTTAACGCTCTATTTTGTTAACATCTGTCCGTGGCTTGTAACTCATCTCTCAGAATACATGCACTGTATTCATTAGAAAACCTTGGGCTAATACTAAGTAACTAATACTAATTAACAGAGTCTTAATTAGTAAATAGTGCCATTGAGGGCAGGATAGCTCAAAAGGGACCCTTTGCCTTGGCTAATATGTCACAAGTCCTCTAACAGGAAGATCCTATCTGGAAATGCAATTCTAAATAAGGATGTTAACTACTCCCTTGTACCTGAGAACTTCCCTGTGAGCAAATCTTGCCCGTGAAATATAAAAAATCCTCTGTGTTGCATTTGAAATCTGATAAATATTTATTATCAATGCTGTTTGCTTTTAATCTGTTCGGGATATCATTTCTCCAGCTTCTTAGTAGTTAAACAAAAATGGCATTTACATTACAATATTGCTTGCCAACAATCTCATTTTCTGGTTTAGTCAGCAGCCCTTCATGCTTGATTAGTCTTTAATTATACAAATACCTACATATTAAAAAAAGTTTTCTTTTTTCCATACTTTGAGCATGTAATTATTTTCTCTTGCATGCAATAACCTTTAATTTTAGGATTAAGCAACTGATTCTTTTTAGTATGGATGGGCCTTTTCAAGTGTTAAAACAAATTTGGTTATTGTATTATGAGAAAAATTAACTTTGGGAAACCTCTCATCAGTGCCTTTGACAGCACCCTGATCGGCTGTTACAGAAAGCACCGGGTATCCAAAAGATAAAACAAGACTTCATTTCTCCAGTGTTTTCCAATTTCTCCCTCCCTCTCTCTCTGGTCTAGGAATGTGATAATTTAAGCACTTAAGACCTGAATATATCAATTTTCCTATTTGCACAAATAGGGCTGAGAGCAGATGTTTTATATAAAAATATTTTAATACAAAGGCTGTTTCTAGTTTGAGTTGGAAAACCTACAAACTGTAAACTTTTATAATCAAAGATTTTTCTGTAAGAAATCCACAGAATGTTTAAAACTAGAGGAGTATCTTGTTGAGTTGGATGGTGTTTCTCCCCACACGCCATGCCTAATACTTGGGGCCAATGAGAAGCCAAACAGCAATGAAATGGTACCTCCCTGGGGTACCTGGGTGGCTCAGTGGTTGAACATCTGTCTTTGGCTCAGGTCGTGATCCCGGGGTCCTGGGATCAAGTCCCACATCAGGCTCCCTGCATGGAGCCTCTTCTCCCTCTGTCTATGTCTCTGCCTCTCTCTCTCTCTCTCTCTCATGAATGGTTAAATAAAATCTTTGGGAAAAAAAAGAAATAGTACTTCCTTTTCTAAAACCAAACAGGGGAAATCCTTAATATATCGCCTGAAACGCTTTTGGATATTAACTTTATATTCGTTTCCTTCTCTCTCTTCTCATACTAAATTCTGAGAAAAACAACATCCATTTCTTTCTGGGAGTCGTCTCAAGGAGCAAACCAATCTGAGAACCTCACGGCATTCAGTTAGCCACATTAAATATGCACCGGGTTCTAGGTTCTGAATGAGGCTTGCAGGACACAGTGACAAATAAGACTCACAGGTACATTAACCCAAGCCAGAGCAGGACGACATTAGCCTGTGTTTAAAGCGCTGCTAGGAAGATACTTTAACTTTCCTCCATCGTCCATCCCAAAGTTTAGTTTGGCTGGTGGTAAAAGCGTCATTCTCCTATACCCAGGTTTTATGCAGAAGTACAACATTCTCTTTTGTTCAGTCCTCAGGGTTGACCACAGAATCTCAGAACTGGACAGGGCCACCAGGCTCTTCTGGTCCAATGTCTCTACAAGAGAACCACTGAAGTGGCTACCCCTTCTTTGGGACGGCTGTCTCGCTGGCTCACCCAACAGCACACCTATCTGTGCATACATCTCCTGGGAAGCGCTGTTCTGTAGATTTGTACCCAAGGTCCTAATTCTACCAACGTGGCCACTTTACTCTTACTGGGCTGTAGCAATGAACAAGAAAAAGTCCCTGTGATTATGAAATTTCCATTCTAGCTGGAAGAAAATACATAAACAAATCACCAAATAAATATATAACGTGTCATGTGGTGATAAGACCTCTGAAAAACAATGAAGGAACAGAGGTGCCACATGTGTAATTTTATATAAGATGGTGAGGGAAGGACTCTTTGATGAGGCAAAATTTAAGGCAAGACCTAAATAAAGTGAGGGAGGAAGCTGGATATCTAAGGGAAGAGTGTCCAGGTGGAGGGAGCGATAAGCACGTGAGGTCTTGCTGTTGAAAGTTAAAACACTGAAATACACTGAACTTGTATAACTCAAGCCTCATTACCCCAAAACCAAGGTCTCTGTGTTCTCCACAATCTTTTAGATGTACCTTTTGGTATTTGCCCCCCTATTTCTAAATAATAATTTATTTTTAAAAAATATTTTATTTATTTATTCATGAGAGACAGACAGAGAGGCAGAGACACAGGCAGAGGGAGAAGCAGACTCCATGTAGGGAGACCGACGGGGGACTCGATCCCAGGTCTCCAGGATCACGCCCTGGGCTGAAGGCAGCGCTAAACCGCTGGGCCACCTGAGCTGCCCTAAATAATAGTTTAAATTGTTTTTCTTGATTTGCCAATTTGGGGCATTATTGATCGGCTTTCACTATGGGAGATGAGGATTGAATATCCGCACCCACTCCCTATTTCCCCTCCTCCTGTGATCCCTTCATCCTGCCAACAGAGTTTCCAACTTAATCGGAATTTCTTTTTGGGACTACGAAAGTTCTGTTTACCTCCAATGCTGTTAGTACACTTCCTTCCTTGTAAAAGCCTTTGCTCTTACCAAAGTTAATCATTGCTTTTCTGTCTGCTTAGTTTTCTTTCTTTCTATTCATGATTCTTCCTAAACTCATCTCAGGAATGATGAACATTATTTTCCTTTAGAGAACCATACCAGGTATTCTCTTGGTTTCTCTTCCCTACCCTTCCCCTGCCGGTTCTCCAGGGACATACTTTCTAGAGTCCTCAATGGAAACTGCCCCAATGGAAACTGGCTGTGTTCTAAGTCCAGAGTAACTATCAGCCTGGGTGTTCCTTTTTGACCCTTTCAATGGTAAAGCTCCAATCTTTCTGTTCTTGGGTATACTCTCTTGTCTTGGTGGAGCACTTCTGGTGAAGTTGATGCATGACATCAATTTGAGACAAATTTTCCAGAGACTTTGCATCTGAATCTTTAGTTGACTCTTATATTTGATAGTTAGCTCAGCAGTATATTAAGTACAAGTTGGAAACCATTTCCCTCAGAATTTTGAAGGCTTTGCTCCATTGTCTTCCAGCTTCAAGTATTGCCATGGAAATCCAGTGTTATTCTGATTCTTGATTACTTGTATTTTACCTGTTCTCCCCCAGAAAACATTCACAATGATATGTGTCAGGTGTTTTGTTCTGTTTTCACTCATTAGGTTATTTATTCAGTGAGACTTTCAATGAGGTAACATCCTTCAAGTCTGGGAAATTTTCTTGTATTATTTCTTTGGTAATTCATTCTCTCTCTCTCTCTCTCTCTCTCTCTCTCTGTATTCTGTTAGCTAGAAGTTGGATCTCCTGGATCAATCTAGTATTTTCTCCATATATTACTAATTTGTTCTCTTTTTTCTTTCGTTCTATATCCCAAGAAATTTTCTATATTTCTAAACCTTCTACTGAATTTTTCTTTCTGCTATAATTATTTTGACTATTATCTAAATATTTCCTGAATTATTTTTTAAGTGGTCCTTCTGTGTTGTACTTTCATTTTGTGGATGCATGGTCTCTATGGAGATTCTAGGATATTACTTTAAACATTTTAATAAAATTGCTCTCTTTCCTCTGTTGCTTCTATTTCCAACAAATTTCTCCCCTCTTTGATTTGTTTTAGTTTCTGATTTCAGATAAAAGCATTTCTCAAATATTTAGTCATTCCTTGTTGTCTTTTCACATATAAAAAGAAAGAAGGGACCTGGCGATGTTGGAAATCCCAAATATTGATAACTGAGTCTTTCCTCTCTGATTCATGGTCGGGTCTCTCCAAAGAAGAATCCTTCAATACCTGAGGTGGCTGAGGTGGGGAGGTAGTGAGATGCCTGCATACTTGAGCACCTGTGTATGATACAAATAGCCCTGTGAGGTCATGTTTTATCATTCAGGATGTAGACTTTCCCTGGATGCCCTGGTCAGCAGTAAGGAGCTCTTTCCAGCACACAGTGAGCCATACATATGTCTCCAAGTCTCTCATTCAATTTCTCATGCATAAAGCTGCTTAGAGGGCTTATGTTCTGTGACATTCCAGATGTCACAGGTCTCATAGGAGCCATGTACATGGGGTGAGATCAGAAGGTGACTGCTATTTCTGGCAGATACTTGTGTTCAAAAGTGGTTTCAAAACCATGGTCACACGGCTTATCTTGGGATGGGTGTAGTTGCCTGTCTGCTTGGATTGAGGAGGAAGCTGCAGGTCTACTGTTCATTATGCAGTCATTAACCTATGCCTCTGTTTTCAGCTACATGCCCTGCCATCTTTCATGGTAGCTGGTATCTGGAGCCCCATGGTATCTGGATGTATCTGGATTCTGGGGGCTCCAAGGCTGCCTTGCTTCTCACTGTGTCCCTCTCAGACCCTTGACATTCAGCTTTCTCAGCCTGGTTAACTCTTTCACCTGCTTTTCCAGAATTTGGTTGATCTTGCTTGTCCACTGCTGTCTTTTCTCCACTTCACTTTGCCTTTTTGGATTCATATGATTAAAAAATTCCTTTAATATCATTTTAGTGGGATTCCCAGATGGTGTGTAGAGATATATGTACATATTCAATCTACAATCTATCTCACTGAAGAGGAAACCTTCCCATTTTTTTTCTTTTTGAGAACTGGAAAGATCTTTTCTATTTTTGGTTTCCCAGTACGCTTTTTATTCTTTACATTTCATCAGGTATTAACAACCATCTTCACTTTTTCAATCTTTCACTTAAAAAAAACTCAGTTTCTTAAGATGTTGTGTCTCAACTCATCAACATTTTTCATATGTATATTGCCCTGAGCCTTGGCTAACCTCTCCTCATCTAAGAAACTGTTTACAGTACTATAGGGCAGGAGTTCTTCAACCTTCTTGATCATCAGAATCATTGGCTTCACCCCAGAGATTCTGATTTTATAGTTCTTAAGTTGGGTGAGGGGAATCTATATTATTAAAGAATCTCCAAGTGATTAAAACTTCTTTCCTTATTTTTTCTTACACAAAAATTTAACCACATGTGAAAGAAGACACAATGTTATCATGAACTCCCATGGCCCTATCACCCAGCTCATGGCCAATCTTCTTTTATCCATTCCCTACTCAACAACCTCCACCAATATTATTTTCTTCCTTCCCACATCTTCTGAGAAAAATCCAGACACCCTACCATTTCATTTGTATTTAAGTATGTATCTTCAAAAAATACTCCTAAAATATAACTAAACACCACTATTATACCTAAAAATATTAAAAAGAATCCCTGAACATCATCAGACATCCTATCAGCAGTCATATTTCCAACTGTCTCAGAAACGTCATTCTTTTACCTTTTTACATTTGCTTGAATTGTCAGCTAAATAAAGCCCACATCATGAAATTCTTTGCTGTGTCTTTTGGTCTACATGTCCAACCCCCTAACCCTTCATCTCAATTTCTCTCTCTTTCTTTCTTATGATTTACTTGCTGAAGAAACCTCCCCATGTGATTTTGATGTGTGGCCAATCTGGGAATCATAACTTCTCTGAAGCACCCTTGGAGATTATATACAAGGACATCGGCTAGAGCAATCAGTACCCTGGAGCCCCCACTCTTGTTAAGGAAACCCCTCCACGTCACCTGCAAACCTTTTAATAACATTGCATTTCTGGCTCTCATTCACCTTGATTTTAAAAATCATTTGCTCTGAGGTCCCTAAGTGGTTCAGTCAGTTAAGCATCCAATTCTTGATTTCGGCTCGGGTCATGACCTGAGGGTTGTGATATTGAGCCCTCCATTGGGCTCCACGCTCAGCATGGAGTTTGCTTGAGATTCTTTCTCTCCCTCTCCCTCTGCGTCTTGCCCCACATGGTGTGCATGCTCTATAAATAAGTAAATAAATAAATAAATAAATAAATAAATAAATAAATAAATAAATAACATCTTTAAAAAAACCGTTAGTTCTATTGTCGTGTTTGTGTGTATGTGTGTCTGAGTTTTTTCCCTCTCATTATAGTATATGTGGAACACCATCTTTACCCATCACTTATACTTTTTGAACATCATCTTTTTTTGGGGGGGTGGCTTGGTAAATCTATCCATTCCAAATTACGGTTCTGCTGGCATGGTGGTAGTCACCTCAGCCAGCATCCAAGAATCATCCTAGTTAGGTTTTTCCAAATCATCTGGGAAAGAGAGGTGTCTCCTATGGCCTTCACCTAAGGATTCTCTTGTCTCAAATAGGATCACATTTTGAAAATTATTAGTAAAGTTGCCAAGTAGAAAGAACACAAAGTATTTCTAAGAATTACTAATTCCATCTTTTCACTAAATTAAGAAGATATCCAAATGCCTTAGCTTTTTTGCTAAAATATTTCACCAGTGAGGTGAAAACAAGTAGAGGCAGTTTGGATAAATGTTGGAGGTGGCATAGTGATCATAGCTTGGGAGAAGAGCCCCAAATGATTTATTGTCCAAACCATGACAGTTCTGAGTGTGAGATGAGTGCTATTGGCAATTACACAAGACAACAGGGATACAAAGAGACCATCCCAGTTAAAAGAGCATGTGAGGTCCCCCAGGGTGGAGCCAGACAGTCTGGACTCCAATCCCAGCTCCACCTCAAAGAAGCTGTGGGCTTTTGGTGAATTACTGGCTTCTCCAAGTCTTGGTTTCCTTCTACTATAAGAGATTGCAAGGCATAAGCAGGAAAATGTATATAGAATACCACAGTTCCCAGCATGAAAATCTCAATGGTATTTTAATTTTTTAAACTGGATCATAATTTTTCTACTGGGAGATTCTGCACTGGTGGGGTTTAGGACAGCCAAGCATGTCACATGAGAGTCTCTGGTATCCAATGGTGGGATCCTGAGGTATACCCTTGGTGGGAGATTCCCTTTCATCTTCCTTGGGTCTTTCTATCTGTTCTCTAATACTTTTATGCTTTGGAAAATACAATTTAACTCATAGATCAATCAGATCTATAAAATATTAAGAAGGCCTCCTCCTCTCTCTATTATATTCTGAATATCAAGAACCACCATGGGTGGGTTTAGATGAGGGGGAAGGAAACAGAAGACTAAATAGGAAATGGTGGTCCTTGCTTTGATGAACATTTCCTACCAGAGGAAACAGGCTGATTTGAAGCAGTCTAAGTGAAGTTCTGCATTTCCCAAAGCCCACTGAGAAGAGAGGGCAAAGAACAACGGTGTTAAAACAATTTCAAATAAATCATAACCATAAAGGTGCCTGGCTAGCTCAGTTGGAAGAGCATGCGACTCTTGATCTCAGGGTTGTGAGTTTGAGCCCCATATTGGGTATATAGACTACTAAAAATAATAATAATAATAATAAAATAAAGTAAAAGAACTTAAAAAAAAAGAAATCAGAATCATAACAAGATCCAAGGTTTTTATAGTCCTTACTATGTGCCAGGCATATATATAAATATTATAAATAAAAAAGTAAATGGGTAACCTTTCTTTCATTGGTAATTGTTATCTTCATCAAATAATTTTGCAAATAAATTTAAGATAGTCAGATAATAGGCCCTTACATATTTGTGCAATAAATAACTGCGGCATGAGAAATCATCACTTATAACAATTATTGACAGCCCTGGGACGTACAGAGGTATGAGACTTAGTGTCTGTTCTTCAGGGCCTTATAATTCAAGTAAGAGAACAAAGTTGTCCATAGATTAAAAAAAAAAAAAAAAAAAAGACTGGCATGTGCTAGGAGCCAAATGTGTGAGTCAGAGAGGAGAGCCCTCCCTGAGAGCTGGACAACCTGAGCAGGGAGTAGGAAGTACAGGGAAGCGTTCAGGGCAGTGGTGAGGGGAAGAGGCATGCCTGGCAATGGGGAGCACCCCAGCAGAGCCAGGGAGGTAGACAGCACAGGGCACCTCAGGCCTACGGAGGGTTGAGAGGGTGGGAGAGTCAGGGGTCGGTGGGAGACCGGGTAGAGGGGAGGGCCAGAGCACCCAGGCTAAGAAAGCCAACAGAGAGCTTTTTAAGGATGAGGGTGATGGAAGAAAGTGTTCTTTTAGGCAGGTTGGCTTGACAGTGGTTTGTAGAGTGAATTGGATCGGGGGAAAAACAAAAGTAGGAAGACCGGGTCAGGGAGGATGATGCTAGCTCTGCCCCAGTTCAGACCAGGTAGGAGAACCGAGAGAGGTTCTAAGTACTCTGGACGTAAGTTCTCTGGCCCATGAATTTTCTGCCTTGAGCCCGTGGACCTGGCTCCCACCTTGCAACTCTCAAGACAGGGTTTTTCCCTTGATAAATGTTCCAAGAACCCAAATCTGTGTGGGGTCCTGGGCTTCCTTCCCACCATGTTCTCTCTCCCTCTTTCACTTTCTCCTTAGCATGACCTATTCACTTTCCCTGAGACTGCTTTGCCTGTCTTTAATACATGATTTCTCATTTAATAGGTTTGTTAAACTGTGAATTTTCTGTGAGTTTTCAACCATATAGGCAGTGGGTATAACAGAAGTTTCCTGAAACGTGTGTATGTGGCAGGAGGGAGGGTGAATAGCATAATTGTTTAGGCCCCTTTTGACTGTTAGGGATGATGTTGAGTATTGAGGGGCTCATCGTCACATTCAGTATGTTGAGACACCAATAAACTTGCTTTCTGACCTAATATGTGTCTAAGAACTCCTACCTCTGTCTCCCTGAAGAGTTAGGTCTTTCAGGGCAGGGCTTTTCAAATTCTGAGCTTATTCCATGCAAGAAATACACTTGACAATTCAATCCAACACATATATACATACAAAATACACACATATGCACATGAACAAATATATCTATCATTCTCTCTCTCCTTCTCTCTCTATATATATGTATGTATATGCAACTAAATACATATGTCTATATGTATATAATCTAAACAGAAACTTCAAGAAAAAAAACCACATAGCTTTACTATCTATGATATGATGCCCTTGTATTTTCTATTATCTTTTATTAATTTTCTTTAAAGACTTCTGGTTATGAACCAGACACTAAACCAATATAATAACCACAGAAAATGTGGTAACTCTATCCTTCCCCAGTTTGGGCACATTGTCCCACCTAAATCTTCATAAAGATCCAAAGAAAGGTCCAGAAGACATAGTCTCGTAAGTGCCAAGGCCACCTTGTCTTCTGTGACTGCCTATCTCCCTTGTTTACAGAATGTACCAGATTTATTTCTGGTGGGATGAAGAGAGGATGGGGCCTTTTCACACTGGGGATGAAAAGGTATAAGCATTTGGTTTGGGGATGACTGAATGGGATTTGGGCAACCACAACAAGGTTGAAAGGAAGACCTTGCTGCTCTCATCTGATCACCACTGCTTGGGAAGGAGGCTTCCTTGCTCTGTACCTTCCCGTCCCCCCTGTTTTACAAGGGCTCTCCCCCAAGCCAGGTGTCTATAGCTCCCCAGCAAAGCAGCACTGGTTGGAAAGAATTCTCTACATTGCTCCTAAGTTCTAACTTCTGAGGGCTGCCAATGGAATGCCTAGACAGGGGTGCGCTGTAGGGTGTTTTTTTTGTATTGCTAAGAGGGCGATATGTTTTGTGAACCCTGAATTACAGCCCAGTGTCAAGGCTGTATGCTGAAGAGAATCTGGAGTCTGATTTGTTTTCTTCTTAAAAATAGTATATCTCACCTACTCACCTGCTTCGCCGCCTGCCCCCGAGCCTGCCCTAACACACAGTTATGTATAAAGTGGTGTTTACTTAAAAATTAGAATTTCAGGGCCATACCCTCGTGGGGGACAACCCGCTCGTACAGCTGAGCTTTCTTTCTCTTCTGTTGTGACACTTTAGATTATTTCAAGCCGTGCTCCTGCTGTAGAGCCAGGTTGGCAAGGAGATTTTTCTAAAGGCTTTTTTCTCATTACTTCGAGCCAAAGATGTTGTCCTCTGACCTTCTGATTCCCGTTCTGCATCTAATCAATGTCAGGTCACCACACGTAAGACTAAAATGAGGTTAAGTGGAAAAAACAAAAAAAAAACAAAACAAAAAAAACAAAACAAAAGCAAAAACCCCAAGAAGCACAAAGCCCCCCAGCCTGCCCAGCCAAGTCCTTAAAGAGCTCACCACCCTCCAATAGTATAATCGCTTGGATAAGAGAGTGTTTCTCCTTTACCTCCCCACTCACTGTCCACCCCCCCCCCCCCCCACACACACACCCCATTTGTTTGGTGCCTGATTTGTTTCTAGTTGCAGCAGGGAGGTCAGAGCGAAGCCAGGAGAATGAATGGAATCAGCCTCCTGCCGGGGCGCCTGGAGCGGGCGGGTGTTACGGATCAGCGTAAAGCCGGCTCCCTTTCCCGGGCCGGGCCGATGTAACTCACTGGAGTGGCAAATTACATCAGACCTACAGCTGTAACCCGACATTATGATTAATTTGATCAGTAATTTCTCCTGTTTTTCATTTTAATCGGTGTGACTATTCTGCTGTGGCAGGTCTTTCAGATCTAATTAAGATAAATTTCCGAGTAAAAGACTTGGCAGACTTTCCGAGGCAAATCCAGGCGTCTGGTGTGAAGACCTGCAGCCCCAGTCAATCACCTTCGGGGAGGGCCGCACCGCACCCCGCAATGGGCCATTCACACTTAAGCAAATTCATAATCTCCAGGGCTGCTTAGTCATTCTCTCAAAAGACTGGGGGAGGGGGTTCCCCCTTCTCCCCCCGAAGGGAAGAGGAAAGAAAGGAAGACCCCAGACAATGTCATTTCTCCCCTTGTGCTCACACTCTGCTGATCGCCCTGACTACATGGATAACCCTATAAGTGGACACTTTATAGATTCCCTAACTTGCTGTCCACCCCCACAAAAAAAGAAAAAATTAAATACTTGCCTATGTATATATCAAAAAAACACAACTGTCTACACGCACAAATATGGAGCACACATGCATGTGACTATGAAGGTTCAAAGTAAGCCCAAGTGATAGCTCTTTCGAAGCCAGCGCGGAGAGCGATGGGCATCTCTGGATACAAGTGCCATGGGACCAGGGGCAAGAGCAAGCCCTACCACAGGAAGGGGAAGTAGGAGCTGGGAAGGCTGGCTGCCAACACTAGGATTGATTCCCACCACACACACCCAGTCTGCTTTCACAGAGGCCAGAAGGAGTCCCATGGCTTGAGGCTGGGTGTTGAGGACATCCCCTGGGGCTCTGAGGATTCTAAGTGCAAAACAAGGGTTACTGATGTTGTCTACAATGCTTCCAACAACGAACCGGTCCACCCAATACCCTGGTGAAGAACTGTATGGTGCTCACTGGCAGCACCGTGCCCGACGGTGGTAGGAGTCCCACTATGCCCTTGGGCCCCAAGAAGGGGGCCATGCTGGCTCCCTAGGAGGAAGAGATTTTAAGTAAAAACAAAAAACAAAAAACAACCAAAGACAATTCAAAAGAAATATGATGAAAGGAAAAAGACCAAAATCAGCAATCTTCTGGGGGAGTGGTTCCAGCAGGGCAAGCTTCTCGCACGCATCTCTTCAAGAGCCAGTCCGGGTGGCTGAGCAGATGGCTATGTACTAGGGGACAAGGAGCTGGAGTTCTATCTGAGGAAAGTTCAAAGCTGCAAAGACAAATAAAACTTCCTCCCATCTTTGGTCATGTAAAAGAGGTGCTTACTGTTCAAAAAAATATATATTAAAAATATATATAGTCTATGTAATGCACATATAGTCTAACGCTTTAATGCAAACATGCATCCATCCGCATATTGGACTTGGGTTGGCAGGGGTTAAGAGCTTATTTCCCCAATTTGTTTTCTTTTAGGTCAATCCATGCATTCATTTATGTATCCTAAGGCTAGCGGCTGATATTAGTACAAGTTCTATTAGGTTTCTTCTGTTCTTTGAAGATGAAGATGTTAATGAGATCATTTTTTCCTAAAGCCATTTAAGCAGCAAGACCTGCCTGTGCAATCTGGTATAGACACATTGGGCAAGTGTCAAGGATTTGCCTGTGTTACTGGGTCGACACACCCACTTACAGGATATACAAAATGACATGCCAAGAACCTGGAAGCAGGGGATGTTCTTAAAGACCTTTTTTTTAAAAAAATATTTTTATTTATTTATTCATGAGGGAGAGAGAGAAAGAGAGAGAGAGAGAGAGGCAGAGACACAGGCAGAGGGAGAAGCAGGCTCCATGCAGGGAGCCCAATGCAGGACTTGATCCCAGGACTAGAGGATCATGCCCTGGGCTGAAGGCAGGCGCTAAACCTCTGAGCCACCCAGGGATCCCATTTTATGAAGAATCCATTGCCTCACAATGATGGCACCACTGTCAATTATCACAAAGCAAATTCTCCATTCTAAAGGGGATGGCCATTTTGGAAAGTACACGTGACTGGAGAGAAGGGGCTTTAACATGAATGATTTTGTACCCAGCTCCGACAGTGTTGATGAAGAGGGTAAAGAACTTCCACAAGCCACGCTATACAATCTTTCATCAGGTAAAAAGAACTACATTCTGACCCTGTATGACCTCTTCATTTGGAGGATGATTTTGCTACCATTTTACATGTATCTTGGCTTTTGCTCCTGAAGCAGTGTATCGACATGATGGTATAAGAGAAGACTCCCTCACCCCAACTAAGGCAGACAGACAGTCCCAGATGCACTTCTGTGGCTGTACGAAAGATGGCAGGAATGCAGGAAGGGGTGATCTGCACAGTCATATAGCCAGGCGAGCTTGGGCTTAAACATTGGAGCGAGACCCACTGACTTTTCAGCTCTGATTTGTCAGTGTTCACAGACCATTTCAATCTCTTTGTACTTGAGTATCAATTGGGTAGAAATGGCTCCAACAGAACTAGTATATTTACCAAATAAAAAGAAGAATGTGTGGCTGCACTCTCACCCCTAACTTCAGAGTTTCTGCTTCATGAGCAATGATAAGACTGAAATTTAGATCAGGAGCTCCAAGAAAAGCCAGGGAGGGGACTCTGGGAGTCTTTCTTTGCACAGAGGTAACTGTGCAATTACCTCCATCTTCATCTGCAAGTTAGAAATCATTATGTGATTTATTTTTTTTAAGACTTTATTTATTTTTGAGAGAAAGAGAGAGGGAAAGAGAGAGAGAATGAGCACAAGCTGGGGGGAGAGGCAGAGGGAAAAGCAGACCCCCTGCTGAGCAGGGAGTCCCACTCCAGGCTTCATCTCAGCACCCCAGGGATCATGACCTGAGCTGAAGGCACACACTTAACCTACTGAGCCACCCAGGTGCTCCCATTATGTGATTTAAATGAGATCTCTTTAAAATATGGAAATCCCACAATAAAAAAGAAAAAAAAAAAAACTAAAGAGAGGCAGATTAGCACAGTAGACAAGATTTTATGTCAGATAGACCTTGGTTTGAATCTTGCTTCCTAGAAGTCCTTACTCCTAACTTCCTCACCTGGAAGTGAGTTAGTGGGACATCCAAGGTTCACTGAGCTTTGTTACTCAAGATGAGGGCAGAGGGGCAGGCACTTCAGCTTCACCTGAGCTGGTTAGAACCACAGACTCTAGGGTAGGCCCTCTACTCCAGAGCTACTGAATCCAGAGTCCACGTTTATCAAAGTCCCAGGGGAATTCTTATGCAAATAAAAGCTTGAGAAGCCCAGGTATAGATCCTATGAGACACCATCTAGCAGCAGTCTGGGCATCTAATAAACTCTCAACCAGATAGTTGTTCTTGTTTGGAGAGGGTGTTAAAAGATTATTTATTTCTCCTATTCTGAGTGTCAGAAGTGAATCACAAGGTGTGAGGTTTTTCTGCAAATATTGGCTAATAACCCAACTTGAGTCTGGGAGAGGCTCCAGTGGATAACAAAGTACATTTATGGCTGTTTTCATTTCCTGATGGACTGTGAATCTGGGGAGGGGTAGGGTGGAAGTAACACTGGCTCAATCTTCTTAGAACTGAAGGCCTAGTTTTATTATATCGTAGAAGTAAAGTTAGCACCAAACCCTGCAACCAACACTTCTAGGGGAAAAGTGTTTTGTATAAATGAGTGGTAGGAATTTGCTCTTTTAGAAATGAATAATTGGGAGCCTATTTACAGGACAATAGGTAGTCCTACCTTGAAGATGCTTAAAATGTAGTCATGGTGATATTTACACTTGGGGAACTTGTAAAATACCCCATTTTTGCTTTCTGCCTTTAACAACTTTCTGCCTTGTCCAGGTTGGTTCCAAGGACCATTTGGTTTTTAGCTCCAGATTGGCCAAATTCCTTCCATGGGATGCAGAACACTGGAGGTGGTAATTACTCTAAGGAATGTTAATTTTTTAGAACCCCAGACAGCAGCACAAGATGACTTTCCCTCTGCTTTACAACATACAAGTTTCCAAGACAACCAGACTCAAGAGAGCTTTCCTTGGTGGGGGAAAGTGAGAGGGTTTCTCTGAAATCTTCTCCTCTCTGAACCCTTCAACGTTGCTTTGTTCTCTTTAAATGCCACATTCATAACCTCACAATGCAACGACAGAGAGCTCGACTCTGGAAAGAGCGGCCAGCCTCGGGGAGGATATGGAGCCCAGCTGAGAAAAGAAGGAGCTCCCTGACTTGATTTCTCTTTTATGACAGTTCCATTTCTTCTGGTGTAGAAAACTGAATGATGGCTGATCCCAGTCAAACGACAGTTCAGATGAAATGTGTCGGGCTGGAGAGTTGCATTGATCAGAGCCTAACTGGGCTTTCAGATGAGAGTCATCAGCCTCGCCAGACAGGGCGCTCCCCCCACCACTGCGTTCACCTGTGTCCTCACAGGCACCCCCACTAAGTGGCCAAGGACTGGGAAATGCCCTGCCAGTGAACGGCCACTCTAAGGAGTACCTGAACCTTTGCCATGTGGATCCCTCTTACACATGAAAGAAGAGACTCTGCAACTGCCATTCTCAACATGGCGCCTTTCTCTGTCTTATCTCTGTACTGAAGCCAGAATGCCCAATTTAGTTCTCCACAGAGGAGGATGAAAGAGAAGGAAAACACCAGTGCCTCTGAGGCACTCTCTCTCTCTCTTTTAAATAGGAAACAAGAAAAGAGCCAGGATGGGAGCATTATTACTGAGAGAGTGCCCCGCAGACAGAGTTTTGACATCTGGTACTCTAGAGGCCTTACACCCGGCCTGCCATGCAGATCTCAGACTGACTTGATCTGTTGTTTGGATTCCAACCACTCTTCAAACACAGGGGTTGAGGAGGCAGTTATCAGGGTATTGGGGAAATGTCCTGACCACTGGAAACTCCTCCGTCAAAAGATCGCAGGGTAGGGGCGTGGTGAGGAGAGAGAATGCCCTCTCTGTCCCTGGGGTTGCCGGGGGCCATGGGGTCCAGTGGTATCCTGCTGTCACTTCTCCATGCCCTGGCACGGGGAGGCCCAACTCCAGGGGCAGTGCTGTGTGAACAGGAGGAGTAATGGGCAGTAAAGTAGAGGAGGGGGGGAAGCCCAGCAGAAGGAGAAGCTCTCCAAGACCTCAGCTGCCATGAGAGGCAACCCAGCCAGACCTTCCCTTGATTTTTGGACCCAGTGGTTTTTCTCATTGCCAATCGTAAGAACCATCCTTGGTTTCGGCTTTCCCTGCTCTTGCTTTGGATTTGAGTTTTTTCTTTCCTCCTTCCCCATTTTTCTCTACTTTGTTTTCTCTATTGCCCAGTCCATAGGATTCGGTCTGTGGATTTTTGATGATGTTCTAGGTAAGGAAACGTAACATTATTTTAGTTGTGTCAATGCTACAATAAGTTCAAGAAGGAAGCCTCAGAGCAGTGGTTGCTGAGGGATTTTCCATGGGATATTAATTAGTGTGATGTGTGGGGGGGGGGAAGGTTCAGTGGTTATACAGGTTTGAGAATTTCTTGGTTAAATAATGTTGACTAGACATCTCAACTGCAGGATGTGTTTCAGCTTTCAGGGTCCTACTATTCATTGAGAAATATCTAGGAGTGGCATGCAGTGTGAGGTATCTGCCTATCTGTCTGTCTATCTATCTATCATCATCATCATCATCTATCTATCGATCTATCCATCTTAACTATTCATCCATCCACCTATCCATTCACCCACCTATCCACTCCCCGCCTCTATCTATCTATCTATCTATCTATCTATCTATCTATCTATCTATCATCTATCATCACCTACCTACCATGAAATCTGTTTTCTTTTCTTTCTTTTTTTTAATTTATTTATGATAGTCACACAGAGAGAGAGAGAGAGAGAGAGGCAGAGACACAGGCAGAGGGAGAAGCAGGCTCCATGCACCAGGAGCCTGACGTGAGATTCGATCCCGGGTCTCCAGGATCGCGCCCTGGGCCAAAGGCAGGCGCTAAACCGCTGTGCCACCCAGGGATCCCCTGAAATCTGTTTTCAATGCAATTTCTTTGGCCTGGTGTTTTGTGGAAGACACTTTGGGAAATGTCGCCTTAGAAAATGTTGGCAGGGGGCAGCCCAGGTGGCTCAGCGGTTTAGTGCCACCTTCAGCCTAGGGCATGATCCTGGATCCCAGGATCGAGTCCCATGTCGGGCTCTCTGCATGGAGCCTGCTTCTCCCTCTGCCTGTGTCTCTGCCTCTCTGTGTCTCTCATGAATAACTAAAAAAAAAAAAAATCTAAAAAAAATGCTGGCAATTAAATATGGGAATAAGAATAACTCACCAATAATCCAAATGAACAATTGCAGAGGCAGTAAAATATAAATGGAGATGCTTTGAAGTCTGACAGTAATGTTGAGGAAGTTCCTTCAGTTTCCCGACAGTCTGTTGCTCTGCACCTGAACTGAAGATAATTTTTGCCTCTTCTAGGCTCTTGTGAGGAGGAAATGAGAGGCCAAAGTACTCAGAGAGTATAAAGTACATAGATACAGTCGATAAATGATAATGGTTATTGCATGAAACCCATGCATGAAATACTGTCTATAAAATGCTCTTTGTAAACTTCAGAACGCGCTGCAAATTTTGGCCACATATTCTCAGGAGTCCTTCTTGAGTACCGCGTACCCGTTGTGGGTTAATGGTGTTGTGCATACATAGTTCCTTCTTTCCACGGAACTCAAACCACCTTCTTTGTGTTATTTCATAAACAGAATGTGGAGCTGGAAAGGGCTTTAAGATCCTCTAATACAAACTTTCCATAAAATAAGTAACACGACTGAGTCCCAGAGATTAGGTGACTTGCCCAAGGTCACACAGTCAGTTGGTGGCGGAACCGAGATCCCCAAGATTCTTTCTATTTACCCACAACCTAACACCCACAACTTTGGGAACTTAGAAGGGAAAAAATGATCTTGTGGTTCTTGGTACCGTTGATGGAGAATCTGAGGTTCTCTGGGTTGAAGTGAGAATTCTTTACGACTTCAGGAGCACAGGGCCACAACTCTCTTTCTGCTCTGCACACTCTCCAAGGCTCTTACGCAGGCTTGCCCTTGCTCCAGCCTCCCTCTGCCCATGTCCCCCTCCTCAGAAATCCTCCTCACCTCTCCTACTTGACTCTGCAAACCTTGTGTGTGACTCATGTTACTCAGGCTCTTCTGTAGTGTGCAGTGCCTAATTTTATTGTGGACATGTGTGTTTTCATATCCCCAGGACTACTGGCTTTTTGTTCAACTTCCAATGGTTTTTTTGTTTGTCTCCTGACCCCCTCAGATGATAGTATCTGTAGTCAAGAAAGGAAAAAAGGAGGGACACCTGGGTGGCTCAGCGATTTGGTGCCTGCCTTAGGCCCAGGGCATGATCCTGGAGTGCCGGGACCAAGTCCCACGGTGGGCTCCTTCAGGTGAGCCTGTTTCTCCCTCTGCCTATGTCTCTGCCTCTCTCTCTCTGTGTCTCTCATGAATAAATAAATAAAATCTTAAAAAAAAAAACAAAAAAGAAAAGAAAGGAAAAAAGGCAGGCAGGATGCAGGTATTTTTTTATTACCAGCTACCTATTAGGAACTGCATTTGATACTTCTCATTTACTCCCCACATCAGCCCTCCAGCCAAGGAGGAAATCGAGGCTAAGGATGGGCTGACCTCACCCAAGCACCGAGCAGAGCCAGCACTCATTCGAGTACAAGAGTGTCTGCTTCTAAAGACCATACTCTCTCTAAGGCACCACATTGTCCTGCAAACCTTCCCTGAGGCCATCATGCACACCATAGGTGCTCCATAAATGTTTGCAGATCATAAAGTGCTTTCTCTACAACCTGGAGAAAATTCACTTGCAAGTCTATACTGGAGAAATCAATTTAAAAGCCCGTGTAAAATTTATCCCAAACCCATGGGAAGTGAATTAAGGCTAAAACACAAGGAATAACACTTGATCTGGCGAGCCCAGGACTACCGTATTAAGTTAACATAAATACTGGCTGTATTTTGCTCATTCAGAGTGAAGTACCCGCCAGCACATTTGGGGCATCTCAAGTTGCCACTAAAACCTGCATCTATGCACATGGAGACAAAACTGTTTCAGAAATATTCTGAACTCGACTTTGAGATTCGCTTATCAGCCACATCTGACAGACGGTGATGGGGCTGGATGTCATGTGTGGCTCCAGGCTCATTGCTGAGCTCCCTGCAGACAAGCCATGGACCTGCCCACTGTCATGCTCAGAGCGGGTGCTGCTCTCCTGGGGAAGTTAGAGCTTGCCATGTTCAAATGCAGCAATAATCTCTCCACCCCCTTTGAGTCTGGCACCCTTCCTATCTATCGCTACTTGACATGAGCTTCCATAGTCAGTGGAGTGAACATGCCGTCTGCTTTGTTAAACCCTTTTCTACATGATTTGACTAATCTACACAGCAGTACCCAGAAATGGTAAATCTAGACAATGACAAAGAAGCGCCGCAGTATATAAGTATATTCGTGGTAAACTAATTTTCCCCCTGCCACTCTCAAAGCAATATAAACTTTGTTGTTCCTCCTGGATCTCAAATGCTTGTAATAAATTCTTTGAAATGTCAGTAATGTTGAACTGAGGGTTTTTTTTTTTAAGGAGATTTTCTTCCTTTCATAAAAGGAAAAATTGTCCCTTGCAGAGAATGTGGATAGATATGTTTTGTTTATTTCATTCGGTGCTGAGTACGGTTGGGTAAAGGGACTCCCATTTCCCACCCAACCTCCTGCTGAATGAGTGAATGATGAATGAAACCCTCAATTTACTGGACAGTAGCATAAACAGAAATAAATTCATACTCTTTCATATCTGTAGTTTAATCAACATTTGCTTAACATAATTATAGCACATAACGCATTTTCATCAGTATGTTATATTTAAGCTCCATGATAATTCTCTGGGTTTGGATGGATTTTTCTCCTCAATAACAACGAATTTTCTTTTGGTTGCTTAGCTCAAGGGGAAGCCTAACTCATGCTGCGTGAACTCTTCCAGTTTTTGAAAGCTCCTCACAGTCTGAATTGCTCTGGGAGGATGTTGCCTACACATTGATACTTGTACCGCTGTCACCAAACTTACTTGTTTTCATAAAATCATAAATTAGTTCAGTGAAAAATGCCAGCCAAACAAATTAGAAACATTACAATTCAATCAAAATGACTGGTTTAACAGACCCTTGTTTACACAGTTTAGTGAGAATCTGGATTTCCACTGCACCCCCCTGCTCTGATCCACTATCCAACACACACTTGCTTTTCTACTGTGCAAAATTTGATGCAATTTTCAAGTTCAACTAGAAAGTGGGATCCAAGGCCTGGATGGACCCCACTGTGTTCAGTGGACACAATGTCACTGGCTTTGGAGAATATTTGTCAAGTAAATCATATACACAGCTGGTACCCAAACTGTGAGGGTTAGGGTGAGGGAAGTAAGGCAGTCATCTCAGGCACAAAATGTAAGAGTTTGCCCCAAAACACAGTAATTAAGATGAACAACATCTAATGGGATATTTAAAAAAAAATCAGAATGAATGCCAAAAATTCATGATCAATAAAATCAGTATTACTGACTTCTCTTCTTGCCCCAGACTCCAATATGATTCAAGATTGTTACTGATCCTCTATCTAAAATTTTGATATTCGGGGATGCCTGGGTGGCTCAGCAGTTAAGTGTCTGCCTTTGGCTCAGGGAGTGATCCTGGGGTCCCGGGATCGAGTCACACATTGGGCTCCCTGCATGGAGACTGCTTGTCCCTCTGCCTGTGTCTCTGCCTCTCTCTCTGTGTGTCTCTCATGAATAAATAAATAAAATCTTAAAAAAAAATAAGATTCTGATATTCAGTTCATCATGGATTTTGGTACCCATTTTCCTTTTTAAAAATACTGTGTTAAAATATCTATCTGGACAATGCATTTTGGGGGGACACCTTGAATTTTGCATCTGAGTGCATCCCTTGCTTCATCTGTGTCTTGGTCGACGCTAGGAGAAATTTTCTTTAAGATTATTTATTTATTTATTTATTCATTCACAAGAGACAGGGGCAGAGACACAAGCAGAGGGAGAAGCAGGCTCCATGCAGGGAGCTCGACATGGGACTCGATCCCGGGTCTCCAGGATCACACCCTGGGCTGAAGGCAGCGCTAAACTGCTGAGCCACCCGGGCTGCCCCATGCTAGGAGAATTCTACACTGTGATTTAGCCTCATGTAGGCCTAGAGAGGTCTGAGTTCTCTTAGAATCACCCAGACCACAAAGGGGTTATGTGAATATGCCCACAAACAGTAACAGAATATGCCACCCCACAATGTGTCACGTGGGCATGGGGATTGTTTTGAGTTGAAGACCATGGAGAAGGAGATATAAGAAAAGCTCTCTGAGATCCCACCTCACACCAGTGAGAATGGGGAAAATCAACAAGGCAGGAAACCACAAATGTTGGAGAGGATGCGGAGAAAAGGGAACCCTCTTACACTGTTGGTGGGAATGTGAACTGGTGCAGCCACTCTGGAAAACTGTGTGGAGGTTCCTCAAAGAGTTAAAAATAGACCTGCCCTACGACCCAGCAATTGCACTGTTGGGGATTTTCCCCAAAGATTCAGATGCAGTGAAACGCCGGGACACCTGCACCCCGATGTTTACAGCAGCAATGGCCACAATAACCAAACTGTGGAAGGAGCCTTGGTGTCCATCGAAAGATGATGGATAAAGAAGATGTGGTCTATGTATACAATGGAATATTACTCAGCCATTGGATATGACAAATACCCACCATTTGCTTCGACGTGGATGGAACTGGAGGGTATTATGCTGAGTGAAATAAGTCAATCAGAGAAGGACAAACATTATATGGTCTCATTCATTTGGGGAATACAGATAATAGTGAAAGGGAATAGAAGGGAAGGGAGAAGAAATGGGTAGGAAATATCAGAAAGGGAGATAGAACATAAAGACTCCTAACTCTGGGAAACGAACTAGGGGTGGTGGAAGGGGAGGCGGGAAGGGGGTGGAGTGACTGGGTGGCGGGCACTGAGGGGGGCACTTGACGGGATGAGCACTGGGTGTTATTCTGTATGTTGGCAAATTGAACACCAATAAAAAATAAATCTATAAAAAAAAAGAAAAGCTCTCTGATGAGTGAAATAAGTCAATCAGAGAAGGAAAAACATTATATGGTCTCATTCATTTGGGGAATATAAAAATTAGTGAAAGGGAATAAAGGGGAAAGGAGAAAAAATGAGTGAAAATATCAGTAAGGGTGACAAAACATGAGAGATACCTAACTCTGGGAAATGAACAAGGGGTAGTGGAAAGGGAGGTGGGCGGGGGGTTGGGGTGACTAGGTGGCGGGCACTAAGGGGGGCACTTGGCGGGATGAACACTGGGTGTTATGCTATATGTTGGCAAATTGAACTCCAATAAAAAGAAAAAAAAAGAAAGAAGAGCTCTCTGACATTCCCTTATTTGCCAAAAGCAGGACATAAATGTGTTAAAATGTCCCTCCCTTCCTTTTCTACCAAGGAGGATACCAGTTGATGACTAAGAAGAACTGGAGACCCTTTTTAGCATGAGAGGAATCTATAACAGATCTTGCCGAAATTAGCCTTTACTTCCTATGAAATTCCCAATATAGGGGCGCCTGGGTGCTTAAACTGGTTAAGCATCTGACTCTTGCTTTCTGCTCTGGGTCATGATCTCAGGGTCCTGAGATTGAGCCCCATGTCTGAGTCTGGGCTCCGGGCTTCATGCTCAGTGCAGAGCCTGCTTAAAAATCTCTCTCCCTCTCCTTCTGCCCCTTCCCACCATGCTCTCTCTCCTCTCTCACACATAAATAAATAAATCTTAAAAAAAATTAATTCCCCTTATTTGCCTTTCCACAATTTGCCACCCCAGAAGCTCCAAGTCCTTCTCTCTTGTCTTGTCACTTCTCTACAAATGTATTGTTCTTTTTGTTAAAATGCCACATAAACCCGAGTTCTAACCACCCCCTTTGAGTTACTCATCACTGAGTGCTCCATTGTGTGCTGCCAGAGTTAATAAGCCCCCTAGTTTGTTTTCCTCCTCTTAGTCTGTCTTTTCTTAATCTAATTGATGGGCCCCAGCCTGGGAACCTGGGAGGAGTAGGGAAAAAGACTGTGTTTTTCCCCTGTACCTGCATGGGTCACCTGACACAGTTTCAGAGCTTTGTAACATGAAACTGCAAATAGAATGGAGGAAAGACGGAGCTGGAGAACGTGTTTAATTTTATCCCCTCCCTTTAGAGATGAAAAAACTTAGACTCACAAAGTTTTGACTAATTCTGTGCTAAATTAAGACTAACTTCTAGAGAGAAAGGAGGTTGGCCCAGGGCACTGAGCCTTTCTTTCTTTCTTTCTTTCTTTCTTTCTTTCTTTCTTTCTTTCTTTCTTTCTTTCTTAGTTTTTATTTTAATGCCAGTTAGTTAACATAGAGTGTTATATGGAGCCTTTCTATAGGAAGAAGCTGCTGGAGACCATTTGCTTTAAAAAGGATGAAAGTCACAAGAGCGTCCAACTGCTTCTCAAAGGGTTGGGCTCTTGGTTTTAAAAAGTGATAATGTACCATCCTCTCTTTGAAACTTAGTCCTGAAAGTTTGCCAGTGGGAAAACATCCCAAATGAGATCAGGAGGCTGTATCCATTGCATAGCAGAGGTGGAATTTGGACACAATTTTATTCCTGGATGCCTGAGTGGTAACGAGACCTTTCCTTGGCAAATGCACACAGTCGAGAACAATTTTACACTATCTCTCGAGCAACTTCACCTCTGAGGAGGTGACCATGCCTCTCATTCCTCATACAAGCCCAGATAACTTTCCCTCCCCTAACTGCTTCCACTGACCTCTCTCCCTCTGTTATTTATTAAAATGTGCGATACAACAAGAAAAAGAAAAGATTATCCTGCCTCCTGCCTTGCAAGATGGCATGCAGACAGCCAAGGTTAAATGCAGCATTTGGTTTCTTAAGCTTCTCTAATGCATAGGTGTGGAAAAGCAATCTGGGACCAGAGTTTATAGCAGTGACTCTCTGAGGATAAAAACTTGACTTTAATTTGGACTCTCTGGCTAAGATAAAATCTGCTTCTGCTATCATGATCACATTTACGTGTGTCCCCACACTCTTTCCACTCTGCCACCCAGCTGAGTGGGAAGAAATTAACCTGACCTTGAAGAATACCCAGAGAATCTTTGGGACCATCGAGTTTTCAATGGCCAACACAGAGGCCTACCAACATTTACATAGACTCGCATGCCTGAAAAGGATCTTAAAAATCATCTAGGCCACACGTTTAGCAGATGAGAAAAATGAAGTCCAAAGAGCTAATGTGACTTGTCCAAAGTTGTTAGCTAATTGGAAGAGGGTTCAGAAGAAGAACAAGACCTCAAAGCCTCCAGCTTCCTATTCCCATGGCACCATGACTCCACTCCAGCCACATCCAGCTCACCTCCAGATCACCAAGGAATGAACCTGAAGGCACTGGGGCTTTAACACAATGTTTAGAATTTCCTTAGAGCAAATAAAAACTCTCAAGGAATGGGCTCAAGAAAAGCCATCTCAAAGATCATGAGAAGGGGGTATTTCAACATTTTTATGTCCGTAGGGTCTTTATCCAGATCAAAATTATATATTCAAATTAAAACTGAACATTGTTTTTTTTCTACCTAGGAAAGAGACCCTATGTTTTCTCCCCTAAAGCTGCTTCTGTTTATGTTTCTGATCTGTTCCTACCCAACAACGTATTCTGTATTTCTAGTTTCAGACTCTGGCACAGCCAATGGCTTAGAGCAAAAGTAAGAAGTATGGGTTGATTTTTATCCTGGAACCTATGGATTAAATTCAAACCACAGATGTGTTTTGTAAATCAAAGTCCTTCTTATTTATATTGGGAAGGATAAATTCTCTCCTCATCCCTCCTGAGAGTGAATTTGTGGGTGGGTAGCTCTTGAGTCTCAATGAAGATTCTAAAGACAGCCCTCCAGGGGCCAGCTTCTGGTATTCACATTGGACAACCAGCTCTCCTGTAACCCTGAGCAATCAAAATTAGTTCTCTGAAGTGATAATGCTCTAGACTCCTTTCTGTCTTGAAGCAACATTCGGGTTTTGTAAATGCAGTCAATTTCATGGGATTGAGTAAAAGGGTGAAAAACTAATATTGCAATCTTAGAGGAAAACCCAACAAGAACCATTTGGAGAATTTCAGTCTAGAGTGATACTGCCTGCCAGGGCTCTTCATCTTTTTTTTTTTTTTTTTTCATTTCGAGAAATGACCTCGCCCAATTAGACTCACGCTAGCTATTTTTATTTACTTTTTTTTTTTTTGAGATACAACAGCCTCTGTAATAAGAAATACTTATTATCCTTCAAAGTTGTTTGTTTTTTAAACCTTCCGAATCACTGGTTTCCCCTGAAAACCTAAGTTGCATTGTTCTTAACTACTCTTTCCCAAGGAGAGTTTGAAAACTGTAAAAGGACAAAGCCTACATGAAAATAAAGAGTTGTAAAATAGAATTTAAACTGTCACATGTGAATTTAGTTGATCTTTGTTCCCTTAATAATCTTCAAACAAAACCACTTTATTCTTGTTCATTAAGATCATTACCTTTGAGAGTTAAGTATCTTTGCAGGTCCTTTTAAAATTTTCTTTTTAAAAGGTTCAAATCTTTCATGCTCCACAGACTCGAAAACCCTTCAGCTAGTGTAGGAAAAAAACCCAGTATTTCAAAACCATGGAATTCTCCATTTCCTTTACACATGTCTATTGTGAAGGCAAAAAATCATTTTACTCCTACGGATATATATTCATTCAAAAGTAGTTCTCTGTCTACCTGATAATATCTTTAAAAGCTCTACCAAATCACTCCTTTGGTGGTCATCCATTAGATCCACAGAAGTTGGAGGATTGCCTTACCAATGTATTTGGTAAGTTTATAAGTTAAAACCCCAAGAGCAAAAAATTAGAATATTCTCTTAAGGTTGGAAAGAAAGAAATGTGGCTCTGAGCCTTCATTTCTTGCAAAAACAACACAAAATGAAACTTACCCAATGGGCTTTCATAGGAAACCGTTAAGACAACTTTTGGAGATTCTCCTAATAGAATTTATTTCCATGGGGCGGATTGGTCATCTCATCCATGAGTCCTGTCAGTAGCCATTGAAGTGGGTTGTCCACACCTGGCTTTCCCTGGCCAACAGAGATCTATAAGATGTTGACAGTGTTCAGAAAAGACCGACGTCCACAGAGCTCAAAGTTTTGCTCTGCTGTAAGGAACACTGGACTATACGGGATAACTGAGGACTGAGCTAAGTAACCTCATCCCTCAGAGCAGGACCCGTTTTTTTATTTGGTAATTTCACCTGTTGGGGGGGTGGGGCTCAGGGAGAGGAAGTGTTTAAATAGATGGTGTATAGGCCCGTCTGATTTAACTGCTCCTAAAAAGCATTAAACTCATTCTTTGGAAGAATGGAGTTGAATTCCGAATGCTAAAAACATCAGGAAGGCTCCAGTTGTGCATCTTGTAAGTTTGATCGTACCTATTTTCTCTGTAGGTGTCAAGTGCCCACGGAAGATTTCTATAGCCCGTGTTCCTGTCCGCCCAGGTCAAAGGTATTACACTGTCTCACACTTGTAAGATTTAAAAAAAAAAAATACATCTTCACATCTGACTCAAGAGAACGTTCACGTTGAAAGTAGCCATGACCCAAGTGCCAGGGAAAACGCAATTACTCATCTCACTCAAATGCTTTCATTTCCAAGAAAAACTTCGGGCCACCATTGAGAATTCAAGTTCACGGAAACAAAGTTAGTGGATAACAAACACAGTCAGTTCTAAATTCCTAAGTCTCTAATCCACTTGCCTTTCTGTCTGTGTGCCAATCTAGCGTGACCTTGCATACTTTGCTGGTGAGGACCTGAGGACACATTGCTGCGGTCGTCCTCAGGTAGTGGAGGGCTGCGCGTACCCCAAGAGCGAGGCCTAAGGAGGGGGCTGAGTTGGCATTTGAAAGGAGGACTCGGGCTGCTCGCTTTGTGGGACTTTGTCACTGTGCTTCAAACGTACTCAATCATCTGTCATCTCACCGGGGAAACCATCATTATGACCATCAAAACCTGGGCTATTAATTTCTGGATCTGAGGGTGTTGACATCACAGTCATTACATTTTGAACCTAATTTACTTTAAAGGCCTCTGAGTTAAGAACAACTTTCTGAACTTTCAAAGTTACGTATTCCTCAATGAGGGCACGTTAAAAGAGAAGCTTTCCTGATTAGCCTGACTACCTGTTTTGGAGGCCCCCTGCCTCAAGGTAATAAAGTAAAGGCACAGGAGCTTTACTGTTTTATAAGGATGGGGCTCTGCTGAGGCGCTCGGCCTCCTTTTTTGAGGACTTGTCGGTCCATGGTTGGAATGGTTGGAATCTGGGACACAGACCGGGGCTGAATTTCTTTACCCTCCTGACCCCAGAGAGTCTTTAGAAAAACAGAAACAAAAGAGCACAAAGTACTTAAGGTAAGACACCGTTGTATTCATAATACAGAGAAATAACCACCGTGCCTCATGGACAGGAGATACAGTTCTCCACGGGGCTACAAAACGGTGCTGGTAATAATTTTAATTGGATGCTATCTTGGCTGCCTTCAGAAAGTATCATAAAATGGAATTATTACAGGCTACAAGTGCACTTCCAGAGCCGGCCTCTCGCAGAAGCAAACAGAAAAACATTTATCCAGCGGAGGGCAACGTCAATGGGCTCCGATTTGTTTCGTTTACATGCATCCCCCAGCTGCCTGCTGTGGGCTCCCTCCTGCCCGGGGCTGGGGCATCCCTTAGAAGGAGGCGCCGCTGCAGCCCGGGATGCTAAGTTCTGCAGCGGGCCCTGGGGCTGCGGTGGGGGGGCGGGGCAGCCCCCCGTGGCCCCCCGTGACCCCCCCCCCGGGCTCGGGGGCGGGGCGCGTACCTGCAGAGGGTTGGGTGGCGTGAGCGGCGACGGCAGGCCATGCCCCGGCGACTGGCTGGCTTTCTGCGGGGGGCTTGCGCTCTGCTGCGGCGGGGACGCTCGGCTGTGGCTGTGGCTGTGGTTGTGGTTGTGGTTCTGGGGCTGCGGCTGCGGCTGCGGGGGCTGCGGCGGCGGCGGCGGCTGCGGCTGCGGGGGCTGCGGGGGCTGCGCGGGCGGCCCGGGCGGCGGGTGCTGGGCGGGCGGCGGGAGCTGCTGCAGCTGCTGGAGCTGCTGGAGCTGGGAGTTCAGGGATGAGGTAGCTGCGGGGAGAGAGGGAGCGTGCGGTTGGGACCCCGCCGCGGACCAGAGCCCCCCGCCCCCGCCCCTGCACCACGCGGCGGCTCCCCGGCCCCCCCCTCGGTGCACGCGAGGCCTGGGGCTGCGGGGAGCCCTGGGAGCAGAGAGGCACCTGCACCTGCACCTGCACCCCAGGGGAGCCGCGTGCAGCCCGCAGCCAGGGCTGGCGGAGCCTGCTCCCTGCGGTCCCTCGCCTTTTCCTCCGCGCTGGCCTGCGAACACACCTGTGCTTTAGGGCTTTGGGTTGTAAAAGTTCACACACACCCCCCCCCCCCCCAATCCTTTCGGGCCGCGCTCAGCTGGAGTTAGGAGCACCAACTGTTTGTGCTCTTCGTTTGCATCACCCGGACCACCTGCTGCTTCGGACCTGGCCAGTTTGCTTAGACGTGTGAGGGTCAAGTTTCCACAGGTTGGGTGTCTTTTTAATGTTTAAATTTATCATTTGTTTAAGATTTTATTTATTTATTCATGAGAGAGAGGGAGAGAGAGAGGCAGAGACACGGGCAGAGGGAGAAGCAGGCCCCATGCAGGGAGCCCGACCTGGGACTCGATCCTGAGACCTGGGGGTCACGCCCTGAGCCAAAGGCAGATGCTCAACCACTGAGCCACCCAGGTGCCCAGGTGTTTGTTTTTGTTCTTAAAGATGGTCCAGGGCAGCCCGGGGGGCTCAGCGGTTTAGCGCCGCCCTCAGCCCGGTGCGTGATCCTGGAGACCTGGGATCGAGTCCCACGTCGGGCTCCCTGCATGGAGCCTGCTTCTCCCTCTGCCTGTGTCTCTGACCCTCTCTCTATGTCTCTCATGAATAAATAAATAAAATATTTAAAAAAGAAAGAAATTGCATCTTGTACTAATTGCTTAAAACACTAATTCTGGGGGCAGCCTGGGTGGCTCAGTGGTTTAGTGCCACCTTCAGCCCAGGGCGTGATTCTAGAGACTCGGGATCGAGTCCCACATCGGGCTCCCTGCATGGAGCCTGCTTCTCCCTCTGCCTGTGTCTCTGACCCTCTCTCTGTGTCTCTCATGAATAAATAAATAAATAAATAAATAAATAAATAAATAAATAAATATTTTAAAATATTTTTTAAAAATGCATTAATTTGGGATGCCCGGGTGGCTCAGCAGTGTAGCACCTGCCTTCCGCCCAGGGCGTGACCCCGGGGTCCCGGGATCAAGTCCCATGTCCGGCTCCCTGCATGGAGCCTGCTTCTCCCTCTGCCCGTGTCTCTGCCTCTCTCTCTCTCTCTCTCTCTCTCTCTCTCTTTCCCTCTCATAAATTTAAAAAAAATCTTTAAAGACAGTCCATTCTTCTCTGCTTTGCAGAGACAGAAGCCGGAGTCTGAATATTTTGCCTGCCGGTCAGGGCCCTCTTACCCCCAAACTGTGGGGCAGGAAGTGTAAAAGCAGGCTGCTGTGAACTCTACAGTGGTGACTAGGCATGTTAGCACCTCAAAAAGAGGGCAGGAAGGGAGAGAACTAAGTCATCTTTTTAAGATTTCCTTGTTATTTGAAAAGTAAGAGTTGGTGGGACAAGCTTCTTAATACTGAACACCCTAATTTTTAGGTTCTCACATGCCCCATCTCGCACTATGCAATGTCGGCCGCAGGAGGACTGTTAGTGTGGCCAAAGAATGATCTAGAGAAAGTTACTGCTACAAGTTCACTTCCTTCTCTGCCTGAGTTTCAGTCTCAAAGCTTTCCAACAAGACTACAAACAAATACAAGGATCCATGTCAAACCTGTATGCCTTGGCTGAAATGTTTTCCTGCTTCTCCCTTACCTAGAGTTTGTCAACATTTTCAACAGTAATAGCTCCTGTTTGTAACATTAAACGAGTCCCTTTTTTTTCCCTAAGTGCTCCTTTGGAAAAAAAATCTAGTGGTTCTGGAAAGTGGCATATTGCATACCCACCTGCCTTCACACAACAAGTACGTTCTTGACAAGTATGTGTACACTGAACCATATGTTGTGGACACCTAGAGAACTTGGTAAGAAAATCAAGCAGTGACTACTCCTGTAGATTTAAGAATTGCTTGTTAAATGTATGGAACATGAGCTAGGCACTAGTACTGTGCCGAGCAATATGTATGGTTTAAGGTCACAATTCTGCCTTCAAGGAGTGTCATGGTCTACTTATGGAGATGAGATTAACTCATAAAAAACGATCAGGTCTGGGGATAACAGGGTCCTGCTATTGGTAGACCAAAAGGGCCCAGAGAATCAGGACAGGGGGGTTTCTGTGGGTTAGAGAGGCCAAGGCAGTGTCCGTGGAGGTTGTAGAACCAGAGCAGAGAGGGTTCAAGAAAGTGAGGGTCATTCCTTGAGAGAAGGAAGAGAGGGTATTATTATTACAGCCTGGAATGTGAGAAACATCCAGATGACACAGCATGGCTTACGTGGTCTTTCTTTTCTTTTTTCTTTTGTTTTCTTTTGTTTCTCCTTCTCCTCCTCCTCCTCCTTCTTCTTCTTCTTTCTTCTTCTTCTTTCTCCTTCTCCTCCTCCTCCTTCTTCTTCTTTGTATATTAGATGCTTTGTTTTTTGTTTAATTTAAATTAATTAATGTATAATGCTAATTATATGTTGGTGTTTGTTTTTTAAACGATGGTCCATCAATTAGCATATATTACTAGTTTAATACATAGTATTAACATATATGATATTAACATATAGATAACAATTAAAAATCAATTAATTAACATATAATGTATTATTAGTTTCAGAGGTTAGGTGATATTTCTGAAGGACAATGTGGAGAATGGCTGCCTGGAACAGAGGCTCTGGGAAGTTTCGAATGACTTTAGACTTTAGAGAAGGTAGACAGCCTATCTTTGAAAGTGTTGGAAAGATGGGTCACTCCCAATTAGCCTCTGGTATAAGTCAGATTTTAAATATATAATTAGGTTTCTTTATTATTAGTATTTTTAAAAATTGGGTTTGTTCAAAGCAAGGCACACCTGTATTGGTGAAATGGTAGCTCAACAGCTCCCAGGGGCACCAAATACCAATCCGTGCTCTCAGGTACCTTGTAGAGCTTCCATGTTAGACCAGCTGGGACGGCGAGTCCTCACTGGGTTGATGAATTATTCTACGTCTATTCAAACTCTTGGTCCAGTCTGTGTCCACCTTTGCAGGGAAGTCCGGAGTGCTCTGGGACTCCAGAGGTAGAGATAGTGTGCATGAGAGAGGGCTGCAAAATACCCAAAGGGAACTCTCTGAACCTTTTGTTCAGTTTTGCTACAAACCTAAAAATGCCCTAAAAAATTAAGTCTCTCTAGAAAAAGTACCCAGTCTTCCCATTTATTGGAACCCTAAGAGAATGGTCTGGTTTTGTCACCTGCCCATTCCTATTGTACAAAATCACATTTTATTGAAGATTTGGGAGCCCAGCTCAATTCTGACGTCCCAGGATCTTCCATAATCTGAAGTCCTGAGGGAATGGGATTTGATCTCTCCTTTTGGTGGAGTTTACAGATTTTGGGAATCTGATTGCATCTGGCCTCCTGCCTGATTCAAATCAAGCTTGTCCTGATTCCTTTCAGGTGGGGGGCACACATGTCAGTGCTTATTTTCATGGTTGACTTAAGTACCATACTGTTTCATTTTGGTTAGAAAAGCATTTATCTAAATCAGCATTTAGAAACAGGATAGACTGGGGAATATTGGCAGACAGATATTGGCAGATGGGTAGGTGCAGCGGACCCTAACCTACTAATGAGACACGGTTCCAAATGTGTCTTCGTTCCTTTATGTTGGTGCGTTCACATTACTTGACTATTTCTTTCCCATAATCTGCAGCTTGCCTGAAAAGGCATTAAATTAACCTAAACGAGACCTCTTTGAGTTATATAAACTAATTTGGCATCTGCAAGCAAAAATGGTGGGCCATAAAATATGGCTAGGTATGTGCTGGATGCAAAGAAAAGCACGAGAGTATCATACAAGAATGTAACTTTGGTTTAAAGAACACCAAAGCCACCTACATAACAGTGTATAAACAGAAGGAAAGAAAAAAAGAAAGAAAGAAGAAAGAAAGAAAAAAAAGGAAGAAAGAAAGAAAGAGAGAAACTAACTGATAAAGCATGGAACCTCTGTATGGCTCCTTATATAAAGCACATTGAGAAACACAAGATAGGAAGGTTCAAAGACATTCAACTAGAAAAGGCAGATAAAATGATGATTGTTAGGGGTGAAACTGACCCTATGCACGGAAGATTAAAGATTTTTACTTTCTTCCCTCGTAATTACATCCTTTTATGATTGTTTCCTCTCTAATTTTTATACACTATTGGTAAATGTAAAATTTAACTACAATACCAGTAGCTATGAAAGAAAAAGAGATGCATAGAAATTTACACTAAGACATTTAACATTTTTTTAATTTACAATTTTATAAAAGAAACATGGAACAAAATTCCAGCAAACTCTGAATTTCCTAGAGAGAACACTTTGGCAAAACCAGTAGCTTGAAACTCCCAAATAAATAATTCAGTATGACAAAGGAGTAGCCAAGACTCCTCCATTTCTCCATTTGTTCAGTTTTTATATGTCAACTGTAAATTAGAAAAAATTCCTTCTTTTGAATCCTTGTTAAGGGTTTCCTCGGAAAATCTCACCGATACTAGAGCCACACCACCAGAGGATCAGAATTACATTGGCTGGGATTTACATAAGACTACTTCTAAGGCAGAGGAATGGAAAAGCGAAAGCACCATGCATATCTGCATATGAAGGGCAAGTCTAGAAAGATTCTGGAGAAATAAAGATGTGTTTTATGCCTCCAAGGCATCACAGCAAGCAGAGTGGCACTCAAACTAAAGGAAGAGTTTACTTTTGTTAACAAAAAGTATAACACTGCAGTAATTTAATCACACCATTTGGGATCTCAACTTCAGCATTTCCTTGGACTTTCCAGGCTCAGGCATATGGGGGCACGGTTGGCAAACTGGTGGTTTGGGTTTGACAGCCGGCAGGGAAGGAGTACAAGCTATTACTCACTGCTGACACTTCACACACCTCCGGGCGTGTCTGGGACCTGGAGTAGCCTCATAGAAAGACATTTACAGAGGGTGGTAGACACATGCCAGGGAGAAAGAACCTGGTGAGGGTTCTTCATTGAAAGCACCCGGAATCCTGAAAAGAGCAGCATGGTAATAGCTGTTCAGATTCATCCTTAGCCCTGTCCCCTGGTGCAAGCCTGGTCCTAGGGATACAAAAGGTGCCAAGTGAAAACAGAAGGGGCAATGTGTCATGCTAAGTGCAAGAGGCCAGGTGCTGAAGGCAATATACTGTATAATTCCGTTGATATGAAATGTGCAGAACAGGCCAATCCATAGACAGAAAACACATTAGGTGGTCGCCAGGGACTGGAGGTGGGCGATGACGAGTAACTGCTAACAGGTATGGGGTTTCTGGAGAAGGTGATGAAAAAGTTCTAGAAGTAGGGAGTGGTGATGGTTGGACAGCATAAGTGTACTTAATGCCACGGAACTGTACACCTTAAAAATGGTTCAAATGACAAATTCTATCCTATAATAATAAAAGCTGTATCTCCATATCCACGCACTGGGGACAAAACTATAGTGTCTTGGGATGCCACAAGGGAATAGGACAGTCCATCTCTACTCTGGGCATCTTTACAAGTTCTGAGGGCTCAGAGCAGCGGTCAGCAAGGATGTTGCCTGGTGCAGGAGAGGGAGGGACCCAGGCGGGGCTGCAGGATGCCTGGCGGCAAGATGCTGGGTGGCAAAGGGAGGAACTTGCTGTGCCCACTGTACTTTCATTTAATATGAATGAGTTAGCTTTCCAAGGTAACAACATGGGTAGATGCTATCACTGCCACATTGTACATACCAACCTCGAGCTCAGAAGTTCACACGGCTTGTCCTTCCCGAGTTTATGTAGCTAGTGGGTAGGATGGAGGACTCAATCTCAGACGTGGCCCTGCCAAGCCCTGAATGTAAGAGAACCAGTTGTACGGATGGGTCAGCCTATCTCCTCCTGCGGGTTGGAACAAGATGACTGCTCACTCATACTGGGATGCCCTCTGAGGCTCTGCTCTTGAGGAAAGGTGGCACAGGCGCCTGGCTACTGAGGCTAATTTGGAAGTGTCTGCTCAGTGATGAATCACTCAGCGTGTACATCTGTCCTGCTGCAGGCAAAACATTTTTGAAAGCCTGCTGGTACGAAATGCAAATATGTCTCAGAGGTACTAATGCTAATTCGGTGTGAGACGTGAGTCCTGATAAGGAACAGAGACATGGGGTTGCAGGAAGGGCGGGGAGGTCTGAGCAGTATGAAGGTGGGGAGGGGCTATGGTACAATTTATTTGTGTTACAAGTTTGCCTTCATGGTTAGAGAATGTCTCCTCTACACTTGGACATTGGGGCAGCAGCCTCACTGGGCTCAGCTTCTTGACATTTTAAGGCAAGTAACCGAGTAGGGTATCAGCTTATGTTGTCCATAGAACTCTGTGCCATTGTCGTCTCTAGGGCATTGTTGGTGGCAGGGAAGAGTTCTCCAGATGGTTTTGCCCTTCATCGGGAATGACGCCTAGATCCGTTCAGCCTTACAAATCACTGGGCTCATGGGCTACCAAAAAGAAAACTCATGCTCATCAGGAAGATGTAGACTTGGCTTCCCTAAAGCTGTATTTATTGTTCATTTTTGTTGCCCATTAAATTCCATAGGAGAAGCATAAAGAATGGAATCTAGAACAGCCAACTAGAGGAATTTGAGTTGGTAAAATTTGATGTCTGCCCTGTCCCAGCACCCCAGAAAATACCATCCTAGCTGGCAGAAGCAAGTGTGCAGGTCAGAAATCCTTTAGTTCCCTCATTTAAGGGCATTTCCACCTTGTGTTCATGGACAGAAGCCTTGTAAAATGCATGGAAAAACACAGGGTGCCAGGAAAGGAAGACTTTGAAAAAGTGCAGGTGAAAACTTTGGGGGAAAGTCGCCTCTATTTTTGGCAACAGTGTTAAAAACATGCAAAATCAGTTCTGCTTCAAAGTACACTATGTACCCATCTCACACGTGGTCATTGCTATCAGCTCCAGAAACATCTTTTAACTGTCATTTGTTCCCATTGCATTTAAGGCAGAGATCTCCGTATCTGTTGGGATATCAGGAGAAAACAAAGAGAACAAAATCCTTCCAATTAAAAATCCCTACAAATTACTGGCTATTGCAGAACCACACAAGCTTCTTACAGTGAGTTGTTTAGGGCAACTCTAGCGGCCTATCTCAAATTGTGGACAGAGTCACCTGCGGAGCTTGTTAGAAAAGAGGATTCCAGAGAGTAGGGCAAACTCTGCATTCTAAAGTACCACTCAGGGGGTCAGGAGCCTTTGCCCTTGGGGATCCCAGCAGCCCAGGCGGGAGGAGGGGGGGCTCTTCCCTCGGCTTCATCTGGAGCAGCTTGCTTTTCCATCTGCATCACTTCGAGAATGTTTTTCCAAAAAAAATGAAACTGTTCTTCCACTAGCAAAGAGGTATCGACACACAATCACTGTTTGGAAAAAAGGGAAAACAGACACCTGGGAATCTTTCAGTATCTGCAGCACATTCTTTTAGATATGAGGGCCATTTGCCACCCATTACTACATTTGTGGACATTTTGGGCAGTACTCTTGTTGGAGTATTTTAACAAGTAGTAAGTGTGAGACATAATGTTAGCTTTTAGCTGCCCCATTAAACAAGGAAGATGAAAAGCAAAGTCGTGCTCATAGTAAAGCAAAAAGGAAGAGGCTGCGGCACAGGCCATCCCAAAAGTAGCTGCAACTTCCCAGAATGCACTGGGGAGGCCAAGGGCTCAGAGGTGGGCCGCGGCCCTTCCCTGACAGCTGATCATTCATCACCACCTGCAGAAGGGCCCAGAGCTAGGCCAACCCAAACTCTCAGGAAAAAGTTTGTGATTGCGGGAAGGCTCTCCTTGAAAGAAATTGAAAAGCATGTCTGGGGAAGAATTAGGTTTCCAATGTGGATGTGGGTGCCTCAAAGTAAAGTTCTCTTTTATTGTACCCTAAAAAGCCAGTCAGTTCCCAATCTCAACCCAATACACTGAGCTCTCCGTGTTCTTTCTTCCAAGCCTCTGACTTCTGACTGTGTTCCAACCAAGTTGAAAGAAAGGAGGCTCACATCCTGATACTTCTCCCATGGAACTGCAGAATACCAAAGATAAAGATTTTTTAAAAACATAAAAGATTTTATGTTTTTAAGAGACAAGTAAGAGGCCATCTACAAAGCAACATGAATCTAACTGGCATTGGACCTCCCATTGGCAAAACTGTATGTCTAAAATCAGTGGAGCGATGCCTTCAAAGTTCTGCAAGATGATTCCCAGCCAAGAGTCCCACTGCTGGTCAAACTTTCTGTCAACAGCAAGAGCAGAGTAAGGCCCATTTTGGAACTTGACAAAACTTACACGTCTTATCTTTGCACCCTTTTTTCTTAGGAAATCGGAAGGTACTTCAGCAAAATAAGTTGATGAGCCAAGAAAGAGGAAGAGTTAAGATCCAGGGAGCAGTGCGTGACACACAAGCGAGCCATACCCAGGGAGCCCCACTACAACAGTGTCTGGAAGTTCTAGAAAGCACTGAGTCTAGATTGCAGTGGAAAGACAAGGCTTAGATGAAATATCTCCAGAAAAGAGGAAGATTCCATAGAAGTGATAGAGTATTTGAGATATTGAGAGAATTTGAAAACATGGTAAAAAAGAAAGGAAACTAGAAACTTTAGCAAAAACAAAAGGTGTCTGGGAAAGCCACAGTCAGGAAATGAAGTGGTTGTTCCAAAGCAGAACAAGAAGTCACTGAGCTCCAAGAAGAAAAGTAGGACAGATTCAATGCTATAGAAAAATAAGAAGCTGGAAGATGGTAGCCACTTCCTAAAGAAAGTATATATTTCTTCTCACAATAAAAATAAAAGATGGGTAATAAGATACTTCAGGCAAAACAAACAAACAATATAAGAACAAGGTTATGGTTTTATAAGAAACAATAAAATAAATAGACAACATGACCCACTTGTGCAATGAGATGTGGCATGATCTTGAGTACTTGGTGAGGTATGAAAGGAGAACCTATTTGAATATTTTGAGTGGCACTAAAATCCAGACTAGAAGGCCATGTGATCACAACATGCTTCTTGGCTCTGCGGGAAATAATAAGGTAGCCATATTAAGGTTAAGAGTGTTTACTGGCTTTCAGTTTTTGAAACAGCCTGTAAATAAGGCACGACAGATTTAATGAGAACATAAATGCTGCTAAAATCCTTGACAATGTGGAAGTCAAAGTTTGCTGGGTGGGAGGAGGGGAAGTGAGAACCAGAGCACTAAATAGGGAATCAAGAGACCCCCTCCATAGGTGACTGAACAAATGGGGATTTAAAGATGCTGTTTCAAGTTACAAAGGTAACTAAAACCAGAGCTATGCTTCCATTAGGAGAAGGGAGGAAAAGGAAGTAGATGTTAATGAGCTGAAACCCCATGCGCCATAGCAAGAAATGAACACGGGAGACATCCAGCTAATAAATCAAGAGACAGATATAAATGGAAAGTATTCAGAAACCTAGAGATAAACCCCTAAGACCTGATGGGAATGGTTCAATGTGATTGCCTTAGGGGAGTAATCCTGAGGGTAGGGAGGGGTACAGCTGAGAGCTGTGTTTCTTCACAAACCCTCTAACTGAAATGATTTTTAACAACCTGCTGCACGTAATGCATTTACATCGAGAAATATTTTTAGAAAATCAGTTTCAACATTTGGGCTGCATCTTGTATGACATTAGCTAATTCTTTGGGGCCAGGCACTAGGCCCTCATAGTTCCCATCCATCCTCCCAACAACTTTATAAAGTCAGTCTCCTGGACTGGATTTTTCCCAGCTGCAAATCCTGAACTGAGGCTTCAAGTGCCGGTGATTTATAAAGAAGGTTTCCAGAAGAAACCAGGAAGGGAGTAAGGAAAACTTTTTTTTGCAAGAAGCAAAGCAGGGGTGCAATTTCAGGTGAACTCCCCACCCGACCCCTGTCTCATCCTCTCCCCAGGGCTCTGAAGCATAAACCACACTCAGAGTCTATCCTGTCTTGAAGCTCAACTTCTCCTCCTCCTGCACCAGGCAGTCATCAGCTCCAAGTGAGTCTGGGGTATAAATTCCAGGAACTCCTTATTCTCTACTGGGGGGAAGTGACTTCAGCATCCAAGAATCAGAGAACTTCCTAACAACCACAGTACAGTATCTAATAGTTACTATCAGAGGTGATTATACTTGTAGCAGGCCCAGGAAGGTGCTCAGAAATGCCCTCAGAGTGACAAGATAGGAATTTCCATGGAACTTGTCTATAATGGTTTGGTCAAAACACAATCATATTAGGTCCCTTTGGCTATTTCTCTATATAGATAAAGATATATCTATTTATATGTATTAAATACAGCACCACATTAATATCTATTTGTATAATATCCACCTGCATTTATACCACCATATCTACATTTAATCCCCTACCTATTCATATAATGTAGATCATCTGTGTGATATATATATATCAAGCCAAATTAAAGGGATAGGAGGTCCCCAGACTCCAAAACACTGGTCAATTGATTTCTGAACAGAATGCTGGTGACATAGGATTGAACAAAGCAAAAATGGCTGTTGCTGTCATACTGCTTAGAACTCAGTTCCATTGAAGACCTGGAACCGATGAAAGTTTTAATATAGCAATAGACAGTAACTACCCATCAGACAGAGGTTAGTTATTACTGGAAGCACAGAAGGAGCCGCATTACAGAACCAGTTGTGGGGTTGGGGTGGTGTTCTGAGGCCATGACCCACCTGGTCCAGGTGGCAATATACCCCCTCGTACAGATATTCGTGCCTATATTATCTTTGAATAATTGACATGCCTAATTCCGTATTCATGGTCATCTGGAAACCTTCTGCTAATATTAGGATTTTCATGGTTTTGTCCTTCTATAAGCAGAGAAATTGTTGGCCAACGGACAATCATATCAGGTCCCTTGACAACTATATTTCTCTTTGTAAATAAAAAAGACATTCTGGTTTTATAAACCCAGCTCTTTGGGTGTGAGTGAGTATAAGGATATTTGGATCCATTCCAGGACACTAATTACATTGAGCTCCTTGAGCTCCTGGGCTGGATGGAACAGAACTCGCCTTGGTTCCATTGATGATACCAACAGTGGTAGACATTAGTTCCTCATAGTCACATGTGTTTGGAAACATCACTCCACAGGATCCCAGGAAAAAAATAGTGTTCTCTGGACAAATAATTTGGGAGACACTGCATGTTACATTTTTGGAAACCCACAGTGAGCATTAGAGAATATCAATAACTTAGAATTTCAGCATTTAAGAAAACGTGATTAACATTTTTCATGCAACACTCACCAAACTCACTTGACATTGGAACCCCATCATCTTGTTTTTTTCTGACTCAAATGTATGCATGCATATACGTGGAACTAATACTGTGAGTGGCCCATTTAGGAGTAAGCTAAAGATATTTCTGTCTGTTGTAGTCAAACATGACCATTTTATAGATGAAGAAATTATCTACATATATGTAGATAAAAAATGTACATGTCTACAATGCAAATATATACAATGTACATACAATACACACACATACAGTATATATAATGTACATATACACAACATGCATACATACAATACATATACACATGGATATAATGTATTTATATACACACACAATTTATATATACAGTGTACATATACACACCATGTGCTTATATACAGTGTATATGCACATACATGCTTGCATATATCATTATATACATATTTATATTTTTAAAGATTTTATTTATTTATTCATAAGAGACAGAGAGAGAGGCAGAGACATAGACATGGGCAGAGGGAAAAGCAGATTCCTCACAGGGAGCCCGATGCAGGACTCAATCCTGGAACCCCAGGATCATGCCCCGAGGCAAAGACAGATGCTCAACCACTGAGCCACCCAGGCGTCCTTATCATTATCTATTTATGATTTATATATTTATATATTGGGCTCTGGAGGAAATAATGAACTGTTTTCAATATAAAATAAGCTTAATTAAGAATTGTTTTCTTTTTGAGACATAATTGACATATAATGTATTAGTTTTAGGTGTATAACATCATTACGATTGATATAAGTATATTCTGTATAGTTACAGTTGTCTTTTCCTTGCAAGATGAGAACTTTTAAGATCTTTTCTCTTAACAATTTTCAAATATGCAATATGGTATGGTTAACTCTATTCACTATGCGGTACATTATATCCCCAGAACTTACATATCTTAATAATTGAAAATTGATACTTTTTGACCTGCTTCACCCATTTCATCCACTCTGAATCCCACTTCTCTGCCAACCACCTATCTGGTCTCTGCATCTATGGGCTCAGGGTTTGTTTGTTTAAGATTCTACATATAAGTGAAATCATACAGTATTTGTCTTTCTGTCTGGCTTATTTTAATACCCTTAAGATCCATCCATGTTGTTGTAAACAGCAGGATTTCCTTTTTTCTCATGGCTGAATAATATTCCATGGTATACATATGTATCACATTTTCTTTATCCACTTATCTATCAGTAAATACTCTAATAAAGCTGCATGGATGGGACTCCTGGGTGGCTCAGCAGTTGAGCGTCTGCCTAGGGCTCAGGGCATGATCCCAGAGTTCTGGGATCAAGTCTCACCTCGGGTTCCCTGTATGGAGCCTGCTTCTACCTCTGCCTGTGTCTCTGCCTCTCTCTCTCTCTCTATGTCTCTCATGAATAGATAAATATAATCTTAAAAAAAATTCACGCCAGAGAGAAGCTTTTTAAGTGAGTGTAGTAAATATCTTTGATTGACTAAAAATGTAAATGTAGGTGTTAAGAGGAGTATATACATATGGATTTTTAAACGGATGCAGTTTTCTTAAAGGCAAAGCTTTTCAGGTAGTCTAGAAAGAAATACAAAGGAGAGAAGAGAAAGACATACCAAAAATTTCTTGAAAGGTGCAGAGGAAAACCAGAGCTAGAAGTAAATGTGACTAGCTAGGATGAGCAGGAGCCTCACCAGACTCTCCTAAGCACTGGGAAAAGCATCACTGTGACGGATTTCTAGCTCTTGAGGGACCTAGGGTGGATACTGTGCTCTTCAAATAAGCATACAACACGAGTAAAGGATGAAAATGCAGTTATATCGATACTAAACCTTTTTTAAAATAAGATCTTCCTTCCAAAAAAGATTTAAATAACCCCCTCCTGCTTTTTCACATCAGATTTTTAAGTCTTCTTCAGGTGTTAATAGCATATCAAATGAGAACTGCTAGGATTTGAAAGTGCATTTTGACTCAATTCCCGTGGATAGGTTCTACATGTTCCTTGATTTTGCTTGATTGATTTTTCCATAACTTGCAGGGAGTCATAGACTATCTATGGCAACATTTATTCTTGATTTGAAATCTATTTGTTCGACAGATGAGACCAAATTTATTCATCAGCAAATCCTAACCCTCCCATAATAACTGGTTTCCTTCTTTTCTGGGGTTCGGCAGAGGCTCAGGGAAGAGTAAGTTTGAAAGTGATGAGACCCCCCTGGATGACAGTTCTCTAGGCTCTGCTCATTCTCCAACATAGGAATAGGCAGGAGTGGGGTTTTTTGTTTTGTTCTGAGAGGTTCGAGGTTCAGAGTACAGCACCAAGTATGACATTGTCCTGTTTTTTTTTTTTTAAGATTTTATTTATTTGAGAGAGAGAGAGAGAGAGAGAGAGCACAAAGAGGAGAAGAGGCAGAGGGAGAGGGAGAAGCAGGCTCCCCACTGACCAGGGAGCCCAACGTGGGGCTTGATCCCAGGACCCCAGGATCACGACCCGAGCTGAAGGCAGATGCTTAACCGACTGAGCCACAGAAGTGCCCTGACACCTTCCCTTCTTAATGCCATATGAGTTAAATGACAGAAAATACATTTGTGTGGAATAAGAAGCAGCTCAAGGAAGCACTCATGTAACATTCGATCCCATTATTTTTCCCCCATAAACGTGAGAAACAGTTATTAACTTCCTTGGTGACCTCTTCTTGAAAGGCCAATCCGCCTTTTAAGTGGAGGTTAAAAGGTTTAAAATTATAGCTAACATTTATTGAGCATGTTTTTTTTCCAGGGATAATTTTAAATCATTAGAGTAGAAGTGAAGCCACGTTCACTAAAAATGAAGCTATGGATATGGGGGAGAGAGAAGAAGAATGTTCATCCTATATCCCTATGCTAATAAAATAATAACATAATTCTTTACACTTATCAGACAAAGCAAGGTGTACACTGGCCTTCAAAACAGCAGCCTTTGCCTTTCCCTTCAAATGAACATTTGCAGGAGAAAATATTACATGTAATTCAAAGTATTCTGTGCCTGGTTTAAACAGCACTGTGTTCGCTCAAATTTCTTTTAGGCTATAGACACATGGGCCAGTGCTTATTTTCATGGTTGATTTAATCCATCCCCTTTGCCACTGTGGGGATTATTCCCTACAGTTATTCTCCAGTGATCTGTCAGTTCAGATTAAAAAAAGTTAAGTGACAAAGATGCGGTGGCTGATTCCTTTAGAAGGCTGTGGATGCTAGGATGTATAGCAAGAGACTTCTTTTTAAGAATCTGACTGTGTTCTCCTCATTTGTTTCCCCCATAACTACAAGCTTTCCTTACCGAGACCCAGCCTCAAACACCTTAAGCAGGTAATGCAATTTTGTTCCTATATAACAAGTTGAGGGTTGCCAAAAAGCTTTATAGCTCTGATCTCATGGGTTCTCTTGCTTATTTCTTGAGAAGAGGCGATAGTATATATTTCCTCTTACTCTACAGATGAAGAAATCTAAACTCAGACATGATTCTAGGACCATGTGTATCTTAGCTTTGCTTGGCTCTCACAATAAGTGATAATACTCTCCTTCAGCTACATCTATTTTTATATTTTGGAATTAAGAATACATCCTTGCCACATTTGCAATCCCATTCCAGATTCATTGAAAAGAAACCTGTTACAAAATGCCCTTAATTGTGCGGCAAAATGTTACTTGGGTTGCATCATAAATATTCTTTTAATTCTCAATTTTATTTCCTTTTTCCATTTCTGCAGCAGAATTCTTTAGTAGAATAATTACTACACCTCATGGCGAATTTGGTTAGGTTGTATTGATGTGCAAATCAGTCATTCAATTCACATAGTTCATTTTAAGCTTTCATAGGTAATAAGTAATACAGAAGAAAACTAATAGCTTCAATGAAATAATTACGTTGATAACCCTACTGGAAGAAAAGAGCCATGAAAAGAAGAATCGTTGGAAAATTCATAAAAAGCAATATATGCTGGGATATTCATGAGGCTAGAATGTAGTATGGTTGTATCACTTACATGGGCACCAGTGTTTGTGCAAATAAATTCTGTGGATTTCTGTCTACCAGGCTGGTTTATCTTGCTTATGAGAAGTAAAGCAGCATTATTTATACTTTGTTAATGCAGTACGGACACAAAAGGCAAATACAAATGTTATCAGTGAGGACAGATCAGGTTATATGTGGTAATAAGCAGTCCTACAAGCCCAGTGGTTTAGCTCAACAAAGTTTATTTCTGTTCGTGTCATCATCAGTTGGGGTCTTAGCTCATTGTAGTCATGCAGGTGCTCAAGGTGATGGAACAGTCACCATCTTGAGCACAGCCAGGATGCTACCAGAAGGAAAGAGAGTTTTTGGGGGTGGGAATTAAATGCTCCTGCTTGCAAGTCACTTCTTCACTTTCTACCACAACTCATTGGCCACCCCCAAAATAATTAATGACCTCCACGAAGGCATCACTCTGTCGCTCAGATAGTCTCTGTGTTTATCACTTTCTTTCCATTTTTATTTTCCTAAATTTAACCTCATTGTCACCTGGATCATTGAAAGAGCCCATTCACTGGCCTCTAATTGTTTACCTTCTCTGCTCTCTGTCTAATTCATTAATTTGACAAATGTTATCAAGTCATGTGTCAAGTGCCCATCTGCCACCAGAATTATCCTTCTAAAACACAGATAGGATTACACTGCTAATGGAAAAAGAAAAAGACAGAGCCTGCCTGATGGTTCCCACGGTCCAGAGAATGAAACCTCTATTCATATTCGAGAATGATTGCGTTTGCTCCAGCCCTCTTCTCCAGACTCACTTCAAGCCCTTCTGAACTCTCACATCTAGGTCAGAGGTAGAAGGTGGCGGTACATGGCTGGGCCCAGCTTATGGAAACAGGGCTTTGAAAAAGCTTGAATTTGAGAGCCTGCATAAAATACGCACTGTCCATTTTTATGAAAGAAAAAAAAAAAACAACAATCCAGAAGGTCTTGCAGCATGACTCTTGTTCCTGTATGGGACCTTGGAGCTGAGTAGCAGCTGTCCTGCTAGTCAAGGCTGGTACCCACCACCGCCTGAATGAATCGCTCTTCTCTGCACTCCCATAAGGGGACAGTCACGCCTTGCACCACAATGAATAATGTGCACCCAGTTGCCTCTTTTGTCAAATATCTTCCTACAGAAGGTAACCATGTTTCAGCCAAGTCTTTTTTTTTTTCCATCTTAAGCTTCTGTTTCCTCTCAACAACCTGCTTATAGTAGGTATTCACTAAATCATTGAGAAATGATCATTGTAGGGAATGTAATTTGATTTGCCACCTGTTTAATTTATCTTGTTTGTTTTTCTGTTTTTTTGCCTTGCGTCCTGTGCTTGCTCTGGCTTGGCTCACAAGAGAAGAGATGCAATAGCAGACTTCTTGAGGTTAAAGAGATTCATTGCTGAGGTTTCTAAAAGGCTAGGGTCTACAATTAACTTCGTAGATTCCCGTGTTCCTTTTTTGTAACTAGGCACGGTAAAGGTAACCATCCTGACACCTCTGGAGCCATGCCCTAAAAATTCTGTGGAATAATTTTGCTTATGAACTACAACGTTCATAAAGGAAGTGAGTGAACATTCAAGAATGCAAGATTTGAAGGCGTGGAATAGAAATTCAACATGAAATGTGTATATAAAATGTGGTCAAAGAGAAAACGACAAGCTTCCAATGCTCTGAAAGGTTATCTGGGAAAACAGTAAAGAGTTCAGGTGGGTCTGCTAAGGACAGATTAAATCATAATCTTAGAAGAGTGAAAAATGTCATCAGAACCCGGGACTGACCCAAATTCTACCAATCTCAGAAGAAACATCATAGAACATATGGATTAGAGGGTTTGAGTTGAAGGTCAGGTTTTTAGTATGTCCCGGCTAGCAGGCTGAGCAAGTCAGCCAGGCATAACGATTGCATTGCCCCGTTAAGTAGGGAGCAGAGTGGCAGCGTCGATGTGGGGGCCCTGTGGGTCACTTGCTGTCTTCTCTTTCCAAAGCCACGCTCTACTCCTTACCATCAGCAAATGAATGCTCTAGTCATCAGGGAAACTGGGCCTAAGAGTGGGGTGGATGAGCCTAAATTCACTAACAGTGTTGAGAAAGCACCACTTTCAGATCCTTTCTCCTTATAATGGATTAAGACATTAAATACACATCTGGTGGGCAGCCCAGGTGGCTCAGCGGTTTAGCGCTGCCTTCAGCCCAGGGTGTGATCCTGGAGACCCAGGCTCGAGTCCACGTTGGGCTCCCGGCATGGAGCCTGCTTCTCCCTCTGCCTGTGTCTCTGCCTCTCTCTCTCTCTCTCTCTGTGTCTCTCATGAATAAATAAATAAAGTAAATAAACAAACAAATAAATAAATACACATCTTGAACCTGTTGTAGATAACTGGTTTATTTTATTTTCTTTTAAAGATTTTATCCATTTATTCTTGAGAGGCACAGAGAGAGAGAGAGAGGCAGAGACACAGGCAGAGGGAGAAGCAGGCTCCATGCAGGGAGCCTGACATGGGACTTGATCCTGGGTCTCCAGGGTCACGTCCTGGGCTGGAGGCGGTGCCAAACCACTGAGCCATCTGAGCTGCCCGAGGTTTAGAGGATGATGAGAATTGGAATTTTATGGCAACATAGCATCTTATAAATAGAAGTTACTCATTCTCATTTTTGCTTGCCTGGACCAAGGTAATGGTCTTCTGTTTGTTTTTCTATTGTGTGTGTGTGTGTGTGTGTGTGTGTGTGTCTGTGTCTGTGTGTGTACATTTTCAGCTTCATAGCAATGGTTTATACATTGTAAGTACTTTTTTTTAACTGAAGTACAGTTGACACACAATGTTGCATTGGTTTCAGGTGTACAACACAGTGATTTGACAACTCTGTATGTTATGCTATGCTGACCACAAGTGTAGCTACCATCTAAAAAAAAAATATATATATAGTAAAAAAAATTTCTTTAAGTACAGCTTCCCCTTTCGTCTTCTTTTTCTCTCTCTGCCTTCTTCCATCTTTCTTCCCTTCCTTTTGCCCTATCTTCCCTCTTTACTCTGAAAAGTTATCAAGCACCTACCATGTGCCAGGGAAGTAGAAACATGAACTAGACTCTGATTTCCCCACAGTTCATTCACATTCCATCCAGGAAAACAAGCAGGCAAATGCCCAATCATGATAACCATGTGATAGGTTAATACCGCTTTGATGACTTTCACCTTTTCCCTTCTCCAAAATAAATATAATCTCCAGCCTTCCTATTAAAACACCCACAGAGGGATCCCTGGGTGGCGCAGCGGTTTGGCGCTTGCCTTTGGCCCAGGGCGCGATCCTGGAGACCCGGGATCGAATCTCACGTCGGGCTCCCAGTGCATGGAGCCTGCTTGTGTCTCTGCCTCTCTCTCTCTCTCTCTCTCTCTCTGTGACTATCATAAATAAATAAAAAAAATTAAAAAAAAAAATAAAACACCCACAGCTTAGCCCCAGCCCCATTTCCGGGGTTGCTCCCACCATTCTCCTATGTGAGGTCTCCATTCTGATTGAACACTTTGCCTATCGCTTCCCACCCACACTTGGCTCTCCCATGTCCGTACTCTTGCCCATGCTCCTTCCACTTCCAGAAATGGTCTTTTCCCTCATCATCTCTCTCTGACAAGACCCTATATTTTCAGAACCCAGCTCACTTTTCTGTGCAGCCCCTTCTCCCACCTAGTGCGTAGTAGGTGTGTTGCAATGACATTCTGGTTATGGGGTGTATACATAACCTCTAGAGCTGTTAGGCATACTGTATTATGTTAGAACGTGGTGTTCTTTGTTGAGACCATATTGAGACTCTGAGGAGTCTGGATCATGAGCCCTCTTGAGAATCTGTTAAAAATATATACACTTCCCCGATAGACATGCTCATATTTGCAAATTTAACATAACTTTTCAGGAGGAGATTTCAGATGCCTCTGAAGTGCACCCATAGGTATCTACCCAAGGTTAAGAACTGCTGGAGATCAGGCTACAGGTCATGGTGAAGGGCTTTCTTTTAAACATGGGGCTCCTCCAATAGTGTTCACTGATATGGAAAGGTAGGTCTTCATACACAGATTTGGAATTTGGAGGTGGTAGAGGGAATTCCAGCCCCTTTGATGGTTTTTATTCCCTTGGGTCTGGTCTTGACAGTTCTTGCTTGTGGTCTGGACCTCCCAGGTAGGAAGTGTTAAAGGCCTCTCTGCCACATGGAGATTCATTCCGAGTGAGCTCAAAGCTGATGGCAGGTTACTCTTTGAGCTTTTACTGAAGTCATGATAAAATATTCCAGTGCAGTCTCATTCTGTTAGGGGGGCTTAAAGTGATCCTGTAATGGCAGAGATCAGACACTACAGGACTTTCTTGGACCAAGAATCAGGTGGACATCTCTTAACTCTTTATCCATGTCGTAAAGGGATGTAATTGTAAACAGTATTTTTGAAGAGCTCTTGGTGTTCTTTATCCATGAAGGGGGTACTCAGGTCAAGAAAGAGGGGCTTCCACGGGATGACACAGAGGGCTTATTTGTATCTTGGCATTGGGTAGATTCATCAGGCTTGTGTAGGGCTTTAGCTTAGAAAATGCAAAAGGTGAAAGACAGGGTGACTAGCTGCTCTGACAGGGAAGCAAAAGAGAGATGGTGGGTGGCTCTAGTGGCTGGTACTCCAGGTTTGCATGAGGATGTGGCCATGTGCCTGGGGGAAGCACCAGTGTACAGAATCTTGGATCCCATCTGAGAGAGTTCTGTGGAGGGGTGAACAGGCCTCAGCATGGAGCATTTAGAGGTAGGGCATCACCCACAACGAGAGATCTCTAGTTGATAGGCCAGGACGGGGAGGTTTCCCCAAATCCATAAAACCACTTCTCGGGGAAAGAGTCAACTAGAAGTATCTCCAAGTCCAGTGAGCATGACGCTGGTTGGCAGAGTGCCAGTCAAGTCAGATGTCCCTGCTTTTCTCACTTCTAAGGGGTCAGAAATTATAAGCGGTCAGGGGTGGAGGAGCTGGAGTTTTGACTGTTACTACATCTGTACATTGTTCTTACTAACGTGAAGTAGTGGGGCACCAGGGTGGCTTGGTAGTTGAGCATCTGTCTTTGGCTCAGGTCATGATCCCGGGGTCCTGGGATCGAGTCCTGCATTGGGCTTCCTGCAGGGAGCCTGCATCTCCCTCTGCCTGTATCTCTGCCTCTCTCTGTGTGTCTCTCATGAATAAATAAATAAAATATTTAAAAAACGTGGAACTTGATCTCACGACCCTGAGACAAATGAGTCCTGTGGGTGCCCTAACACTACTTCACTTTATTATTTTTTTTTAAAGATTATTTACCCATGCATTTTCTCCTTTTCTCCCTGGTGCTGCCTCTGCCTTTCTAAGACCTTTGTTGGGGAGAAAGGGTAAGTTTCGCTTCCTTTGGGAACATTCAGTCAGCATTGGACACTACATATTACTATGTATTGACAGGATTATTAGAGAAGCTGTCAATCCTTGGGGTGCAGAGGGATCATCTGGGGTGCTTGTAAAGATGCTGATTCCAGGGTCCACAGATTTTGATTAAGTAGATCTCCAGTGGGCTGAGGAACTAGCGGCTTTTAACCAAGCTTCTGATACAGGGAGGGATTAAGTGGTCCATGCTTGAGCTGCACTGGCCTCCACTGGCTTCTAGGCACTGCAGGCTAGGTGCCTGTGAAGGCCCAGATAACCAGGGATGTTTCTCATCCTCAGAAATCTAACAGACTGGGGACACCTGGGTGGCTCAGTCGGTTAAGCTTCTGCCTTTGGCTGAGGTCATGATCCTGGGGTCCTGGAATGGAGCCCCGCATGGGGCTCCCTGCTCAGCCTGCTTCTTCCTCTGCCTCTGCCCCTCCTGCAGCTGATACTCTCTCTCTGTCTCAAATAAGTAAGTAAGTAAATAAATCTATAATAAATAAATAAATAAATAAATAAATAAATAAATAAAATCTTTAAAGAAAAAAAATCTAACAGATTGATGGCATCTACACATAGCCTGCAAGTTATTGACATACGTGAGCATATATTTCTTTTGGAGGTATTTATAAACTATGGGTCGGCAGTAGGCTTAGTGTGGGAAAACAGAAAACCCACTGCAAGTGGCAAGAAAAAAAGGTGTTTCTACTGGTGGGAGATTCAGGCTGATGAGAGAGAGAAATAGAGGGCAAAGTCTTTAAGAGGCCAACCGCAGTGAAAGAGTGACTTATAATTTGAAGATTCTTCTGCTAGGAGTCTGCCAAATGTAGGAGAATCAGAGCTGGCAGGGTCCTTGGAACTCATCACACCCAACCTTACCCTTGAGAAATAGGGAGAATGAGACCCAGAGACCTTAAGTGATTGGCTCAAGTGCACACAGAGGAAAATTCAGGCTTGTGTATCTGTATTTTTTTTAAGATTTTATTTATTTATTCATGAGAGACACACACAGAGAGAGGCAGACACACAGGCAGAGGGAGAAGCAGGCTCCATGCAGGGAGCCTGACGTGGGACTCAATCCTGGGTCTCCAGGATCACGCCCTGGGCTGAAGGCGGCGCTAAACTGCTGAGCCACCCAGGGGGCCCTGTATATTTTGGATATATCTTGAACCAATAACCACTTATATCAAGGGTAGTCTTTTATGGGTTGAGACTTCTAGGGGCAGGTCAAGTCCAATAGGTAATATCCCTGCAAACACATGATTAAATGAGTGAACTCATTAGAGAGGCCTCCAAAAGTTCCTTTGTAAAGAACTATTTTATCTCAGATCATACAAGTGAGAAAATCCCCACTGTAATTTGTTATCTTTTAGCTTTTGACCATAAATTATTAAACTTGAAAAATATCATTGACACAAAAACCGAATTGTGTATACATCTTCATTTGTTAAGGCAACACATATTTACTGAGGGCCTCCTGTGTTCCAGGCACGGTGATTGCTCCCAAGCAATCTGAAATACGAAAGAAAGAGGCATCCACGTTAGAAAGGACTGTAGCTCTCTCTGGGTGTGTGCTGGATTTTATGAGCTGTCTGTGAGTACCAGCCATGTGGGCAGCCTATTTCAGTTTTACCTGCTACTGAATTAGGGGGTCCTCTGGGAAATATCGCCCCTCCAACACGTTCAAGGCCAGATGAAGCATCCCAGGAACACTTATTCCCTTTAGCCTACAGGGTGGCCTTCTGCAGAGGCAGGATTCAAGGAAGAGAAATTTCTCTCTGGAATAGAGTGACTTGCTTCTCCTCAAAGGAAGGTGAGCTCTTGATTCTTCCCCTCTCTCAGACTGAGACAACCCCACGTCACCGGGAAGCTTTTGTCATCTTGGGCTGTGTTTGCATGGGGTGCCCTCTGGTTTTGTCCCTCACTTTGCAAGTGAAGGTATTTAAACAGAGACTGTATATTCGAAAAGACTTAAATCCACATTAGTCAAGTTTTTCCTTTTTATTATTCTTATTCTTATTAGGCAGTTAATGAAATGAATTTCTTTCCTGTGATTCATAATTGTGATGACATTTCATCTTCCTCCAGCCACAGCAATGTGGGGCCAGAGGACAGGGGAATCCACAGCCTTGTCTTAGAAAGAGGTACCTCAAAAGTATGCAGATGCAAACGTAGGAAGCTGATTAAGAAAGGGAGTCTTTTGGGTGATACTATACCCCGTGCTCTGTGTGTGCTGGATCAACTGAGGTGAAGCTAAGAACTTTTCAGATGTGAAAACTGTTGGGTGATGTTCCCGGCACCTCCTACCCACCAGCCTTGATTCACTTGCACTTTCCTGACACACAACTACTAGGCTCTGGCCAGGAGCTCAAAGGGGCCTCAGGGCCAGTTCTCTTCTTAGGTCTTTCTCAGCCTCATTACTGGAGATCCTAATGCTTCGCTGTCAGACGTTTTCATTTGAGCCTCTGGATCTGGTGGGGATGAATGTCAAAAGCAGCTCTGCACGAGATCACCGGCGCTTTGTTAGTGTGAGAGTGAAAAAGAGAAATCAAGAACCGTGTCCGTTTTAGTGGTCAGAGGGTCCTTGGCAATGACATGAATTCAAATCCATAGACTCAGGGACCTGAATGGGTACCTTCTGGGCAGTAAAAATAGGAACACTTAAAAGATGGCAAGTTGAATGTTGAACCCCGTCAATAGATTGGGAGGACGCGTAATCCTTCTGAGATTTCTACTACCATACTAGTACTGTCACTACTATTGTTACTATAATTGGTATTTCTACTCTCATTGCTGTTACTCATATTGTTACCATTATTATTATTATTATTATTATTATTATTATTATACAGCATTAACTAGAACTGGAATTCAAGGAGGACTTCAGTCTGCTCTCAATCAACTTATCCCACCTGAACTGGCAGGATTTCCCCAGAGGACAAGCATATGAAAAGGATGGGGTCATCAATTTGGGGCAAATTGTTTACTAAATCTTAGGAAAATAAGTGACTCCACACGGGTCACTACTTTCCTAGTCTTAGGAAAATAAGTGACTCCACATGGGTGTTAAAAAGCAAAGATGATGCAGGGCATGTAAAGCACCCAGCTCAGTGCCATCCATGAAGTAGGAACATCAAAAGTATTCATTCTTTCCTTCTCTTCTCCCTCCTTGCCTCACCGTGGTTCCTGCTGCTGGAGGCTTGAAGTAGGATATGTGTGAGACAGGTGGGGGAGTTTGAAAGGGAAACAGGATGGCAACGGGGAGGTACCCCCCAAAGAGCAAGGCTGTACTGTTCCAGTAACCGTGGCAAGAGGCCCTTGGTACAGAAAGGGTGCCCGCCAGAAAGATACAGAATGGAAATTTTCTGCAAACTAGTGGACTTAATTTTTCTAACAATGCTTATCAACCTGAAAACACCAGTGGACACAGCCAAAAAGTTTTCTGCTCCTTCACTGAGTACACTCAACCTTCTGTAACTCTTATAAAAACCCTTGGTGGTTAACTGGCACAAGTCAGGCCAGGAAAGTCCTTCTTGCAGTGACTCCGGAGTCCTTATGATTCCCTGGAAAAATTAGCATTGTAAATTGCTAAAGAAACATTTACAAGTAGAAAGAGGTTCTCTCACATGGTTTACAGAATTAGAACAGAGAGCTTCCCTCAAAAGTCCTAACCTATACATAGCTATCCCCTCTTCGCCCCCACCCGCAAAGAGCTGGAAACACAAACCTTTCCTCCTCTGGCTGTAAGGCAGGATACTAAAACTGGCAGTACCAAAAATCTCAGTCACAGAAATGCTGCAAAACACAGTGAAAGTGTTGTACTTAAGACCACAGAAGTTTGGAGTTTTGTTGTTTTAATTTTGATCACCTGAAACTTCATCCAAACCACCTTTATGGAGGTTATCACTGTCATGGTTCCATGGCCAAGAGATTTTTGAAATGTTGCCTACTTTTTAAAAAAAATTATTTATTTATCTGAGAGAGAGAGAGAGAGAGAGAGAGAGAGAGAGAGAGAAAGTGCAGGAGCAGTCCAGAGGGGCAGAGAAAGAGGGAGAAGCAGACTCCCTGAGGAGCAAGGAGCCTGACTTCTCAGGACCAGGAGCCCCGAGATCAGAGATCATGACCTGAGCCAACCAAAAGCAGGTGCTTAACCCACTGAGCCACCCAGGTGCCCTGAAAAGTTGCCTACTTTAAGGCTGATTGCCATCATTTGGGCTTAAGGAGGTGTATTTTTATTTTTTTTATTTTTTATTTTTTTAAAGATTTTATTTATTTATTCATGATAGTCACAGAGAGAGAGAGAGAGAGAGGCAGAGACAGGCAGAGGGAGAAGCAGGCTCCATGCACCGGGAGCCCGACGTGGGATTCGATCCCGGGTCTCCAGGATCGCGCCCCGGGCCAAAGGCAGGCGCCAAACCGCTGCGCCACCCAGGGATCCCAAGGAGGTGTATTTTTAAAGAACTATTGGGAAAAATTCTTTCTTTCTCCCTGGAGCCTCAAATCTCTCTGTCTTTGCTACAGTTTAGTTTATGTATTCCATAAAATAAAAGCATGATTAATTTAGCTCCCAACTTTCCTCCCTCAACTTCCCAGTACAAATAAATATATATTTTTTTATATAGGAATACGAGTTTAAAATTTTTACTGTTGCAGTGAATGTTACCATGAACGCGGCATCTTGTCAGTTGGACTCAGAAGCAGCAATAGCCACATGCAGTATGATTATTAGAAAAATGAGAACAACAAAACTGAAATGCAGACAAACAAAAACATTGTCTCATGCTCTTCCTTCTGACACCCAGTGCGAATGTGCCCTCTCACAGAAATGCCTGGTATCAGTCCACTCTCTTTAGAAGCTTTAGCACAATCTCATAAGTCTTTTATCTTCACCTCAGGGAAATGTAGAATCTTGCTTCAGCCAGGACTCACGTCTAGCTTGGAGGAATTGCCTGGAGGTCATGTTAATGTAGTTACAATTTTCAAAAGAAATTGGAGGTGACCTGGCTTACTCCATTATAGTAGACAGATTTCTCCTGTTGGAATTACTGCTGAATTGTAAACCTTTTCAGGAAAGACCCGGCAACCAACTCTGCAGGCCTCCTAACCATTGGAGGTGCTGCGATTCAATGGGCAGCCAGTAGGAACAGGTGAAACAGCCAGCAACCTGCAGTAAGGCTTATAGTTCCAGTCCCCAAAAGGAAACATCTGTAAAACGCCATCACCTACGAGAAGCACGGAAACCTACGTGCACCAGGCGTGCATCACAGAATCTTAGAGCAGGAGAACAACTTGGGGGCTCTCTCTAAAGGAGCTGGACTGAAGTCCTTTACATGGTGGGAATTTCTTGCCCAGAGTCTTACAGAATTAAGGAGGAGGAGACATCCAATCTCTGTTTTAACAGACTTCATTGGCAGGGAGGCCAATTCTATCATCAGCTCCAAACGTAAGATGGTTTTCTTGGAAAACTGCAAATCTACCTCTCTGTAAATGTCCAAATTATTTTTACAATAACCCCAAGGAAGCAATACAAGACTTCTTTGATGTTCCTTTGAATACATTTAGGCTCAATTAACTAAGGCTAAGTATTCTTTAGATGTCGTAATGAGATGTGGCTTTCAGACTCCTCAGCTTCTGCGTTCATTCTGGTTTCAAAATTATAAAGAAATGGATGAGAAGGATGGGCTTGTAGTCCAGGGAATTTATTTCTTCATTAGGTAAATATTTGCATGCCTGCTATGCTTCAGTACTGTTCTAGGGATAAAGAGATAAAGCAGATAGAAATCTGTGTTCTTAGGGAACTTCTATTGTAGTGAAGGAGAGAGATGAGAAACAAGATATGTAAAGGAAGTAGAGTGGGTTAGGTGGCGGTAATGGCTAAGGAGAAAAATCAAGCAGGGAGGAGAAAAAGAGAGTATCTGTGGGTATTGACATTTTAGATAGCATAACAAGGAGGGCACAAGATAGGTGAGGGAACAAGATATTCCAACATGTGGTGAAACCTTCCAGACAGAGAACACAATGCAAGGCTAACAGGGTGGTTGATGTATTTAGGGATAAGCCAGGAGGCGAGTGAGGCTGGAGTATGTGGGCCAAGAAGGAAGGTGGTGGGGGATGAAGTTAGGAATGTTGGGGAAAGCAGGAGACGTGGGATCTTGTAAGAACTTTGGTTTTAACTATGAGCCAGATGGGTTCTCTATCTACCTCCTTGTTGAGTTGGTGTTCAGTAGAACAGCGTTCCTTCGGTTCTTACATGGTAGTGATTTTAATGCTGGGTGACTGCTTGACTTTGGGATAAAATGCTTAGACCATTTTTCTCTCAAAGCTTTACTGATTTGGCCCCCTCATCTTCTGAAATTGAGTGTTTTTGCAGAAAAGCTGGAGACCAGCTTACTAGCCATCCTTTCTAAATAAATTCCTTTTGATGCCTATGTGTTTGAATAATTAACCTTGAAGTTCAGTAGTGGTATCAAAATATGCCTTATAGCAAGACTTCTGCATTAAATTTTTCCTCCAAACACGTTATTCATGATGATTTAGTCCTTCCTTCATGTTCAGATATTTTTTCTATTACATCTTTCAGTTTCTTTGGAAAATCAGTTATATTATGTTGGATCACCATTATCTATTCTCCATATCCTTTTTCTCCTCTGGCTGATTTAATCTATGATTCTTTTATTTTTTACTGCATAAAGGTACAGTGCCATCCTGTTTTCCAGCTATGTATATTCTGTTCATTGATGTTTCTGATAATTCATATTGTATTTTGGTAGCTCCTACATTTTTTCTTTATAAATTTCATTCAATGTATTCTTTTCATTGATGTTTCTGGCTTATTCATCTGTATTATTCTGATTCATTTGTGTTTTGGTAGCTCCTAAATTCCGTATAAATTTAATTCAATGTCACCATCACCTCTTTGAGGTCTTGTTTCATTAATTTCATGTTCTCTTTAGAGAGGAATTTTTTCTGTTTTTAAAAATATTTAGTTCTTCCGGGATAAATTCTTCACTTAGCTTTTCCTGTGCTCCTTTATTTACTTCTTTCCACATGTAATCTCTATCTACCTGCCTTTACATGTGGTTTTTTCTACCACCATGGCCACTTCCATCTATATTTTTAGACTTACACCCACATAGCTGCATCACTGAATTATTTCTGTCTTGTTTAATGCTGTAAGGTTATCCATGGCTAATTAATTAATTAATTAGTTCAACAATATTTATCGAGCACCTATCAAGTGCGTGCCAGATGCTATTTTAGGTACTAAAGAAAAATCAGGAATAAAAACGGACAAAATTCTCTGCCCTTGGAGAGCTTACATTCTAGTGGAGAGGAGCAGAAGGTTACTCACATAATAAGTAGGTGCATTTCACGTATGTGAAAAGGTGGTAAGTGTTATAGAAAAAAATCTGAAGCAAGATAAGGTGACTAGGAGTGACATGGTTAATCATTAGAAGGTTTTGAGCAGAAGACTGATAGGATTTTATGTATTTTTAAAAATAAGTACCCAAGCTGCTTTTTACATTTATAGCATATGCCCCATCTGGCCACTATTTCCTCCTGCTTAGTATGAGTGGATTCTCCTTGACTCTTCTCTTCTGAAAAGAGCTTCAGTCGAGGGCTGAGGCTTTTCATTGTTTCAGGGAGTGAGGAGGGGGAAAGAGGTCAGGGGGAACCTTGGACAGACACTTGGTGATAATTTACTCCCTACTCTTTTATGCTGAGATATCATTAAAAACCACATAGCACAATGGCTCTCTCCAAAGAGGGATGTAACCTGCTTCCCTGGAGGTTTATCCTCTTGATTGGTCCCTAGTTCCTGTTGAGGTCCCTTCCACTGGCAACCAAGCAGGTCCACTCCAGGTGTCCATTTCTCTGCTTCCTGTCTTCACTCTCTCTTCCCAAGCAGCAACTGTTGTTGCTCTCTTAGAAAGTGGAAAAGATCAGGAAGGGAGACAGAACATAAAGACTCCTAACTCGGGGAAACGAACTAGGGGTGGTGGAAGGGGAGGAGGGCGGGTGTTGGAGGGGAATGGGTGACGGGCACTGAGGTAGACACTTGACGGGATGAGCACTGGGTGTTTTTCTGTATGTTGGTAAATTAAACACCAATAAAAGTTAATAAAAAAAAAAAAAAAGAAAGTGGAAAAGGCAGAGGATGGCAGGGGCCCCTGATAGGGGCTCTCCTGCTGGTGGTTCTTGATTCTTGTGTTTTTCTCTCATCTTCATTCAGTCAAATCCATGGTTTCACCTCTGGGTGATGACTCTGGGTGTTCTCCTCCTGGCTAGGAGAACAAAACCGTGTGCCGTACCCATGAATTGAACACTGTCCTTCAGCATCACAAAACCGATGAGTGATGATGTTCTCTTAATCCTAAAAAGAATCAGTCCTGACTTAAAGGGACTGAATTTTCATATTGATATTTAAGGCAATGACAGGTATTTTTTTTATCAACACTTGAGGATTCGGAATTCACTCTCAAGTCTGGTTATAGGAATGCCGACTTTTATAAATAAGTCTGTGCTTATGGATGACAACCTCCTGTGTCTTCCTGAGTCTTATGAAATGAAAATGTAAATAGACATTTGTGGATAAACCAATAAGGACACTTATCCTTTCTGTCCCTTAAACACAAAGCTGTTATTTTCCTAGGTGTCATTTTCCTAACGTGTTGAAACTTACTTCAGCTACTTTTCCACCTTGCAGAGTTATTTTTCAAAAAAAAAAAAATTAGATCCAATACACAGATCTGAAAGGCTTCCCATCCTTTACAAGATTTTTTTCTTTTCCTTCTGCCGCTCATTGTAAAACACTGTGAAGTATTGCACCGTGGGGCTATATACTCTGGACTGCCCTAGATTCAGGGAATTCAGAGTTAAGGCTCCAACAGTAACCTTAACTTTGGCTTCTTGCAGGGTTACAGCAGCCTTTTGTTATGTGATCACATCATCCAAAAGAGCTATATTCTCCACTGCTTATCTGCCATTCCACCTGCAAACCCCTCTTTGAAGTTGATGGGGCTCTGGGCACCGAGGGGCCAGACATACTACAGGAGAATTAGGCCCTGTGCATTCAAAACTACAAAATGACACATATATGTGCATTTCTTATCTGTGAGGAAAGGTTTAAAAGGCCACAATTTAGCTACTTTAGCTACTTGACGGTGCCTTCTGGAGGAGCTATATGGAAAAAAAGAGTGTGAACTCTTCCATTTATGTAAGTCACATTCTGTGTCATGGCACCAACTCGCATATAGTTGGTGGATAAAAGCCTCCATTGTACAGGAAAGGTAACCTTGTAAAAATGACAAGCGTAGGCTTTCTTGGTGTTTTATGCAATTAAAATGTTAACCTTGACATTATACTAGCCCTTCGGTTTTCTTTAAACGTCCTTCAGTTTGCAAACCTGAGGAAATTTTTTTTTAGAAAAATGTGGCATATCTATAGCTAGGTAATCTCCTTTTTATCTGTGTTTTCTTCACTGATAGCCACGGGGATGGGCTGTCCCAGCCAATGGCCATGGTCATGTCGGGGTTCCCTTTACCATCTCCATTCCCTTGTTTTCCCCCAGAACTTTCTTCCCCTCTCCTGTCTCCCCTGCTATGCAGGGAGAGAGGGCTGAGGAGGGAAGGCAGAGGACAGACAGTGAAGGTCGCTCCCTCTACCTTCACCCTCCCCAGCGTGGACACTGGGAAGCAGGATTCTTTGTACCATTGTCTCAATCATGGAGGGCCCTGGATTGTTCCTGAGACAAAATTCCTTAGATCTTTTCCAGGTCCTGATTTTCTTCCAGTTCTATCTCTAGTCCATGCCCTCCTCTTTGTTGTCTATAACGAGGCATGCCTCATTTTTATCTACATAGGGAAAAACAAACAGGAAGGTGGGAGACATGACATGGAAGGGGGCTTTTAATGGTTATTTGCCTGCAGTAATGTCCTATTAGGAAAACCTCATAAAGGTAATATGAGAGGAGGTGGTGGTGGTGGTAGTGTTTTAGCCACTGGACACAAGGGCAGAAGCTGTGGGACAGCTTCCAAAACAGCCATCGGGGCCCTGGGTTGACATAAAGAGAGGTGTAGGGAAATGAGGAATTGGCTCCTGGGGCCCACAGGGAAAGGAAATCAGTGGGTGCTGGGCAACCAGACTGTGTTTCCTGGGATGCAGGGGGTACCTGGGCCTGCAGGGCCACCTCCTTTTCTCCTTAGCCATGGCTTGGCAGAGCCAGGAATGCCCCACCCTTGGCTGTTCTAGGGAGCCTGCACAGTGGTATGGAGTCAGATGATGTTCTGCTTTTCTCTGGTGGGGGGGGGGGGGAGAAAAGGAATCCAAAATCCTACTGTTTTTGAGGGAAGCATTCTGATATTCCATTTGGAATCATAAAGTTATCTTTACATAGAAACATGGGCTACATTTTCATTCGTCTGTCTGTGATCCAGACTCAACTTTGGGCAGGTTCTGACTTGGAAGCTTGTAGGGACACACTGACAACCTCACTTTTCCTGTGAAGCTAATGAAGCTTAAGCCCCAGGTTCCTGGCTGGCACCTTCAAAGGCCCTGGGGGATGTTCACCCGGAGGCATGCTTTACTGAGATATTTGACAATTGGCTACACCTGCCGAGTCTTTCCACTGGATCCCTGTGCCACCCACCATTTCCTCTCAGTCTGGTGGTACGTGGAGTGGTTGTGGGCATTTGGTATTGGCTTAATAGGATGTCTCTGTGTGGTATGCAGTTCCCTTCTACGAATAGTTAAGCTATTGAATATTAAGATATTTATGGCCTTTCCAACTGCTAGTTGTCTTAGAGTAGGAAGTGCTTCGAACGATACTCCTACGACCTGCCTTGTGTTAATGACACAGGAACTTGTTCAATGGTGCCTGGCACTGGAGGTGTGTGGATATTGGAGGCAATGATTGCAATGTGCAAAGCCAGAAGTTAGTCTGTGAAAAAGTCTTCTAAATTTTTCACAACTCTCATAGTAAAAGTGACTCCATAGAGATTTTTCTCCAGTTTGACAACCATCCTAAAACTTCACATTACCAATAACAAATGAAGTTCTAAGAAACCTTTCTGAAGTATCAATAATTTTTTTAAAGAGATTACTCATGACTGAGGAAACACTGAATTTTTTAATAACCAACACAGAAATTGATATTATAAGATTTCTGTCATTTGAAGAAGTGATCAAAAGATATTAGCTAAAAAATGTAGGTGATATTTTAGAGTATGGTAGATTATATGTGTGAGTTTTGTGATACTTATGGCCTTTCCAACTTTTACACCTGTGATTTATTTCCCCATTCTAAAAAATATGAACTCTAACACATAATTTTGTATTCTTAATTATAATATTCTTTTTCTTAAAGAAGGCTTCCCCAAATTATATAAGCTTCAGGCTCTACAATACTAGACCTGCCTCTGAAGAAAGAATATTCTGATTTGTTAACTACTGACCTGCCTTTTAAGACGTTTGCTTTTTGAAGTGGTGGTTGGCTGTCAATTATTTAAAATGTATAATAGTAACTGCAAAAACAGTCTCTTGAGAGTTTTTGAGAATTCAAATCAACATACCTTAAGCCAACATTTGGTGGTTCTCTTGGACATCTGAATAATGCAATGCCCTTGAACACCTTATTCATGAATGACTCTTTCTACACCTCTTCCAATGGGTCCTCCAAAGTCTTGACCTCAAATCACAGCTGGAAGTTTGTGATGTCAAAGCCAATTAAAAACAGGAGCAGAGAAATTCAGGGACAATCTAAATCCCAACACTGACAAAAGCAACCAATAAACAGGGCCCTCTGGCATGGGAAATAGAAGCCAGCAACTTCTATTTGGACAGAAATCCCCAATCCAAGGATTGACATGAAAAAATGATTCTCCGTGTATGCCGAGAATATAGGCAAATAGCATGCCTTTCTATTTGGGATGGCAGCCCCCAGGCTTTGGCTGTTCTGTAGAAATTTCTAACATCCTGGCTAGTTTTTCTGAGTTTAGCTAACTATTTACACTAGGTAATACCCCCCAAAGTGAGCCTGGAGCAATGATGCAATGATTACATCAGATGCCAGAGTGTAATAACACATTCTGGAAAGTAGAATCACACAGAAGAGTCTTAACTGGCACCTCTGTAGTGATATAATAGTGGCAGGGCAGTGTCATGGGGGTGGGGGGAGGGACCATGGATTTTGGAGACCTGGGTTTAAGTCTCTAACATTTACTAAATGATCCTGGTTATGTCACTTAATCTCTCTGAACCTTGGTTTCCTTATTCCTAAACTACCTTAATGAAATCTACCTGCAAAGATGTTAGCAAGAGTAAATACAGTGCTGTGGGCAAATGTCTGGAGACTAGTAGGTCCTCAACAGATGATAGCTCTTATTCCGTTGTGGGTTTTTGCCACTACTCTTCGAAGGTCAAAGTCTCAAATTCATCAATAAAATCTGCTTTTATAACTTTATTTTCAACAATGCTAATGTATTGGCTGCGGACTGGCTGGCAGTTCTGTTCTGGTTGATCTAATGCATTGGTCTGTCTTGATTTGTGAACCTGGTTTCTATTTGTTAGATGCCCAGAAATTTTCAATATTGTTCACGTAGATAGAATTTCAGGGACTGAATTTGTAAATATAGTGTCTATCCCTACTGGTAAGCAACCACAGATAACAGAAAAGAAAAAAAAACAGTAATGAACGTGACTCTTAAAGGAAAAGAAATTGAGTCATATCCCAGAATGGTTCAAGAATTTACTATTCTGTTCCAACAAAGGAAATTATCTATTGAATCTTTCTAGGAGTAAATTTCGGCTCGCTTTTCTTTCCCTTTGTAAATATTTGATGAAAATCACATACATGACAATTTAAGGAATCATGTTTCGGAATGTTGTTAGCACGCTGAAGAACATTAGCTAAGATTTGTTTACCATCTTGTATTTTCAGAAAGGTACAATATTGCCAATCTAAGCCAGTCTTTTCCCTTTAGGTTGTACCCATATATTCTCATTGGAATTGCATACTACGGAAAAAGCCTCTGCAGAAGTCCCCACATGTAACTATGATGCCTGAAAACCTCCACACAACTATGTTGGGGACTACTAATAAACTACTAATAACTACTAATAAAAGCCACAAACAACTTCCTGCATGTTCCGACTGTGACATAACCACTTGTGGCCAACTTGATTCATACTGGCCATTCTGATTTTTGTTACCCATTAGGAATTATAAGAAAGGCACTTCTGAGATAAACACGTTTATTTTATTTTATTTTTAAAGATTTTTTTATTGATATATAATGAGGGAGAGAGACAGCCCCGGCAGTGGGGGAGGAATAGAAGGAGAGGGAGCCTGACATGGGGCTTGATACCAGGAACCTGAGATCATGACCTGAGCCTAAGGCAGATGCCTAACCAACTGAGCCACCCAGGCACCCCTGAGTTAAACACATTTTTAAAAACACCTAGATAAGCATTTGACTTTGATTATAGAGTAACAAGTGCAAAATTGGTGACATTATTATTATTAATGGTATGGCTTTGGGCAAGTTGCTTGATCTCATTAAGCATTGGCTTCATCAAGAGTAAAATGGGGGAAGAATATCTTCTTAATAAAGTTACAGAGGAAATTCTGTGTCTATGGAGTTTATCTTAGCACTAAACATTCAACAACAGTAATTATTATTTTGGCCTGTGAGACTTCTATTGATTTTTGGAGTCAAGTATGCTAACTTGTGAATTGGTGTATTATACATGGTTGAAGAAGAGGTTTCTTTTAAAAAAAATATATAGACTGTAAACTTGGGCAAGGCTGGGCCTGACGGTATAAATTTTGTCTTTGTAAACCTACCTTACTGAACTGAAACACTTGAAACTAAATGATGGTCTGTATAATTCCTCTTTCTAGAATGAGTTCTGGCATCCATAGTAATCCCTGTCTCAGGGATTTTAGGCCTAGGCTCACATCTGAGAATCACTACCTAAGCTAAGAATCTGACTGAATTCTAGTGAAATGTCCAGGAATTGAGAATTTTCTGCAGAATACCTCAAACCGAGGGACTTCTTTTCCAAACAGAAAGGCATACATTTGTACCAGTTTTCAGGTTGCAGGGAGCATCATTTTCATGTTTTGGATGAGGACTTCTGTCTAAATTTGAGGTGAAACTTTGCATTTCTGGTGCCAGGGAACCCTGTTTACGGGTTCTTTCCATCAGGACTGAGGTTACATTGTGCCTTGATTTCTTTGCTTCTGTTTTTACATGGCTTTGTTTTGCTAAATCTCTTGGCTCTGACTTGGGATTAGAATTTTGGAGAGATCCTGTGATACACATACTTTTAACGTAGAGAATTGTGAAGTTTGTTAGGAGTAAGTCATGGTGAAACTTCTGAGGCGATTGGATTGCTCAGCATTCCAAGAGACTCACCAGATGTTGGCTCAAGAAATACTGATTTGAATTCTAAAAAGGTCTCTGAAGACTATTTTTGTTTGTTCATTTGTATTGTTTAATAGATTCCACATATAAGTGAAATCATATGGTATTTGTCTTTCTCTGACTTGATTCACTTAGCATTATCTAGGTCCATCCACAGTGTTGTGAATGACAGGATTTCATTCTTGTTTTTAATGGCTGAGTAATATTCCATTGTGTATACATATTACAATTCAGTATTTTGTACACCTGAAACTAATGTAGCATCGTGTGTCAACTATACTTCAATAAAAAAATAAAAATTATTTAATTAAAAAGACTTCTTGTAGTTTGCACATTTTTCTTTTGTGTTCCTGATCATTTTTCCCCTGTGATGCAGTCATCCTTGCATTACAGATTTGTAAAATCTTTATATCTTAAAGGTACTTCCGTCATATATGTCTCAACTATTTTTTCTGTTATTTTTTCATTTTTGTTTTTTAAATATAAAATCTTTTATGTTTTTATATATCAAATTTTTAAAGATTTTCCTTAATGGAACTTTTTTTTTTCTTCTAGTTTTAGAAATGCCTAATCCCATTTGAGTTGGGATTAATATCCCTGAAAGCTATTGGTGCAAGTGACATTATCAAGACTGTGATTTGGTGATATCATCTGATATCATATTTGGAATGAAGTATATTGAAGTTGGGAGGTGGGAAGTGCTGTGTGTGGCAGTCTTGGTAGGAGATCATAAAGTTCTGACTTGGTGCTCTTTCATAAACTATAGGTCCTAACTACTTGTTTTCCCTGAGAGGAATCAATGAAACTATTTCTTAGGATCTATGTAAAGTCTTCTCTCCCTCCTCACTTTTCTTTTCTGTGAATATACAGACCATATGAGTATTCCTAAGGTTGCAGCTTGAGGGACTGGACCATGGCTGGGTGTGCTGGGCCCATCGCCACATCGGGCATGGCTGATAGTAACACTTGGAGGAAAGGAAGTCAATCTGACATCCAGAGCGTCATCCACCCAATCAACTCAGTCCACCAAAATCAACTCATTTGCACTTTCCAAAAGCTGTAGGGACGAGAATATTGTGAAAAGATGGGGGATGAAAACAATTATAATCAGTGAATGCGAGGTGTTTCTGTACATCTGAGCAGAGGAACTTAGACATGACAGTATAAGTAGTATAGGTGGTATCTATTATAATAGCTGCTGCCTTTCAAGCACATTGGCAAGAGCAGTGGTTCCTCATGTGTCTCCCATCCAACAGCATCACATCGCCTTTGGACATGCTGGAAATGTAGATTCTTGGGCCCCATCACAAACCAATTGATAGAAAACACTGAGTGAGGCCCAGAAATCTGTGTCCTAATAAGTCCCTAACAAGTCCAGGGAACTCTGATGCATGTTTAAGTCTGAGAACTCCTGGACTAGATTAGATCTTATATTTAGATCTCTGGCAGCCATTCATCACTCAGTAAACATGAATGCCTACACTGTTCTGTCCTACAACCACCTGTTATGCTCCACCTGTGACCACCTCCATGACGATGCCCAAGCTGCAAAGAAAGAAAAGATATAGATGCCCATCTCACTTACAAAAAAGGTGATTTTTATTTTAGTCCAGTTTTGTGGCTCTCACTGATTGTTCCTTTCAAATCCAGACACACTGGTATACATTGAAAATCTGTAAGTCTTGTGCTGTGCTAGTCATGGTGGAGGCTTTCAAAGGAAAGATCAGATATGACCCCTGCCCTTGAGGAACTTACAATTTCATCTGGCCAAAACCACACTTGCAGGAAAGAAAGAATGCCATGATGTAAGGTGTGGATTAAGCACTCAATTCAGTGGTACTTAGAGTTTCTCCTTTCCTCTGTCTCGTCAAATGACTGTTTTACTCAAACATTTTGGCTTTGGCAAAAAGTTCTCAAGAACATGTGAGGGAAATAAATATCACCCTTAGAAGCCTGCATTTTGGTGCAGGGTCTGTCTGTTTTGATCTTTATTCTGGGGATGGGGAAGATTTCTCCTGAAGGCTTTTTATCCTCCTTTTGGGGAATTCTTAGGTTGCATTGGCTCAAAGCTGATTTGAACGACACTTGCCTTATAATTTCTGAATTTGTGTAGGAGAATGGGTATGAAATTGAGAAAACATAAAAATTTTCAAAAGAGGGGAAAAAAGTGGCCTTTGACAACTATACCCTGGAGAAATTGACTTTGCTCTCATACAAAATTTGCAGCATATATATTAAATAAGTGATTTGCAACTGCATGAAAGGGTCAGTGTTGATAACTGAGAGCTGGCATACATTAACGATGAACAAATTAAAAGGAAGAATTCTTTGCTTCCCCTCCCCCACCCCGAAACTTACTAGTTTTGTAGATTTGGGGGAACTGTGAACAAATTATTCTTTTTTTTTTTTAAATTTTTATTTATTTATGATAGTCATACAGAGAGAGAGAGAGAGAGAGAGGCAGAGACACAGGCAGAGGGAGAAGCAGGCTCCATGCACCGGGAGCCTGATGTGGGATTCGATCCCGGGTCTTCAGAATCGCGCCCTGGGCCAAAAGCAGGTGCCAAACCGCTGCGCCACCCAGGGATCCCTGAACAAATTATTCTTATTATTTGAGCTTAGATAGAATAGTCAAATAGCCTCTCATATGGCTATGTGAGTAAGTTGGGAAAGTGTAGGTTACTGGTGGCTTCATCAAGCTGGTAACTGGCTGAGCAAGTAAACCCAGAGAACCCTCTAATGGGCAGCGACAGAGCTCTCTGATACGCTGCCTCCAAAGATCCGCCCTTGGCCCTTTCCTACTTAATGTTTTCAGCACTGACTGGAGTAGAGGCATGGAGGGCACGACTACCCAGGTGATGACTGACAGAATGAGAGTCCAAGAAGTTCACAAGAGGTTGGATGGTGACACGAGGTGATGAAGATAAAGTCAACAACCTGTGTGGTGTACTTGCGCTCTCACACAGAGGCGCAGATGTGCACACACACGTGCGCCTTTGCAGAAGTGCTAGACTGGGGACCCAGGGGTGACAGTGGCATATGTTAAAAAGCCCTACAGGTTCTGGATGACAATGTGCAGCAACATTCAACAGATTGATATGGTTGCCCAAAGCTGACGTGATTGACAAAACAACAGAGCCTGGAATAAATGCTATAAAATCCCTCTGCATGCAGGGCTGGCAGGTCCTACTGGGGGATATTGTCTTCAGTTCTGGATGCCATGATTTACATGGGGCATCAACGAACATTCCATCTTTTCTTGGTGCTGCTGGAAGTCCCTAAGATAAACAAAACGGAAACTTCTAGAAACGTGTCAATTCTAATTTCGCAGGATGACCAAGAAGTGGAGTTGAAAAGCTATTAAATGACACTGGAAGACACTTTTGAACTTCTAAATAGCATTTTTCCCTCACAGAGGATGGAAATGTAATAATCCTGAGAATAAAAAAGGCAAAAATTGCAGCATTTCATCAAAATACAAATGAGGTAAAAATTTCTTCATAAAATTAAAGACAATATTCCAACGAAAATGACTTTTCAAAAGACTGAGTGGTAAAGTTTGCAGTAAGAGATTTTATGAGCTGTATTGTGTTTCCCCTGAAGTTCATATGTTGGGGCCCTAATCCTCGGGACGTCTATGACTGTATTTGCTAGATAAGGTCTTTAAAGAGGACATTAAGTTAGAATGAGGTAATCAGGGTGAGCCTTAATCCAAGAGGACTAGGGTCCTTATAAGAAGAGGAAATCTGGATACAGACACAGAGAGATGATGTGAAGACACAGGGAGAAGACAGACATCTGCAGTCCAAGGAGAGCCATCAAAACAGATCCTTCCCTCATGCTTTCAGAAGGAAACAACCATGTTGACACCTTGAATTTGGAACTCCAGCCTCCAGAACTGTGAGAAAATAAATTTTGGTCATTCAAGCAGCAACCCTCACCCCCAGTCTGTGGTATTTTGTTACACAGCCTGAGCTGACTGACACAGAACTTCAGTGAGGCCTGAAGGCAGCGGCTGTCCTCTGGTGCCAGCATTTGTCACTCGCCGTGAGGATGGGCCTGAGAGTCATAACCCCTCCCCAGCACTTTACATTCCTTGTGTGGGCAGCCCCCAGGAATTTATTTATTTATTTTTAAGATTATTTATTTATTTGACACAGAGATAGAGAGATAAAGAGAGTGCACAAGTAGGCAGAGCAACAAGCAGAGGGAGAAGGAGAAGCAGATTCCCCACTGAGTAGAGAGCCCGGCATGGGGCTTGATCCCAGGACCCTGCGATCATGACCTGAGCTGATGGCAGACGCTTAACCCACTAAGCCACCCAGGAGCCCCTTGGGTTGGGTTCCTAAGGTCCTTGTCACTCTTCTACCAGCTTTCCAGCGCCTTCCTGGTCTTCAGGGGATCTCAGCATGTCCCCCATTACTTGGGACATCTCCATCCCACACCTGACCGAAGTATGACCTCTTTACTTCTGATTCTTTATTAGTCAAGTCGTGTAGCAGTTTTGAGCTTGGACAAAGTCAGATTTATTTATCTTTTTCCTTATAACCTTTTTGGGAAGGACATAACCTTTCTGCGGTCAGGCTGCAGGGTTTCATTAGTGGCTGGAGGCCATCCATTCTGGGCAATGTCCCAGGTCAAGAGGCTTCGGGTTAGGCCGGCCTTGGGAAGGGAAACCAGTGCTCTGGCTCTTCAGTCAGAAGTCAGGGAGGCCTCTTGGGGAGGACTAGCAAAGGCAGGCAGGATGCGGAGGCTTTGCCTGCTGGCGGGGGGAATGAAAGAACAGTGGCTGTCTGGCAGCAAACAGCATGGCCTGAAGGAAGCCGCCTAGGGCAAGTGCCTAGTGCTCCATTAATCAAGCTGTAGCTCACCACTGCTTCCCTCACCTAGAATTCTCTCGAGCCTCTCCTGCCTGAGGGACCCTGACATCAGCAAAGGCCCTTTGGAGTTGAATGAGGACCCAAGTGGGGGAAACCAAGCAAAGGCCGGTGAGGGAGAGAAACTCCCAGCTTTGTTTAAGCTGTACGCAACCTAACAAAGTCCAGGGTATTTAATTCTGGCAATTTCTGAGTTTTAACATTCAATTATGAATGAAGCCCAGGGCAGATTAATTACAGTCCCTCATTACCAGTAGTAGTTTCCTCCTGGGCGGGGAGGGTCTTTGTGGGGCCTGCTGTGAAGTCAACACACTTCTAGCTGGTTCAGTTTTGTTTATTTTCAGTGTTTCTTAGATGTGCCACTGCTGTGGGCACAATTCAGGCAACAGGATTTATTAATTATTTGGGTTCCCTCTCTAAGTGGACCCAAGCAGATCTCTACGAGATGGATGAAATATACAGCAGGAGCCACAAGGGTTGACAGAGAAGATTGTCTGTTTATTCAAAAGGGATAAAAAGAAATTCGAGAAGCAAGTGATGAAAAATAAAACTGCAAGTATCTGACAGGCCAGACGTGGGAGGCAGGTGAGAGGTGGCTTAATTTGACTGTGCTAGATCCCAGCCCACGCTGACAGTGACATCGCGCAAGGTGGACCGCTCCAGCCTCACCACTGTTTTGTGGGAATATCCAGCAGGACACCTGCTATTATTTAAGACTGGAATTAAAAGGGAGAAGTGGATGTCACAAGGGTCTCCCAGATGGATTCAGGTTTATGATGATGTATGTTAAAGCAGTGAACTTCCAGTCCCCCTACTTCCTGGTTCTAGGAATAGTCAGCTAAGACTCCAATTGGAGGCAAAACTACATACTTAACCAACTTTTTCTTTTCTTATCATGATGTGGCTCATGACGTCAGTCGTTAAATGTGTTTCAAGTGATTTTCTGTCTTTTAGTGAAGGTAAGATGCCAACAGGAAGCTGGTAATGGTTAGGGTGTCCTGGGGCAAACATCCAGACCTCCATGCTTAACGAGGCCCAAGGAAAGAACGTGTGTGTATTATATAGTGTGTGTGTGCAATAAACCCTACCAAACTATTAAGCACAAACATTAAAGAAGACAACTTAAACATTCTTTTTTTTTTTTTTAAACCTTTCTTTTTTTTTTTTTTAATTTTTTTTTTTAAATGTTTTTATTTATTTATGATAGTCACAGAGAGAGAGAGAGGCAGAGACACAGGCGGAGGGAGAAGCAGGCTCCATGCACCGGGAGCCCGACGTGGGACTCGATCCCGGGTCTCCAGGATCGCGCCCTGGGCCAAAGGCAGGCGCCAAACCGCTGCGCCACCCAGGGATCCCCCTTAAACATTCTTTTAATTAGAGATTTTACTCTCATCATTGGCCTTTATTATGTTTTCTTTCATTTTGCTCATTTCTCTCCTAGGCATAAGTAGATCTAGGCTTTCAAAATTATTTTATTACTTTATTATTTTATTTTTTGACTATTATAAAAGTTTATTTAACAAAAAAGTCCAATATGAAAATGCGGGCGACCTGATTTTTTTTTTTTTTTATTGTAGTAAAACAGGTACTGTGGACAGGGGACACGTGGAAGCAGTTTTCTTCTTCTGATGAACACGCCCATTGTTTATACTCGTTCCAAGGCTTCTAGCATGATGATGCTATTCCCTCGGATTACCACCATTTCCATATTGTTCTGTTGCCCGCTAGTTGCCATCTCCACAAATTCATCTATCACAAGATTCATGAACGGATTGAACCCTTGAAATATTCCTTGGACATGTCTGCCACCATTTAATTTCAATGATAATTTCTTGTCCATAATTTTTTTCAACTCGGGAGGGTGAGCCTTGCTCATGGCGCTGACTTGGCGAGCTCACAGAGGCCTCCAAAGGGCTCCCTCATGCTCCTCCTCAAAATTATTTTAGAATCAAAAGCTCTCAAGGCTTTACATATTGTTGAGATACCGTAGGGTTTTAGAGTACATTGTTTTAAAAACTCTTGCTTTCTTCCATAAGATCAACTCACTGAGCCTTAATCGAAGAGCTAAACATTCATTCATTCATTGACAGATAGGGGCTAGGCACTGGGGAAAGGAGAGTGAACAAAATCAGACAGAGGCTGTTGTCCCAGAGCTATGAGGCTCTGACTTTTAAGAGGGGAAAACACACATCAGGCCCATAATCACACATAAAAATGCCAAATGACACTGTCTTCCTCTGGGAGTGATGCAGGCAGGAGAGTCAGCTTCCAGATGAAGGGAACAGCACCTGCGAAAACTCTGAGCAGGGAGGAGTGGGCATAACTGTGGGTGGAACTACAGAAGGGGGCTTTGGGGCCATGTTTAGGGATTTGGGATTTGATTCCCAGGCCTGTGCGTTTTGCATTTGCATTTTGAAAAGAGCACTTGGTTGCAATGTTGGAGAACAGATGGGATTTGTGGAGGGGAGAGAGGAGAGAACAGTGGCCTATTTAAGTACATCTATGACTAAGACATAATATCTTGCCCTCCAGGGTGGTTAGCAGGGGAGACAAAAATTAAGAATTAAAATTTGTTTGGTATGGAAAATAGAGGGGAAACAATTAGAGTTATTTTAATTTATAGCCTCAAATAACTCTTCTGTTTTCTCGTGTTTCCACGAAAGATAAAAATCCAAAGAGCTCTCAGCGGGAGTTTATGTGGGAAAGCCAGACTCCATTCCGAAATCACTAAACAGAATATTGTAAACTTACTTTTCTAGATTTCAAGTTCCTTAAATCTATGACATGACTTTGTTCTCATCAAGCCATCACAGAAGACATTTATGTAATCGGTTCATCCACATGAAGGTGTGTAGGGCTGATAACAGTGAGACCAGCTCTGTGAGGGCAGGGACCAGGGTCCCTCTTTCTATCCTCAGGACTGGTGTCCAGTACATAGTTATTAACATGAAATGAAACTAAGTTACTTGTCCCATATTGCTTGTGTTTTGAAATAATGTGTACAATAACATATAGGAAGAAATTTCTTTTTTTTTTAAGATTCTATTTATTTATTCATAAGAGACACACAGAGAGAGGCAGAGGGAGAAGCAGGCTCCCTGTGAGGAGCCCAATGTGGGACTTGATCCCAGGATCCTGGGATCATGACCTGAGCCAAAGGCAGACGCTCAACCACTGAGCCACTGAGCCAGGTGCCCCTATTTCTTAGAAAGAAATTTCTAAGGGATGAATTTCAGACCATCTGGCATAAAGATCATGGAGATCATTTTAACGAATATGGTCTTCCTGATACTGATTAAGACAACAATGTCCAGGGCTTCACTTTTCTTCCCAGTATCCAATTTCCTATTGTCACCTCACAGCTCTCCCACCCCAACCCCAAGAAGGCATGAAGCAGATTTTCCTGCGTTGCTTATAAAACTCAATTGCACAGGGCCCTAGGCTTACGATTCAGGAATCTGGCAGCTATATGCTACACTGTGCAAAATACAGTTCGGACTAAAGATTTTGGGGAATAAAATGAAAGCACTTAGCATAAGGTTCCTAGGACTACAAGAATTCAAGCCCCTAACTGAGGTCTTTTGGTTGTAGGGTAATTAGCAGCATGACTCACAGATGGAACACATTCACCATTCTTTCTCAGAAAGCATCGTGTGGGAGGCCAGACATCAGGGCTCTTTTTTCCCTGGACCTATCCCTGATCCCACCGCAGAACACTCATCAGTGCCAAGTCTCAGATTTGACTCTGGAATATTCTCATGTCCTGGGGTTAATCCCGCAAGTATCCCACAAAAGGTCTTTCCTGAGGTTAAATATGAGTCAATCTCGAGGGAGGAGGAGGTCCAATGACACAGCCCCTCTGATCAGGCTGGATAAATAACAGAATAAAGCAGACTCTAGGTCTAGTCTGTTGGTGATCTGGCTTTCCCAAGATCAGCCAATATCCTTCTTCAGCTCTGGCATCAATCAGGTGGACCCCAGTTGTACAGCAACTAGTCAACCAACCAACGTTTTTATTTTTTAAAAGATTTTATTTATTTATTCATGAGACACACACACAGACACACACACATATACAGAGAGAGGGAGAGAGAGAGAGAGAGGCAAAGACACAGGCAGAGGGAGAAGCAGGCTCCATGCAGGGAGCCTGGACGGGGGACTTGATCCCGGGACTCCAGGATCACGTCCTGGGCCGAAGGTGGCGCTAAACTGCTGAACCACCCAGGCTGCCCTCAACCAGGGTTTTTAGTCCATAAGATGCAAGAGTAGATCAATTTTTTTTTCTTTCTTTGAATCCAGTTGACATAAACTTTGTTCTGGAGTCAGACAGACTTAGACCACTTGCTACTTCATAGCTTTTTGTGTTTGGATAAGCAGAGAAAAGAGTCTTGTGTTTTTATTTGTCTTTCTTATCTAACTATTTTTCCTTGTCCCCAATGAACTGTGAAGTACTGTTAGTAGAAAAAAGTTATACGTGATGCATCTTATTAATAATTTGGCTGGACCAGGGCATGATTCTGGAGACCTGGGATCGAGTCCCACGTCAGGTTCCGTGCATGGAGCCTGCTTCTCCCTCTGCCTGTGTCTCTGCCTCTCTCTCTTGTTCTCTATCTCTCTCTCTGAGTGTCTGTGTCTTTCATGAATAAATAAATAAAATCTTTAAAAATAACAATAATAATTTGGCTGGAGATGCCTACTTTTAATTTTTCTGGTTAATAAATCATATTGAGTCAAAGTAAAAAGCAAGACGGTGGCCCCCATCATCATGGTGGTGGTTTTCCAAGCAGATATTGGATTATCCCTCAGTAAAATGATCTCATGAGAACTAATTCTCAAAATTTATAAAAACAGGCAATACTTTATTCCTTGTAACTAGTCGACCTTGCATGTGACTAGTTCTACAACTAATAAATTCTAGTAGCAAACTCTCCTCATTTTAATACCAGAAATGGTTTCACTTATCTTCTCATTTTTCCTTCTTCTCCATTACTCTCCACATCTTTTGCTCCGTTCTTATTTTGTTCAACTTGTACAGCTGTATGGAATCTCCCCTAATTATTTGGGTCACAGGTGATTTTACTGCAGCAACAAGACAATTTCCTCCACTTCACAGAGTTATGAAAAAAGACATGTCCCCATTCATTGGAATGAAAAGGACATTGGACTTTTATTTTTTTTTTTAATAAAGATTTTATTTATTTGACAGAGAGAGAGTGCACAAGCAGGGGGAGCAGTAGGCAGAGGGAGAAACAGCCTCCCCACTGAGCATGAAGCCCAATGTGGGGCTTGATCCCAGGACTCGGGGATCAGGATCTGAGCCGAAGGCGGACACTGCACCGACAGAGGTGCCCAGGCACCTGGACATTGGACTTTGAAAAGAAACTACCACAAGTTTCTTAGGCTAAGTTGAACATTTTAACGTGGTCTTAAGATGCTGCCGACTTGACACCGTGTTTAGATTTTACACAAAACCTGACCAAAGGCTTGGCTCACTCGACTCTCCACGGTTCACCGTCACCCGGAGAGTAGGCCCAGCAGTCTTTGGGAGGAAGCGCCCCATCTACCTCAGCCACGGCAGGTCCAGAGGAACCATGTTCTAAGTGGATCAGAAAGGGAGGGCTGGCCAACAAAAAGGAATGAAGAAAGAAAAGCAAATTCAAGGGGAGGAACGCCTGGCCCCCAGTGGCCTTATTATATGAATAGACTGCAGATAACCCCATCTTTCTACCACAGTGGTTCATAAATTCTGTCATCTTGTTAGCACCGCCAGAGCCCTGACCTCACTTCCTCCATTAACGAGCTCACCCTATTTTGAGGGGAGATGCTTTACGAACACACAGCCCAGAAGCACCTCATAAACAGCTTGTCAGCCCTGTGGTTCTGGAGGTAACGAACTCCTGGCCAGGGAGGGTGGCGTCGGGGAGCAGCTGACCAGCAACCAGGCAGCACAGATGCGCCTGGCACAGTCACGGCCCAGGAGGGGCCGGACACACAGTGGAACCCTGTGTACCAAGAAAGGTGTCAGTGACAGACTGGTGGCCTTTCACACAATGACAAGGCTTCTTTATATCTGCCGTGGAGCTGTCTCTGTCCTGTGAGACACAGGCAGCCAGACACAGGAATCAGGCTCCGTGGCCTGCTACTGAAAGAGCCAATTTATGCACCCCTACCCCTCACCAACTCTGGCATTTCATTTTTGTCTTTGAGAGCTACTGGAAGACTCCTTCCATCTCACCACCATCCACCTGGCTCTCTTATCTCAGGCTAGAGGAGGAAAACAGCCTTGAGTTCTCAGTGACCTGGGATGGGTTAAATGGTCAAAAGTTGCCTTCCGCTTCTAGGAGATCAAGTTTGCCTAGAGTCCCCAGTAGGGCCCTGGAAAGGAATCTCAACACCATAAAGGCAAGGAGAAGTCCCCACAGTCAGCTTCTGCACCATGCAAGCTCCAGAAAGTTGCTTCTGCTGACAAGCCTGGGTTTGAGCATCTTGAGACACACCGCATCAAATTATACATAAAAACAAGGCACCTCGAATGCCCAAGAGGACCTTAGGTGTCATTCACAAGGTGTCTCCTCTCCCACTCCAGTGAGATACTTTAGCCCTATGGATTTACACTCTCTTGGTGGACCCAAGGTTGGGGGGATGGTGCACAAAGTGTTCAGTGCCTGTATGGGCACCTTCAACACACAATGAAAACAGCTCGGTGGCCTGGACGCAGTGCCCTTTCTTTCCTGTAACGGTGGCACCGGAAGCCTTCACAGCACACACCATAATCAGAGCCCTCCCACACCCAGGGTCATTCATTCAAAAATTCATTTGATGCCTTTTGGGGCCGGTGGAGGTGGGGAGCAGAAGTGGGCCGGGCTAGGTTGGCAGGTGGGCTCGGATCTCCCCCAACTCTTGTGGGTCTCGCCTCTAGACCAGGTGTACGGGGTCATCAGTTATTTCCAGTTGCTATTTTGGTCAGCCCCATAAAAAATATCCCTGACAATTCTGAATTGCATGTATAAACCATTTTATGGCTGTTGGTCTTGTTGCTCTCTTCTCTCTTTCTCAGGTTTTTTTCCCCCTTCCGAATATCCCATATTTCCTCCTCTCTGCTGTATACAACATAAACATTTATCTTCTTGGACCATGTATTCAAAAAAAAAAAAGGTAAAGGGAATAGTAAAAATCCAGAGTCAAATGTGAGTGGCAGAGCTATAATTCTTTATGAAGTAGCAGGTAAGATTGATTGTCAAGGGTCAAAAGGCTAGGTCAAACTCCGCTCATTCGTCAGCTGAATGTCATTTTTGTTTTCCCTGTCACCAGATAGCTTTAAAAAAAATTGCAACTCCTTCCTCATTATCTGGGACTTGGCTCCTTTTCTGCCATCCAGTATTAATGAAACCGTGCTTCAAGCCTGGCCCTCATCTTCTGAGGTTCTTCTTCATGTACTGCCTTCCTTTCTTAAGCACTACAGAGAAAGCACCATTTCAAAGGCCATTTTCTCCCACAGCCATGTTGGGAAATTGCCACTGGAGTGAGGATGATTTGCAAACGCACATGAGGTGTAAGTGTTTGAACAAAAATGTAATTAAATCATAGCAGGTGTAAAGCTCGGGACCCAATGTAATTGGACTGTGGCAATATCTTTGCATCTCATAAATAGGCAAAGAAAATGAGCTGTGAGATCGGGAAGTCACCTCAAATTACGTGTTGTGTATAAAGAAAAAAAAATAATTCTCCTCTTATAATTACAGCCGGTCACAACAACATAATGTAAAACCTAGAGTAACACATTGATTTCACTGGGAGTGTGACATGTCATCCCCGGCAGGTCAAACGTAGGTTAACACTTTCAAATAATTCTACCTCCCAAAGATTCACTTAATTAGCTCATGTTTACATTTCCTGAAGTGAAAGAGCATGTTGATGAGTTGAATGGGGATTCGTTTGTGAATTTTTAAGCATAAATGTGCCAAATGCTTTAAGTTACCAGCTAAGAGAGGTAACTCTTGAAACACAAATCTATGTCCACAGCTACAGCAAAAGAACAGTGGAGAGTTGAACCTTTAGGCAATCGCCATGGGTTCCTTATTTTGTAAGCCTGTGCTGTTTTGTTTTCTATCCCCTCGGCCTCTAAATAGTGTTAGTACAGAGATCTGGACCAAAGTGGATTGATAAATCTAAGTTAGAGTTTTCTTTATAACAGTGACATTATTTAGACCAATCATCTGGTCTTCTCTACAAGCGTTTGTATTTTCCATCAGCTCAGCTTGTTCCTATTGGTTGTCAACTGTATGGTGTGACCAAAGTGTTACATGGACCAGTGAGTTTCGCTTTGTTTCTATTTCCTGATCATGGGCCTGTAGTCACCACAGAAAGTCCTGCCAAGTATCTCAGGAGGCCAGAAAGAGAGGGCATGGCTGGCTCCGTGTATGATCAACAGACAACCTCCTTAGGGAGGAAAAATAATGAGAACAGCAAACAAAAACCTTCAGTGAAATTCTAGGCTAATTTCAATTTACCAGAAATGATAATTAACTTTGAATATAGCATCTATTGATTTTGTAGCAGTGTGTTTGGTCCTTGAAAAATGGCACTCACAAAGCCATCCCCTAGGTTCAGCTTGAAGAAGTTGATTAAAAGGAATGTGGCCCAGCCATGTTCAGAATCTGGAATATAAGAACAAAGAGCCCACACTGGGTGTTATACGCAACTGAAGTTATTGAACACTACATCTGAAACTAATGATGTACTAAATGTTGGCTAATTGAATTCAAATAAAAAAATTAAAAACATTAAAAAACAAAACAAAACAAACAAACAAACAAAAGAACAAAGAGCTCAGAGAAATACAATTCTCTATGGGAGTGGCTTGCTAGAGAGATACCCAGGCAACCTCAAGCTTTTACCCTGCGCCAGGGAGCTGCTCAAGGGGAAAGCCAACCAGCTCCAGCCACAAGAATCCTAGGAGTGAGATTTGGATTCTGAAACGTGGGGTGGGCAGCCCCAGGGGGTCAGAGTTGCGAAGATCAATTCACTCCATTCTCCAACAAGGAGACTAATATGAAAGAGGAAACTGACAGCCCCAAATATGAAATGCACAAAACCCCCTCAAAATCCATGTATACAAGAAAGGATCTAAAATAAGGTGGATAGAGTATTATATTAAAAATATCTATTTTTCCTTAAGTCATATTTCCCCCCTAATTTTTTTTTTCCCCCCTAATTTTGGATGGTGTTTTATTTGGGAATTTCTAATAAAAAGAAATGGCTTTAAATTTTGTTGTTAGGATTCTTATTCTTTGTATGAGTCTCTAGGACTTCCCAGTGGTCAGTATGAAGGCCAAGTCCATGCTGTTAGGCTGAGATGCCTTAACAGCAACACTGCTCACCCCGCTGACAGTGACTATGAGAAACAGGGCCCAGACATGACATAATAAGTCCCACGAGGATTGTCCCATACTACAAATAATAATGGCAATGTAGCATCTCTAACTGTAAATGACCTAGATTCTATCTTGTGAGGCTAAGGTGTTTGTTCGAATGGACTATGAAAAGCAGGACCAGGTATTTCAAACCATGAATTCAGATATTGGAGAAAAGTATTAAAAACTGACTGTATACATTTTCCTTTAAAAGGCCATTTTCACGTTGTTTAATGATCAACAGCCACACCGGAATTGCGAACAGCCAGGAACAAGATCACTGATAGACATTATCAGTGAAAGAGGAGAGCTAATATTTTCCACAATTGAATCAAAATGCTAAAAGACTTTGGTGGTTTTTAAGGTGGGCATCAATGGGAAAAATGTGAAGTCCTGCTTTTAGGTTAGAAAAAGAGCTCTACACCTATAAGAGCAGGAAAACTTAGCTTAACAGCAGCCCACAGGAAACAAACAAAAGACTTCAGTTTATTATAACCCAACAATTTGACATAGCTATAAAGTGGTGATGTGGTGGGCGGATTAAAGGCTGGAATGGTGTCTAAGTCAGGGATACACCAGACTGTCTGGCCCTTGCTGTCTGGTTTCTGGTGGTGGGCCTGAGTGGCCCCAGGGAAGTGCAGTCTGAGTGGGGTGATGCTGGGGATAGACAACCTGTGGCCAGAGAGAACTGCCAGTGGTGTCTGCCAGAGGCAGCTGGAGATGGTGCCAACATGGAAGGGAGCTCGGGGGTGGGTGGGGAATATGGATGAAAAAGGGAGATATTGATGCTATCAACAGATTTTGAAATGTTCTTCTAAGAAAAACAATTAGATTTAGGTAGTGTAGCTCGAGTTTAAGGCAAGATCAGGAACAATGTTTGAAAGCTGGAGGAAGATGAGCTTTGGGCTCAAAATAAAGATCAAGTCTTAATAATTGTACCCTAAGGATAGAATGTATTATCTTGAGAAGCCCCAAGCACCTACTGCTGGGCCTATGGGCAGAGACTGGGTGACCACCTCTATGGAAGAGTACCCGAACTGAATGGAACTTGGACTACATGTCCTCTAAGACCATATATAACTATCACTTTCATTGACCAATTGATGAATAAGTTTGAAAACACTGACTGAGCATCTTCTCTGTACCAGGCACAATAGTCTCTTCATGTATCTAGTGTTCCCCATCCACATGTTGGGCCGATTCAGCTGCTTTTTCAGTGTGTGGTCTCTACTGGGGGTAACTGGAGAATGGATTAAAAACTCAGCCTCTTGCTCGCCATGATGACTATGGCACTGCAGGACAGGTGGTTCACGATCTACACTTCAACAGGGGCTTACCAACCAATGCATTGTGTGGCTGTACATCTAAAGAGCTTCTCGATTTTCCCCTTTATCATGGCTTTGATGAAGAGAAAGTTGGAATGTGCTGAAAAGGGAAGGGATACCTTTTGAGTTCCTGTTACATGTGAGTCACTATGCTAGAAGCTCTATATGCATTATAATAATTTATCCTTCTTTGCCCCATTAAATAGACATTATTATGCCCCTGTTACAGATGAGGATGCTGAAGTTCAGAGTGGTGGGTGATTTTCCTGGTGTCAAAGAGCTGAGAAGAGGTGCAGCTAAGCTTTGAACTCAGGTCTGTCTTTTTTTTTTTTTTTTAAGATTTTATTGATTTCTTTGTGAGAGACACAGAGAGAGAGAGAAAGAGGCAGAGACACAGGCAGAAGGAGAAACAGGCTCCAAGCAGGGAGCCCCATGCAGGACTCGATTCTGGGACTCTAGGATCACATCTTGGGCCAAAGGCAGGCACTAAACCGCTGAGCCACCCAGGGATCCACCCCCACCCCCCTCCGATCTGTCTTAATGCAAAGACCATGGTCATGACACTACATCTTATTGCCTCTAAGGATAAATAAAGTCCACTGAATTGTCGACATTATCACTCACAATTTAGAGTTTGATTATAATCAAAAGAAGATTAAGTAATGAAAACCAATTAAAATGAAAAGATAATACAAAAGCTCGGTTTTTATCACCTTAGTGTTTAGAACTATATCTGCTCTTGGATCTTATATAGACAAATTATAGTAATTACTGTGAGGTAAACCCCTTCCTGTTTACTCTAAACATGCCTTTGGCTCCAGAATTTTCCAGTTATCAATTTCCCCTATGAACAAGTTTCATACAGCTTCAGTTAATAAATACGGATGCTAGAAAGCCCCAGTGGGTCCCTGCTGTGTGCATAGCCCTGGGCTGGGTGCCGTGGGGGAATGGAGAGGCTCAGCACTGTCTAGACTAGTGCTTCTCAATCCGTGTGTCCACAAATCACCTGAGGATCTCAAGAAAATGCAGGTCCTGACTCAGTAATCTGGACTGCATTTTGAAACTCTCTATTCCTAACCAGGTTCTAGGTGATCCTGGAGTAGCAAGGCTCTTGGGAACCAAGTAATGACCACGGACAGGTAGGATTTAGATCATCAGAGTATTGACCCAATATTTTCTCTCGTGTGTATCTTCTGGAATCTGAATGCAAAAGGAAGACTAAAACATATGTAAGAGGAAATAGGCTCTAAATACTAGAGAAGATGGAAAAACAGCACACAGCTGATGTTGACATAGTGTTTTATGTACATTAACATACTTAATCTTCAAAATGACTCAGTGAGGTTGGTAGACTTTGACTTTCCACATTTGCAGATGAGGAAATTAAAGCCGAAGAGGAAAAGTGACACAGCCAGCAGCAACTACAAATTTGGAGTTTTGCTTTAACATGTGTGTTAGAGGGGATCCCTGGGTGTCACAGTGGTTTGGCGCTTGCCTTTGGCCCAGGGCGCGATCCTGGAGACCCAGGATCGAATCCCACATCAGGCTCCCGGTGCATGGAGCCTGCTTCTCCCTCTGCCTGTGTCTCTGCCTCTCTCTCTCTCTCTCTGTGACTATCATAAATAAATAAAAATTAAAAAAAAAAAAAAAAAAACGTGTGTTAGAAAGGGTATAGTATTGAGAGAAGAATCTAGCAGAGAAGGTCCAGGATGCAGAGGAGGTCTATAAACCTTATATCACAGGCACAGTTCTTTAGGAAACTAGGATATTTAGCCCAGATTTTTTTTTTTTTTTTAATTTTAACTAGGTTCCACGCCCAACCTCGGGCTTGAACTCATGACCCCGAGACTAAGACTCACATGCGCTACCAACTGAGCCAGTCAGTTTCCCCTAGCCTGGAATTTAAACTTACATGTTTTGCAATTTTTTTCAGGTAGTATTTGGAGAACTGTATGTGGAAGGAAAAGTAGATTTATTCTATGTTTATTTGGAAACATGTTTACTTACAAACATGGCTTGCTGAGTTATTAATCTTCAGAATTGCTCCATAGAAGAGATGTGATGGTCATGAGAATGCCTTTTGGCACCCACTCCTCATGGGGATTTATAACATCCATGAATCTATTGAAGGGTCTGAGAAGTCCGTATGCAAGCAGACCCTTTTGACCACTTTTAAGTTAGGATTTTCATTCTTATTTGACCACAATTCCTTCTTTACTTTTTAGAAAATAGTACTTCTTAACTAATTAGTTTCCTCAGGGCACACGTTGGAAAATGTTCATGACCATGGGTGAGTTAGGGCCAATGTGTAAAAGTTTTCGGGAAGCAGATTTCAGAGTAATAGAAAGGAGAACTTTCCAAGTTTGTGGTCTGCCCAAAGAAATAAATTCCCCATCATCAGGAGTGTCCAAGAAGAGGCTAGAAGACAGCCTTTGAGAGAAAGTTGACCATGTCTGGAAAGACACACTATTTTATGGAACATGCGGTTGGTGTTATAATGCCATCTGTGTTTTGGGTGGTCTTGTTGATTTTGTCCTATAATTTGATGGTAAGATTAGACCATGCTGTGGTACACAATCATTAGGAAGTAATGTCATAAAAAGACTAGATAATTAAAATCTTTTGGATTCACTGCCGAGTCAAGAATTTTTCTACTTATAATCAATACGTGCCCCAGGCATCTTCTTCTAGAAATATTTTTGTAATCATTGGTCTGTGTAACAGCCCTAGAGTCTTCCAATTTATGAAATGTGGCACAGAGACTCACCTTGTAGGTAAGTAGGATAGATGTGTGCCCATATAAACCATATAAAGGGGTCCCTGCCCCACCCCTCACTTTATAGCTGACTCACGCAGGGATGCTCTGGAGGCCAAAGTTCCTTTACCAAGGGCAAAGGTGTACAATTAATAAGGAGAAATTGAAGCTTCCAGTTACAAATGATGGTGAGAGAAGGAGCTCACTGATTCCTAGTCACTCATTCATTCATTCACTAATTCATGCCATCAATCAGCATCTATGAGCATCAATGTGTGCCACATGCTGGGAAGGCAGAGCTACATGCTTCCTACCCCCAGGGAACAAATGCCTTCCTGAACCCAGGTTTAGACAGGAGGATGGGGAGGAGGGCTCTGGGTGGGGGAAGGCATCAGAGGAGCTGCGTAAAGGGGAGAACATGGAGTTTCTGAGATGACATTGAGAACCTTCTGCATCTTCTGTAGGAGCCAAGGGCCTATTGGGGAATGTTATATAATTTCAGATTTCTTTATGGCTAAGATATACATATATTTTTCAAAATCTAACTCACATGATAAAAGAGAAGGTTTTAGTTTCTTAATAAGGGAGTGTTTTAGTTTTGCAGAAGTGTGATGATCCATACATTTGATGTACTGGTTTTTAAAATAATGCATAGCAATTGAGTCCTGCATAAACATTATTATTATTATTTTTTTTTTTACTCAGTTGGTAAGTCTGCCTATATTCCTAAAGAGGAATTCCTGAACATTTGCTCTGGCTATTGAAATAAACCTCATGTTCAAAAGGCCTTTTTGGGGCAGCCTGGGTGGCTCAGTGGTTTAGCGCTGCCTTCAGACCAGAACCTGATCCTGGAGACCCGGGATCGAGTCCTACGTTGGCCTCCCTGCTTGGAGCCTGCTTCTCCCTCTGCCTGTGTCTCTGTCTCCCCACCTCTCTCTGTGTCTCTCATGAATAAATAAATAAAACTTTAAAAAAAAACAAAAGGCCTTTTTGCTAGTTGGTCAGTTGGTCAGAAAACTATGGGTGACTAATATGTCAGGTGCAATGGTATGATATATTAGCCGTACATCGTAGGTTTCTGGGGCAGTCTTGAAAAATCCTGTCTTCATTTTCAGTCTTTCCATCATACACATAACCAATCATGGTCTCAGAGTTTTTAGTGGGGGTTATATGATATCCAGAGTGAGGGGGTACATCACAGATAGTCAAAGGTGGAAAAATAGAATTGTTGATTTTGGATTTGAAGGCCTGGGAGTGAAGTCTAGGCTTTGCCACATTGGTGTGACCAAGGCAAGACACTGCAACAGCTGAGTTTCTCATCTGTAAGATGGGAAATCTTCCCCTGTGAGGGCCCCACAGCATATGCTGCAGGCCCGAGAGTTACATGGAGATGCCCACAGATGAACTTGACCCAGAAGGAGTGAAGCCTTTAGACCTCACTTTGTGTGGACCCCACAGGCCTAGCTGAGAAGCAACAGCGGCTGAAAACACCCCCTATGGAGGAGCCAGATCATTCAGGTATTGGGGTATACATATACCTGGGGATCTCCGATGGCGAGAGGAGGAGGAGACAGCCCCTGAAAGGGCTCATACCACGTTCTTGTCAAGCTTGACTCAATTTAACTTACCTTGGGGGAAAAAAAAAACATTTTTTATTCCTTGAGTGGCATGGAAAAACCCAAACCTGTTATGATTCTAATGCCGAGCACTTCCCAAACAGAAGTACTTGAAAGCACACAGAAAAAGAGATATGTGCTTCTCCACAGGATTTAACATCTTAATTCCACTCAGAAGGCAGTATCACTCTTTTAAAGAACAAAGACCAAATTAAATATTGAGCACCGCAATGTGCCGTTACCACGTATGTCAGTATATTTATGAACAATTGATAATTTGAACTGTTTTCTAGACAGCTGGTCATATGTACATTAAAGTAGTCATAATAACCTGTCAGGAGAAATTTTCTGCAGCACATTCATCGGAGAAAATATGGGTCAGTTTAGTGGCCTTTTCAAACTCCACTAGATCCCTTTATCTTGTGAATACTGACCACCACAACTGCAAACCCCATTGAAAGCCCAGAGCTCACCAGGGTTATTAAATCCCTGCCTTGTCCATTTGCTACGTACTGTGAAGATTTTAGGTTACAAATATTCCTCTACTTGGGGCACCTGGGTGGCTCAGTCAGTTGAGCATCTGTCTTCAGCTCAGGTCATGATCGCAGAGTCCTGGGACCGAGCCCTGTGTTGGGCTCCCTGCTCAGCAGCGAGCTTGCTTCTCCCTCTCCTACTGACTGCAGCTCTACCTGCTTGTGTTCTCTCTCTCTCAAGTAAATAAAATAAAATAATAAAGATAAAAACCAAATATTCCTTTACTCATACGGAGTTGCACTGGTCTCGCCTGGGATGTGTTAAAGTTGACCAGATCTCCAAAAGACATAAGAAGAATCTTATGTGAATCTATCTTAATTATGTGCAAGCAGTGAAAATGGATCTCACCACCAGGTATCTTTTACAGAGGAATTTCCTGGCTCTGTGACATTATAGGATCTTGATCAGATGAGGAGGGTGTGGATGGTGGTGTAGGAAGAAGGCTCGGACTTCATTTGTAAATGAATCTGCTTTCATGTTGTACATTTCTGTTAATTTACCTGATATTTTCCCTCAGTAAATACTAACACTTGAAGATGTGTTCATCTTGTAAAGTGTCCTTTGGTGTAGCCCTAAGACATTTTGCATCAAGGTGCTCTGGATTCTGGCAAGATCACGAATGTCTGGGAATTCACTGGTTTCGGCCAATTGGATCACCACATCATAGGCGCCTAGAATGGTATCTGATTATTACTTTGTGGAAGAAGATGTCTTTACTCACAGATCCTTCCCAGGGTCTCAGTCATGAGATTCCAGTGAAATCCCAAAGCAATCAACATGTTAACTTATTTTCTCTTGGTTGCATTATCTTATGCTCACTTATGTGTTTTTCTTCCTCCATTATGTCGCTCAATTATCTAGTGTGAGCTTTCAGTGAAAGAACCCACCTATCCCACTTCACTGCCCCTTAAATTACCTATGAGAAATGTATCAAATACATAATTTCCGAAAGTAGTCCTAATTATTTCCATTACCCATACGCAACTGTAATTGCCTCTTCAGCAATTTTCCGAAGCGGTTTAAAGGGAAGTAAGTTACAGAGATGTGGTCCATTTGAATCTTTATCTTTGGGTTTGTATTATAGCTTAGAGATGTAGGTTGGGACTCTAGGGTTCCTAAAGGTCTGCTGGGAATGCCTGGAGGAAGGCAGAAGAAAGCAACACCAACTGTCTTTCCTTTATAAAACACACGTGTTGAGTCACCTATTCTGCACCGGGGGACCATCCCTAAGACTGTAGGGGGCAACATATGTGAACACACTGTGGGAGAGTAGAGGCTTAGCACATCCCCAAGCCTACTACTCTTCATTATTTCTCTTGGTTTGACTTGGGTTCCCCCAAAAGGTAATGTTGAAGTCCCAACCATCAGTACCTCAGAAAGTGACCTTACTTGGGAATAACGCCTTTATGGAAGTAATCAAGTTACAATGAGGTCATCAGGGGGCCCTCATCCAATAAGGCTGGTGTCCTAACAAAAGGGGAAGTTTGGACGTAGACTCACACAGAGGGAAGATGGAGGGTTCAAGTGATGAATCTATAAGCAAAGAGTGTCAGATATTGCTGGCAAACCATGAAAAGCTAGGAAGAGGCAAAGAGGCACTTCCCTAGTGTTCAGAGGGAGCCAGGGCCTGCCAATCCCTTAATTTTGGACTCCTGGTCTCTAGACCTGTGAGACAATGAACTTCCATTGTTTTATGCCACCCTGTTTGTGATACGTCATTATGGCAGCCCTAAGAAACCAACATATCATTTCATTTCATTTCTCCCACCACCTTATGGGACAGGTGTTATTTTTCTTTTTTTTTTTTAATTTTTTTATTGGAGTTCAATGTGCCAACATATAGCATAACACTCAGTGCTCATCCTGCCAAGTGTTTTCTCTCCTCTTTTACAGATGTGCAACTGATGCTCAGAAAGGGAAGGTCTGGAACAAAAGCCATCTTGAGTGTCATGAGAACCCCGGGGCTGGAATTCTCAGGGACAACCCCAAGGGTATCTGGCAAGGTTGGCTGACCGCATGTCTGAGTTGGGCTTGTGGCATGTGCAGGGTTTGCTTGATGGAAACAGAAGTGCCTTCCCGGGGCATGTGAGGGAAGGGGTTGCCTGGCGTGGAGGGAAGTTCTGGATGACTTGAATACAGAATGTGCAGCATGGAGGGGCACGAGGTGAGATGGGAAAGGGCGGTTGGAGCACAATTCTGAATGGCTATGTGTGTCATGCCAGGAAGTTTAGAGACTCAAGCCAGTGGGAAGTGACAGGCAGGCTGGGTAGCTCCTAACCCGTTAGAACTAGTGAGGGTTGGGATTAAGACTGTGAGAGTGGGGTTAAGGAGCAGGAAGTGAATTTGGGTGCCATTTCAGAGACAGAACCTAGACTGTGAGGTTGGATGTGGCTGGAAATGAGAGGGAAAGCCGTTTGAGACACAGTTCTCCAGCCTGCAGGACTTTGGATGGTGATGCCTTGACTGAGAAAGATAATACTCAGGAAGAAACGCACAAATAGGCATCTTGGCTGAGTCTCGTGCTTGGCTCGATGACAGACACTTGGCTCGTTGTTCATGCCCTATAGCCCCCTAAATACTGGAGTGAAGAAAGGGCATGAGCATAGAGCCCCTCAGAGAGGGGGCTTTCCTGAGTGAACAAGCAAAGGATTTTCAGTGGTCAGAAAGAAGGGCCTTAAAGCAGGCATGGGATCTTGCCACCAGGAACAGAGGGGGACGAGAACAAGGGGGTGCCCACTTGTGAAGAAGACCTAGAAACCAGCACTGGAATCCACTGAACATCCTTTGTTTACGCCTCCCCCCCACATACTGTAAGTTGTAGAGCACTTGCATTAGAAAGTATAGGCTCAGTCACTCTGTACTGACTTCTTTTCATGAGACACATCGCTAAAGAATATCACCACCAAAAAAAAAAAAGAAAAAAGAAAAAAAAAAGAATATCACTACCTGGGCCACGTAGACTCTGATCTCTGTGGATAACGAGCAACACAGGGTGAGCAAGCCTCCCTCAGCCCCAGTACCACACTGAAGGCAGGAGCCAGAAACAAGCTCATCACTATTGGCTTGTGCCTTCTAGACTTCACCTGATTTTTGGTGTCTGCTCACATGCAAATGCTGATGTGTCCAGAGGCTCAGAGCTCCAGTACTTTCCTGAAATGCCATTCTCTGCCTTTGCCCTGAGTTCCTCTCAGAGCAGCTGTTCCTCACCTACTGTCCTCCCTATCCTGCCCTACAGGCAGCTTCCCTAGAAGGGAAATGTTGGTGTCTCCCCACCAACATTTGTGAAGGGGCGTTAACCTGGGAATCTATCTCTCCTTTTCCCTGGGCCTATCCAGTTCAGGAGATAATGACGAAAGTTCTGCTATCCTAATACTCCATACTCCCCCAGGGCTGAAGTCAGGGCCCTGGTGCCGGAGACTCAAGGCTATGTGTTTTTCTGATTATGTCAATCTATTAGCTAGGGGATTTGAAAAGCAGAGATCTTCCCATCTACCTTTGTTTACTTGAACTTGTACTGTCTCTTAAACCTTATTGTTTTTCCAATGAAGAGACAGTTTCACCAGAAGCACAACGCTGCTAGCTATGTTTTGAAAGAGAATTGTATATACGGTTGGTTCAAATTAAATGCTGGTGGGCAGCAATAAATATTTTGGTGAGTAGTTTGAAGGTGAAGTGAAGGAGTCACCAAACTCTTGAATACAGTTGCTATTTATGTTAAACAAATTAAATTTGTTAGGAGTAAGCATGCAAAGTGGTCATATCCATGTGATGACTATTCATATTTTTCTTCATTATTTGTCTCCTTACCTTTACATTTTATAGATGAATTTCCAAAAAGTGATATCACTTTTTAATATTTTACTCATTTACATTTTTTCATTGTTTATTACTACAGTTTTGTTGCCAACGTAGACATCTTTTGTTGGATACATTGTAAAAGAATTCCTCGCATCAAAAAAAAAAAAAAAAAAAAAAAAAAAAAAAAAAAAAGAATTCCTCGCATCTAGTTAATTAACACATTCATCACCTCACAATTATTGTGGGGTTTTTTTTTCCTTCTGGTGAGAACATTTAAGTTCTATGTTCTTAGCAAATTTTGATTAGACGATGCAGTGTTATCAACCACGGTCACCATGTTTCTACATTAGATCCTCAGACCTTATCTCAACATAGACTTTCATAAAAGGGAATCTTCTTTAACTTTTCTGAAGCAGCAAAAGTGTTATATTGGGAAACTAGTTGACATGTTATAATCTACGAGGATAAAGGAAGGAAAGGGGTAGAATTAAGCTCCACGTCCTGGAGGGTGGGGCATATCTATATATGTTATTTGGAATTCTTCTTTAAGGAGGATTTGAGGCATCTTGTTTGTCCTCTTGTTATCTGTTACTTGCCACGTTGATATTCTAGGTTTCTTGGTTAACATCCCGTGAATTCTCATATTCCCATAATTCCCCCTACCAGCTTCCATTCTTCCATTCCCTAAAATTTTAATTTTTTAATTTTTTATTTTTTAAAAAGATTTTATTTATTTATTCATGACAGACACACAGAGAGAGAGAGGCAGAGACACAGGCAGAGGGAGAAGCAGGCTCCATGCAGGGAGCCTGATGGGGGACTCGATCCTGGGTCTCGAGGATCAGGCCCTGGTCTGAAGGCAGCGCTAAACCACTGAGCCGCCCAGGCTGCCCCCCCCCTAAAATTTTTATAGTTTGCTTAAAGTCATCTTCCATTCTCATTATCAAGGGATCCCAGAAGGAAGTCAGTGGCTCTAACTTCCTCCTTGCTTGCTACTTTACTAGTGTGGAGTTAACGGCTTGTTTCAGTAATAGAATCTATACATTCACTAATTTCTTTCCTACTTGTTTTATTTATTTTTTTTTAAAAGATTTTATTTATTTATTCATGAGAGACACACACACAGAGAGGCAGAGACACAGGCAGAGGGAGAAGCAGGCTCCCTGTGGCCTGATGTAGGACTTGATCCCAGGACCCCGGGATCATGACCTGAGCCAAAGGCAGATGCTCAACCACTGAGCCACCCAGGTGCCCCTCCTACTTGTTTTAGAAGGAGATTTTGGGGAAGGAGAAATATGTGGTTACTTTAATTTAAGGATTGTCCTTTTTTCTTTAAAAGTAGGTCTTATTAAAAACAATTATTAATCTAAAAGTAAAACATAATATATTGACTTACATTTATTGTTGATGTGGGTTTAATCAATATTCGAAGAACTAGATCTTAAAATTTAGGTTTAAAGAATGTTTGGTGCTGTAATACTTCGCTTATTTATTTTCAGAGAGATCCAAAGTCAACAAGAAGTTCCTTCTCCCCATCCCCCCCCCCCCCAAAGTTGAGCTAACTAGGTACTTGGTTTTGTTCAGCAAACATTTTATTTATTGGGTCCCTATTATGACTCTGGCCTTGAGGGCAGTCCTTGGATTCAGTGAAGAATAAAACATGACCCTGGTCCCCAGGGGCTTCCGGGTTGGTAGGGAAGGAAGACACATCAACAGAGACATTCATTGCAATCTGGCAAGTGCTGGATAGAGTGTGCCCTGTGTGTCGTGGGAGCACAGGAGAGGGTCCCCGGGCCCTGAGGGAGGGGGTAGGATGGAGCTGGCTGGAGGAGTCCAGAGGCTGGCTCTTACAGAAGTGTGATGGAAGCCCGCCTGGACTCTATCTCTGTGGTAGCTGCAAGGACGATGAACTGACTGGTTAGTGCATTTCCATTTGTTATTTAATCCACCCAATTACTGAATGCTCTGTTTTCTTTCTTTCTTTCTTTCTCTTTCTTTCTTTCTTTCTTTCTTTCTTTCTTTCTTTCTTTCTTTCTGCTGTGTTTTCTTAAAAATTACAGAATAATTTCTGTCCTACAACCCTGGGCTATCCCTGGACCTCCCCCTGCCTATCTAGTCATCATAATACCTGAAGTGAAAAAAAAAATACCTGAAGTGATCCCCACATCAACCACCCACATATTTTTCAGAAGTACTAGGTTTTGTGAAATCTGATCTAATAAAAACCACATACACATACTCACAAATACCAATTCCTCATGCTCTTCATAACCTTATGGATCAAGCCTCCTGCTTGATCAGAAATAATCAAATCTCTGTTTTTTTTTTTCCTTCCACGGCAAATTGGTTTTCCTGAAAACATTTTCCATTTCCAGGATTTTTAGTGTTGTTTTTTTTTTTTAAAAAAGAGAAAAGTAAAATAAATTGAATGACCATTTGAACTACTCCTGGATTTCTCACACCCACATTACAGCAAATTATCCCTCCTGGCGGAGATAATGTTTGAAAATGAGCGTTTAGGCATGTTACTGATGGAAAGTTGTGGCACATCAAGCAGGTTTCCTCAGCCACTAGAGAGGGGGGAATTTCTAGAAGCTCCCGCTGCTGTGATAATCTGCTGCTCCCTATGGCTCACGCAGCTGACACAGCCACTTCTGCTGGCCTGCTGCCAGCGCTGGGGCTTTCTGTAATTTCTTGACCATAGGGACTGCTCCCTGGCCATAAGGGTTATTTGTTTCATGGATTGAACACAGGACAGTACCTGGATTTCCTTTGTATGAAAAAAGCAAAACAAAGCCCACCTGGAAAATTTTCTTCTTGCTGTTCATTGAAATCCAGGGGTGGTAAACTTTCTGTAAAGTGCCAGACAGAAAAGGTTTTAGGATTTATGGCTATATAATCTCTATTACAACCACTCAATTCCCATTGAGTACAGAAACAGCTATACACAATATGTAAAGGAATGAGCAAGACTGGGTTCCAGTAAAACTTTACGTATGGACACCAAAATTTGGATTTCATGTAATTTTCATGTGTCACAAAAGATTATTCACTTTTTAACTTTTTTCAACTATTAAAAAGTATAAAAACCATTCTTAGCTTGTGGTGTACAAAAGTAGAGGTGGCTGGGTTTGGCCCACTGGCTGTTGGCCGACCCTTGATTTAGATGAATACGAGGATACATCACCCAGCTGGCCTCCGAGCAACACTGGCCTCCATCCGGCACAGGCATTGCTCTGTGTTCTGTGGGGTATGTGATGGTGTGCTGGCCTAGGGACCTGAAAGAGAATCCTAGAATCCTCAAGAGAGAAGGGATTTGGAGAACATTGAAATAAAAGAACCTGGTTTTACAGGTGAACAAAAGGAGTCTAGGAGAAGTTAACTGGCTCATCTGTGGTTAGGTGACTAGTTGGGGCCAGAATACTGGTGTTTTGACTCTCTAGCCTAGGAGTCTTCCTATTATTCCACATTTTAGAGAATGAAAAATAATTGATAGGAAAATAGCATCTGAGTGATGCTGTGACCCTCCATGTGTCACAGGGACCACGAGGATGAATGGGCATCATAGCCTCATTTATTACTATGACAAGACTCAAGTCTTAGCGGTGTAAGCTATGAAAGTAAAAGCTCCAGACACTGTGAAGACTTGTGCCCCTTCACTTGCCTCCACCCCACAGGAGAACAGAAGAAAAAATAGCAATAACAGTAATAATAGCTACCATTTACTAAATATATTTCCTAGAGGCAATATGGCATAGATGTTAAAAGTATGATCTCCAAAGTCAGCCTGCCTGAATTCAAGTGTCATTCCTACCACATGCTCCCTAATGGGACCTTGGCAGATTCTTTATCCTCTCTGTCCATCAGGAGTTCCTACTGTAAGGTGTTTAAGCCAGTCCTTCACACACTGTAGGTTTCTACTCTCTCCAGCATCCTCAGAATGACTCTTAAAGGCAGGTGACACATATAAGGACGTCAAGGCTTGGGGCAGTTCCCTTCTTTGGAACTGAAATTAGGCCTGTGCATTCTCTTAATTGTGATGTTGCCCTGTGTCTTCTGAAGGGAAAGGCAGGGAGAAATGCACAGGGACACAATGGGAGTAATACCCCATCTGCTCTCCTGTGCTCTGGCATGACTCCTCTCTCTCTCTCTCTCTCTCTCTCTCTCTCTTGTTTAAAGATTTTATTTATTTATTCATGGGAGACAGAGAGAGAGAGAAAGAAAGAGAGAGAGAGAGAGAGAGAGAGAAGCAGAGACAAATACGTAGAAGACAATGGCAGGTCCATTGTTCGCACCAAGAACTGAACACAAAGCCCAAGCAGGTGGTGCCCCAACAGGCTCAGGAGGTCCTCCCAGGGAGAAGGGGTGCCAGGCAGCCACATCCTGCCTCACACTCTAGAAGACGAGATGTCCTGGGAGGCAGATCCTGCAGCTGGAGTTAAAAGAAGCTCATGAAGAAAGAAGAGCCATGTAAAGGGGGAGAGGACACATGAGGAATTAAAGGAACAGTTTGCCCCTTGTTGGAGCTGGGCCCCCTGGCCTACGCAGACTGTCTACAATGGCCAGGAGGGCTCCATCTCAGGTTCAGGTGTGTCCCATGGGGAACTGTGGGAAGGTCAGTGTGTCCCTTCTGACCCCTAAAAGAAGCATGTTTCTATACTAGGAAGAGTCATCCAGGAAAAGTCAGTATCACATGGAAATGAGATAACCCACATGCGCCGGGGTGGCCGGCATCATCCCTGGCTCTTCAGGAAGGCTGCTTTGTTCCTTGTCTTGGCCCAGTAGTCCTTCTACCACATTGGACCCCCATCACTTATTTGTAACAAATATTTTTTAACCACCACCTTTCCCCCTCCACTTACTGGCCCGAAATGAAGCAGTATAACCCTTCCTACACACAGAATTTCTTAAGAAATAATCAATAAAATCTCTCGATAGCATAAAGGAGAAATAAAAGGAAGAAAATGGATAAGAAAAAACCCCACATATTTCCAACAGGATATGCCCAAGCATGACTCTTCTAAAAGACATAGGAACTAGTCTGATTTTTGTACCTACAGATAGAATCCGAGCCCCATGGTGATTATGCTATTAATAGAATGATACAGGAGCATGAGGAGTGAGGCAAACACCCCTGGCAACATTTGGATTGGGGGCTTTCTCAAAGCAGTGAATACTTGGTAAATTTGGTGGCAGATCTGAACAAGTGAAAGCTCAGTCCTCCCTTGATGTCAACCTCAAGCAGTCGCATTCCTGGAAAACTCAACTTGTTATTACTTTTGTACAAAAAATCCATTTGGATGGATGGGATTTAAGTTTATCAGTTCAGGTCATCACAGAAAGGATTTTCATGAATGCGGATCCCTGACAGGACACTGGAGTCAAGCTGGCAGGGCTGGCCCAGGTCCTGGAGGACATTAGCTTCTCTGTCCCTCACGCATTATTCTACGGAATATGAAGCGACGAAGGAGTTCTTTCTAAACACTGCCATTTGGAGTGCCCTGTAGACACTTCCGCTTGAACAACTTAACAACAGTTCTATCTCTTTGCTTCAAAACATCCACTAAAAGTCACCACGCACCTTTTGCCTCGGTGCTTTATGTGCCCCCCCACTCCCTCGCCACACGAGCCAGAGCCCGGACGTGTTTCCTACGATCGTCCCACAGGTACGGGCGCTCATAAAGAGAACATCAGGCAGATCTAAACTGGCACCAATTAGTGTCCCGCCACTGCAATTCCAGCTCGGGTGGGCGCAGAACGGGCATGTGATTTTATTTTATCTACTTTCCATTATCTTTGATGGACTTTACGGCGGTAACAAAATCACAGTCCATCTGGCACGTGAGTCCATGACTTTCACACTCCGTTGCCACATCTCCCTATGCAGACAACACATAAAAACATGGCATATTATCTCAGAGGCTGAAATTGAGAAAGTCACCAAGAGCTAATGCTTCTCTGGAATTAGCATACCTTAAAGAGAAGCCCAGCATTGCTATAGGATGCACCCGCAGGGTCAACGTCGCCTTCTGTGCGAGCCTATTCACAAGCGAGCCATGTGTGAGTCACTTTGTTTCAAGACCTGACAGTTGGACAAAGAGCGTTTGCCGAATAAACCTCTTATTAGGAATAAATTAAATAGTGAAAAAAAAATCTGGGAAGACGAATTAGAGTGTTAGCAGATGGCTTCGCGGTTAATAGTATGTGCTTAATTAAACTTTACAAATGGCATGAAAAGTCACAGATAGTACTTATTAGTTGGGAAGATGACTTTACAGCCGGAATCATACAAATGGCAGAAAGTTATTGGGATGCTCCCTATGTCAGACTGATCCCAAATTGGACTTTCCCAGGATACGCAGCGACAGGCACCGTATGTGGGACTTCCAGCTGCCTCCCCAGGCCCGGGCTCATGTGTTGCTTAGAAGAGGCACTCAGTGAACATGTATTCAATACATACATGAGTCGATTGGGAACACATGAAAATAAGGGATGCTCAAAGTGCACGAACACCTCAGAAAATGGCACTTGAGTATTGGAAAAACAGAGAATCCCGGAGCCCAACTGATTTTTTTCTACAATAAAAAAGTTTATTTTATTTTTTTTTTAACGATTTTATTCATCCATTCATGAAAGACACAGAGAGAGAGAGAGAGAGAGAGAGAGCCAGAGACACGGGCAGAGGGAGAAGCAGGCTCCATGCAGGGAGCCTGACGTGGGACTTGATCCCTGGTCTCCGGGATCATGCCCTGGGCCGAAGGCAGGCACTAAACCACTGAGCCACCCGGGCTGCCCTACAATAAAAAATTTTAAAATAGACTTTACTTTTTCAGGGAAGGTTTAGGTTCACTGCAGAAGGTACGCTGATTTCCCATATACCTCCTGCCCCGAATCATGCAGAGACCCCATCCTGCTATCATCCTCCTCCACTAGCATGCTATGTTTGTTACAACTGATGAACCTATACTAGCACAGCATTATAACTATTCATAGTTTACATTAGGGTTCACTCTAGTTTTTAGGGTCCGCTCTTTTTAAAATTATTTAATTTTTTAAAAAGATTTTTATTTATTTACTCATGAGACACACACACACAGAGGCAGAGACAGGCAGAGGGAGAAGCAGGTTTCCTGCGGGGATCCTGATGTGGGACTCGATCCCAGGACCCTGGGATTACGACCTAAGCCAAAGGCATGCGCTCAACCACTGAGCCACTCAGGTGTTCCTAGGGTCCATTCTTGATGTAGATTCTAAGAATTCGGACAAATTTATAATAACACGTATCCATCGTTAGAGTATCATACAGAGTACTTTCACTGCCCTAAAAATCCTCTGTGCTCTGTGTATCATCTCTTGCTTCTCCCCAACCCCTGACAACTATTAGTCTCTTCCCTAGCTCCACAGTTGTGCCTTTTCCAGAATGTCATGGAATTGGAATCACGCATACAGTCTTTTCAGATTGGCTTCTTTCAGTTAGTAATATGTGTTTAAGTTTCCTCCACGTGTTTTCATGGCTTGATAATTCATTTCTTTTTAGCACTGAATAACATTTCATTGTCTGGATGGGCCATGGTTTATTTACCCACTCACCTGCTGGAGGACGTCTTAGTTGCTTCCAGTACAGTATAATTTTTGTGTTATGTGTGTCTTCTCTTTCTTATTCTCGTCCTCTTTCTACACTGTTATTCACTTCTCATTTTTGACCTGCTTCTTTAGTTTTCTATACTTCTGCCATTTTACTCTCTGATTATGCTATTCAAGCAAGTGCACCCCGTCCCCGCACCAACCAGGATAATTCTTGGTCATGATAATAATAAATACAAGGCAGCTTGCATTCAAAAGATGGAATCTTTCACCTCAAAACCACAACATGGAAATTCAAGGGCCAAAACCCAGAGCTGGGTTGAGGGTGATTCCTGAAGGCCAGATGAGCAGTGTAGACAAGTAGGGCTTGAGTGGAGCCCCTCTATGATTTCCTGGTGAAGTCAGCTCACCCAGGAGCAATCTGCTGACTGCCTACTGCTTTTTGCGATTTGGGGCAAAATCATGTCTGATGACCTTGAGTCATTCTTCTTGGTCAACACGGGCTTTTATCTGCCCTTGCAGATTTCCTCTGCCCCCAGTTAAAGTTGTCTTTTGGACACCTTTTAACTATTAAAACTTCATTAAAGTCTCCTACGGATCTTTGCCAAGGGAACTCAACTCCAACACAAATTCCAGCCAGATTTCAGGCCATGAAAGGAGTTGAAGAATTCCAGTGTCTTCACAGGAGCTCTGCCTTCCCAGGGAGGTGAGATGCTTTGATACCTCTGAAAACCCACGCTTGGACGGAGAAGGCAGGACCAGCCTCTCTCTCCCCGCTACTACCCAATACTTTAACACTTAGAAAACATACAGACGTTGAACAGGAAGGGTTAAACAGACTTTAACTGATAAAGAAGAATTCTTCCTGGAAATTCCTTGGAGACACTTGTAATTAATTTGATCTTCTTCAGTCATTAACTCAGACCCATAGTGAGTCGTGTGCACACTGCTCTATTAATTCACTGGAGATCACTTCCTAGGATTCATTTAGTTAAGCAGCACTGTTGGATTACATTTTAAAACCCTTAAAACTGGTTGTAATTGATGTCTGTTTATAGAAGCTTACTTTAATGGAGTCAAAGTGAGATGGAAATGTCGCCTGCCAGCCTGAGATGCTGCCTTCCTGCATAAAGCCCAGCTCTAGGAGCCCCGAGAGGAATAAAAATCACTGCTGATTAAAATAAATTATTATTTTAACCTGGATAATAGGTTCTAAAATAGAGAGTATTTCAACAGTAACAATATGAATAAGTTATTTAAAACTGCATGCACCTCTTGAAACACCATGTAAATGTATATACTTTCTGTGGATTAAACTTGCAAACAGACCAAACGTTAAGTGATAACAACCTGGGTTAGATTTTACAGGTCTGAGATTTGGTGGGGCTCCAGTTTTCTCCCCGAAGGAAGCTGGGGTGGAATGGCGCTAACGCCCTGTTAAGCCTTGCCTGAAGCCAGTCTCGCACCCGGGTCACCCAACACGCTTGGCTGACTCTGGGGAGAGGTCACAGCTGACCAAGCACTCTGACCCCAGGCCTGGGGCATGTCCCACAGGCCTGGATTTCCTTTCACAAATACTCAGAGCCAAGGGTCCCGGTGTTTCCACTAGACCGCTGGGGGTGCCTTTATCTTTTTGATGAAATGGTAAATCATGAACTGCCCAGGATAGACATTCTGACCTTTTCCTTTTTTTTCCCCACCAGGCCAGCTTTGCTCTGCTTGGCCAACATTTACCTTTCCTTCGAAGTTCACCTCAGGCCTAATGACCACTCTCATAATCCTTCTCTGGCCATGCCTGGCAATAAGAGATGTAGAGACATTTCTTATTTTCTTATTTTCTTATTATCTTATTTTTTATTTTCTTATTATCTTTTCCCAGTCAATTATGGATACCATCTTGGACTTATTTTTTGGAACCATTCTTATGGGGATGCCTGAGTGGCTCAGAGGTTGAGCATCTGCCTTTGGCTCAGGGCATGATCTCAGGGTCCTGGGGTTGAGTCTTGCATTGGGCTCCTCAGAGGGAGCCTGCTTCTCCCTTTGTCTGTGTCTCTGCCTCTCTCTGTGTGTATCTCTTATAAACAAACAAACAAACAAACAAACAAACAAATAAATAAATCTTTTTAAAAAAAGAACCATTCTTGTGGTATGGGGAGTGTATGTGTATGTGCATGTGTGTGTATCCATATACACACACCTGTCCATAGACACACATATACGTACACGTGCATGGCTTTCAGCACTTGGATGATTTCTTGAATGTATTATTTCTTTACTCATTCATTCAACATTTATTGAATATTAGATAGGCAGCAGGCACTAGCTGGGGATGGGGGGTGTAGACCTGTAACACGGGAGCGGGGCCAGGTGGTAAGTGAAGGATGACTTCACAGTGGGCCCCTGCTGCGCCACGGTCACAGAATCAGGTTCAGAACACCGGGACTCTTGCCTCATCCGAAACAACACACTCTGGGAACAGCCTTGTGGGCCACAAGCCCACGTTTGGAGTCAGAGAGGCATTCTCCGATCTTCATTATAATTCCAGGATTGAATTTTCTAACCAGGCCATTTACTGTCTTTGAAAATTGACCAATTTCCTATGTCCAGGCCTCAATCCCCCATTTGTTACCGACTCTCCAGGGAACACACATTCTCGTTTCCCTTTCTAGTCTGCTGATATTTTTCCAGAAGAGACAGGTTAAATAGGTAGTGGGAGGTGATGACAAAAACGGGGACCAGTCTGATGGTTGTAGGCCCCAAGTCCATCAGAGAACACACCCACCTCTTACTTCCTCACTTATGCCCTGATATCCTTTAATAACAGCTGATGCCAATGGAGCACTTACTACCTGCCAGGCCTCATTCTAAGAGTCTTATGGAGATTAAATCATTGAATGTGCACAGCGGCTGAGAGGCCGATGAATGGCCCCCAGCCACACAGGTAGGAAGGGGTCCTGGCTGGAGTGTAGACCCACAGAGTCAGGTCTGAGGCTCCAGGCTCCCAACTCTGACTCTGAACGGCCAGCACTTCACTTCTGGTTTCCATCTCTTAGAGACCTTGGGACTACAGAGAAGTATCTGCCAAAGTCTGCCCTTCTGCTAGTGGGTGGAAAGTCAGCAAATTGGCACCAGATAGCCAACTAAGGGGCCCATCGCAGGATGGGAGTGGCCTTGAGTCTGTACGCTACAACACTTGTTGGGGACTTACTACGTGGCAGGCACTGTTCTGGGCTCTGGAGATGCAACAGTGAAGTAAACAAGGTCTCTGCCCTCATGGAGGTTACCTTTGGGTGTGGGTGGTGGCAACAGGGGGGAGGGAGGCAGACAGTCAACAGTGGTATTCGGTATCCTGTCGAGTTGTGATAAGGGCGAGTAGGAATTGTGAAGCAGGGCAGGTGTCAGAGCAGATATGTTTTAGGAATGTCTTTAGGACAAGACCTTTCATGAGGAGGTGAAGCTTGGCCTGAGTAAAGTAAGGCAGGAACCATGTGGATATGTAGGGGAAAAAAGTTCCAGGTGGGGGGAATAATGAGTGCTAAGGCACCAGCACACCTCTGTGTGTGTGTGTGTGTGTGTGTGCGCGCGCGCGTGTGTGTGTGTGTGTGTGTGTTTGTGATCATGCGCATAGTGAGCAGGTTTCATAACTCAAAGGTCAATACAGAGGCACCTGGGTGGCGCAGTCCATTAAGTTTTTGTCTCTTGGTTTGAGTTCAGTTCATGATCTCAGAGTCCTGGAATTGATCCCCACATCTGGCTCCACGCTCAGTAGGCAGTCTGCTGGTCTCCTCTCTGCCCCTCTCCTTGCTCATGCGCATTCTCTCTCTCGTCTCTCTCCCACTCTCTCTGTCTCTCTCCCACTCTCTCTACAATCAATAAATAAATCCTTAAAAAAATAAGACCAGCATTTATATAATATTAGAATTTCTGCTTTTGACCCCATTTTCCTTTATCCAGTACACTGTAGCCAAGAAGTAGCCACATTATACAACCATGGTTATTTTAATGAAACAAATACATCAATCCTCTGATCTATAGAGGTCCACTTAAGTTCAAAGCTAAAGGCACAGCTTGAAGAATACATTTAAAATATGATGCCAAATGAAAAAACCCTGGCTCCTATAGAGAGTGGGGTTTAAGAATTTTAAAATGTAGGCTCTATAAGTGTGATGAGATAAAACACTGGAAGGAAAGACATCGAAGTATTACCAGTAGTTAACTGAATTCTAAGAATCGGAGTAATTTTAAAACAATTTTTTTATTTTCATAATACTGGAAAGGGAAAGAAGGAAATAAAATTTTCCTTAATCTCTTGATAAATTAGGGGTGATTCTGGTTTCCTTTTTAGTACTTTTCTGCATTTTTAGAATTTGCAAATTGTGCATTTATGTCTTTATAATGATGAAAAGCAAACAAAAGAGGTCTCTAAAAAATGTGATTGAATTTCTGGGGACAGCATGTGGTTTCACAACAAGAAGAAACAAATTGCCACAATCATCTTTAACGTGATCTCATATCAGATGAGTTGAACACCATACCTCAGGAAACCCATAGAAACTCGGCTGTTTTCAGGCAAATAAAAGTGAAGGGAAATGGTGATTTTCTGAGCAATAGCACTCTTGTTGTCAGAAGAGAAGGTAAAAAGAGTTGGGTGCTATTCACTGAAAATGCACTGGGTAATTTTGTTAAGTATATGTTATAGGTGCCAATGCATTTCACATTAAAAAAAAGTCTGACTTCATGATTCATGTAGGTTATGGGGAAAAAAAAACCCAGACAACTATACTATAAATAAAATGCAAACTATAAGACTTGAAAGTAAGGAAGTTTCTGTTCTGATCTGAGAATTCTATACCTTTTCGGGCTGATAACTAAAGTTTGCCCAGTGTGATGTTGATAAGTATAATATGATGCTTTTCTTAGGTATTGAAAAAACCCCCGAGGGATGCACCTGGGTGGCTCAGTGGTTGAGCGTCTGCCTTCGGCTCAGGGCGTGATCCCGGGGTCCTGGCATCAAGTCCCGCATCAGATTCCTGGCGGGGAGCCTGCTTCTCCCTCTGCCTGTGTCTCTGCCTCTCTCTCTCTGTGTGTCTCTCATGGATATATTAAATTTTAAAAAAATTAACTAGAGTTATTTTAAAAAGGAGGAGCACAAATTGCTCCCACAAAAATGGGAGTTTGGCATTTGTGGAATAAATAGTTGACCAACGATCCGATGTGGATTCCATCAACGAATTTATATTAATATCCACGCACACTGAGTAAAGGAAACAGAGTCTAAAACTGAGTCCAAACAAGCACGTTTTAGGACCTGAGACACAAGTGCATGGGGGAAGTTCAGAGGCCACACGCTCCTGTCCTGCTAAGCTCTGCCTTCCCCAAATCTGACTGCTGGTCATCAAGTCTCTTCCTCTTGGTGTCCTACTGACGCTTTAAAACAATCCTATTTCCTAAGACAAACAGGAATCTTCTGAGTCACTGTTTTCAACTTAGTTATGTAACATATGAAGCTCACGTCTGGCTTTAAACTTAAAGTGACAGATTTTGAACCTTGAGAGATCTCCTCAAACTGATACCATTAAGCAGCCTTTTTTGGGGGTCCCCGATCCCCCTCCCATGATTACTCCACACTGCTGTCTGCAGCAGCCAACTCAGAAAACACATTTCGAGCTCTCCCTCTCATACCGATTCCCATGGGGCCTAAAATCAAGAGGAGGGAAAATATTGAATGTGTTTTAAATTTACTGGCTCATTTCCTTTACATCTACTCTGTCTTCTTAAAGACATGAGTACTCGTGTATTTTCTGCTTAAGCCAATCTGCATAAATACGACAAAAATAAAAACTTATTTACCTGAATGGCATAGTACTGGAGCATCAGAGAACTCTACAGATGAAAAGGACCTTGGGGAGCACTAGGTCATTTTGCTACTTCTTCGTAGGGAAATGGGCACAGACTCCAGTGCACTCAGGGCCAAGTTCAAATTCTGCCTCTGCCCCTTACCAGCTGCCCCTTACCAGGTAAAACTACACAAAGCAGGTCTTGGACAAATTAAAGTTCTGAGCCTCGGTTTTCTCATCTGCAACAATATCTCCCACCTGAGGACTGTAGGGAAAGCCCCAGAGAGGCACTTCAAGCAAACAGATGAGAGCAATGCTATATACAAAGAGGTTCCAGAGATGCTCATTTCTCAGGAGAGCCCCAAACAGGGAGTTGGTGCCAAGCAAATAGAGAAATACATGTCATGGCTTGGAAAAGTGCTAGAAGGTAATCAGCATTATCTACATCATAAAGTGACATAAGGAGTCAGCAGAGGCGTTGGGGAGGAATTTGACATTTTAGAGATGACTGGCTGAGGAAGAGCTGGCTGGGGGGGCAGGAAGGGCCTCTGGTTATAATATGTTTCCAGCAGGACAGGCAACCTGGTTGAGCCCTGGCTGGTTATACAATCACTGATCCCAGAACTCTCGCTTAGAATTGTCTCCAAGGCAGGTTTTGCTGTGGCTGGAGGAGGCAGGAGGCAGACCTGCATGTGTGTTGGGGCGGGGGGGGGGGGGGGGGGGGAGGGTGGATGTGTGTGTGTCGGGGTGTCGGGGTATGGGAGTGCATGTGCATGGGCTCCCAACTCCACTTGCAACCCACCGGACCTACGGCTGTAGTTATGCTCACAAGCTGGGGGGCATCTAGGCATCTGGGCTCTGCACGAGTTACAACAAAGCCGGGAGCCGGGGGTGGGCAAACAGCTAAAATGAGCTGTCCACAAATTTCCCTAAGAAGCAGGGGAGGCTGTTAGAAGGAGACAAATGAAGAGTGAGAATCTGGAGCAGCCTGGCGAGGGGCAGAAAGTTTTAGGGCATGTGCAAGTATGCACTTGGCATTAGGTAGAGGCACTGGAAGTAGTGGTTGGGTAGAAGGGAAGCTTCATTCAGAGAAACACTGCGCAAGCACAGGAGCGAAGGTGGAGCTTCAATGGGTTTTTCTGGGCCCTGCGCTTCTGCTCTCAGGGCCGGGGAAAATCGGAAATGCACAGGTCACCTGCGTGCCCCGGAGCATCCGATCATCACTGACTTCAGAGGAGCCACTTAGCCCTCGGGAAGTTCTTAAGGAGGAACTTGGCCCCGTGGTCAGGGCTGTGCACATCCCTACACTTGTTGCACGCCACTGGGCTGTGTCCAATCTTGCCTCTTGCCTCTGACCTTCCAAGCAATTGGAACCCCCCCTGACACCCCTCACGAGGGCCAGAGAGCCCACTGCTTTTCTCTCTCCTCCAGGGCAAGTGAAGACGGTCTAGTTTCAAGGGCCAGCAAACTTCTCAACGCAAAGTCAGGCTGAAGAATTTATCTAGGAGTACGTCCAAAAAAATAGTTAATTGACTTAAAAAACTGTCCACTGTTTTAGTTTTTTTTTTTTTTTTTCTCATTACAGGACAGCATTGAGCCTGGAAAATAAAAATGAGCCGTTCCGAGATTCAGAGGCTGTATTGTTATGAAGGCATAGTTGGCCGGATTTTTTTTTTTTTTCTGTTTAATCAATCTGAGGTCCGTAAATGTCTCTGCTTAACGTGGCTTCTAGATAATCATCCAACTTTTGATGGAGTGATTACCAGGTAATGCTATCAAATAACAATCATGATTAAACAAGTTACACGAACCCTCAGGCCCTGAAGCAATTTCTGTGAAGAATGAGTTTGGCCTTCAAATGGCATAATAAGAAAAAAATTAGGTGCAATTCACCCTGAAAGGTATGTTATGCTGGGAGAAGGATAATATGTTTACTCATTCTTAACAGTTACAAATGGCCTACAATTAGCTTGCTTTCTTTTCAGCTTCCTTTCTTTCCATTTATGTTTTACATTCTTTGTCATAGGAAATGAGCCAGGTAGTTTATAGCTGCCACTGGCATTTTGTGTCTACCTGGACCACTTTAGAGCATCACAAATACTGCCCCCTTCCCCGTCCCCTGCCTTTTACCATCTAGGGTAAAACTACACAAAGCAGGCAGAAAACGATTTGTGGCCATGGGTGATTTTTAGACTTGAGATGTCAAAAAGCTGTTAAACATAATTGAGCTCCGTAAGAAATTAGCAAGCAACCATTGCGTTACCACACTACAGATTGTCCTAGATGAGTCTCTATGGCTTGAAAATGACCAGGAAAAAAAAAAAGATGGATTGATTGATTGATTATATATGCAAGGTTTAGGCATAAGATTCTTAAAATGTGAAACTTGGAGCTCATGCTAGCTAGCAAAGAGAGAACAGAACGACGTGAAGCACAGTGTAAAACCCATATGTAAATTTGCTGATGAAAATCCAAAGCTCCAGAAATAAAGGTATTGTTTTTTTTTTTAAACATCAGCACCTTTTTTTTTTTTTTAATTTATGTATTATAGTCACAGAGAGAGAGAGAGAGAGAGGGGCAGAGACACAGGCAGAGGGAGAAGCAGGCTCCATGCACCGGGAGCCCGACGTGGGATTCGATCCCGGGTCTCCAGGATCGCGCCCTGGGCCAAAGGCAGGCGCCAAACCGCTGTGCCACCCAGGGATCCCAATAAAGGTATTGTTAATATTCCTTCCGATTTTTCTCCTCTGCACCGGGGAAATGTTTTCACAGAGTAAAAGGCAAATCCGTGTGTGCTGTGGCCTCTGCATGTTTGTTTCTGTGTTTGGAGGCCAACAAATGAAAGCAAAAATATCTAACTGGTGTTTCAATTGTGAGTTACTGTCATAACCGAGTTATCCACGTGGTAGCCTCTGAAAGTGAATCCCACTACCCTAGGATAGGAGCGCCAAGAAACTTTGACATCCTTACCCCTGTGTAGTCTCGATTTAGGTTTCTTTTCCACAGCAAATCTGGCACTGGTACCAAGTGGGGCAGTGGAAGGGGCTGGAGAACCTGATAATTTAGTTTCAAAATTGTGGATGTAAATAGTATTCGGCACTAATTATTTTCCTTTCAGATTTTTTTATTGCCTTTGCATAGAAGTTACAGATGTCTGAAAGCTGTTATATGTGTGAAAACATGTCTATGGGAAAACAATAAAAATAGAGTAAGTGTGGGGTTGTGGGGCACAGATAAATTTCTCCTGTTCTCATTCTGCCTCCTAGGTATCTAAAGATTCCGTAATATGTATTTTCTCAGTGGAATGTATGATGCTGCATGTGACTTTTATTCCAATGCATAAACACTATATTTCTATTTTAAGTATTTAAGGCTTGGGCTTGCGGTCTCTGGCTCTGTTTTAAGCCCATTTCTGTGGACTTCTTAATTTTGCCCTTTATTTCCCAATAGGTGTCTTCTCGCAGCTTGCAAGCTATGCATGGAGTCCAAGGGTGTGCCATTCACACCCATCCACAGCCAGCTTGGGGGTGCCCACCACGTGGAGACACTTTGTAGGCGGCTTCAAGAAGGCTGATTATGGTTTTGGTTACTGGATAAAGCGTAATGATTTTCAGATGGGCAGCAGGAAGAGGAAAGCCAATCCAAATGGTAACTTCGGATTTCACTGTGTTAGTAAGAGGTTGCCTCCCCCTCAAAAGTTGAAAATCACATCTAAGCGTATTAAACTATTTGAAATTCTAACTAGGCTTTCCAATGGCTGATACGATCTGGGTTTTTTAGAACTCACGTTACTCCTGACTGCAGGCACATGCATTTCCCCCTAAAGAATCAGGAAGTATGTTAGTCACGATTTGAGCAAGCGGCAAGTCTCCACCTGTACCTTCCCCTCAGAACTCATTCCCCTTTGTGACCTGGGCTCCGTTCTCCCCAAATATAAACATACATGGGTTGCTGAGCTGGGCTCTGTCTTGGAAGCCAACAGATGCGACAGCCTGCATTTGAGAGGGTCTGGAGGGAGCTCCTCGTGAGAGAGCTGCTGAACTTGTAGGTGCCTATGTGCCATTTCGTGATAGACTCCCATGGCACGTATGAATTTTCTATTTGCTGCTGTAACAGATGATGCAAACTTAGTAGTATAAACAACATGAATTTTGTGATCTCAGATTTCTGGAGGTCAAAAGTCTGAAGTGGGTTTTACTGCGCTGCAACCAAGGTGTTGGAAGACCTGCATTCTTTCTGGAGGCTCTAGGGGAGTATCGGCTTTTGAGCCTTTCCAGCATTCAGGGAATCCCACCATCCCTTGGCTCACAGTCCCCTTCCTCCAGCTTCCAAGCCAGCAGTGGTGGGACAGGTCTTCTCTCGTCACATGATGTTCTTTAACTCTGGCTCTGTTACCACCTCCCTCTTCTGCTTTTAAGGGTCCTTTTGATTGGATCCACCCAGTAATCCAGGATAATTTTCCTATTTTGAAGTCATCGGATTAACAAACTTGATTCCATCTGCAACCTTAATTCCTCTTTGCCATGTAACAAAACATGTTCACAGGTTCCAGGAGCTAGGACATACGTATCTCTGTGGGATGGGAGGCATACTGCTGCCCATTACACAGAGACATAAAATGAACTACATTCTATTCTGGTCTTCCTGGCTCATCTCTTTCCCCGAAAGAATTAGTAACCTCTCTCTTTTTTCCCTAGTCTTATGCTATCCTCTCTTGGGGGTTTCTTTTCTCTTCTTTTCCTTTCCTTTCCTTTCCTTTTCTTTTCAGATTTTATTTTATTTTATTCTTTTAAGATTTTATTTATTTAGTCATGAGAGACACAGAGACAGAGGCAGAGACACAGGCAGAGGGAGAAGCAGGCTCCCTGTGAGGAGCCTGATATGGAACTCGATCCCAGGACCCCAGGATCACGCCCTGAGCCAAAGGCAGACGCTTAACCATTGAGACACCCAGGTGCCCCAGATTTTATTTTATTTTTTTTTAAATACTTTTTTTTTTTTATGATAGTCACAGAGAGAGAGAGGGGCAGAGACATAGGCAGAGGGAGAAGCAGGCTCCATGCACCGGGAGCCCTATGTGGGATTCAATCCCAGGTCTCCAGGATCGCGCCCTGGGCCCAAGGCAGGCGCCAAACCACTGCGCCACCCAGGGATCCCCCATATTTTTAAGTTATCTCTACTCCCAACATGGAGCTTGAACTCACAATGCTGAGGTCAAGAGTTGCATGCTCTACTGACTGAGCCAGCCAGGCTCTCCCTCTCTTGGGGATTTCAATAGCCAGGTCTTCCTTTGATACCTGGCCTTTGAGCACATTGTTCTTTGGCTCCATCAGATTCCATCCTTTTTGGTACTTGTTACTAGGTAACTAGTAGTTTGGCACTCGATACTAAGTACCCTTGGTACTAGTTACTAGGTATTTGTTTGTGAGGCCTTGTGCTTTATGAAACTAGGTATCCATGGTACTTAGTACTCAGTACTACTGTGTGCAAGGCCATGTACTTAACGAAACAGAAGTAGATTAATAAGCTGATAGTGATAAAGTTATGAATGAGGAAAATGACAAAGATCAGGAAAGAGGAGGACAGCAAATTATCTCTATGTGGACTGAAGAAGCATCAAAGGGGACTCATGGGACCCAGTTGGGAAGCACAGAAGTCATTCTTGTACTTGTAGTCCTCTTGAAACATTCTACCCATTGAGACCCTATTTCATTTTCCTAGGTGATTGTTGATTTAGTCCACATGTGGAGCAATCCATTCATTCAGCAAACATGTACTAGGCACTGCACTTGCTAGAAGCCAGAAAAGCATAAGGGTATACTCGCTCCCCTGAAGGAGCTCACAGTCCACAAATTGGGAGGGCAGAGAAGGATTATTTTTAAAGGGTAAGGAAAAGGAGAGACAGATAAACACATACCACCTTCTTCAAATGAAGTCATCTGGAGTCTCCCAGAGCGCCCTCAGCTTTGGATGGATGCCGGCCTGAAGCACTACTCCTTGCCCAGGAAGATACTGTCACTTCTACAACTAGACATCTTCCAGACTCACAGTGATTTGTCTGGTGATTGGTTCATCCAAACCAGGCATTTAGCTGGTTTAATTTTTAAATAACTTGAGCTAAAACCTTTTTACTTCCCCAAGTAGTTTACATTCTGCTCCATTTCCCAAAATATTAAGACCAGAGCCATTTATTTTTAATTTCACAAACATCTATTGACCACCAAATGTGTGTCAGATTTTGAGCTTCACATCAGACACACAAAGGTGAAAAAGGCTTGCTTCTTTGTCCTAAGTTATAACCCAGGGAATATAGTGTTTTCTTTCCACTTAAGCTTGTCTGTTCATTTAGAGGACTATGTTCTCACCCACTGGGTGAAGATATACTTCTATAATTTAGCTTTTCTATCTAGGCTTTGTAAGACTTTCTTCTAACCTAATAATTGTGACTTTCTGATTCCCAATATGTAATTCCCAATGAAAATAATTTTAACAATAGTTAAGTGTTTATAATTAAGTGAGAAGGCCACTTCATGCTTTAAAGACAAACTACATTGTCAAAAGTTGTAATAATTTCTTTAAAACCAAAGTTTCATTTCTTAAGAGGGTTTTAAACTACCTTTTCTCATTTGTATGCTCAGCTATCAATCAAAGGATGCATTCACACTCTCAAAATTGTCTAGATGTTTTAGAAATCTACCAAATTTATTTACTTTCTCTGTAGATTAATCTGTGTAGTTGTTCTTGGGCTGCAAAATGACCTTGATGGGTCGAGTAGAATTACTACAAGATTTTGAAATATTCTAGATTTTGAAATGTCAAGAGCTTATGGCCCTGCTGGATCCATGAACTGATCTCATGAAGCCTCTACGGTATTCCAGTTCACAATTAATTCTCTCTTAGAAGACTGTGTTGTGGCTCAAATGAGTGAGCAGGAACAATCACATTTCTCTCTGAAACTTGACATTAGGAACTGAAAGAGCTTTAGTGATGGGCCCTGAAGCTGAAGTTACAAAAAAAAAAAAAAAAAAAAAAAAAGAAAAGAAAAAAAAAAAAAGAAAAAGAAAAAGAAAGAAAGAAAAAAAAAAAGCCAGAAAGCAGGCTGAGGATGATCCAAATGGTCACAGAAGCCAAAGGGGTAGGAGAATTATAAATAATTGGAGCTCTATAGTTTGGAGAGGAAGGGAAAGGGTAGCATGGAGAGAAGCCAGAAGGCAGTGAGAAAGAACATACAGGCCACCGGAAGCACACCACAGTCTCCAGATGGCTTCGTCAAAGTTTGTTCCCTGGGAGTCAACTGTGCTGCTGTTTCTTGCCTAGATTTGCAAGAAATCCTCATTCATATCAATAATAGAGTCCCTCTTACTTGAAGCAACTTGAGTGAGTCTCTGCTTCTCTGAGCCAGACTAGCAAGGAAGTGGGGAAGTAGGGGTAGGGAGTGGATTTAGTCAAGCTCTTTCATTTTAAGTATTTTGATTCTCCCATTTGACCATTTTTGGGATGCAAGAGTTGCCTTTTTTTTTTTTGAGGAATGGGGCAAAGAATATTATAGCTTGGTGGATATTAGGCTGTTGGAAGTATCTTACAGAAAAAAAAAAAAGTAAATTTCATTGTCATTGGCTTCCAAATGACTCAGTGTTCCATCTTTTCTGCCAGTATTTGTGCAAGGATCTGTGTCAGGGGTCACAAATCCAGAGAAGAATGAGCCAGTGCCCTGGAGATGTCCAGCCTCTGGAAAGGGGTTGGGAGAGATTGCACAGTGAGGAAATTATGACACAAAGCAGCATGTGCAATGATGAAAAGAAGCCTAGATTCATGAACACTTTCCCTCGTGCTGATTTTCCCCTGATCCTAAAGTGTGTCCTGCCTTTGCAATGGGCTCTTTGCAGTTCACTGTCAGGTACTTACAAGTGCATTCCAGGTGAGAGAAATTTTAGCAAACCAGTGAGGATGCACCCCGCTATAAAGAGGCAGAATTTTGATAACAATAAATTCGAGAAGAAAAATAAGGTTTGGTGACCTCAGTGGGGATGCATAATAGGAAACAGTTAACTCATCCCCCACTTAGAAGGGAAAGGAAGCACAGGTTGCTTCCTGGTGTCCCATTTTCAGAGGTTGCTCTAGGCATCTCTGTGCCTCCTCTCCTCCCTGTTCTGAGCCTCACCCTACTGGCTCCAACACTTTGCATGGGACTGGGGGACCCCCCCCCTCAGGCTTCCCAATACTGTGACCTACATTACATGCTTCTCACTCGGGTGGCCGGCAGTAGTGATCGGCCAGTGTTCTGGGGTTAGTAGCAATTCTGTAATTTCATTCCCTCATTAGAAGGTGTGTGTTTATTTATTAAAGCTGCACACTGCCCAAAGGCAATGAACAAAAAATATAGAAATACTGAAATTAAATAAAGGCTATTATTGCTGTTATTTTATAAAGCTTGTCTATCACAAGCCACTGTGTACCTTTATAGAATAGAGGCCCTGTTAACCAGGTACTCCCCGGCACCTCAGTCGGCAAACTTTGCCCCTACCCTGCCTCCTGCCTCTGTCAGCACACAGGCCCTCTTTGTCTGAGGCTCTCGTGAGAGTCCAAGAAGGTGGCAGACATGTTAGGAGTCTTGCACATTCTAGAAAATTCTGCAAGCTCCAAACCTCCACTCCAAGCAGTATCTCCATGGGGTCTTTCTGCTGAGCTCACACACCCTGGAACAGCATCCTAGGGACTGAAGGGACGTTTCTGTTCCTAAAGGAGTCTTTCATCTGTTGGATAAAGAAACGCAGGAGAATACTGAGTCTCCTTTTGGTGCACAGCTGTTAACGGAAAGCTCCTAGAGGTCCCGGTCTCTGCAGCTGGGAGGCCAACAGGGAGCACACACAGTCACAGCCCTGCTGGAGCTTACATGTGGTGGGAGAGGCAGAAAATGGACGAATCCTCAGGGAAACATATGGTCTGTCACATGGTGTTAAGAGCTGTGGCTAAAAGTAAAGCAGGGAGAGGACATCAGGTGGGCCAGCGGGTTCGAGGGTGCTCAGGAAGGCCTCACTGAAAAGATGCCATCAGCAGGTCCCTAGAGGCCATAAAAGAGTCGTGGGGACATTGGAGGGAAAAGCACTCCAAGGGAAGGGAACAGCAAACACAAAGACTCTGAGCAACTTATGAGCAAAAGCATAGGTTGTATGTTTTTCCAAACATAAGTGTTAGCATTTGTAAATACCTAGCTCCCTGCAAGTGCTTAATAAACAGTGGGTCCCCCCCCAACCACTGCACCCCTTGTCTCTGTCTCATTTTCTCTTTCTCTCCTAACATACACACATGCACACACACACCATATCTGGTTGGATCTGGGATCAGAAGAGAGGATCTGGGAAGCTATTTTGGCATATTGCTCATTCCCAAATGCCTATAAGAGCAAGAAAATTTCTAGGGCTGCTTGAATGTGTGTGTGTGTGTGTGTGTGTGTGTGTGTGTGTGTGTTCCTGGTAACTATGGAGAGGCTACAAAATAAAACTTATGGATGTAAACTTTGCAACTGGCCCATAGAAGAGTCCCAGCCTCCCCTCTTTGGCTCCGTGGGGCTGGGCCTGCATCCAGGGAATAGGTAAAGGGCAGCCCGTTGGGGTATTTGCCCTGTGATGGGAAGTGCTGAGAAACCCTCTTGGGGGTGGGGTTCACGGGACACACTCTGGCCCCCAAGTCATTTCGTTTCCTTCCTTGTTGGGTGCTGACTTGAGGAGGAGAGGGAGCAAGGGGACAGCCTCGCACTCAGAAGGCTCGGGCTGGCATCACGTTTCAGGTAGGCCATTGAGCAGAGAGGAACAAATTTTGGACCCAGGGATAGATTCGAGGCAACAGGCGCTGAAGCGAACCACTGCAGCTTCTGCTACCAGCCCCCTGATGTCTCTGAGCATCCTTATTTTTTTCCCCTTGGTTACAATCAATTTCATGGATGGGGCAGAAAAAGGAGGGGCCAAAAAAAAAAAAAAAGGAGACAAGAAAGAAGACAAGAAAGAAAGAAAAAGAAGGAGCCCTCCCCTTTCTCCCCAGGCTGGTGGTCTGGGAAGGAGATTCTGGCTCTGGGGTGGGGGGCACAGTCTTAGCCCCCACGTCTCTGGGACACATCTCTCAGAATCCAGAGTTGAGACTGCATTTTCTAAATCGAGGAGAGACGCCCGTCAGAGTGGGAGCTCAGCGGGGCCCAGGAGCCATCTCTTCCCTTTTTTTATTTCTTTTTAACGTTAAAACAGCCTCATTTTGACCAGTAGGTACTTGAGCCAATTTTCAGGGTAGGAAGCCATCAAATAAAGCATTAGCCCGAAAGTTTAGGATATTCTCCACAGATTTCTAGTTTCCCATAAAGAAGAGACAAGCCTGGCCTGCCTTCCCCCCTCACACTCCAGCCTGCGAACAGTCTTCTCCAAGCTTGGCTCACCAGTGTCATTTTGCTCATTCTCCTCGGCCAAAACTCATTTCAGAGAACACTGCTCGCTATAATAACTTTGCTTTTAAGTAGAAATATCTCCTGTGATGCCATCAACTGGAAATAAAAAGAATAATTTTCAAAACTCTTTTCAAACAACCAGCAGCACTGATGAAGCTGATCACGGCAGGCAGGCAGCCGCCACTGGCAGGTGGATATTAAAAGAATTAAAAATGATGGAGTCCCTGGCCCCTTTCTGAGCAATGGACAAATTTCAGATGAATACAGGTCCGGTTCTCTTCAAGAAAAAAAGAAAAAAAAAAAAGAAAAAAAAAAAGCAGATGGTGCTTACATTCACCATAAGCTAATGTCTCCTATGTGTGAAGTTCGGATCCTTTATAAGATACTGGAGTTTGAAGTGCTTTATTCCAGCTTTGGCTCCTCTCTTCCCCCAGGTTAGCAAGCTTCAAGGTGAATGTTATTATTGCTATTCCAAATGGTTACACAAAAGGAAAAAGCGAAGGTATTTGCAATTATTCATTAGAGCAAGTCTCTGTTTTGGACCATGATTTTTATTTAAAATAAAATGGTGCTCTCCTTCCGGTTGACTCTATCTGGCCAACAGGGATTTTTTTTTTCCCTTTCTTTCTTTTAATAGATAATTTCCCTGCCCGGGCCAATTCAACCTGAGAATTCTTCCCATGATATAAGTTAATTACATGGCATCGCTGAAGTTGGCCAGACGGGATAGGGTAGCTGTGATTGAGCCTTCGTGCCACCTGGGCTCAAAGGCCACGTGGGATGAGGTGGCATCAGGATACCCCCCGGGGGGGGGTAGTGGGTGATACTCACCCTCTGTTTCCACTGCCACAACCTCCCAGCAGAATGATTGCACTTCCCACGCAACGTTTTAAATCATAAGGACGCAAGATAGAGACCTATTAATGAATAAGGAGCGCTCAGAGAGGGCCTGGGGAAGGTTAAATGGAATGTGGCTATTAAGGAGGTTGGTTTTTCTTGTACCTGTGTATCAATGAGCCACATCTTTAGATAAGGCTTTTTTCCTCCCCAGCCCGCCACCAGATCTTATCAACGCTTGTTACACACTGTTTAGTCTCCAGGGCCGACACAAAAGAAATGACACCAAGGTCGGAAGGCAACAGAACTGACGTGGAGAAACCCAGATGGGGGGGGGGTGCCGGAAGCGGGTCCAGAGGCTGTCGCAGGGGTGCTCCCCACAAAGCTGAATCCCCCCGGGGGGTGGGAGTGGGAGTGGGTGGAGACCACCAGATGCATGTGAGTGAGTGTGCACCTGCTGGGCGGCAGGGGGGGGGGGGCACGGCTTGCAGGAAAGGAGATCCGTGAAAATGCAAGAGGGAAGTAGGAAATAAAATCGCACGCGGGCTGCCAAGATGGAGATGCAATTTGTTTTCCCCTCACCCTGCCCCGGCCAGGCAGCCCCCCGCCCCGGCCAGCTTTTGTCCTTCAGAGCCGCCCGAGCCCACGCTTTAATGCCTGCAGGTTGACCATGCATTGTTATTATCCAGTCTTCATGTTCACATCATGTGTCATCTGACCAAAGGAGAGTCTACAAAGTGAAAGGCTCATGCAAAATTTATGCTTATATGGCTGTTTCAGTCAGTGGAAAAATCAATACTGCAGGCTTGATGCACAGAAATGACTGAGCACCCTCTGAATGACACTAAAAGCACTAGGAGATTGAGAGCTTCGTTTGCTGTTCAAGGAATCGAGTGTATTAGAGCTCTTCTAATGGTCTGCTCACCTTATATTAGCCTTTCCTCGGGATTATTTTTTGATAACAATTATGATTGCGGGGTTTAAGGCAATTACACTATTACAAAGAAAAAGCTGCTTTTTATGTCCTGTAAAGCTGTCATATATTTCACACCACAACTGCCTTCCAATTATTTTGCTACAATGCACTTTGGAAGCCAAATGTCCTAACTGATATATATTAGCCCTTTATGTTTTATAAATAAAAATCAAAGCCGTAATGTAATCCTTCACAAGAAGCTTCTCAGTTTCCCCAGACGTGATTTTAGAAAAAAAAAAAAAAAGCAGAAATGTAGTGGGTGCTGTATGTTTTGAAAGAGACGCATTATAGCATCTGTGGTTCCGCGGGGAAGACGCACACTCCAGGGGTGCTGCCAGAAATAAAGAGAGAGACCCCATAGGGACCTAGGTTTAAAATGCTAATAGCATCTGTGAAGGGTAGGCTGGAGGTGCTGGTGGGAGGGGGTTGGCAGCGGTGGCTTACAAGTTGGAATTTAATGATGAAGCCAAAAAACAATCCTTGAAATCAATTCAGTCAGAAAGGAACTCAAAGACATGTGACTGAACATTAGGTAGTCAGCAACAACACGGGTGAGGTTTTGTCTCTTATTCTTCAAGCCCTCGTGTGATGAAGATTTTACAGTTGCACTGGGGCCCAGATGTCAGAGGGGTGGGCGGGGAGGGGAGGATGCAGAGATTGGCACACGGGGAGCCAGGTAGAAAAATCATGGACCAAAACGAGTCATTCGCGATGCGGATCTGGAGGTTAAACGGTGGCAGGAGAGAGCTCCTTGTTGGTGAGCCATGAAAAACCGTGCTTCTGCATCCTTGTCCCAGGGGAGGGTGGCAAAGGCTATTGTTTCCAACCCTGAAAACCCTCCAGCAGGATGGGCAGTGGACTCAGTGGGGATGGTCACTGTGTGGTGACTCACGAAGCTCGCCTGTTCTCTTTCCCCATGTGACTCACAACTACACCGCGGCAGCCAAGTGAGTTCAGCCTCTAAATGAACAGCATGAAGGTTGCTCTGTGTCTGTTCTAACAATACACAGCAGAATTGCCGAAAACAGCTGGGAGCACATTGGGTCTTCTGATGATGAGGATTTAAAATGTGGACATGACATATACTTGGGATGCACCCCACAAAACGTAGCCACTTAAGAATTTTACCCACGCACGCCTCGAGGAGGGCCTTTGGGGCTTAAAAACTCAGTGCAGAAAGGATTGTCATGACCCCTGGGCTGCCATGTTGCAGTAGAGACGCACAGACACTTGGCACGCCTGGGAGCATCCTCTCGTTGGAGTTCTGTGATTGGCTGAGGCCAGGAAAGCCAAGAGAAGCAGCCTGGGTGATCTTTCATCCTGTGCGCCTTCCTGAACACACTTCGTCATCTTGAAATACGTTTCTATTAGCTCCCTGGGAAGGATTGTTTCCTCTGGACTGTTCCGTTTTTAATTGGGAAGATCCTATTTCCCTTTGTTGAGGCTTCCCGTCCAAAAGTGAGCTCATTGGCCAGAAATGGTATTTAATACCGTATCCTGGTAAACACCTTGTTGGCACTTGAAATGTCAACAGTGTCATAGTAAGTCAATATGTCCACTTCTCCCAGAGTGGTAATGCCACTGTACCTTTTGTCCTGGGAAAGAGGCCACTTACTGTGAGTTCTATCACAGAATCAACACACCACATCTTACCTTTAATCTTTAGTATATTCTGAGGCTTCCATCTGAGACACATACTGAGGGATTATTTGTAGTTTATAATCTTTTAGGAAGATGACCCATCTCAGACTTTGAGGAAATATCTAACCTCTACCCAGAAATAGCAGTGGAAAATAAAAGGATTTAGAGGTGCTCAGAAAATCACAAAGGACTTCCATGCTTTGACAGGGAAACCACCTACTAGATGCCCTGGAACATTGTGCCACAAGTGACCATTAACCTGAAAGTCTGGAACCTCTTGGTTTCCATTAAAGCAAATGGTAGACCAGGGAAGTGGGTGATTTATGAAATTCTGCCATGGTCTCCTCTGGAAATGAGGCTGATCATTAAACAGGTGTTGATGTGTACCTCATACACCAGTGAACAGACCAATGCATCCATGACCCATGAGAGGAGACAGGGCATTGGATTTGAGGTCGGATACCCTCAATCTAAATCCTTCTCTGTCATTTATTAGCTGTGTGACAGTAAGCAAGCTTCTTCAGCTTCTGTGAGTCTCCATTTCCCCAACTGTACAGAAGAAATGAAATCCTAACAGTTGATGAGGGGGTGCCTGACACAGAGCATGGACAGCCAGCAGGCAGTGAAGAAATGTTTGTTCTTTAACTCTTTCCTCAATCAGAGTGACTATGGCTCAAAAAAGCCATCCTGGATCTGAGGTGATAAGGAATGTGTCTCAAAACTGAGCAGAAAGACCACGTTCAGTCTGTCTCTCTCTTTGGCTAGAAACATCCATGGAACAAATGGGTTCCATGAGAAATGGAGTGAAAAAGATTGTCCTGATTCATGAGATTCTCTGGGTCTCAGCTTGCTACTACTTCTATTACCGGCAACAACGCTATTGATGAGGATGATGGTAGCTGCTGTTTATTACACCATTTATAAAAATTAGCCTTTCTCAGAGAATCATACCATTAATTTCATCAGATAAATAGGTTATTTCGTCATGCCAATTTTATGGGAAGAAACCAAGTGTCAGATCGGTTAAGTAACTTAACCAAGGTCAAATAACCAGGGCTAGAGTTGAGTTCCCACTACCAGTCAAGCTGGCTTAGCCACTCCATCACCCTGCCTTCCGTGAATGTTCCCTTACATGGCACTCTCAGGAAAGGGTAAACCTCAGCTGTCTTGGCTAAATAATGGCCCTTTAATAGAATGTCCCTGGGACACCAGTCCTTTTTGTGTCCCCTGTTATAATCTCCACGCCTACCTCATGCTTGGGATGGAGAAGGCACTCAGCACCTATTCTCTGATGGAAGGAAAACACGATTTCATTGACTGAATTTTCTAAAGTTTGACCAACAGCAATCCAAAGAAACAATTTTTAAAGGGTGGTGACATTAGGTGGCAAAAAAGCCTTGGCTTCAGTTTTATTCATGTTAAAATCTTGTTTCTTTCTCTCTGAGCAAGTTACCCCAAGACTCAGGAATATGCATTTCCCTGGGAAGTCAGGGGGAAAGGGAAGAAGCTGAAACATGCATCACATGGAAACTCCTCCTCTATATCCATACTGCTTCTCTTCAAATGCCATCTTTGTCCTCTTCTCCATGTTTGTAGAAAAGGGCTGGAAATGGTGGTGAAGGCAGCAGTGAAGACCATCAGACAATTCCTCCTGTTTTTTAAGGATTCCTTCCCCATCAGTGCCCTCCACTGAAAATCTAGCTGGTGCCATGTACAGTCCCTTATGTTACACTGGAGACAGCCAAGGATTTTACTGGGGTTCACAACATGATCATAGCAAAAACTGAGCTCCTCTTTAGACAGAGACTTACATTCATGTTCAATCCTACTCAGCACGTAGAATCAGGAGACTGCCAGACTGTGTCAAGAACGGCAGTCTCTTGCTAATAGGTTTAAGGGAGAGGTGAAAAATTGATCAAAAACCAAGTGATAAAGAAAAATTTTCTTTCAAACTGGTAGATACTGCTCCTGAGGCATTATATGGGGCTAATGACTTTGCTAACATTCTCACAGTGGGTCTGAATAACAAACAGAATGGAGAAACCCTAATGACTTGGTGTAGAAGTGGAAGGGTGGATGATCACACATCATTTACACCTTTCAGAATCTAAAACTAGAGGAGAACAGGGCAGTCCTCGTGAACATTCTACATGGGTCAAGTTTTATGAAGCTGTCTGCTTGCTTTGAATAATTCAATTTTGATATTATCTTCAACTCAAGATCTTAAAGCAGGGCCAGATATTTTCCCCCAAGCAAGCTTAACCTTTAAAGATATTTATTTCCATGATTTATAGAACAAAGTAGGCTTTAGCTTTGCTGGGTAGTAATTCACTTGACAAAATTCTAATTTTGGTAATTCATTATATCTAAGCCCCACATTATTTCTACAAAATACCTTCAAGGTTATAGAATTTGGACATCTTCAGGACACCTTCCCCCCGCCCCCCCTTGAGCTGCTGTGAAGTTCAAGGAGTCCCAATATTTCCTTGGAAATATTAAAGGCTATTTGGAGTATTCGTGGCTGCTACTGACCCTGGCTCATTAAAACATTTTTTTATAACCAAATTCTCCACCCTGGAAGAATCATTTCAGGGCAAGGACAGCTTTAAATGAATACTGAGGAAGAACTGATGGCAGATTTGGATCCTCTGAGCTGGAGATGATGAGTCTGTTAATAGTTACTATCCACGGGAACCGTGATCTTAAACACCTGGCTTGGTTCTGGGGTCTTAGGCTCTTAGATAATCTTAGGCTATGATCTTTCCCATATCAACACTATACAGCTTGTCTGAAACGTGTGTGTACAAGATGAATGATTAGTGTTTATGGGATTCTTTGGGATTTTATGATATTTTAATTTTAGGAAAAATGAAGAGTAAGTCCCTATGAGTAAGTCAGTGGCTACTTTGTTCAAGGTTCGCACACATTAATGTAATGAATCGTCAAAACAACCCTAAGTAGAAATAGTCTTGTGCCACTCTCTAGATGAAGAAATTTGGTCTCAGAGAAGGCAATTCATCGTGGCGCATAGGCAGTGAGTGGGGTAGTACCAAGACCCAGTTCTTGTCCTCAAATCAGACTTCTCACAGTTAATCAAATGTGTATGTGTGGGATTTTTCATAATATGGACATAGACTGAGGGGTAAGATGTTGTTTCCTATCTTCCTTTTAGAAGCAATTTTACCTATGACTATGCCTCGAAAGACATAGCACAATAAAAGTTAATTATAGCAGTGAGATTTATTATAAAGTCAACACAAAATTGTTTTTCTTTTGTAAATGTGAGGTGTTAGACGATTCCTGTTTTTTCTACTTCATCTGGAAATATTACTTAGAAAAGATTAAGCCAATTACTGAAAATTTATCAAATGTTGTTACTTTTTTGATTAAAAAGCTTCCTTTCTCAACAAGCACCTTGTTTTAAGAAGCTGAAGACCAGTGTTGTGAGTCTTGAATTGTCAATGGCCTGAAAACTTTCTGGCCCCCAAAATAGGCCTGATACTTCTGCACAACCCCCTACTCCTTCACTGTCCCCACAGGAATCTTTGCTAGAGCATAGTTTATATACCTATTTCAAAGAAGTTTCCTTGTTAAAAAAAAAAAAAAAAAAAGAGCAAATTCTCAATTTCCTGACTGACTGAGAGACAAATCAGATAGATTCTGGGGACTTCATTTCTGGGGATTAATGTACTATTCTGACAAAGCTGGGCTTTTCACACTCTTACGATATAAAATCTCTAAAAATGTATCCATTTTGATCTAGTAGCACAAATTGCCCTGGTCCCTAGACTAAATTATTGATACTACAATTAGCACCTCTTATCTCTTCTTGGGGGAAACTCAGCAAAATAACAGTCCTACTACAGCTGAGCCAAGAAATGAGAAAGGATAAAAGGTTGTTGTGTTTTTTGTTGTGTTGTTGTGTTTTTTGTTTGTTTGTTTGTTTTCCTTTATCCTTCTGGCTCCATAGAAGTGGTTTCAAAGGTGGTGCTGCCATGCCCTTGAAGGGCATACATGCTCCAGACAGTGATGCTGGTCTTCCATGGAAGCATGGTGTGGAGAGTCTGAGGAAACAGCTCAAATATTCACTGGCTAAGTGTGGAGGGGATGAAGAGGGGCAGACGTGTCCCTTTTCTATCGGCAGAAGAATCAATTTGAGATAGAATCACCAAAAATTGATAAAGAACCGTACAGTCTGCCAAGTTTGGGGGCCACTAGTCTTGACAGAGTAGGATAAATAAGAAAGAACATCATTATTATTATTGTTCAAACAACATGACGTATACACTGTACGTTATCACAAAGAGTTACATTTGACATCTTTGTCAGACCAGTTTTGATTCTCAGTAGGAATGACTGATGATTTCCCATCGTTTATTAATCTGGTTAATTCAACAAATACCAATGGAGATGCTTCTAGGAGAGCAGTATGGTGTGGTGGGCACAGAGACAGATTACCAGTGTTCAGATTCCCCAAGCAGCCACTTACCAGCTAGAGGACCCTAGGTGAGTGATTTTACTCTCCATACATTATTTCTTCAGATATGAAACAGGAGAGAACTAGAACTCCACAGTGTGGTGTGAAGACTAAATAGATTCATACCTGTAAAGGGTGTGTGGGTCTACATGTGTCTGGGACATCATAAATGGAAGAAATCATTGTATTCACTAGGCTGGCAGGCACAGTGCAAGTTGGCTTCAATGTTCAGTGTCTGTTTGTTAGGACAAATATACCAGCTAGAGATACACTGCCCATCTCGTCTCCTCCCACCTGGCTCATTGCCCCTCTCCGATTTTTGCATCACCGAAACCCTCGTTCCAGACCCAAACTCATTTTTCTAAAGTTTTCCTTTCACCATGCCACGATACAAGAAGAAAAACAAAACAAAACAAAACCATTCTCAGACACTTTACCAAATACAATAAACAGAAGGCAAATAAGTGGATAAAAAAATGCTCACTATTCTTAGTCTTTAGAGAGATGAAAATGAAGGCCACAATGAGACCCCACTAGACACCTGTTAATGGCGAAATTGAAAAAAGAAAAAAGAGAAAAAGAAAAACAGATAGATAGATAAATAAATCCAAATTGACCATTCCAAATGCTACAAGGATGTAGAGTAACTGGCTTCCTCACACACGGCTGGTGGGATTATGAAATGGTAAAGCCACTTCAGAAAACTATTTGGCAGTTTCTTATACAATGAAGCATATTCTTGTCATACAACCATACAATTCTTGTCATTTAGGTCTCATTCCTAAATATTTACCAAAGAGAAATGAAAACTTGTGTCTGTAGAAAAACTTGTCGGCAAATGTTCGTAGTGGCTTTATTTACAATTGCCAGAGAACGAGAAACCAAATATCTTTCAACTAGTGAATGGCTACACAAACTGTGGTATATCCATATGATAAGTTCGCACTCAAATAAAAAGGAACTACTGCTGCACACAGCGTGGATGAATCTCAGATGTACGTACTCAGGGAAAGGAGCCATATGCAAAAGACCACGTATGACATTCAGGAAAAGTCAAAACTATTGGCACAGAAAACAGAGCAGTGGTTGCCAGGTGCTAGGGGCCAAGGAGGGGTTAATTACAAACAGACAAGAGGGGGAGTTTTGGAATCTGTTCTCTACCTTGATTGTGGTAGTGGTTGCACTGGCTGTATGTATTTGTCTAAACTCGTGGAATGGATCCTAGAAAGGGTGGATTGTAGTTTACGTAAAGCATAGCTCAATACACTTGATGAAAAACCAGTTCTTTCCACCAATAGAATAAAGACTATTCCAATTAGATGAGTGTTAAAATCTACTCTTCCAGGATGATCCTTAGTTACCGTCTCCACACAGCCTCCCTCTCTTCATTCAGTGTTCTCCTTGTCATAGCACACATTCGACCTGTTTCTGCTTCCCCACATTGGATTGAATGGTCCTGACAAATAAAATGACATCACCAGCCCTTGAGCCATACCGAATCCTGCAACCTCAGGCCACGCGCTATTATCTCAGTGGTCTCTTCATGTTCACACCAGCCCCCAGTGACACCTCCAGAAACTTCCCCTGGCATTTATTCCTTGGATCACTCATTTGGTTTATTTTTTGTTTATCTTGATGCCATTGGTTTCCCCTTTTGTTCATTTGTTATTTTATTTATTGATCAGATATTTATTAAGCAGGTATTTAATACAAGTGTGATCCCTATCCATTGATCATTATGATCAACCTATTCCTATGTAAACCTATTTCTTTGCTTCCTTCTCAGTACGAAAACCCTGATTTTGTTTCAGGAAGATAACTATCCCTCCTAAATTATCTAAGACAGCAGGGGTCCCAGACCTCTTGCCAATGATAGATTAAGGGTGGGCATGTGACCTAATTCTGGTCAATAACAAATGAAATAAAGTCGGCTGGAATCATCCGCAAGAGGTGATACCTGGAAACACTACAACTATTTTGCAACAACAGGTGAGTCAGCTGTGACAAAGCTAATATGCCAAAGGTAGTGGAGCACAAAGTGGAAGAGAACGGGGTCTTTGGTGAACCTCTTGAGCCCTGAATGTGCCAATAAAGATGCTGCCTATCTCTTTAATTCTTACTACACGTCATTTTCCATATGGCTGAAAGTATCTTACCTGTTCTTTACAGGAGTCATGAAATAACAAACTTCATTAGTCTTTATTTATCAAATAAATTATTGCTGCCTCAATAAAAGATCTATCATAAAAATAACCATTGATTCATTCATTCAACAATACTTTTTGAATACCTACTTGTGCCAAGCACTGACCAACAAAGCTATATTTTCTTTTCTTTCTTTCTTTTTTTAAAAGATTTTATTTATTCATTCATGAGAGAGACACACACACACACACACACAGAGGCAGAGACACAGGCAGAGGGAGAAGCAGGCTCCTTGCTCCCTGGGAAGCCCAATGTGGGACTTGATCCCGGGACCTCAGGATGACTCCCTGAGCCAAAGGCAGATGCTCAACCACTGAGCCACCCAGGCGTCCCCAAAGTCATATTTTCAAACGACTGTTTTGCAAGCTGCCTCCCATCTGTAGATCCTCAGATGGGATCCTCAGGTCATGTCATACATAAGATTGTGAAGTGATTGCTAAGAACTAGTTGCTGGCCTTCCAAAATTGCAACCATTGGAAATACACAGAACTGGGGAAATGTTAGAAATTCATTTCAATCTACAAGATCCCTTCTATTCACAAATAAGGAAGCTGAGGCATAAAGAGTTAAAGTGGATCATCCAACGCTGCCCAGCTAGTAGTGGCGGAGGCCAGAGCAGGATTCACTACCCAGGGCCAAATACTTTCATACCCTTTCTACTAAAAGCAGGAGCCTCTTCTTTTGATTATTTCTAGGTACCTACTGAAAATCCTTGTTCAGGATCATTTCTGCAATTTGCTTCTCTAGTTGACTTCTCTTTCCATTGTTCTGATTTGGGGGGAATTTCCCTGCCCACTGCCCGAGCAAGCAGAGATGTCAGGGACCACAGAGTCCTTTCACTGAAATGCTTCAAATGCACACGGCACAGCAGGAACGCTGGAAATGGTGTGGTTTTAAAACTCAGGTGGAATCAGCACTAGATAAAACTGCTCTCCTAGTCCTTCAGAGAAATCCTCCTACCCTGTTCAAGGACACTTAGCAATTTCTGTCTTAGTGGAAGAAGTAGTAGCCACTTTGAGATGTGGAGAAAACAGCCTCTCTTAAGAGAGTCCCATTTGTGAAGTTTTCCTGGTGATAATTCAGGGCTTTGCCCCTCTATGCGTTTCCCACCTCTTTCCCATCAAGTTTGCTCCAAGCAAAGTTCATAGGCTATGGTCACCGGAGATCGGGATCATGATGGTTTTCCCAGTTGGTATCAACTAGTTCTATGGAAAACAACAGTTACAAGCTTTCATGGAATGGGAGCAGAGACCACAATTAATAATATGAATCCTTGTCAGGTGTCTGCATCGGACAGGCATTGTTCTAAGCACTCCTTAGGTGTTAACTTTATTTCATTCTCCTAAACTCCACGAAGCAGCTATAAACTCACAATCTTTTACGTGAAATCCCTTGTGGCAGATGTCTTAGAATTCAGAATTTTTTTTATAGTTTAAAAGTTAATATGGAAAATACATATATCACATAACACCCTCCGTATGATCTAGGGCAGGATCCCATAATCAAACACATGAATGTTTCTGTAACAAAACCTCTTGCTTTTCACACTAAGCGGGATCGAAAAGAATTTCAAATATCCTGATATTGGTTAAGCTCAGTTTTGCTGCTGGTTTGAATTAGGAAAACATTTTTGCTTTTCAGAGTTATCTGGGATTTTGGAAGTGTAGATGTAGAAATTTAGGGCTAAAGACAACTATCTGGCCATTTCACAGCAGAGGAAATTGAGCTTGTCCCAAGTCCCATAAGGGGCCAAGGGTGGAATCAGGATTCAAACCTTGACAGCCTCCACTCAGAGCATTCTCTCCTCTCTGCTTCATGGCTCTCCTCTCTCCTGTCTCTTTGGTCTCATTGCATTCAGACACAACATACTCTAACTCTAAACATACAACTCAACAAAGTCTTGTGTACGAAATTACCATCTTAAGCTATGTGATCAAGGTAGTTAGCAAAAGGTCTCCCTTGCACCCCTTTCCAGGGGCCACCTTTTCTCTCCCCCATCACTCTGACTTGTATCACCATGAATTAGTTTTGCACATTCTAGAACAATAAAGGTAGCTGAACTGGATGTGCTCCTTTACACCCAGCTTCCTTTGCTGGATCCATGTGTCTGTGTGTAGCACCAGTTCATCCTTTTCGCTGCTGTGTACTGTTTCACTGTACCTATATCTCATGATGTATTTGTCCGTTTCCTCTCGATGGACATGGAAATTGATTCCAATTTGGGGTCAACGTCTTAACTATCAGGCCTTACTGCCATCAACTGTCAACATCCAGAGCATCTAATAACTCTACAGAATTTTTCTGTAAAGAGCCTATAGATACTTTTGGTTTCAGAAGCTGTGTACTCTTTATTATAACTCTTCTTTTTAAATAATTTTTATGATTTTATTAAACTATTTATTCATGAGAGACACAGAAAGAGAGAGAGAGAGAGAGAGAAAGGAGAGAGAGGCAGCGACATAGGCAGAGGGAGAAGCCGGCTCCATGCGGGGAGCTGGATGCGGACTCGATCCTGGATTCCAGGATCACGCCCTGAGCCAAAGGCAGATGCTCAACCACTGAGCCACCCAGGCGTCACTATTACAACTCTTCCACTCTGACATTATAGCACGGAAGCAGCAGCAGACTATCTGTAAACAAACAGGTGTGGCTGTGTTAGAATAAAGCTTTATTTAGAAATGCAGGTATTAGATGAGATGCTTTGCAGGGGCTGACTTTGCTCCCCTGTAAAGGAAGGCAAGCCAACAAGGGCTGACAAAGCAGCACCATGCACTAGGGGAGTCTATCCTTGTACACATACTGCCTTGTTTCATCTCCACAACCCACTCAAATACCACCTTGGACCCATTTCTCAGATGCCCAAACTGAATTCAGAGAGGCCAAATCCACCTGCCCCGGTCTGCGGCTAGTGATTTGCTTTTCCTCCTTCATTCAGGGATCCTCAGCTGAAGCTAAGAGCCTCTGGTATTATACGCAGACCTCTGTGTGTTCTGGTTGCACGCATCTTTCTACAGAGAAGATCCATAGCTTTCGTTAGCATCTCAAAGACTCTGAGATCCAAAGAGCAGGAAGAAAGGAAACCCGGGGACAGTCTTGTTAACACAAGGGATGGAGAAAACCAAATGGTTTGTTGCCCTCTATCTAGTCAAGGTGTTTTTCAGTGGCCAGAAGTGATGTTACATTTAAATTCGGTGTCCTAATCCTATATTCTAGAAAAAGACATTCTTTTTTTCATTTTAATAAAACAGTAAGTGAGTTTTCATTTGGGAGATGCTTTTATGTGAGCACCCCCTGCCAGGCGGATGGGGCCAAGCTGTATTTACATGCAAATAAGGGAGCCTGGGCTGAAACCCACTGAGCCACCACCCTTGTTTCTGAAGGACAGGGTCCTATATAAATAAGAACGCCAGGCCTCTGTCTCTATTTACATCTTTAAATAAGTGCCTGTAGCCCTCCTGTGTCCACACGGATTCCATCCGGCAAGGCTAGTTCCTAGACCAAGAACAGGGAGACAAGCAATGTGTAATTGTGAGCTGTATTTCACGGCCACAATTCCTTGGAGAAAGGCCCTAATTAGTCTAAGCCGTGTTTAATGTAAATCAACTTTCACTTTCAAAATTTCAAGGGCCCCATTCTGACAGAATGTAGATTTTTTTATGGTCCGCATAAAACATTGGGGCTAGTAAAACACGGTAATGACAGGCAGGGGAAGAGCAGAAATCAATACACGAAAAGTCACTGAAATTAGGTAGGCCTGACCTCCCGGAGCAGCCTGGGAAAATCACCCTTTAAAAGAAAAAGACTTTCGAAGGGAGACACTTGAGCTTTGTTTTTCTTGCTTTCCCTTCACAGATGCACACGTTCTCTCTGCAGCTTAATTCAAACTTCTCAGAATGTTGGTTCTGACTCATGGCAGCATTCACTTAAGGTAACAGGAGGAAAATATTGTAGCGCTTCCCCTGGTGAGAAGTGTGGCTCCAGAGAACCCTTGAAACACTGTTGAGATTCCCAATGTCCTGATTTATTTCACAAGGTAATTCAATTATTGAAAATAGCATTTTTATATCTTCCAATTCTCTTATATACCAAATCACAAAAGCCAGATCCTTTCTATTAGTGTTTGATAGCATGTGGTTAGCAGGGCTATAAAAAAAAATAAAGGGTACTTACAGATTTAGTATAAACTATGATTAATTTTTATTAAGAGGATACATTTATACATCATAAACTGACAATTTATTTGAGGATCTTTTTTTTTCTCCCTGTGAGTTGGGTACTTCTTCTCTGTGCAGAATGCAGAATTGTATATGAGATATTTGAGTGTCTAAAACGATGTATGATAAATGAAGTAGCATGCTACTTATACGCTTATCATGTTCCCTGACTAGCAACAGGTTCAGCAAAGGGCACAGCCAGTAAATGAAATTTTCCACCAGGACAATATATCATCACAAGAAATAGATGCGCTGGAAACTTACAAGCTTGCTCAAGATGCGGACAAGGTGTGAAATGGTAAAAAATGAAAAGCAGTAGTATCATACAGTAAATTTCAAATTCAGCTGCATATTGGCCGGGGCTGATGCTTTAATTGTTTCAAACCACAGGAAGCAGAGAAAAAAAAAATGCAAACACCATCTGAAGGCAGAAATAAGTTTCCACTGCTACTGATTTTATACATTATTTTTATCATAGGCACCACTGAAGCAGAGAAAAGTAAGGGGTATGGAAATGTATATAGCTGCCACGGTATTAATTCAAGAGAGAGGAGAGAAAGAGAGAAAGAGAGAAGGAGACTTTAGTTTTATTTGAGGTGTCTTCACTGTGTTTAACCTTGAGCGAATTCCTTAGTCTTTTTGCACCTCAGTTTCTTCACTTGCTAAAACAGAAGGTAGGGACAATTAATTTCTAAAGTCTTTTTAAAAACCCTCTGTGGTTCTCTGATGCTTATCTTCGACCACTCCAAAGGAAATGGTCAGCGCAGTTTGTTTTTCAATATATGTTATATCAATAGTTTCTTGGGAGAATCTGGTAACTGCATTTGGCTGCTTAACGTAAGGATACAAGATCTATGGAGGGAAGTTCAGAAAATGCAGATAGATGCTCCTGTCCAGTATTTCATTTCAATAGTGATCATATCTTAGGAGTTAATCCCCTCTCTTGGCTCCCAAGTCATCAAATGATGCTCTTACTGGGAAAGAAAACATGCATGTGACCCAAGAGGTGCAGGCTCATCTTCCCCCGCCTGAGGGTGGGGTGCATCAGGGGACACGGTGGCCCTCTGGTGATAGGCACTGTGTGTACAATTTCCCTTTACTAGCTACTTCTGGTGACAGTGCGAAGTGACAGTTTGCAAGGGTGAATTACCTGCAGCATAGTGTCAATAGGTATAAATTACAATAGACTCAGGTGACAGCTATTCTAAGAAAGGGCTCCCTGTATGTTAAAAAGCTCAGTGGAGACAATGCAAGGGGAATAAAGGGATAAAACTAATCTGATCTAGACTGAGGACTTGTCAACACCAAAGACCTCCAAGAGAAGACTGGCTGAAACTTTGACTTCTGGGGGAGAAAACTGAGGGAACTGGAGAGAGGAAAGGCAGTGTGGCATTGTGGTTACAGCAGGGAGACTTTGTTGTCTTTGATTTTTAAGTAACCTTTGCGCCCAACGTGGAGCTCAAACTCATGACCCCGAGATCAAGAGTTGCATGCTCTATTGACCAAGCCAGCCAGGTGCCCCGAGACCTTGGTTTTGAATCTCAGCACCACCACTTACTGTGTGACCTTGAACAACTGAGATGACAATAACTACCTCACAAATCATGAGTGTATAAATGAGATAATAGATGGAAAGTCCTGCTCACAGTACTTGATACTTGGGAGCTATTTTTATTATGATCTGCCTAGATATATCTATTGCACTGCTTTTGTCGCTCCCTTTTTCTTTTATAAAAATGAGTGGCTATAGATCCAGGTCAGATAAAGGTAGGCTGCTAAGAGAGGTGAGCATGTGAGCAGTATTTATACAGTGAGGAAAGGAAAAGGTGGTATAATATTAATTAGGAAGGTAAGGGTAGCAATCATAGAATGTGAGAGGTTGAACCAGAATCACCACCTTGGTGGTATAGAGTGTAACATCAAAAAGACAGCAGAGTAGAGATCTATGAGGCATCAGAAATGCATGAACTAAAAAAAGGAAGACAGATGTTTTTGTTGGATTAGCATGAAAGGATAGGTTTCTGAACACAGCGAGAAAGCCAAGCCCAGGTAGTAATGCCCAAGACAGCTTATATTCACTTAGCAGTCTGGCAAAAAAGTTATTTTGTTGGCTGATGTCTTATCTGGATAGTTTCACCTCTCGAAAAATGCTATGTGTAACAGAAATAAATGGGAACAATGGCATTAATGATGCATGGAAAATGCAATGTGTTGGCAAGGAAATTGACATTAGTAGAGAACAAATTTCTTGATAAGTCTCGATTAAGTAGTAGTTTTGCACATGCGAAAGAGCAGTGAGTGTATAGCAACCAAAGATGCTTTTGCATCCAGAGAGAGGTTGTGTATGAGGCAGCCAATAGACAAGCAAGAACACAAAGAAAAAGAGTTTTCAAAGCATCACACTGTGATCTCATTCCTTTACTGTTGCCTTCCTTCCCAGAGAGGAACACACAGCAACACTGCTACATTTTGTGTTCACCTGAAAATATCACTAATTCCAATAACTGATGGAAATGAATCTTCTGTGCATCAAAACCCATAGAGGCAAAAGCTTAGAAGTACCCGGGCTATAGCCTCGCACAACACCAGGGGGCACCATTTACACTGTGTTCTTTGGGAGGAGGGGTCTTCACTTAGGACACAGGGCTTGCTGATAGGAGGCCCACAAAATATTCCCATTCAGCCTCTTTCCTCCCTCAATAATCTAATTTTAATCATGAAGAATCCTTGGAGTACCATCCCATGCGATATTTGAGTGAACCAATTTTATCATTAAAAGGGAGGTATGCATTTTATCTAACAGAAATTGCAATATCCTTGGATTACTTTCCAAAGGGTGGGGCTCTTATGGTGCTGTACGCTCAGCATACCCTAAAGATGTAGTTTCCATCAAATTTATACCGAAACAAGCAGGGCAGGAGGCCCACATATATATGGGTAGTGGAACATTAAAGATTCAACACTGCCTTTCTCTGTGCTGAATACCATTTAATGAGAAGTCTCAGAGGAAATATCCACATGCCCTGATTTCACAACTGGGAGCCTGGAAAACACAAGTAGGGGACAATTGAGCAGATGGATTGATATAATTAAAGGTATCGGGTTTTATGTTTTTTTAAAGACCCAGCTATGCAGGAGAAAAGGAGTCACCAGGAGGCTCAGTAATGCAACCATCCTGTGTGGGGTGATATTCACTTGTTCTCTTTCTTCTGGGGAATGGCTAACGTTAGCAGAACCCCGGCCACTGGCACTGGTAGTGTGGTCACATGGAGGAAGCACAGTAAGGAGCAAAGAGCCCCAGGTCCTTAGCCTATAACACCTCTCATCATCCCACCCCTGGACATGCTTTTGTCTCCACATAATCAGGGAGGGGCAGGGATCATCCTTGGGTTGGAACCTTCCTACAACACCAGAGAATGAGAATAGTTGTGTGAGAAGCTTTGCAGTAACAGATTTCTTTAAAAAAAAAAAAAGTATCAAATTGCTGACAATATTGACAACTTAATTAGGAAGATAGTGATAATTTAGTGAAAAAGAAAATGCTAATTGATAATGATAATTTTGCGAAAAACCAAATGGTATTTGAGATTGGATAGCACTTAATATGAATAGAATACATTTTGAGTAAGACAGATAAGACTACCATTTCTTTAGTTCTCATTTGATCTCCAAATTCCTTCCTTCCTTCCTTTTTTTAGAGAGAGAGAAAGAGAGCATGTGCGTGACCACGTGTGCATCAGTTGTTGGGGGGCAGAGGGAGAGGGGGAAAAGAGAATCCCAAGCAGGCTCCACACTCAGCAGAGAATCCAGTGCTGGGCTTGATCCCACAACCCTTGAGATCATGACCTGAGCCAAAATCAAGAGTTGGATGCTTAACCAACTAAGTCACCCAGGCACCCCCACTTCATATTGTATTAAATTATTTTGTAATTTGCCTGTTTATATGTCCACCTTTCCTGCTACACTACAAACTCTGTCTTATTTGTGTTAGGATATCCCAATAGTGAGAATTGGATGAGGAGCTGGAAAATTGGTATCTCCTGAGCACAGCATGGGATAGTTGGTTAATAAAATGTCTGATGCATAAATGAATGAATGAATCAATAGTACACAATTTCTAAGAAAACGCCTTACACGTAAAGTATAATGTGATCTACAATAAGCTAAAATATCATTACCAATAAGCTTAAAAGCTTTAAAGACCAAAAAAAATCCCCCAAAGAATGAAAATATGACACTCAAGATTCAAGAAATTTTGTAGATGTTCTTGAGAGAGCACAAAACTTCATTTCATGGGCAAGTCCTTAGATTGATGCCATGGAAATTGATGCCATACTAGAAGATTCCTCCCTTTTAGCACATACCTCATTTCAGGCAAATGGTACTATCTATACCTACTTCTGATTTGAGCATGTCATGGTTACATAAAATGATTGCTACTGCAATAGTATTTGCTGATATGTTGAGTTCAGTGAAATCACTGGTAGTGAGAAGTGAGGAAACCCATCAACAAATTCAGTATGCGGATTTATTGTGTTTAGATCTTAGAATTGCAATAATAGAGAGTACTATTGGGGTTTCTTTTGATAAGTATTTGAATACCTACTATATACCTTGGAGGAAGTTACATATTCTTACAAAACTACCTCTTTTCTATTAAGGAGTTCTCAGCCTGGTGACCGGGGTCATAGCCTTAGAGACACCCCTCTTGGTTTCTCAATTTGATATGCAAAGTTTGGCTGCCTAGTTGATGGCCTCTCCATTCATTGAGAGTCAGCATTTTAATTTGATTTGGAATAAGAACTGGTAAGCAGCACTTGGTTCTTCTAGTCTAGAAACCTTTTTTCTTTCTGTCCATTTTTTTTTTTCCTGAAATCTTTGTGACCTATTTACCTGCATTCTGTGCTTAGAAAGCAGGGCAACTTGTAGGCATCTAGTTAACGTCTGAGGAGTGTGTTAACAATAGTGTTTATTCATATGGTAATTGTAAAATCATATATTTTTAACTGCTTCAAAAATTGTTGAACATTTATACTCTCTGGGGCTATATTTATATCAATTTATGAAATCTTCATAATGAGAAAATTTCAATGATAGCTATAAACTTGGACTTTTCCATATAGAGGAAACACTGAGAAAATGATAGACATCTATTTCTATCTATTGCTTGAAAATAATTTTTACTTGTCTTGAGAAGGCTAATAATCATTTATTTGTGGCATAATATAGTAGACATGAACCAGGGCTTTGGGAACTGAAAAACATGGGTTCAAATTCCAGCTTACTTAATAGCTACTTGTATTAATCAGGGCACACCAATTGCTCCAAGAAACAATCCCAATTTCTTAATGGCTACATGCAATAGAAATTTTTTTCCCTGTCACATTAAGACCCTATGGGGGGTAGTGGGAGCTGTGCTCCACACAGCCATTCCGGATCCAGGCCATTCCCTAGGACCCCCGGAGTCCTCTACTGGATCCTCTGTATCTGGCCAGCAACCGAGGGAAGAGAGAACATGCAAGGGATTGTATGGGAGAAATTTTTAGGGGCCAGTCCTGAAAGTTATCTCACTTTACCCATTTCCTGGGCCAGGATCAGTCACAGAGCTTTGCTTAAGCACAAGGCAGGATGGAAAATATGGTCCAGGAGGAGATGAAAATAGGGTCTGGTGAACGCAGAACTAAATATCTGCCACACCGCTTCATCTCCCACCAGCCAAAATTTCATCATATTTAAAATAGTAAATTATACGTATTTCATAGAGTTATGAGGGTTCAATAATATGTTTGTAAAGCATGAAGTAAATGCCTGACATGCAGCAGGTGATCAAAACATACTACTTCTTATTATGGCTGTTTTCCAGGAATTTGACTCCACAGCTGATTGAAATTTCTTAGGAAGCTAATCCCATTAAACTATGAAAGATACTGAAATAATTTTTCAATCAAACTAACAATATTAAGACTCTTTTGTTATCTCTATTTCTAGCCAGAACACACTTTCACGTTGACATTATGAATTCAATCATGTTTCTTTTACCCTTTGTCATTTTTCCCCCTCTAACCCTAATTCTCTAACTCAGGGTTTCTCAATCTTAGCACAATTGATATTTTGAGCCTGATAATTCCTCCTTGTGGGGACTGTACTGGGCATTGTAGGATGTTGAGCAGCATCCCTGGTTTCTACCCTCTGGATGCCAGTAGCACCCTCATCCTCAGTAGTAACAAAATTGGTTCCAGACATTGCCAAATGTCTCCTGCTGGGGGTTAGGGGATCTCTCAGTTGAGGACTACTTTTCAATCCTTTGTTTAGCATCCTTTTACTCTGTTACCACATTGACTTATTGTGGGGAGGTCTGAATTTTAATTTAAAAATTTCAGCAATAGGGTGAAATAAGTCAATCGGAGAAGGACAGACATTATATGGTCTCATTCATTTGGGGAATATAAATAATAGTGAAAGGGAATATAGGGGAAGGGAGAAGAAATGGGTAGGAAATATCAGAAAGGGAGACATAACATGAAGACTCCTAACTCTGGGAAATGAACTAGGGGTGGTGGAAGGGGAGGAGGGCGGGGGTGGGGGTGAATGGGTGACGGGCACTGAGGGGGGCACTTGACGGGATGAGCACTGGGTATTATTCTGTATGTTGGCAAATTGAACACCAATAAAAAATAAATTCATTATTAAAAAAAATTTCAGCAATAATATTCATCAGACATACACCTAAAAAGCCACCCTAAGAGTACTGACAGTACTCACTGACAGTCTTCCTTTGCTTACTTATTTTCAGAATGGCAAAAACAATTTGAATCACTTCTGATACCTCTGTTGGACCCCTAACAATTTTCTCCCTATCTGGATTGACTTGCAAATTCTTCCACTGCTGTGGGAAGAAGAAATACTATATTAAGAGGCATGAGGTTGCTCCAGTTAATCCATTCAATTCATTGTTTTACTGAGCACCTACTGCTAGCTCAGCATACTGGGATCAAGCAATCCAATCATGCCATCTTGAACTTTTTACAGAGCTTATGGGAGCCATTTCAAATCTTCCAAACCAATGGCAAGTAAAGAGTCCCCACGTCCCTACTGTAGCATTACAGGGGAAGGAACAAGGGATGAGAAGCAGGAGACTTCAAGTTCAAACTTAGACTGTGCTGTTTCCTGGTTGTATTGTATTATTTGTTTGTTTGTTTGTCTTTTTTAAAGATTTTTTATTTTATTTACTCCTGAGAGACACACAGAGAGAGGCAGAGACACAGGCAGAGGGAGAAGCAGGCTTCCTGTGGGGAGCCTGATGCAGAACTCGATTCCAGGACCCTGGGATCACGACCTGACCTGAGCCAAAGGCTTAACCATTGAACCCCATTGTCCCCCTGGTTGTATCGTTGTGGGAAAATCCCTGAAGCACATCTGTTCCTCAGTTAACTACTGTGCACAGTGAGGAGAATAATGCCTCCTCATAGAATGTGGGAGGGAAGTGAGGGGAGTTTTGAGAACACTCAGCATTTAGCATACACTCAATGAATGTGAACCGGATTGGAATCAGAACACCGTCATTAACATCCTCCCGATGTTCGCTTCCCTTGCGTTAGCTCCCCTGGCCTCACCATGTCCAGGATCACGTGGACTGTTTAGGGCAAAGACTGCAAGGTAAATACAGACACTTACTGTCCTTATAAAACACCCACCTGCTTCCCTAACACATACAATTGGAAAGTGTGGATGCGGATGGCATCTTTTGTGTAGATAATATTTGGATCATTGTGGAGAAAACAGATCAGGGGTTGGTTTTCCTATGTCTTACGTATATATCAGTTTATGCAGTAAGTCAATAAATCAGTAACTATATCAGGTCCTCAATACCTAATATCTCCTTAGCGAAGTCAATCAGGCCAGAAGATAGAGGATATAATGTGAATTTTTTTTTTAATTTCCCTTCGAAAATAATTCCCAAACCCAGTTGACTGATGCCTGGCGGGTGGTTTTGCTTTGTTATGAGTATTTCTGGAATCATTATAGGGGACTTATACCTGGAATGTGCAAGGTCATTGGAATCTTCCCAGAGGAGGTGTGGACCAGAAGAGGAGGCAGAGGCACCCCCTGGCCTGGACAGTAGGTGGTGGGTGAGGAGGGGATAAACAAATGAGCATCACTGAAGGGAGCAAAGGAAAACTGTGGGCTCAGAAGCCAACCAGGCCAGGCCCTCAAGACCAGAGTTTATCTTCGACTCTTAAAGACGGTGTGCTGAAGCAGGGCTGGAGCAGCACAAACAAAAGCCATCCTGGCATCCTGTCTCTGTAGAGGGCTGCTGTCTTTCCCCCGGAGTGACCAATGCCCCTGAAGCACCACATAAACAAGTCTTTTTACCAAACATGAACCAGGGGTCGAAATGGATCCCCTCGCCCTCTTGTGCTGGCACCACTTTGCGGTCAGGTGATAAGAGGGATCTCCAGTCACCAGGGATGTTCTTGTGGTTAGGGAACGATGGGGGCCAGCAGGCTCACCGCGGCACCAAGCCTGGTCCCTTGGGTCTGCTGGCCTTGCTGACACTTTGGGCAGAGCTCCCCCGCCACCCCCCAGGATGGCGACTGCAAACTCAAGCCAGCGCCCAGGAGCAAGGGTCCTGGCTTGAACAGCTATTAATTAGGGTAATGATTCCCAGGGCTGCAATTACAAACCCAAAGATCCACTTAGCATCTCTTCTTGAATCTCCTGTTTCTGTAATGCTCATGTCCCTAAAAGATTCATTTGCAACCACTTACTGATTGCATTTACTCCGGTATATTGTTTCGGATGGACGGACGGAAAGCCGATACGGAATATTGACCTCAGCAGCATCCTGTGATTACTCGGGCTGCCCCAGCTATCATTAACCACCCCACTTTATTTTCTGAGTGCCACAAACACTGCTGGTGACAGATCTGTGACCTTTCCCCTAGAAATGTTATGAACCGAATGTGCTGCAGAAATGACAGGAGGGATGGGTGTCAAATGGCTGTTTAAATGCTACGTCAGCACCCACAGCTACGGTCTTGGGTTCTGACGTTAGAGGACATTTGGGTGGGGGGCTGTTTGCTCTCCACCTGAAGGAAATAACCAAAAATCAAGCAAGAAGAGTGGAAGCTATAGGCCATCCCCTGCCTACAAAAAGAGACACCTCAAACTAGCGCTCAGGAGTCTTACCTTTTTTACTATTTTATTTTAAATCGGAACAGAAATCTCAGTTTAAGTTATCAAAAAAAAAAAAAAAAAACCACCCAAAAAGCCAAACCCACCCAGATTCAAAGTATATTTTGAGCATACGATTGAAAATGCAATTAAATAAACACTGCAGAATTCTCTTATAATCTGATGGTACATATATTTAGGTCAAATGAACAAATCCAAGTATTGTAGGTCAAATAATGATTCCTGGACCTTGAGAACTGCATGCAGGGGAAGAAGCTGTGTCCCTGGGTTAAACAAGAGTGAATCCAGCTCCCTCCTCCTGCCCCACACCTACACTGAGTAACTTCCCAAAGAGTTTCCCAAGGACCTGTTCTTACAAAAAGGCTGAATCCTGGCTGCACATTAGGCTCAACTAGGGAGGTTGTAAAAGGTACCAGTGTCAGGGCTGACCCTGGACCCTCTAAATTGGAACTCTATGATGGGACCTAGAAATTGACATTTTCTGCAAGGCTTCTGGATGATTCTGATGGGCAGCCCTGCTTGAGAGCCACCACTGTCATTACAGGGATAGAAAGTTGCCACTCGGGTTGAAATTAAGAGGGTCTGATTTAATCTATTGAAAGAACTTGCTATTTTCTTGTTAGAGAAAATAGTGAGGAAAAAATGAGAAAATTCTACAAATGAAAAATACCTGATGGAAATCCTTTAAAATAAACGAGGACAGTCCAAACTGCCAATCCTACAAGTAAGATTTCCCCCATGTAGTGGATTTACTTAAATATAGTACAAGTAGGTATCAATTTAGCCAAAGACCTTAATCTTTAGAATCTGTAGAGGTTCTACCTGTACTCGGCTGTGGTTTCTGGAGGAGGAGATGAAAGGAAAGAAAATAAGAGAGATAGAAATTGGATTTTGAAATTCTACGGCGAATAATTTCATGGCTTATGCTCTGGCACGGGGGCAAAGTATTTAAATGCTATCAAATGTTTAAGTTGCAGTAATTCAGAAATTGTATACTTTCAAAAAGTTATGGCCATCTGTCAAATACAGTAAATGCAGGGAGAAGAAGAATAGCATACGGGCTTAAGCCCACGAGGTACTCTCCCTTTTAACATTTATATCCACAAATTAATACTGAAATCTGAGGGACATTTCTCACCCAGCAGTAAAAGAAGAGTCATCTTCACCTTTTTGTACCAGAACGTACTTCTCTGACCACAGAAACAACAGTGCTTGCTTTTACAAAATTGGAAGAGAAAGGGAGGAAATGGACAATTTCTGAATGGTCCATTTCTAGGAAGGTATGAATTTGCCATTCTGCTAACACGCTCTAGGTTGGTGAGGTGTGGATCGGAGTTTGGAACCCCACCCCCCACCCCAAAACCCAGTGTAAGGTAAGAGCTTTACATTCAGTGCCCTTGCTCCTTTTGTGTATATTTTGGAGGTTCTTTCCTGGACGTGACCTAGACAATGCAGAACTAAGCGGAAGTTGCAAGGCTGCTTTGAAATGTGCGGTTAGATTGTATTTGTGAGCGTTTGATGTTCTTCTTTAATAACCTCAAGTAAAAGGCTGAATGCATTCAACAACAGTAGCTGAAAAAAGTGCAATGAGTCATATTATAGGAAAATGGAGAAAAGGATACAGGACTCTCCACTGAACACAATCCTATATTGTAGGCAATCTGTGATAACACACTTTTCATTTCAGCTCAGTCCCATAAAATTACCACTAACATTACAACTCATGCAGAACACAGATAAATGTAAAAATGTCACAGAATTCTTCCAGATGGGACTTTTAGTTCCACTAGATCACCATCTACTTTTTTACTTGTCTAATATTTCATTACAACCTTCCATAAGTTAATTTTCTTTCCACTGACCATGTAAATCACAAATCAATTTTCATTTAAAATGCCTGACTACAGATTGCTCCTGAAAGCTCAGAGCATATGCTTCAGTGAACTTCTCCAACATCCTTAATGTACATTAGAAAAATGTTGTGTTTTTAAAAGTCTTTTTAAAAGAAGAATTAATTTTACATTAAAATCTAGCATGAGACCCGAGGTATCCTATTTTCCCCCTAAAATGCAGATGTAGTTGGAAGGCATGAAATCACATGTGGTCAAATTCTGACATGACAAAACCGACGAATCTGGCAACATTTTAGACCCGCAAAGAGTACAGCACATTTGCTAAGGAACACACGTGGGCACACATATGTATGACATACAGAGGTGTGTGGCTAAACTGTCTAGTTTTATTTATTTATTTTTTTTTAATTTTTTTTTAAATTTTTTTTAATTTATTTTATTTATTTAGTCACAGAGAGAGAGAGAGAGGCAGAGACACAGGCAGAGGGAGAAGCAGGCTCCATGCACCGGGAGCCCGACGTGGGATTCGATCCCGGGTCTCCAGGATCGCGCCCTGGGCCAAAGGCAGGCGCCAAACCGCTGCGCCACCCAGGGATCCCTAAACTGTCTAGTTTTAAAAAAGTAAAATTATAGGTCAAATTTTAGATAAAGTCTTTGGATCTTTCATATGGGATTATTCCGCAAATGTTTCAATGTGGCAATTTTGCCTGGATGGGAAGGTGCAGTGCAATCTGGGTTTCTCATTAATGGAGAAGAAGGAGTTGAAACTCAGTGCACTGAGATTTTCTTAGAAGTATTCAGACCAGGGCACCTGAGTGGTTCAGTGGTTGAGCATCTGCCTTCGGCTCAGGTCGAGATCCTGGGGACCATGGATCGAGTCCCCGATCGGGCTCCCTGTAGGGCCCCTGCTTCTCCCTCTGCCTGTGTCTCTGCCTCTTTCTGTGTGTCTCTCATGAATAAAATTAAAAATCTTTAAAAAAAAAAGAAATATTCAGACCAAACAGGCCATCTTATGCTTTTTGCATGAGAGTGTAAAATATCCCGATTAAAACAATAACATGGGAGGGAGTTGTGCAGTTATAGACAAAAACATCATTATGAAACAGGCCTCTTTTCAGGTCTTAGCTCCTTAATTAAACGATTATTACTTTAGTGATATTCTGAATTGAAGAAATTGGTTTTTTTTTACATGTGGTAATATTCCTAATTTCTCCCAAGAGCCTGTGAAACTCAAAGTGCTTTAAAGTTGTTGGGTTTTTTTTTTAAGCCTTAAGGGGAATTTTTAAACATTTTTATGTGAACATAGTATTGAAATATTTCAGGTGAAAAGTGCTTTGAGTTCTCATGTTTAAAATGTAGTTGACAGATGACTGGAAATAAGTATATCATATGGTCACATAATATTCTAGAACATTCAGGACGCAAGAACCAACATGGAAGCCTGTCCCAGGTCTCAGAGACAACACTTCACTTACAGATGCAGTCACGTTTACTGAGAGACACCCAGAATTTCTGAAAAGCTGTGATGGTGGATGGGCCTTTCCTTTTTCTGTACCATGTGAGTAAATCTACTCTGTGATAGACTCTTGGGACTGATCAACCAGTATCATTTTTCAGTAGCAGGGATGGCTTTTTTTGTTTGCTTATATTTCAGAATATTAATGACTCTCCTGGCCAATAGTTATATATTCAGGTTGCTAGTCGGGATAACGTAAGGCATGTATCTGTGGTTCTAAGATGTTTGTGCTGAGACCCTTGCTAACTTCTGCTCTACATCCTCTCTTCGTCCCCATGAAGCAGGTACTTCAGCTGAAGACACACCTGAGCACGACCCTGGCCAGGAATGCCGATGGCTGGATGATTTCCACCGCTACTTTTCCTATTTTTAATTCTCGTTTAAGTGAGGAGATGCAATAACATTAGTGTTTTGAACTGCAAATACTCTCAGACCAAGCAAGCCCCTGGCGGTTGGAAGAGCACTACCTAGGAAACACACACCTTTCTGACTGGAATTTGGCCAGACGTTTAATGCTATTTTATGAGCCACTCATTAATCTCCCGAAAAAGTGGGCAATATGGTTTTACGAGCACCAATGACTTTATGATTTTGAGGGGCTTTTGTACACCTGCTCTTTCCTTTGAGGTGAGCTTATCCTGTATTTTGCTCTCCCCCGGAGTGGAGGGCTGACTGTGCGGATTATGAAAATGATAAACAGGACAAAACCTGTTGGTAAAGTGTAACTCTGCTAAGTGTAGTCTACGCTTTCTTCTTACGATTTTTAATTTATTCATTTGAGAGAGAGAGAGGCAGAGAGAGGCGGAGAGAGGTGGAAAGAGACAGAGAGAGCACAAGCAGGAGAGGGGCAGAGGGAGAGGGAGAAGCAGACCCCCCTGCTGAGCAGGGAGCATGACACTGGGCTGGATCCCAGAAACCAGAGACTATGATCTTAGCCAAAGGCAGACACTTAATCATCTGAGCCATCCAGGCACCCCTAGTGTAGTTCACACTTGACAAACAATGCCATCTATTGCACATGAAGAGGTACCAGAAATGTCTATGAAATATATTAGGCATGTAAGATTGGACAGAAATGGTAAAGTGGGGAACAAGCTTACTTCTTAAAATATAACTTGAAGCCTTCAGTAATAAAAATTTAGACTAGAGTAAAACAAGAGCTAGAGCATAGCATTTACTAGAAAAATAAACACCATCCTTTAAAGGCTTTGAGAGTGGTTTCTACCAGACCAAAGCATGGACATGGTACAAACATTTGTGGCATTCAAAACGGAAAATAAAGCAATGCCCTGGCCTGGAGGAAATTCTTATGATTCAGAGAGGTGCTTAGCTAGCTCTCCAAGGTAGGGAACATTTCAAGATTGAGAAAAATGCCACAAAGGAAAAGAGAACTATTGTCTAGGCCCTGAATCTCTTCAGAGGGTCCTTCCAGTGGATTCCAACAGTCAGTATCCCAGTGAGTGGGCCACTGCTTGAAAATCTTCTTCAAGGAAAGCTTTCATTTTATCTATAGGTAAATATATAGGTATATGAATATATCCATGTATGCATATATGTTTTTAAGACTTTATCTATTTATTTATGAGAGACACACAGAGAGAGGCAGAGACACAGGCAGAGGGAGAAGCAGGCTCCCTGTGGGGAGCCCGATGCGGTACTCGATCTCAGGACTCCGGAATCATGCCCTGAGTCAAAGGCAGATGCTGAACCACTGAGCCACCCAGGTACTCCAAATATATTCTTTGTTTAGGGAAATCTTTAATTGTAATGGAAGTCAATAGGGAAAGAACTTTGCACTGAAGGAATTTCTTTTGTGACACATAATGCTAGTGTTCACCTCTATGTGTAACACAGTTGTATGTACCTGAAAATGTGAGTCCAACTGCAATTTTACCTATAATTGTACCTATAATATTTACCATTTGCAGACCATGAAGCAGAAATAAGGCAATTTCTGAAGTGTACATTTTCTCCTTAGGTTATTTGGTTATTTGGAATATACCTAAATGTGATTAAGCAATATCAGTGAGAAGTCAGTTCATTGTTGTCTCAAAAATGCTTCTTCAATGACAATGAGATACCACTTCGTACCTGTTAGAGAATTATTATCAAAACAATATAAGAAATAAAAAACAGAATTTGGCAAGTATTGGAGAAGATGTGGAAAACTGTAACCCTGTGCATTGTTGGTGGGAATGTAAAATGGTGCATTTGCTAAGAAAAATGGTATGGCGACTCCTCAAGCAGCTAGCGTAGAATTACCATATGATCCAGCAATTCTATTTTCGGGCATATACCCCAAAGCATTGAAAGCAGGGGCAAATAGATTATTTGTACACCCACATTCATGGCAGCATTATTTGCTGTAGTCAAAAGGTGAAAGCAACCCAACTATCTATTGACAGATGAATGAATAAACAAAATGTGGCATATACTTACAATGGAACATTATTCAGTATTTAAAAGGAAGGAAATTCTGACACGTGCTACAACATGGATGAATCTTGAAGACACTATGCTAAGTGAAATAAGCCAGTCACAAAAGGACAAATGCTGTATGATTCCACTTAATGAAATGCCCATAGTACTCAGATTCATAGAGCCAGAAAGTAGAACAGTGGTTGCCGGGGGTAATGGAGTTATTCTTAATGGGGACAGAATTTCAGTTGTTAGAGATGAAAAAGTTGTAGAGATGATTGCATGATCATGTGCTTAAATCTATTTAATGCCCCTGAATAGGGGTTAAAGTGGTAAATTTTATGTTATATACATCTTAACCATAATAATAATAATAAAAAAACAAGGGAGGAGGAACATAGGATCTGGGAGTATTACAAAGATTGCTTCAACTGTATTTGTAAGATTTTAAAGAAGCAATATGAAGCAAGAAGGGAAAATGTTAGAATTTGATAGAACACAGGTACACAGGTATTTACTGTATTCCTCTGTTACGGTTTGAATATTTAAAAAAATATTAGGAATTTCTAAAATGCAGAATTAATTCAGAATTAATTTCACATCCTTAATAGATACAAAAATGCATTAAATTAATAAATTAAAATTTATTTTAAAATCAAAAATGCAAAATATCCTAAAAATAGAAACTGAAACTATCTTCCATGTTTTTCTGAAACCAAGAAATTTCTTAATTTATTTGTGATCCTTGCTGGTTACTTATTTTTGAGATGAAACTTTAGCTGAATAATCTTGGGCATCCACACAGAATTTGGTTTATTGAATAAGAACCACAGAAATAACTATCACCCAAGAATATCCCAGAAGGCTACAATATTAGTATTTGCTCTCTTTCTAAAAGTTTCCAATAATTCCACAAAGATTGCTTAAAGATTTCTGAAAGTTCCAGAAAAAAAATTCAATTTAAATCACAACCAAATTTGGGATGCCTGGGTGGCTCAGTGGTTGAGCATCTGCCTGTGGCTCAGGGCGTGATCCCAGGGTCCTGGGATCAAGTTCCACATAAGGCTCCCCACAGGGAGCCTGCTTCTCCCTCTGCCTGTGTCTCTGCCTCTCACTGTGTCTCTCATGAATAAATAAGTAAAATCTTTTAAAAAATCACTACGAAATTTAATTGAATGCTTGAAATGTTTAGGAATCATCTATCTGCTGAGGATTAATTATTCAGACTTGAGCCACCTAGAGAAATTGATAAAAGGGGGAGGAAGAAACTTTTCTTTTCTTTTTTTTAATACGTTTTTTTTTAAATTTTTATTTATTTATGATAGGCACACAGTGAGAGAGAGAGAGGCAGAGACACAGGCAGAGGGAGAAGCAGGCTCCATGCACCGGGAGCCCGACGTGGGACTCGATCCCGGGTCTCCAGGATCGCACCCTGGGCCAAAGGCAGGCACTAAACTGCTGCGCCACCCAGGGATCCCCAGGAAGAAACTTTTCATGGAAAAATATCTAAATATCTTTTCAGTCTAAGTGACTATAATGGACAACCTTCCTGCTTCTAATATATAGAAATTATGCCAAAAATATGTCAAAAATGTGAATATACAGGCAGAAATGGAAACCCTTAGGCATCAGAAATCAAGAATAGCAAGACCACTAACTGACACCTTGGCCCTTTGAGGATAGACATGGGTTAGGCCTGGTCAGCCTGAGGCTAATATTTGGTCACCAAAATAGGGACAGGATCTGAAGCTTTGGGCCCATGTGAGAATAGCTGTTTGAACTAAGCCCCTTCTAAAAATTCAGAACCATGAAAGGGCTGCCTCAACAGTGAAAAGAGATGAGGTAAACCCCATTCACTAGCCCAAGGAATTAAGAAAACGATGTTTTTTTTTCTGTTAAAGACCTCAGGTAGGGAAAATCATATGTGCGCATACTTCCTAATATAGTCAAAATTTATACTATGTCTGCGGTGCAGATATCTCCAAGTAAAGAGATAATTTATGAAATTTTTTGGGCATTTGGCACAAGCAGATAAATATTTAGTAATACTTATACAATCCAAAGTTTAAAGGACTCATAGAAAAACTGCTTGTATTTCAAGTGAGTTCAAAACCAAAAAAAATTCTTACCACATATAGACATATTACACTATGAGTAGGAGAATGGCAGCAATCTTTAACTAGCTCCTCATGTACTTAAGCTAAAAAGCAGTCTGAAGAAGATTATAAAATGAACATATTGAAAGTCACTAAAAAGAACCTAGGAAAAACAGAAACCATAACAGAAAAAAGAGAAAACTTCTAGTAGTGAAAAATACAGTCTTTAAAATGAAAAATTAAAAGTGAAACATAAGGTTAAACATAACTGCAGAGAGAATTAGAAGACTGGATGATCAATCTAAGGAAATCACATAAAAATGCAGCACAAAATATAATGAGAGAAAATATGAAAGGCTCAGAGACATGAAAGACAGTGGACATGTAATAGGAGTTCCTGGAGAAAAGGACTGCAAGGCTGGAGGAGAAGAAGTAATGACTGATATGTCAGGAATCCCAAGTGCCAAAGCAAGGTAAATAAGAATAAATTCATTTTAAGGTTTTTCACAGTATAACTGGTGAATTCCAAAGACAAAGAGAAAAAAATCTTAACATCGGACATGATTTAAAAAGCATTTTATCTGTGAAGGAATGACAATTTAAATTGACAATATATGGGGCACCTTGGTGGCTCAGTGGTTGAGCATCTGCCCTTCAGCTCAGGGCGTGATCCCGGGGTCCTGGGATCGAGTCCTGCATTGGTCTCCCCTCAGGGAGTCTGCTTCTCCCTCTGCCTGTCTCTCCCTCTCTCTCTATGTCTCTCATGAATAAATAAATATCTTTTTTTAAAAAAACTGACAACATATTTTTTATCAGCACAAAATAGAGCCCAGGAGATAATTTCTTCATCTGCTGAAAATATTAACTATGAACCTAGAATTCTAAATCTAGCTAAATTGTAGAAAATAAAGACAAAAGGGGCATTTTAAACAAATGAAACTCAGTTTATCATTCAAAGACCTTCTTAAAAGAATCAGAACGCTCTGAAAAGAAGGAATAGGTTAAAAGACATAATGAAGTGTAAAGAATTTTGCAAAGATAATGAAAGCTAAGACAGACTGTGAATGCAACAGTATAAAGAATAACTAATGCTGGAGGGTAGTAGGCTAGAAGATGGAAGGAGGTGATCAGAAAGTTGCAATGTTTTTTAGGAGGAAAGATGAGCATACTGATATCACACCTTAAAACACATGTTCCAAACATATAGGTAACAAACAAAAGAATAAAAATAGATGTTTAACTTCTAATTCAAGAAAAAGAAAACTCAACAAATCCATTAGAATGCAAGAAAGGAGAAAAAGGGAAGAAAAAGCATGATGAAAAACCCCACAAAATAAGATGATCAAAATAAATTCTATGAGATTTTTTAAAATTGTATTTATTTATTCATTATAGACATAGAAAGAGAGAGAGAGAGGCAGAGACACAGACAGAGGGAGAAACAGGCTCCATGCAGGGAGCCCGACGTGGGACTCAATTCCGGGACTCCGGGATTGCGCTCTGGGCCAAAGGCAGGCGCCAAACCACTGAGCCGCCCAGGGATCCCCTAAATTCTAATAATTACTCTTTACATGTATCAACATGGACAAACATCAAAAGTAAAGTGTTGAAAGAAAGAGGCAAGATACAAAAATATATCTAGAGTATGCTACCATTATGTAAAATGTTAACACAACCAGAATACTACTATATATTTATAGTAAACTCTATACTGTATATTTCATGTACATATGTATACAAAATACATATATAAAACCACATATATTTAGTAAATTTATAAACATTACATGCACTGGCAGAGTAGTGGTTATTTCTAGGAGGGGTAATGCTGTGGAATGACTAGGGGGAAGAAGAGGAGGATTTTAGCATTATTTAAAATATTTATTTTGTTTTTTTAAGATAAAAGATCTCAAGCAAAGGTGGCAAAATGTTAATAGTTGTTAATTCTAGATCATTTTATTGTGTATATATATATATTCTCTGTATTTCAAAGTACAAAGTATAATATTTTTTAAAAAAGAAAGAATTTTAGATTCTGATCACTGGAAGTTGTTACAAAAATTTTATCTTTTTTTAAAAAAAGATTTTATTTGTTTATTCATGAGAGACACACAGAGAGAGGCAGAAACATAGGGAGAGGGAGAAACAGGCTCCCCAAAGGGAGCCTGATCTGGGGACTCGATCCCACACAGGATCATGCCCTGAGCCGAAGGCCAGTGCTCAACCACTGAGCCACCAAGTGCCCCTTTATCCTTTATATATATACAAATAAAAATCCCGAGCAGTTCCTAAACTACAGCAGAAAACCTACAAAATTTATCTTTATTTTTGTTACCAAACTCAGATCTCTTGTGATTTTTCTGCTTGAGGGTCCAAAACTTAAGTGTATGCTAATTATTTTCATTTTAAATGGACACAACTTTTAGTTAGTGCCACATGTATATGGGATTTGGGGTGCTTCTCCAGACTGGGCCAATGCTATCCAATAGAAATACAATGCAAGCCATAATGTGAGCCACATACATCATTTAAAATTTCCTAGTATCCATATTTAAAAAAATAAAAAGGAACAAGTGAAATTAATTTTCATAATATATTCTATTTGATCTAATGTATCCAAAATATTTTCTCAACATATTACCAAGATAAAAACACTGATGCGACACTTGCAACTGTGTGGATTTTACATCTATAGTGTATGGCCATTTGGACTAGCCACATTTCAGAGGCCCCATAGCCACATGCAGTTCACGGCTATCATCTTGGACTTTGCAACTCTAGGTAATAAAAGTATTTTTGTTTGTGGTTTTGCTTTCCATAGTTTCTGTTACCCACAATCAGCCACAGTCTGGAAGCAGATGATCCTTCTTCTGACATGACGTCACAAGTTCAATAGTCAATGGTCAGTGGGGCCTACATTATTCATCTCACTTTATCTCATCCATCACATAGTATTTTCACATCTCACGTCAGCACAAGAAAGACAAGCACGGTACGATGAGATATCATGAGAAAGAGACCACATTCACACAATTTTTATTACTATACAATATATTGTTATCATTGCTCTGTTTTATATTACTATTGCTGCTGATCCCTAATTGTGCCTAATTTGCAAATCAGACTTCACCGTAGGTATGTACATATAGGAAAAAGCGTTGAACATATAGTGTTTGGTACCATCACATTGAATCCTTAAACAACACTGGAAAATACCTGAGGAAAGTGGGTCTCAGAGATCAGAGCACCCTACCTAGGTCAAAGGACTAGCAAGCTGTAGGGCTGGAATTAAACCAGGCCAGAGGACTCCCAGCTCACTCTGTTAACTGTGTCCAACAGTTGCCCCTGGGCCAAGACTTTCTCCTGAGCAAGCATCTCTTGACCATTCAGCTTCTATATTCACCAAGCACCTCGAATCTTATTATCAACCAGGCGTGAGGGTTTTTCAGTTGGGTAAGCGCCCCTCCCCCCCAATCTGGTCCCAGAAATGGTGCCAAGCACACCTCTCTTTTTTGCCCATCTCCTATCAAGGGGCGGGAAAATAGGATCTAATATTTGCTCTGACTCCGTATCTCTTCAAAATGAGGCAAGACGCAGGAGAGCAGCACCTTGCAAAAGAAAGGGACAGGCTGATAGCATTCAGCTCAGCACGCTCTAGCATTTTCCATCCTTTTGTCTATATCCATTGTTCGACTACTTGACAAACTTCTATTTCTATCCTCTCCATAAAAGTCTCCCTAGTTGGGGAAGTCGTGCACCTTTCATGGTTTCATAATAAACTGGAGGTGAGTACCAGTACAGAATCAAAGGAAATAAAACTCTAGTTGCTGCTGCTGCGAGGGCTGCCTTTTGAACGTGGCTTATACAATATTTCATCTGTGCTGACACCTTTCACTCTCAATTATTTGGCTGCTGTCAAAACAAATCAATCAAATTATAGCACTGTGTCTTCATGTTACCGTTCCATTGTAAGTTAGCGACATTAGCTTTGAGATATATAGAAGTATAAATTTTATCTCTATTATTTATTTAATGCAACTTTCTCCCATGTGAGTTATTTTCCAAACACAGCAAACTCAAATTATCTTATGTCAAATGTTGAGTATATATATGTTGTGCTAAGAATTTCTAAAATAATGGCACACAGGGGAACCGAGATGCGTAAGAATGTTTTAATGGGCCTGCGTATTTGTGCTAATTCTAATCTGGTGACAAATGGCAAGTGTACTAAGGTTTTTTGTTTTGCTTTGTTGTTGTTTTTTTTTCTTTAAGTTTTGGCTAGAAATTTGGTGAGCATGGTTGATTAATATAATTGGGGAGATGATGACACTAAACCAAAGGAAACGGTAACATGGAACCAAAAGACATTCGGAGGCTAATCTCGCTAGCAACAAGACATGATTTCCCCCAGATAAACAATTTCCAAAAAATAAAATTCTATTATCTAAACTACAGTTTTTCCCAGGCACAGATCTACTCTTCTAGCCATACCCCAGCACCAGGGCCAAGCACAACATGCTGCTTCCCCTGCCCTGCCTGACTACAGTGGGCATGACCCAAAGTGCATTAAAAAGAAGAATGGCAGGGGGATAAAAGACTCAAACATTTTCATTTTGAGACTTTAAGACTACAACTACGTTTTTAAATAATAGATTTAAATCAATGGAGTTACTTTTTCAGCAAAAGAGCAACACTGTTGAAGCTTTTATGTACACGCTCTTAAAATAGCTTCTTTACACACGGAAACTTGGCATGTCTTCAGAAGATAAAGAGCAGACCGGCAGATACAATTTGTTGGCTCCTTCTCGTGGCACTCTGGCTATGTAAGGGGTAAGCAATAACCAAAAGTCTCCAATGTGAATGTGTAGATTATGTCCAATGGAAGAATCTAAACACGAAGAATCGCAGAAGCCCCAGGCTAAGCTGGTACAGAATAGTCGTGCGTGTTGGGAGCTCCCCCTCCGTCTCTGCTGTGCCTACATCTTGCTCTTCCAACGGCTTGAACTGCATTCCTTCCCTAAACTCTTCTTCCTCAGAAATTTCTTCCTTCCCTGGCTTCAGTCACATACGTTGATGGCTTCTACACTAGGGTCTCCAGGCCAATCCCATTCTGAGCTTTCTTTATTTTTTATTATTTTAAAGATTATTTATGTATTTATTCATGAGAGACACAGAGCGAGAGGCAGAGACACGGGCAGAGGGAGGAGCAGGCTCCCCATAGGGAGCCTGATGCAGGACTCGATCCCAGGACTCCAGGATCACGCCCTGAGCCAAAGGCAGATGCTCAACCACTGAGCCACCCAGGCGTCCCCCATTCTGAGCTTTAGATCTGTGTACCTCCAACTAGCTACTGGTCTCTCCATTTACAGTTTCCACAGGAAATGAACTTAAGTGTCCAACTAAACTAACCATCTCCCTCTCTTTTCTCTTATCCTTCTACATTCAATCCATCACCAAGTCTTACCAAATGCACCTTGTTAATGTCTCCTAAATCAGTCCTCTGCTTTTCATCACCGCCACCAGGACCCTTTCTCCCCTGGATGACTACAGTAGCCTCTTTCTTACTCTAGACTGGAGTGCCTACCACAGTGCCTGGCAAAGAGTAGATGCTTAGGGAGTGTTTGTGAAATCGATCAATCAATCTCTGTGCACAGCTCAGGGCAGGAAATGAGGTTTAGCTTTTCCCTGGAGGGGCTGAGAAATAATAGCTGTGACCTCTCACTGGAAATCTGCCCTGCAAGAATCACACACATAAGAGAAGACAGGGCTTGCTTGGCGAGCCTTACTTCTTCATTCTCTGAACGGTGGGCAGAGGGGAATGGGGACCAACTCCCATCACCTTATTTTCAACACCGCCCCCCCTCCCTGCTCCCTTTCCACTTCCCTCAGACATGCAGAAGACTTCTTTATTTTGGTTCCAGAGGAAATCTGAACCCATGATCCCAGTTCCCTCTCATCCTTGGTAATGGAGTGAGACTGAGAAGCGTTTGGAGCACAGTCTTTTCCTTTGTCTGTGTTCAGTGCCATTCCAGGGACAGCCATGTTGGAAAAGAGCTCTGATGGCTTTGCCTTGGAATCTAATCCAGTTTGCACATGCTAGTGTAGACACATCGCTGCATACCATCAAGAGCCCTGATGGATTTACAGCCTTATTATGTACAAACTGGGGATCACATTACTTCCCTGCCTTTTGCTTTGAAAATAAATGCTTTGGCTTTGCTTTGACATTTATGTGGCAGCTGGAAACCATTATCCTTTGACAATGCTTTATTCCATTGACAGTATCTCTTAAATACACAGTATACTAGTCATACTCCTCATTCATGTGCTTCCAGTTTAATCCATACCCCAGTGCCTCAGTGACGCCTGCTTCAAGGATAATGTACTGCAGAACAGGCTCTCCAGGTATTTTAAATAAAAAGTCTGAAGCCTCGGAGATACGGAGGTTTGAAAAACTGCCGGAGTAAGACACCCGCAACAACTTTCATAACTTCTTTATGGTGGATTTGGTATTATTGTGTGGTGTGTCATGTGGGGCTCCCCTGAATAACACTGCAAATATGAATTTATGCACTAGGTATTTTTAATATTGGACTTTGTGACAGCAAGCCACCTATCAGAGGCTGAGAAATCATTGCATCCTAAAAGCCACAGTCCATTCTTCTTGTTTCTGTGGCAGGTGCTGCATTGCCCTTTCTGTGAGTGGTATTAGACCTCTTCTCTCATGTCCATGATGCCCCTGGGGATGCAACTTTCTGAGTGCGGGCATCACTAGAATAGCGCAAGAGTAATTCATTAGGAAAAGCAGCACACATGGCCACCTACTGTTTTCTTCCTCAAGAATGATACCAGAAAGCTCAGCACACGTTTCAACCCCTCACCCACTCCCTGACAATAAATTCTCCTTTGATCAATAAAATCAGGCACATTTAAAGGCAATTTTACTGGTATTAAAGATGGCTCATACATAATGAATGCATAGAGTTGCTTTGTGGTTGTATTGTTAATTTGAGAATTAATCCACTTTAAGTTGAGGGATGCTTTTTTTTAAAAAGGTGGTTAGAAGGTCAAGACAGCAGACCTATAGACCTTACCTTGTCAATGCTAATAATGAGGCTTTGGATATGACTTTTAACCTGAATGAATACAAAGTATTCTGATTTTGGAATAACACTTATTAATGAAGAAATTTTAAGAAGGAAAGCCATTACCCATAATTTCTTACTGTCTAGGGTCTACCAGTAATCCTTTGTTATATATTGTATATCTCTTTTCCTCTCTCTGCGGGGGTTGTGCGTGTGTGTGTGGGGGGAGGTAGTTTCAAACAGCTAGGATCAAATTGTGTGCATGTGAAATCTTTATTATTTTAGTTTGCTTGTGTATCTGAGAAATAGAGCCATAAACACTTTCTTAAATGGGAGAACCTGAGTCTCTCATGTCCATGAAGCTTTCCTTAGCTTTTATTTCATTGGAAGTTTTGTACTCACATTTTCTTTTTCATGTTTTAACATAAGTTGGTATTTTATTGGTATTTTATGAGCACCACACCACCTGCTTCCCTTTTTTAAAAAAAATTGAGATACATTTTACATACAGTAAAATTCACTCTTTCTAACATCCAGTTTCATACTTTTTTTAAAAAGATTTTTTACTTATTTATTCATTAGAGACACAGAGAGAGGCAGAGACATTGGCAGAAGGAGAAGCAGGCTCCATGCAGGGAGCCCGACGCGGGACTCAATCCCAGGACCCCGGGGTCACGCCCTGAACCGAAGGCAGATGGTCAACCACTGAGCCACCCAGGCGTCCCCAGTTTTATAAGTTTGACAAACACATGGATTCACGTTACCACCACCATGATCAAGACAAGAGAACTGTCACATCAGTCTTCCAAACTCCCGGGCACAGGGTTATAATCAACTCCTCCCAGCTCCCACCCCTGGTCACCACTGATCTCTTTCTGTCCCCATAATTCTGCATTTTCCTGATGTTACATAAATGCAGTCATACTTTTATATCTGTTCATGTGCTATTTTTAAAAGCCCCCAATTTTTCCATATATTTGTAATCTATTTTTATATTTATCACTTGAACGCTACTACTTTCAGAAATTGTTAATGTGTTGCGTTAGGAGGAGCCACGTGGATAGCCCGTGCTACCTAATGGGTTCTCCTAATGGAATTGTAGAATCTCAGTGTTGGAAGGAATCTGAGAGGGGACCTAAATCAAATGTTTATGCAGAGTATTTTTAGTTGGACAATGTAGAGCCTTATAATACCAATTCTAATTATGTGCCTGAGAAATGCCCTCCCCTTAGGAGTGTATCCTCATTCCCATTGGCAGCAAGCTTACCCAGGACCTGAGTGGAAGTGATATGAGCCACTTGTGAGCCAAAGCTTTGAACAGCATTGCGGTTCTGCAAATCCTTCTTTGTGATGAGAAAGGCCTATCCCAGAAAGAGGACTCCCCTTTAGCCTGATCCTAGAATGAACATGTATAGCAGGGCCACTGCTCACTGCAGCCAACACAACACATATTAGGAAACAAAGACATAAACCTTTGTTGTACCTCGCTGAGATCTTGTGCTTGTTTGTTACTACGATATAACCTAGGAAAGCTCAGAGATAACCAGTGTCCTGTCATCGGGCAGTTCAATATTTCTTCATTGGGAATCTGTGTGATAGCTTTTCTTAGCACCTCCAACTTTAACCTGGGACACTCTTCCTCCAGATACTGTCCTTTGGGTCTCTGTCCAGTGGAAAGACTGACAGTGATGACTCTGTGGAAAATACATCATGTCCCCATCCCTGCCACCCTGCATCTGGCTCATCTCATACATGCCCTGCATGAGCACAGAAGCACCTTCAGTGCTTCAGTCACTGCTATATGCCAAGTTGAGATCATGACCTAAAATGCTACGAAAGCTCAATCATTATATGTTGGGTAAATGAATAAAATTAGCCAAAATCAAAAACAAAAATAAATAAGGCTGTTTCTGTTAAGCTGTTTATTGTCCGATAATTAAAAGTATGGTAATGTAATGTGTCTCCCCTTTGACTTGTCCCATTGTTTCAAACCTCCATCTAGGTTTCTTCTTTTTCTAATAAACAGTGTTTGGTCTTTCATGCTTCTTACATTAAGCTGCTTTGGAGTTACACAGGCACAACATATAAATGCAAACATAACATCTATGAAAATATAGCATAATTGCGTTGTCTTTAAGTTTGCTCATCTCTAACACATTGGGTCCTGTGATGGGCACTCAACATGCAAGGGCAAGGCATACAAGGCCCTCCAGCAACATCCCTTCCTACTCCTCTGGTCTGGTTTCCTGCCACTTCAGTCTCCTAACCTTCCCTTGAACAATAATCAAAACTGTTCAGAGGACTCTAGACTCCATGATCTCATGCTTTCTCCTCTAAACTGAATGTTCTCTTTACTTCCCCTCACTTGGCTGACTCCTACTTTAAAATCCATTCATCCATCCATCCATCCTTGATGCACCTATTCTTGAGCAATTATTATGAGCCAAGCACTGTTCCAGTTCTTGGCCCACATCACTGAGCCAAACAAAGATGCCTACTGTAGGGCTTATATTCTGAGGGCAGGACATATTATTTTTTATTTTTTGGAAAAAAATGTTAAAATGTTAATTTTTATTGCTGAGTAGTATTCCATCACGTGGTATATTAGTTCTTTTTTAATTTATTTTTTTATTGGAGTTCAATTTGCCAACATATAGCATAACACCCAGTGCTCATCCCACCAAGTGTCCCCTCAGTGTCCATCACCCAGTCACGCCAACCCCCTGCCCACCTCCCCTACCACTACCCCTTGTTCATTTCCCAGAGTTAAGTGTCTCACATGCTTTGTCACCCTCACTGATATTTTCACTCATTTTCTCTCTTTTCCCTTTATTCCCTTTCACTAATTTTTATATTCCCCAAATGAATGAGACCATATAATGTTTGTCCTTTTCCGATTGACTTATTTCACTCAGCATAATACCCTCCAGGTCCATCCATGGGCAGGACATATTATAAATACATTATGCGCAGATTTTGTCCTCTAGAGCACCAGGGCCAGGCATTGCAATGCTACCGTCACTGCCCAATGTGGCTGCAGTAAGCATGACCCCAAGTGCTTATAGAGAAAGAAAGACAAAAAGTCTCAATAATTTCTGAAATTTTTAAGGCTATGTAGAAGGTAGTAACTGTTAGGGACAAAGGAAGTCAAAGAAAGAAGTTTGGGGGAACAGGAGTGTTGGGAAGCAGTGAGGGGGGAGGAAGTAGGCTGCTGTTTTCTGGGGAAAGAGTCCTTCAGGCAGAGGAAATGTCCTGTGTAAAGGCCCTTGGGTAGATACATCTTTAGAGAACACCAAGGAGGTCAGAGTGCCGGCATCCCAAGTCCCACTGGATTGAAAGAGAGAACCATGGAAGTGAAAAAGCAAATTAGTAAATTAGTAAATTAGACTGAAGATATATGTCTTGGAAAAAAACATGGCATCTGGAACTGAGCAAACACACAAAGATCAGAAGCTTCTCGGCTTTTGAGAGAACCACAGTCCCAAGGAAGCCACAAATCTTTTAACTATTGGAAACTTTAAGCAACCTCTCCGGCCCCTAGAGTTTCCATGAGCCATATATGAACTCAGGAAGTGCTCAAATAAAGGTATTTCTCAACCTTCTCTTCAGGTGTAGCCAAGAAAGATAAGGCACAGGGAAGAATCTTACAGGGGTAGAGTGAAGGCCCAAGGAGACCCATGGCCAGGGTTCTTCCCAAGGGATGATGTCCAATGGAGGAGCCTCTCCCTACCTACAGGGGAGGGGATCTTCACCAAGTATGCTTGCTAAGGCATCAGACTGGCTGTGGACAAACAAATTGTGCCATATCCTTACAATGGAACACAGCTAGGAAATGAAAAGAAAGGAACCACTGACAGACCCAATGACATGAATGAATCTCAAAAACATGAGGCTGAGGGGAAAAAAAAGCCAGACATGAAAGCGTACATGTCCATCATTTATATGATGTTCTAGAACAAATAGAACCAATCACTGGTGATAGAAAGCAGATCAGGGTTGCCTGGCTGGAGGGATGGGACTGACTACCGAGGGATCCAAAGGAACCTTTTGGGAAAAATGAAATGTTTTCAGTATTGACCATGGTGGACAGTGGTGGCGTAAGTGTGTACAATTATCAAGACCCACTGAGCTGTGTACCTAAGATCCATGCTTTTTATTGTATGTGAATGATGCCTCAATTAAAAAAAAAAACAGATACCAATAAAACAAGCAAAAAGGAAATGCGATGTGACTCGCACATGAAATTCCTGAAACTCAAAATATTCCCACATACTTTACCATGTACAGACTTTAATTTGGAGAGTGAGAGGTAACTGGGGCAGGGAAACTACCCCTGGCCTTGATTTGTCAACTTGCCTTGAACCTAATTGCTTTTCCATGTTCAGGTTAAGCAGCACTCTCTAATGTATTTTTGGTCATTAATTTAAATGTTATGCTTGACTGAACTGGAATGTTCACACTTTGATATAAATCTCCTACGTAGCACATTTATATTCTCCATTTATGTGGCCCACAGCGATTAGTGGGTTATCTCTCAGCCTGGGCAATGAGAACGAGTCACTCACTTGAATCATCCATCCTATACATAGACCCACCTCTGCTGTCCCATTACCCCCTTTGCTGCTTGTTGTCACTTGTTTTGAGGCTCTATTTGTCTATATGGTCTACCTAAATCTAAAGAAAGCAAAAAACACAAACCATTTGCGTGAGTTCCATAGTGGGGACTCCATTTTGCCACATTAAATAACAATCTAGTTCCCACACTAGGACAAATGCAAATTATATTTTTCATAGAAGCTATCTGTGTTTTGAAATAATATATAAATGGAAGACAGACTTTTAAAGGAGTTTATAAAGTATGTGACAGAGCACCCTTAGTCATTTTCCTTCTTTGAGCTTCAGGGTCATTGTTAGTCTCATCTCACAGATGTGGGTTTGCTGACAGCCACCTGAGACCGAATCTCTATGAGCATGGGACAGATAAGGGACACAGGAATGGAAGGACCCAGAAGAGTGATGGTGGAAGGTGCTTGGAAGGGGGCAGGGGTTCTCCAAGCTAAGAGTGGAGAGAATGCAAAACTGTAGATCAAGTAGGGACATGGAGTGTTGAGGAGTCATTTCTAGGTCTTATCTGAGTTAAGAGCACTTCTGGGCTTGAATCCCAGCCAGAACTTCCACAGACTTCCCCTAAAATATTCAGAACCTAGACCCCACCCTTGGCATCTCTGAGTTCTGAGTTTGTCTCCATCTCTGTCCATGCCCATAGGAGGGCCTGCTGGTCTGTATAGTGGACAGGCCAGTACACAGCCTGCCTCCCCTGGCACCCCTTTTACTGATGAAGGAGGCCCTAGTGTGTCTCTTAAGTATGTTGTGCATGTTCCATCCCATGTCATCCTGGCTCCCCCCTCCATCCACAGTATAGCTGACTGGACAGGAATGCATACTTCTGCATGGGGCAATCAATCTCTAGTCTGGCCACTGATCTACAAGGTAACCCAGAATGCAAAATCTCAGCCCCTCAGGAATTGGAATTTTGGAGAGTTTGAGTTTTTGACAGATATGGGGATGGGGATAAAAATAGAGATGGTAGAGTCAGAGATAGCAGTGGAACGTTCCTAAGAGGTACATGAGTTGGGAAGATGCCTGTACTCCAAGGAGACAGAAAAGAATGTGAGTGAACTGCAATTAGGGGCTAGCCAAAAGTCAACCAACACAGTAGAGAAGAGTCCCAAGGATGAACAGGGGAAGAGAGGAGACAGGTTAGAAGTGGGGGCACGTGCCTTTCTGCTCAGAGGGGAGAATGATACAGCCCACAGCTTGGTGGTTCACTGGAGTCTCTAATCCCTAAACCTCATTTCCAGGGCCCCTGAGGCTAGGCCATCGGGTGTTCCTGGGATGCTGCAAGATTTCTAACTCCTTAGTGCTGGTTGTTTCCTTACAAGAAGACACCCTCATTGATGACAGTGGAGCACTCTCTTTCCTGCATGGAAGGATCCGAGAAGAAAGGGAAAACAATCCCCAGGCTATGCAAATGGGTTTTCTGCAGGACAACATGGTCTCTTTTTCATCAATTTGAAGCTTTTGCTGGAAATCTCAGAGCAAAGGCTTTAATAGTGCTTCCATTGTGCAAGAGAATGCCTCTTGGTCTTGGGGATGTGAATGCCCTATCAGAAACAATAAGTTAATTCTCAAATAAGTTATTCCTTTCAGTTATTATTCTCATTAGAGACCTGGTTTGGGAAGTTAGAGCAGGAAAATTAACAAGGACACTTACCACAGTCACATGGCTCCCCATCCCCCAAGGATGCTCAGAGTTTGGGGAGGCTGCTGGAGATAGTAGGGGAGCTGCCAAATGAATTTTGGAAAAGCTCTCTAGACCAGCCTTTTTAAAATTTTAGTGTACATAGGAATCTCCTGGGAATATTTTAGGAATGCAGGTTCTGTTCAGTATGGCTGGAGTGGGGCCTGAGAGTTTGCATTTCTAACTAGCTCCTATGTGAGCTGATGCTGCTGGTCCAGGAAGGATGCTCAGAGGAGGACACAGTGATAAGACCCCTGCTGCCTGAATGGAGAAAAGCCACTCAGTGTAACACCATGTCATTAGTGCTCATTAAAATACATGCATGAATCATGGCCTCTGAGGGCCTGAGAGTAATTCCATGTCACTTGATAGTGAACATAAGTGAACCAGCTCTTAATCCCTTTAGTAAAGAAGATGCTGGAAAACTTATCTCTGAATTCCAAACCATTAAGAAACTGATGTCAGTATTTTTCTTTCTTAGCAAATTTGTAGCTTCTGAGCTAGAAGAATGACAGGCTGAAGGGCTGGGCAGGAAGGCTGGAGGAGAGTCAGAGATAATTCCAGCTGGCAGACTTATTTCATGAATACACCTTAATGTTTCACAATGAGGAAAGGGGGAACCATCCAAAGCTAAGCACATCATATGGAAACAGGTTCCACTTCAGACCAGGGGTTTAATACTTAAATCCTTCTCCCTCACACTGACGGATCACATCTGTTTTATAAAACCAACCAAGACAGTGTGGTATCTGTTAGTGTTGGGCAGACTTACTGGTAGTTTCAAAAGACTCTTAAAAGCCTTGGAAGTTACTATTCTAGGGTGGGCTGGCGGGGTGTGTGTGGAACATTCTACCCCATTGACTACACAAATACTCCTTCTGGGGTATTGTAGCCCATGTACAAGATTGCCACCCTCAAAAGAGGATGAGACTGGATTATGTCTAGGATCGGCTAAGTTTTTAAGTATACCAGGACCCGTGCAGATGACTGTCTGCCTGCCAGACAACCACCCACCATCCCTAGAGTCCCATCACCTTCTGGGATATAACCTGAAAAGCCATACAAGCCATAGACACTGCCTACGGATTGTTGAGGGCTGCAGTAGGTTCCCTAAAGGTGGTGAGATCATCCTTGAGTCAGATGCTGACTGACAAGGTGACCAACTGGCATTGCCCTTCAGGCAGTAGACACTCATCTTGGGCACTGTGGAGATTCGAGACATTTGCCTGATCATCATTGTTACTGTCCCTGGACATCTGACAGGGTGACTAACTACTTTTAGTTTGCCTGGGACTTTCTGGTTCCAACCATGAAAGCCACATGTCCCCAGAAAACCCCCAGTCACTAGCAAAGCAAGACGGTTGGTTACTTCTTAAACTAGGGAGGTCTGGGTAATAAAGAAATCATGTGGGAAGATATGAAAGGAAGAGAAAAGCCCAAGGGAACTGCAGGGGAACTTTCCTGGATCTTAACAGTGACTCAGGAACTGGGATTCATTCACAAAGTTATTGAAGAAAAAAATTGTTGGAGGAAGAATGAGACTTATGAGGAAGGTTTTCTTATAACAGGCTGACTTGCAACCAGGAGTGTTTTATTTTAAGGACCTCATCACCTGCCCTCCAATATCACCAAGATGACAAAGGGAGACATGCTCCTTATGTTGGTGTAGTAGACAGTGCTTGACCATCAACTCTAATCAATACACTTCTGAAGATGAAGCCATTAAGAAAATCATGTAAGAAGCACCAAGAGATAAAAAGAGTCAACACCTTTATTGAACCTACTTACTCAGGATACAAATCTTAGGATTTATTTTCTGAAACCAAAGGTGCCAAAAAGAACCAAATTCCCAACCATAAACTAATCCAAAATTTGATACTTAGAGAAAATTTGATGGAAGTCCACATTCCTCATTGGTTCACAGTCACTAATTTTGAGCCATTAAAATAACCTGGGACTAAAATCCTTAAAATACCAAACCATAATAAAGATACGACAAGCCTGATTTTTTGGACTCTGACTTTGGCATCTATTTTAGCTGAGCAAGATTAATTCATGACCTAGGAACTTTGTGAGCTTATGTTTATTTATAATATTCAATATTCCCATAAGCGCAAATGTTGCAAATGGAAGGTTGCATTTTGATAATGCCCATTTCTTCATTAAGATTTCATCATCCACCTACATTAGAAAGCCTCTCCTTACACTTTGTTGCTTCTGCTTTCACCTTGTTTATTCCTGCCTTATTTGCTTAATCTTGAGATCCTGACTCCCAGGCACTCTCAAATTTGAAACAAGTAAAGTTTGTGCATTAGTGTGTCCTGGGCATGCATAATTTATGAATGGCAGGTTTCTTGGCACAATTTAATGGTATGAGAGAGACTTTGTTTTAAACATTAAAGGGAAAGTCAGGAAGTGGCAACACTAGGTGGGATATTAGGACATATGGTGTGTAAAAAGTTTCGGTCAAGAGTTAATCAGTTCTTACATGGTCTACTTCTTAATCTATGGGCTGATGCTCTGGCCATAAGTAGCCCTGACATTTGACCACATTTGACCATTTGACAGAAAGTACTTTAAATTGTTCCTTCTGATAACTTAATCAAACTCTAATTAAAAAATAAAAATTCTTTCTAATTGCTAACATTCATATCAATGGGGAAAACAAACACCTTTGAGCAGATCACAACAAATTCATTTTCTCTTTGTTGGCCATCTTAATTGTATAATATTCAGGCCATTTTTAACCATAAAATTATTCCTTTGGCAGAGTCTTTTGTAAATCATTTTATCAAATAGTGTTAGCAAATCTTTCATAGAAAAGTGAAAACCTTTGTAGTACTGAAAGAACTCTTTCCAGCATAAAATGTGTCCAGCTCTTGTTATAGGTCCATGTAATTATAAAGGCTCAATATATGAGTCTGTTTTTCTCATTACACAGAATGATCTCAAATAATACAATTTCTGTTTAATAATTATAACTAAAAATGCCTAATAAGAACACAATAACCAAAATAAGACTTCCAAATGCCATCTTGTATTGGAGATGATCCAACCACTTCCCACACAAACAAAGCATGTATAACCTTTCTTTGCAGATGGCTAAACTGAAAAACTCATGGGATCATAACTCATATCCTTAAATAAAACACAATAATTTTACTTCCAGGTTTTTGATGAGAAAAACTAAGCAATGATTGCTCACGAGTGCCTCCAGAAGACCTGAATGGTCTCAAATCAATGCTAGGAAACAAGAACTGATAAAGTCCATGGCTTGAGTGAGCCTGGGATTCACAGACAACTTGAAACTTTGCTACCTACACAAGCCTTCCATCTCTTTGATAGTGGGAGCTGCTCAATACCACATTCACCAATGGGGGCATCTGAGCACTTCAGAGAACACTGGCCAGGGGATAGAGCCCTTTGTGGCACATGGAGACAATGGGTTGGTTACCTTGTAGATTTTGCAATGGTAGAGTCATAATGCCTCCAGCTGCAGCTGCTGCTACCAGCCCTTGGATGTTGGTGAGATTCGCGGTAGGCAGTGTGAGGACCAGTCCTTGTTGTCCTCCTAGCTGTCCAGCCATGTTGAAGGGGATCAGGATGGGCTGGTTGAGGGCCGGTGTGCCCCCCGGCATCACGCCAGCGACAGCGGAGGCCAACTGTTGTGCTGTCAGAAGTGGCTACAAGGAAACAGATAATCCCAGCTCACTTTCCAGTGGAACCAAGACATGGCCTTTCAGAGCATTTTCTTCTAGGGCCCTAGGTCTTCTAGCAGGGTCAGAAGTTTCCTGAACAAGTAGCAAATAAACATGCTCTATTCCAGAATGAACCAGTAGAAAAAAAATGGAAATCCCATTTCATTTACATCTTTGGAAAATTTCATTTGCTTTGGGTTTCTTTTGAGGAGCTCAAATACCTTTAAAAGTAATACCCTTACACTTATGTTATTCTTCCAATGAATTTCCGTTTGATCTTAACCTTACATATTTGAAATTCTTTGCTAATTTGTTCTGTGCTGTTCCAGAAAGAACTCATTGGCATCAGAGGATGGGGGGGGGGGGTGATCCAAGTAGCAGTAAAATAATGTTTTTATTTATTAACTTAGCAAAAATAAAGTAAAAGGTTTACAGCATGCTGGTAGGTCTCTAGTGACATCGTTATGTGGATTCAGGATGTATACACAATCATGAAGTCTTTTGGAAGGCAATTTGGAAATCTATATCAAGAGCTGCAGAAATATTCAACCCCTTTTGACTCAGAATATACTCCTGGGATATAGCCTGAAGATATCATTCAAAAAGACAAAAGATAAATACATGAAAATATGCATTACATGTAAAAATATATAAATGTTGAAAAATATTTTGTTATAGTATTAAACCCAACAAGATATTATGCAGTCTTTAAGGTGGATCATTATTTTGACACTTCTTTAGAAAAATAGGAAATGTTTACAATATGAGAATACATGAAATAGACTGTATAATCATTAAGCAATGATAACAAAATCATTAAAATGGTGAAATTGTGTATGTATATTAAGAGTTCTGAAAAAAACTAGAGAAAACCAAAAATACTTGAGGTGGATAAGTCAGAAAGCCTTTTAATGCTGTCTCTTGCTATTTATTGTTCTTTGCTCAGTTCATGCAACGTTAGAAACACAGGTCTGTGTTCAATGTTTATCCAATAGCCATTGTTTGCGATAGAAAGGCAGCCTCATTGATGGTGTGCACTTTAGGCACTAGATATATATGAGCATGGATGTGGGCTCTTCACCAGGGTGACATAGGAGGGATTCCGGCCCTGACCGGGCCAAACCAAATGACTGGAAGGGTCATTGGTCTTACAGTTCTCAATCCAGGACTTGCATAGCACCCTTTTGGGAACCATGAGAGACATAATGCCATGTCCATTCTTTCTTCTTTTCAATACAAAACTCTTATTGAAGGGTTTCAACTTTTTTTTTCTAAGGAAGCATGATTCTAGAAAATAAAAGGTAATTAAATATAGGCACAATACGAAGCCCAGTAAATTCTAGCCAGGCACTATTCTTATATTGCTGTGTGTGTATTAAGGCAGTTGGCCTACCAATGAGATAGAGAGATTAGTAACTTCCCAAAGTCCTGTATCTGGTGGGTGTGGGGGGGTTCATGTTAAGGCAGGCTGTTCCAGAGCCCATGGTTCACCCCTTTCTCCCTATGCCCTCTTAATACACGGAACTGATTCAGAGAATTGGGCCTGCTCTATTTGAAGATGAGGGGAGGAGGGCTGAACTCACTCTTTGGCCGTTGCTCACAGTTCCTTTCAGGGAAGCCTCTGAACAAGTCTTGGGACACCCATGCAGCCTGGTTTTAGACCACTCAGAGTACACAGGCTTAGCTCCTAATGTATCTGTTAGACTCTACTAAATTCACACAACGTAATTGCCTCTCTTTTAGAAAAAATAATCAAGTTACATTAAAGCACAAAAAAACTATATTTTTTAGGAGTAAGTACAAAAGTGTAAACTGGTCCTCAACTCGCTGATGTTCTATCACTGTAGTGATATCGTGATAAGAGCGGAGGCAAATGGCTGATTCTCAGACCACACAGGTCACAGATCTGGGGGTTTGGGCATGTAGTATTTTTTAAAATTGAATTCTCAGGGTTAGAGCAGGGCATGCACTCTCTAGTTTGTCAGAGTGCCTACCACATCTCACTGTCTGGGTCTGTCATGCACTTATCTGAGGTGGAGGCATGAGTTTGTCACCCCTGGTATGTTCCCACACATCCACATGCACATGTACACACATGCAGACACACACAATGTCACAAGCATGAAATTAGAGAAGGCATAGCCGGAAGATGCCAGTTTCTGAGATTTCCAGTAGAACCCTCTCTGGGCTTCCAGGGCCAAGCAGACCCCTCCCCACACTTTCTGTCCTTGAGGACCACAGCATCCATGCCCTGGGACAGACATTAGGACCTGAGACCACAGGGACACTGGAACAAAAGTGAAGGCCAACTCAAGCTCTAAACTTGAGTCTTGAATTGGTGAGCCCTCAAAGTGCTGAAAGTGATTCATTTGCAGGAAAAGCAATGAAGCAAAAGTGAGAGACAGGTTCACGTATCCACTTCTTTTCCCCAAAAAAGCAAGTGAGCTCCAAAAGCTTCCCACTAAATACCAGAGGTAAAACAACAGCAAAGAGCCCAACTCTTGTAATTGTGTTCTACATCTCCATATAACCACACCGGGCTGCAAAAAACAAATATTGGACTTTAAAAAATAATGAATGTATTTCTTTATTAATGCAAGAGCTGCATGTGATGTACAGTATTGTCAAACCCAATAAGCTGAACTTGCATTAAAATTGCATTAACTTTTTTATATTAAATCACATCTTGTATTTCAAAAATGGCTATAGTAAGGTTGAAATAACTTAATTTTCTTCATACTCCAGTCATTAAAGTTTTACTTTCTCGAAAACTGCATGGTAACCAAGGCACAATGGTAGTGGGTAAAAAAAAAAAAAAGTTTCCAAATGATTAAAACCAACATTTCCTTTAAAAAAAAAGGAGTTCTGCAAACATTTTTTTCCTTGATGATATTTAATAAATAATGCAGTCATACAGTTTCTCCTGCAAAAATTTATCACCATATTTGCTCTGTTGGAGTTGATTGGATTTAGCTCATTATTATTTATTTGGTTATTTATATGGTTAAAGCAGCTTAAATGCAGCCGAATGGAAAGCAGTTGAGAGATACTGACCTGCGGCCCAACCGGGAAAGGGGGGTGGGTCTGACTGGCCTGGTGTTGGTCAGGAGTGCCTGGGTCTGATAAAGCCGGGTTTCCTCTGGCCCCTGGAATTCAAAAGAGAAGTGCTCCCTTTAATATAAGATCCAGCCCAGGGAACTGCCCATGACCCCATTTTCCTGTGATGTCACATAACATTAAGGTACAGATGACACGCCGGAGTGCTTTATCAATAGCTCCAGTGCTCAAATCACTTGTCAACTGCATAAATTATGCTAATGCATATTCAGAATGGCCAGTCATTCTGGGACACGGAGGAGGCTGTGACGGGACAAATGACACCATCATCAGTCGCCCTAACAGGCTTGCATGATCCATCAGTTTGTGCGGTGTGTGCCAACGCGCTGCGCGGGTGGGAAGTCGCATCCTTTATGCACAGGCGGGCAACAGCTAATCTAATTTCCCAAAGCCTGAGAACGCATGATCTCAGACATGACCGAGTACATCTATATTACCCCTTCCTAGGGCTCCATACACAGGGCCGACACCAAATATTAGGAATGTGTTTTCCTAAAGACAGCCTTTTTCCATGTCACTGTACGTGATATCCTGGAAAGCATATGGATCTCCCAAAACATGTTTCTCTGGCGCCCCCTGAAACAGTGGGAATTCCCCACTCACACCGGGGAGCCCCACTGTGCTATGCGAGGAGCACAGCTTACTTCCTGTGCTGGAATCCCATCGGATGCCAAAGCACAAGAAGTGAAATCCCACCCAAACAGCAAGTCTTGCAAATCTTCTGAAACGGTGTAGTTTCTGTGTGTGTGCTTGCGTGCTTTGTTCCAGGACAGACTGGGGCAGGGAGCGTAGAGGCGGCAACCATAAACAGAGGAAGAGGTAAACATAAAAAATAAATAAATAGAGCCAGCTGCAGTTTTTGAGGGGTTTGACTCTGTAGCTTTTGTTTTCTTGGTGGTTGCAATCCAATTCCAAACCATCTTTAACGAGATCCTCTTTCCTGATGTTTGTCCTATGAATAGCAAGTGGAAGACAATTCAAACCCTGTTTACTGGCATGCCATGGACAACCAAGAAAAAAAAGATATGCTTCTGTCACGCTTATAAATTTTAAAGAAGGTATTATTGGCTCATTTAAAACACATTCTTCTATATATTCTCCAAAGGGACAGACTTATAAATAATGGAAATGTGGAAAAAATATTTCAGCACATTAAACTACAAATAAAATTGACTGCTACATATTATTCAATTGACTTCTATCTCCACTGCGATGTGTCAATCATAACAGCATTTTATAATAGGATTAAGCAATAAATGTGCAAAACCATTATGCAGAAATCTGAAAATCTGATTAATTTGTAATATTTTTTTGTGCAGAAAGTCAAGAATGGACATTGCTTGGGGAATACTTACAAGCATTCTATTGAAATTTCTAAATTGATTTGGAACAAACTAATAAAAACACAGACTTGCTGACATTTTATAAAGTGAATTCTGTCAAAATATGTTTGGCATTTTAATGATTGCTGTCATTTAATAACAAGGGTAAGATGACCCATCAAAAGATGCCAACAATTTCCTCATAATGTGCACAAGACCTTCCTTCTAAATTTTTTATATGCGATTTACTCATTATGCTTGAGTAGCAGAGCACTTTAAACAGTGCTACTAGGCAGGGTGAATCTCGTATTTTCTGTTCTTGTATCACCAAGTCCAATTTTGCCTTAAAATTCTCAGCAAGGCTTTGTGTGCTTTCACAGAGCAAAAACAGGTCTCAAAGTGATACTTTTGGTCGTTTAGGTATATTCACAAATAGCTAAGAATCCACTTTGGTTTAGTTTGTGAACACACTTTAAAATTTGGGGGTGGTGGCCCCATACTCATTGGGCACGGATCTTTACACCAGACTGTGAAGAGAGCCTTACAATACATAGGGAATGAGAAAATTCCTTCTATACAATTAAAACATAAATACATCTCAATTTCAAAAATTACTATGCTGTGCCAGGCCCTCCCACTTTGAATTTTTTTTTCATGTGAGCCAGGCCCCCTTTTTTGAGCTCGTTCTTAACACTATACCATTGTAAGGTTTAGGCCCTGTCCCACACAGGTACTGTGTCGACAGGATCGTGTTGTTTGTTGCCTGTAATTTACACAGATCACATTTGTTTACAATTTATTCTTTGTTGCTGGAGGCCCTCAGCAGCACATGGCAGCTTGTTTTGAGGCTGGTTATTCTCAAAAACCATGTTCGGTGCAGTACGGGGCAATTCCACACAATTTCACGTGTAAAATGAAGTCTTTCACAGGCTTTAGAGGAGATTATGTATGCTCTCCTGCCTGGATCAAAAAGTAATGTTTCTTCTTAATGCGCATCTCCATTTTCCCCAAACACATGTATCATGCTTAACCTTGTAGGACCATAAACTAATCTGTCTGGTCGGAAGGCAGCTCCCGAATCAGGGGCCTTCTCAGAGCCAGAGGGGGAAAGCCAGCAGTCAGAATGAATAAATGACGTCGGCTAAGGGTTTCCAAGAGATTTGGAGCAGCACGTAGCTGTGTGTTGGCAGAGACTTGGAGGTCACCTATTTCCATGGCCACGTGAAAACATAAACATAAACAGGCTGGGCGGCTTCCTCCTGACCAGGATCCTAGGAAACACGGTACCCCTTTGTAGATCAGGGTTGTCCAGAAAGCTCTCTGGGGCCTGTTCTGAGTGTCATAATCTGTACTTCTCAGGCAGCGCCCCGGAGCCTCTGTGGAGCCGGGACAGTGTCTGTTCCCCGCGCCCAGTCCCTGCGCGCTGGCAGGTCATTCAAACTGACCGAATCTTCACTCAATGGAAATAGGGATTTGGCTTTTCATTTGGGGTTGGAGGAATTTCCATAAGATGGGCATTGGCCTCCACTTGACTACTTACTATGGTTTCATACAAACCTTGGGAAACACCTTTAAATTATTAGCTTATTGGCAAATTCTACCTCGATTCCAAATTAGGCACTAAAGGCAGTTTGTTGTCCAGGTTAAAAGCAAGGGCTCTTTTACATTGCGAACCCTGCCTGGGTCTCAGTTTATGCCACTTAACTACGTGTGTGAACTTGGACTTGCTTTCCAACTCCTTTATGCATCAGGTTAGTCTCTTAAAAGTTCGAGATGATAACAGTGCCTCTCTCCATAGGGTTGCTGTTGTACGGATTCCATGAGCACATATATTTATAAATTTCGCAGGCCGGAGCCTGATTGCGCTAATTCTGTTGATTGCTATTACTTAATAAGATTCCATGTATTTTTAATATATTTAATGTTATCTGATTTGCCCATGACACTCACCTGCCCCAAGTCCACTCAATACATACTCCTGTCCCTCTCTCTGAGTGCGGTCCATGTTCCCTCCCATGCCACCCTAACTGTGTATTCTGTGTCATTTGACAAATGTATGGAACTGATCTGTAAGAGCCTACAAATCTATAGGTTTGCATGTATAATGCTTCTTTTAGTCCATGGTAATGTGACCAGGAAATACGACAAAATGATATTTGCAAACAGCTTCAAAATTCTCATCCACCAGGGCTTAGACCAGTAGTTCCTACTCAGATCTGAGAATCAGAACCGTTCGTGGAGCTTCTGGAACACAGAGGTTCATGTCGCTCACGAGGCTACTGACGGGACAGCTCAGGAGTGGCAGTGGCTCACGAATGTTCTATAAAACCCACTGGGGGTTGAGGATGACGCAGGGGCAGCGGTGGGGTAGCTGGCACCCACACAACTTTGGATCTCCTTTGCGCTGGGAAACCACACATGATTCATTCTGTGAATGGCAGACGAGGTACCAGCTGGCACTGTCCCCTTGCCTTCCAAGTGCCTTCACCTGCAGCGTCCTTCCCTCTTAGGCTGGTTGACTTCTAGCTTGGTGACGCCAAGAACCATCTCAGATGCATCAAATGTGTAATTAGGATTTGTTCACAGGTCACTCAAGGAGTGTGAAAACGGATTTTAAAGGGATTATAATATAAAATTTTAAATAGCTATATAATAGGAGTCAATTCTCTGTAGATACAAGGACCTCCTAGTGTAAGCCTGATAAGGAAAGGACAGGTCATAAAAGGTGAGACCCTGAAAGACTGAGCAGGAGTTATGCTCAGACGCAATTTCTTTTTAATTGCTGAAATGCCGGCTTGTCAGAGCTCTGGTTCATTCCACACCATCTTTCCTGTGATGATCTCACATTTGAAACCTGCAAAGCTGCCTGCAGACCCCTCTGCTCCAGAAGGATCAGACTATCTGCAGAACAGAGGGGGCAGGGCCCACAGACCCTGTTCTCACCCTCTGGTGCCTCCCTCAAGGCATAGCCTTGAAAGTTCCACCCTCCCACCTGCTCAAGGTGGGAGCTCCTGAACAACCACCGCTGTGTTCCTTATATCAGGTTCACTTTCTCTTGCAAATTCTTCTTCTCATTCTCATTCTTCTTCTTCTTCTCTTCCTCCTCCATCCCTCCTCTTCCACCCTTCCTCCTCTTCCTCTTCTTCGTACAATGTGTTTTCATTAACTAAGGCAAATCAAAACTTGACACCACCCAGTTCCTCTACAAGTAAAAAAGGTATGCAACCTAGTAGTGTACTAAATGCTCCCAGCCCCACCCGCCCATCCCCCAGCCCTTTTGGGACCTTTCTAAATAAGACATTTTAAGAAACAAATATAACATATTTAATCTTGAGAGAGTATACTCCTCTCTGGAGCCTTATCCCATTCCCTTTGCGGAAGAGGATATGAGGCCAGAATAGACTGAGAAGGAACCAGAATCGCAAATATGAATTGTTCATTCAGAATAAACCAACTCCACTTTCTCCCACGTGCTGAGCATCCCTCCCACGTTCAGAGCATAAGGTTCCCTTGTTAGTGACCAATGCATTTTTAACAAGCGGGTCTCTTTAGAGATAGAATTTGGGTTTCTGTCCTCTATGCTTTGGCACAGACATAATCACATGAAGGTCACAGGGATCTTTCAGCTTCTTCTGGTATTTGGAACTTTCTTACCCACTACTGGCAGTTTTCACCAGCCTGTGGGGTGGTGCAAAGATTTCTTGCTTCTAAAGATGGACAGTTGAATGCATTATTATTTCATGTTGGGTATGCAAAACCAGCCAAGCAGAGCAGAGGCCCCTCTAAATTATACTTTCCTTTCTTTCAATTTCTTCAACATTACTAAATGCCAAGAAGGGAGTGGATGTGTCTATAAAAATCTTTTTTGGCCACTTCCACTGTTTGCCACTGCTTTTGCCAGTTGGGATTTCTTTAGGATACTGGCCACACATGTATTTATGTATAGAACACTACCCTGACTCTTGGTGGAATTGGAGACTCTGGAGTAATAAGCTACACTTGAAAATTAAATGTTCATTCATTCACATAAGAGTTTGTGTGTTTTTGCAAACCCTGTCGATAAGCAGTAGTGACTTCACTCATTGAAGCCTGGAGAACAGAGTTCTGACGAAATTCATGTGAAAAATGACTTTCTTTATTCTCCTAGCAGGTGACTTCCCCGGCCTTTAGTGGAGGGAAATCCAGTTCTCTCTGAGGAAGGGATGTAGGTGCTCAGTTGTCTTCAATACTGATATTTATTTACAGGCTACACATATGTATGAAAAGTCAAAGGGAGATTTGAGATATCTAGATAAAATATAACAAGATATCCTGATTTGGACTCAATTATCTGAAGATGTTTTTGTAATATCTACCAGAATTATTCAAAAGTTGTTTCTGTTCTACATGTAGACTGTCTATGTATACTGTAGAATAAAGACATTTTTTCCTTTCTCAGAATTTACTGAATCTCTTTCAGGTCTTCCTGCAACAATTTTTTTTTAACCATTTGTTTTCACATCCACCTAATAAGAGCAGAGCTGAACTCTTGTGATAACTAGGCCAGTAAAGGACTCCACTCCTGTAAATGCTTCCTCCCAGAAAAGAGATGAAAAAAAAAAAAAAGAGTCACCAAATACACGTAAGCAAAATTCCATGACATACTATTGGCATATAGAGAGCTTTGTGGTATGGATTATTCCTTGAGTACTGCTATATCCACAAAAATATAAGTTCTTCTGGGGCAAAGATTCTTTCTAACTCAACTTTGCATCTCCTGAAAGCCAGCTCTTTAGCATGTACTGTATGTACATACATATATATGCATGTATGTGTAGGTACGAAAATATGCATGAATGTTGGTGTTTATGTGTGTCGCAGTGAGTTGGTATTTTTAAAATGATGGAGATATGTATCAAAGTGAACTGAAACCATTTAGACACAGATTTTAAACCACCTGAAAATGGTTCACCTAATTTTTAAGTCAACACTGTTTTCAACTGAAAGATGAACTCTTTGCTCTCAACTGATTGATAGGACTCTGGTACAGCCCATGGACAACAAGGTCAAGTATACCCCATGCTTCCATGCCTATCTATGGAGCCTCCTCCTTTCATGCATCATCCATGCTTAACCCTACACCAGGGCCTGCTACAAAATTTGTGGGGCTCAGTGCAAAATAAAAATGCAGGTTCCTGGCATGAGACTAGGAAGTCAATATCCTCTTTCCCAAGGCTGCTGTTCTAATCCGTGGCATGTGGGTGGACCCACCAGATTGCAACCTCCTTCCTGGGATGAGCAAAACCCCTGGATCAGGGGTAGGTGGGAAGCCTCCACTGAGTTGTACACTGAGCATATGACCCTCTCCGCCCCTGACCCAGCTCCCCCCCAGGAAAGGCAGAAAGAACTGAGCAATGGCCATGGTCGGCTTCCAGGGTTCTTGGAATGCCAGGGGCAAGGAGCAGGTCCTGGGGAGGTGAAGAGGCAGTGGCTGGACTGCCCAAGGTCTAAGCCCCCATCCACTCATATGCTTTTGTTCTCCCATCAGACTTTACTTAGAAGACACAATTTCAAAGGTGAATTATTAAAAGTTGCAAGACAGTGGCCTCAGAGCACTTGTCTCCACTTCAGGGAGACCTGTGTGCCTACACTGGCTGCCAGGTCCTGCTCACTGTCAGCTCCCGTTGAAAATTTTGGGATCACTAGTTTTCTCTCAAGGGACTTCCCAACAAAGGGTCCTCAAATTTTGAAAGTTGCACCTAAAGCTACACCGGGAAGCCATTTTTCCAACTCAATATATATTTTTGAGAATAATATTTGTGTCTGCAGAGGAATTTAGAAATGGTCTTTTTCCCCAACAAGAAATTGAACTTACAAATCATCAGTGCGTCTATTAGACATCCCTACCAATGCCCACAGAAATATGCCATGGGTAGAAAATTAAGATAAAACATTGCTTTGTCTTCTATAACTTCTCAGTTCCCTAGGGGGAGGACAGGGCATGAATCCCTCAAAAGGGAAACCATGTAGAACATGTTACCTATCTTTTATTTGTAGACCTAGCTTTCTAAAAGAATACTTTCTCTTAAAAAAAAAACCCACCTTTCTCTTCTGACTGGCTATTGGACCATCACCAAGCTTGCCGGCAAGTGGACATGATCTAAATACTCTAGGGCAATATAAGTAGCCTATTGATTTAAGTTCTCCCACATTAGCTACTTATGGTTCAACATGCAAGAATGACTAAGAACTGACTTTAAATATGCTTGAAAAATGATCAAAGCAGTTAAAGAATCTGCTTTAAAATTTTGGTACACACATCAGTGAAAAGTGTGTGTGTGTGTGTGTGTGTGTGTGTGTGTGTGTGTGCATGTGTGTTTGGAGTGGGAAGATGAGCCCAAAACCAGTGAAGCTAGTCCACTTTTTCTCACCTAACCCCTGTGCTGTAGCACTGCGGCATTCAAGTGGTAAGGGGTGGAAGTCGTTGTAGTTCTTATAATATCCCATCCTCTAGCCTCTTCTAGTGATATTTAGGTTTGTTTTCGAATATCTGCAAGCCTCTCCTTGCGGCCTACAGACCTAGGGGGCTGGCTCATCAAAAGTCTCATTAGGAGATTTTTAAACTTTTCTAGTTTATCAAAGCTTTTAGCTGAGCAGCCCGACACAGAAACCTGGAAACTCAAGCTTGAAAGGGAGAGAGGGTGTCATATAGAAATTGCTATGCCATGGTAACACGCCCCAGATCCTGGCTCAGACCAAAGTTTCATGGAAACTGCAGTGGTGGATCATCCCCCTCTTCTCCTCCAGGACCATAGATGCCTTCCAGGGGCCTGAACACTGCACACACACACACACACACACACACCTTCAGCTGCAAGGAGGCTGCTGATCTGATGTTCAGAGCATGCTTTAACCATGAGTTACAACAGAATAATTAATTATTTAACCTGGAGATGGTGGCCTCTGGGTACAGTCGCTTCCAATCAAATACACGTGGTACAAGATCTCAGAGACCACCACCCCACCAGTGTAGAAACTGTGGTCTTCCATCCACCTGCAGTGGCTGCATTTGTGATGGCAAAGATCAGCTGGTTGGATAATCACAGGCCACTGACTTTCCCAGACTCTGAGATGTCACAGAGCAGTCAAATTAAAGGAGCACGTTAATAACTGTGTGAATAGAAAGATCTTAGCATTTAATTTTGCCAAGCAAAAATAGCTTCAAAAACTGCCATGAACTGTCATTACCAGACAACAAAGGCATTTTAACGTCCCTCTCTGACCCCAAAGGTGTATTTACATTTATTTTTTAAAAGATTTTATTTATTTGAGAGAGAAAGAGAGAGTGCACAGGCGAGCACAGGCAGGGGGCAGGAAGCACAGAGGGAGAGGGAGAATCAGGCTCCCCACTGAGCAGGGATCCTGAAGAGGGCCCTGTTCCATTCCAGGATCCCAAGATCATGACCTGCCGGCAAGACAGACACTTAAATTGACTGAGCCACCCAGGCACCCCAAGGGTGTGTTTATATTTAAAGACAATCCTTTAAATAGAAAAATATTTAGTGTAATGAAAAACTCACTACATTGGAGTATTTTTTTTCATTTTCTCTTTGAATAGTGTCTATTTCGTGTTAGGGGACACTGGTCTGTCACAGAGCACTGGGGAGCTTCTCGTTGGCATGGCAGGGTTTAAGGAATCAGCATCCCACTACCTATCCTCCTCCAGAAACAAAATATGTCTGGCAAATGCTCTAAAAATGTTTCTTCTTGAAATAACTAATCCTTCTTTTCCCTCAATCCTTATTTTAAAGACATTGATACAATTTTCTTTCCATAAAGTTCTATGTGCTAAGCAAATACATTAATTTCTTTATTTATGTATTTATCAACCCTTACAATAATCCTAAATGTAAGTTTATGATTATTATGTCCATGTAACAGGAAACTAAACTTTATAGCGGTTAACTCACTATTGTATAACAAGTAGATGACAGAGAGGTGACCATCTCCCAGGCCATCTGGTCAATGGAAGGCCCATGTCTTTGTCAGCTAAACTAACTACGGCTCAAATACTTTATAATAGCTAGCATTTACTGAATTCTTAGTGAGAGCCCAGACATTTTGCTCAGTATTTTAGATACATTTTCTCACTTAATCTCCATAGAAGCCCTGTATTATCAAGATGATCATTCCTATTTTACAGATGTGTAACCTAAGGTTTAGACAGGTTAAATAACTCACCTGTGGTCACACAATTAATGAGCAGTAGCATCAGGATTTGAACCCAGTTCTATTAGACTCCAAGGCTACACTACCCTATACATCAAATGCAAATGTTTTAGGGAGGCAGAATACAATAGATCCCCAATGCCATGATAGAAACCATGTTTTTCAGATATTTTCCTAGTGGAACTTGGCTTTTGGAGACCTCTATGTTCCAGGTCTGGGAAAGTGGGTAATGAAGGAGTGGAAATGGTGCATGATGGGAGGAGGGTGAAGGCTGGGTCCCACCAGACATAAACTTTATTCTGTACCCCATTTTTTTCCCAGACAAACTCTGACAAATTCCTAAGAGATAAACACCCCCATCTTCCTTAAAATAATGTTCTTAATAAGCCAGCTACGCAACAGCTGCATTCTTAGGGTCTCCATTCTCAAGGCACGATCTCTGGGCCAGCAGCATCAGCATCGACAGGGACCTTGTTAGAAAGACACATATGCAGGTCCCTGCCCATCCAGGTTTGAGGTCCACCGAACCACAACCTGCATTGTGACAAAATCCCCAGTTAATTCACACCCACAGTACAGTGTGAGAAGTACTGGTTTTGAGTTTTTAAGTCCTTCCTGCCTTCCCTACAGTCCCACTCCCTTCCTTCTTTTCTTCTTCTTCCTCTCTTGACCCCTCATCCCTTCCTTCCTTCCTTCCTTCTTCCTTCCTTCCTTCCTTCCTTCCTTCCTTCCTCTCTTGTCCCCTCATCCCTTCCTTCCTTCCTTCCTTTCTTCCTTCCTTCCTTCCTTTACTTGGGTGGCATTTAAGCACAAATATACACCAAACACCTAACTTTCGTCAGACACTCTCAGGGAGACTGTTATATCCTATTTCACAGAAGTCAGGGCAGGGACATGTGGGAACGTAGCAGAAGACACTCAAAGGACTACTCTGTCACAGTAATAACCCTCGACAACTCCTCACTGCCCCCCCAACCCATGGGAGGACTTCCAGCAGAGAAGTTCACAGCAGGAAGAGCAGGTGTTACATTCTTAAAGGGAAGCATATTTATCCTTTTTAAAATACAACAAAACTGATGCCAAATGTAGCCCAATATTCTTGCTCTGTGATTTATGGCAATTTTCCTGACACTTTCCCCTTCCGTACCCACATTTTCGCTTTTCCATTTGCGAGGATCCATGAAGATAAGAGTCTGGCCTATCCATTTCAGTTATTTACTCTCCGAACACCACATTCTTTGCAAAAGAAGCCCGAGTACCACTTTAAAAGAGGGGAAATAAAAATTTTAAATCTCTTAAAGCTGAAATAAAACCGCATTTCTACAGATCCTCCAAATGGGTAGCATTTGCGATCACTCTTCCGTGCAACTCAAGATTGGTGGAAGTGGGGTCATGCAGAACTCAGCAAAGCACAGGAAGGAGGAACTCCCAGAGGAAGTGCATCACCTGCAATTGTAGAGTCACCCCTAGTTAGCAACCCCTCATGGTAACGGAGCCTCTGTGACAAAACTGCGGGAAGAGACGGGTGTTGCACAGCTCACTGTGAACAAGGTACTATGTGCTACCAAACCTTCTTCGGAGAAGGGGTAACGAGACCTTGCAACTGTAATATGATTAAGTGGATCCAGAATAGAAAATGCAAATTCATGTCCCATCAATAGATCGTTGGTTAGATGTTTTTCCCTCCTGACAGTTGGTTATAAAAAACCAAGCAGCCAAACATCTAGTCCGATTTATGTGTCCATGACCATTTTTCTCTCACTTAGTCTATTTATCTCTTAGCATTACTGTAATTGAAAGAGTATCTATTGCTAAAGGATGCTATTAACTTAAGTGCATTCATAGAGTGTTATTTCACTAATAGACTTAGGTCATATTCTTTTATCCTTTTAGCAAAGCATTATTTTGTTGTCCCCTTGTTCTGAAGATTTTGTTTCACTTACAGTCAAATAGAACAAAAGCTTCATAGAACTTGTTCAGACTGTTCTTTATCATTATTTTCACTCCATTACATGACAGTATCAAATGCGTGGCAATTTCTATTTGTTATGTTAACTTCTTTTTGGATCTGTATCAGAGCTCTTAATGTAAAAATGTGCCTCCCAAACATGACTCGGATTCAGATAAGAACTGTAAGGTTCTAAGTCCAAATACTTTTAAGATCTACTTGTTGAATTTACATTTGACTTGAGAACGGTTATGGTCAGAACTGAAATAAGAAACAGAGCAAACTGCTGGCTATAATTGTGAAAAGGAGAAATAGTGAAAGAAAACATGTGCCGTCATTTGAAAATATATACAGGATTTCTTCAAATCCAGGATACTACTGATGTATAACTCATGAGTATTTTATGTGTCACCAAGAAAGAAAAAAGCTCCCAATTAAACCATGACACACCACTGATTATAATCCACATCCCAATTTTTATTCCCAAATCTTCCTTTTAATATATCATACTAAAATATGGGGGAGAAGTTGTGTTTCTCCAAATGAATTAAATACATTAGTACTCATTGGCTTTATATAAGTCTGGGCACATGCCATAGAATAAACTGGAAATTTCACATACAATCTTTAAATATCCTCAAAATTTGGTGGGTTAGGATTTATGAGTGGAATATGGTAGTTGGATAAAATTCCTTATTTAGAATCGACAAATTAAATCAAGAAGGGATCCCAGGAAGATTCTAGCAAAAGATAACAGTCATAAGGCATCAGGCAAGAGTCTGGCAACATACTAAGATATTCTACATGTCATCTCCTTCAGTCTTCATACCACCCCCATGGTATTAGAATTCAGGCTCTGAAAAATTGAGTAATTGATCCAAACCCACAAAACAAGAAAAGAATGAGGAGAAGCTGGGATTCAAACTCTTATCTGGTCAAGTTTTTGTGTATTTTAAACCCGAACCTGTATCGTAAGCAACTCTTTGGCTATATGCTAATCTAAGAATGTATATAATGATGAGTGTTTAGATATGTCAGTGCTTCAGCAAAGACCGCCGTGTAGTTGAACTAATTTTGATTTATAGACTCATTGGAAGGAGGGACAATGCTCACCATGGAAGCTGAGAGGCATCATGGTAGGAAGGTGTTAAAAGGATGGCTCAGAGGCTTTGGGCTTATGTCAGATGATTTGGTAAGGTTCAGGGAAGTGGGACTTTGCTCCAGATTGGAAGTGGTGGCAATTTTATGATTGAGAGTTTTCACAAGTCTTGAAAAAGATGGGAAAGACAAAGTTGTCATTGGTAGGAGCACAGTATTGACTCACTATAGCCAGAATGGGTGAGGATTTGGTCATTTTGTAGTCTGGACAATGTTCTCATATTTGTCTGTCTTCAGACATGATTATGGGGTGATCTTGGTTTTGTCCTGACCCATCATGGTCAGAGTGGTCCTGTTCTATGTTGTTATTCTGTGAAATTGTTTGTGGTCAGGAGGTGAGTGCCAGACCAGCTCTTGGATGCTGGGGTTGCTTTTTTCTTCCTCAGTTGAAAAATATTACTTTCATTTTGAGGATGGATCCCAAAAAAGGTACAGGATGTGGATGATGCTGTCTAATGCTAATTATAAAATTTTTGTTCAGGAGAAATGTTTGGGGAGGAGGGCTTTCTCCCAAAAGTGTCTGCTCAAAGCAGAACATCTGATAAGTTTCTGATTGGCCTGTCTGACAGTTTCATCTCTCAGGGGCGGGGCGGGGGGAGGTTAGGAAGCAGGAAGTGGTATTTTTATATTCAGTCTAGACTGAATTCTGAGCAACAGGGCTATGCTGACGTAACACGATCCTTGGGATACTAGGACTGTATTTCTAGATGGTTTATTTGTCAAGAACAGAAATGTGGAGCAGAGTCAGATGTGTATAGAAAAATCAGATTCTTAAAAATGCAAGAATGATCCCATACGTAGAACTCATAAAAAGAAGGAAACAGGTGTCTTTAAAAATAATATCCTGACAACTCAGTGTGGCATCAGAATGATTTATGTTTTTAGCTTTGCCTCACATGTGCCATCGGTGTGACTTTGGGTAAATCACTCAACCTCTCTGATTTTAAGTTTCTCCAACTTTAAAATGGGGATAGTAGTAGCACCTGCATTACAGTTATGAAAGTGAAAACAGAATATTGAATAGAAAGAGCCTAGCACAATAGTAAATGCTCAACAATGTTGGCTGTTAAGGTCAGTTATTATTGGAGTATTGTTACAAATGATCTAGATAAAGAAGGAAAGGAAAACGTGTGGCCACGAAGGACACCCTTTATTGAGGAGACATGTAAAATCAGACACATGCAGCCAATGTTTAAGAATGAATTCAGGAATGGGAAAAACAGCACAGGAAGAGTAGAGAACGAGAATTCTTTCTATATTTAAACTGTTACATCTACAATTTCCTTTGAGATCCTGTCCAGTATTTCTCAACAGCACACCTCCCACAGGTCCCCCAAAATTCAGCGCCTCCTCTCTCAAAAGCTCCAGTTCCTCCCAACTGCACGATTCCCACTCATGTTCGCCCTTCTAATCACACATGCTCAAAATACAAATCTCTACATTCCCTCTGCCTCTGAGCCCTGGGGAAGGATCTAACAGGGCCACGAGAGCCTGACGATGGGGAGCACAAGCTCTGAAATCAGATTGCTCGTCTCTACCACTTACGAGATGTGGCACCTCAAGCAAATTGCTTAATCTTGCCCGGCTCAGTTTCATCATCTGTAAAATTGAAATAAAAATGGTACCTCCTTCAGAAAGGGAGGATTAAGTACACTAATCCACCCAAGGAAGTTGCATAATCACCCTTTCTGGCACCTAGTAAGCACTCAGTAAATGTGAGCTTGCTCCTCTTTACCATTGCAAGAGGCCCGGCCCTGGGGGGCCCGCTGCTGGGATCATCGCCCTGCACAGAGCAGCAGCCAGCACTCCCTTAATGTGGGGAACCTGGTCACAGCTGTGGGATTTGACAACATGCTGAGCATTGCTCAAACAAGGTCAATGCCTCAAGGGCAGAGTAGAGCCCACAGGTGGGAAAGGAACACAGAGGCAGGAAGGAGCAGCCCCTGACAGCAACCTCCCCTCGTGGTTTTTGCAAAGGCTCCATGGGCAGCAGGATGGCAGGCACTGCTCCTGGTACAGACGCAAGGGAGACAGAACTCAGGACAGGAGTACATGCAGTCACGTGGGACCCGTCGTGGAAAAGAATGAAAGACATTATACTTCTGGAGCCACAGGCATGATTTTCAGGGCACTATCTGGCAGGGATGGCTTTGGCCAAAAACTGGCTCAGATTTATCTAGGAGTCTACACACAAGCTGGGGTGGTGTTGGAATGTGAGTCCAAACCAGAACTTGGCTCCAAAGTAGGGCACATAAGCACAGATGTGTGCACACAGGTGGACTCAGAAAATAAAGTCCAAATAAATATTTAAGGACCAGGTAGGCCAAGCCACCCAGGAGGTGGCAACAGCCTTCATGGGTAAGCAAGTGGCAAATGATTGCTTAGCACCCAGCTTGGATGCCGTTTGTATTTTCTACTTTATTTTTTTATTACTTGATTTTTCAGGGTAAGAACACTTTACATGAGATCTGCCCTTTTTAATAAATTTTTAAGTGCACGATATAGTATTGTTAACTATAGGCACAATATTGTGTTTACAGAATTTATTCATCTTTTTTTAAAAAAAGATTTTATTTATTTATTCATGACAGACACAGAGACAGAGGCAGAAACATAGGCAGAGGGAGAAGCAGGTTCCCTGAAGGGGAGCCCGATGCAGGACTCGATCCCAGGACCCCAGGATCACGCCCTGAGCTGAAGGCAGATGCTCAACCACTGAGCCACTTAGGCATCCCCCGAATTTATTCATCTTATTTACCTAGAACATTATACCCATCCAACAGCAACTCTCCTCTTCTTCTCTGCAGCTCCTGGCAACCACCATCCTACTGTCTGTTTTTTGAGTTTGACTATTTTAGGTACTTCACAGAAGTGGAATCATGCAGTATTTGCCTATGACTGGCTTCTAGCCTAATGTCCTTCAGGGTCACCCATGTTGTATATGGCAGCATTTCTTTCTTTTTTGAGATTGAATAGTATTCAATTTTATGTAAACACCACATTTTCATTATTCATTCATCCACGGCTGGACATTAGGTTGTTTCCGTATCTTGGCTATTGTGGACAATGAGTTATCATCCGACACCTGTTAGGTTAGCTATTACCAAAAAGGAAAAAAAAAAGATTAAAAAATGTTGGGGAGGATGTGGAGAAACTGGAACCCTTGTACGCTATTGGTGTGAATGTAAAATGGTTCAGCTTCAGGGAAAATAGTAAAAAAAAAATCCCTCTTCTCAAAATTAAAAATAGAACAGCCATCTGATCCAACAATCTCAATTCTGGGTACGTTCCCAAAAGAATTGAAATCAGGATCTCAAAGAGATCCTCTCCTATGTTTATTGCAGTATTATTCACAATAGCCAAGATATGCTTGCATTTTGTTGCAGGTACCCTTTTATCTGTATGTACTTGGTCTCTGACCCTTGCTCTGTGGGGGAGCTGTTCTTGGGGGAACTCCAAGAATCTGGCCAACACCTGTGTCTGAGTTCCAAGATCACAACCAACTGTGAATGGAAGCCACCTCATCCGAAAATGGTGATGCTAAACAACTCTTTGATTATTCATGGTTCATGATATTAAGTTTTTGCTAGGTGGGGGGTATTTTGCAAGATGCTAGGGACACATAAAAAGGATACTGTATCATCCCACTTCTCACTGTTTAATTAATTCACTCATTCTCAATAAATATTTACTGAATGATGACCAGGCATGATTCCCAGGCCTTTGGGGCTTACAGCTAACACGGAAGCTATGCATTAGACTAATAGTTAAATAAAGAATTTTTTCAGGAGGCCCCCTGAACCAGGCTCTAGGGAACTGTAGGGAACGAGGAGCAGTCCCTGGATATTCCTATTTCCACTGGTTGCCCTGTCAAGAGAAGACATTTGGGAATACTTGATCCTATTCTTATCAAACTTTCTTTGAGATGTGTCCTTCCTGTTAAAAAACCTAAAGCCTGGAAGAAAAGAAATACAAAGCCTGGAATATAATCATAATGTCTTGTATGATTGAAAAGGAAGTTTAAAGACCTGGATCCTTTAAACCAACCATCTCCAGTGACAGCTTTCCAGTGCTGGCAAAAGGAGTAACAGTTCAGCGGCTCTGTGGGGGATCTGATTACCCCCCAAGATTATTTTCTGCATATTTTAGCTGGGCCAAGACTCCTGTCCTCATTTCATTCTTGCTCCTTTGCCTGGAATCCTTTCTTCTCCGTAGCCTATTGCAATGCTGTTCTAATGACCGCAGGCAGGTGTGTGAGGGCCCATCTGCAACTTCCTTAGGTAACAATGGATAAACATCAGCTCGAGAAACCCCAGGTCTATATTATTTATGAAGCAGCCATTCTCCTGTAAATAACCCAGTTGTTAAAATGATATGTATCTATGTAATTGAGTCTTCTGTATACAAATAAATAAGACTTTATTGCAATGTCAGAAGTTAACAGACCAGTCAATAAAATCAATAACTCACTTTTTCTTGCTTATATATCTAACTTTTCTCCACCTTTCCTATGTCCTCTGTTTGTTCTGGTTACATATTACCACTCACAAGAAAATACAGCTCTGTGCTCTGCTTATTAAGTGGTAGATAGAGGGGAGGTGGCAAACAAAGGGAAAAAGAAAATCTGAGACCTTCTACACATGCAGTGTTTCGGGTTTCATGTGTATTTATTTAAGGATACTAAAGAGTGCAGATAGTTCTAAGAGGAGTGCCCTACTGAGGGCACAAGTAAATCAGGTCACAGCCAAAGGCTTGGTGACTGTCCAAGCCAGTATTGCTATGTCCCCTACCTGCTGTCAAAACAGCCCTGCTGGATCAGAACTGCACTCTTGCAACCATGGCTAAAGTTCCTGTCAGCATTTCCCTTGTAAATCCCCAGTTTTGAGAAGTTGGTATTCAGCTGGAAAAATGTGTTCTGCATAAACCTTAGCATGTACTATCTCTGAAGTAGGGAAGAGGTTATCTGGAGTTGGTAGCTTATTTTTTAAAGCAATTTGCTTAATTGATTTGGCCGTTGTTGAGCTCACTAAAAGAGCTTAGAAGGGCTGCTTGATATTTTTTTTGTGTGTGTTACTTAAAAAATCCAATTAAACAAATTGGCATTGATCCAAATTTTCTGCACCTGAGGGGGGAAAGATAACCAAAATGAAGAAAAAGAAAAATTAATGGATGGGGGTCACTCTAATCTTCATGATGGTTCTATTGCTGTGCAAATAAGTCTATGATTTAGTGGCCCATTTGCATGGACCAGTTTGTCCTCTCCCATGGTCTAGATAGATATATGAAATTGTCCCTCATTATTATCTATCAGAACAGGACTGGGACTCTGGAGAAAGGAGGCCCCTGGCATATATAAGACTTGATGGGAGAATGTAGGTGTCATCCTGGACTTACAGCCTTTTATCAGGTTGGGTGGAATCCTACACTTAGTGGTTTTATATTAAGAAGATGGTAGTGTTCATACTTTGGCTTGGAGCATGAAATAATAATTCAGATTTGCATAGCATATTCTGTATTATAATAATAAGGAATTATCTTCATCATGGTGGATGATGAATAGCACTGCCAATTTTTAAATTTACTTTTTGGCAAGGTAGCAGAAGGTAGTTATAGGAGAAGGTAGTCTACAAGAACTCTTGGCATCCTCGGGGCCGAGAAAATGTGGACTTATCGGTCTAGATAATAATGTTAATGGCTGCCAAGCCAGGTTACAGAACCCATGATTTTCCTCACTGTATTTTTCCTGTAGTAAAAAATTCAAGTTTGAGTATAATGCGTACAAAGTGCCTGTGGACATGTTGATACAGCCAGATGCTCAAGAAGGAGGGTCTAAGTGTAGACACGAGCTCAGGAACAATCAACAACATAAAACCATAGAGCCAATAACTCCCAGGACAAGTGCGTTAGAAGAGCAGTGACTTAAAGGTGCAATTTTGGGGAACAGCAACAGTTTGTGATTGCAGCAGGGAAGAAGAGCCCAGGAGTCAACCAAGGGGAGAACTCAGGGTTCCAAGTCATTTAGTGGCCGGGGAAGGAAAGATTTCCTTCCTTCAAGGCAGAGGATGGTGCCTTGATCATCCCAAATGCTTTGTGGGGAAATAAGAGAAGAGAAAGACATCTACTAGACTTATAAATACGGGTTTTTTTTGTAAAATACATTAACACATACTAGCTATTTAAAATATTATTTAGAAGAATAGATGCTAACATGAGCACTTTCATTGGAATACTGGAGATTTAAGGCTGCCTTTCAGCGAGTGGAGGGATGGACAGGAAGTGAAATAGACTATGCGTTTAAATAGAACTATCTAACAGATAGTTAGATCAGTGATTTTCAAAATGTAGGGTATAGTTTTAGTGAGTTGCAATCAGCATTTAAAAAATAAGTTTAGTGAGTTGCAATCAGCATTTAAAAAAAAACCACAATAGTAAAGAATATAATAGAATAGAGTAGAATAAGACAGAAATAAATGTTTGGCACATATTAAGGGCAAGTATTATTTTAAGAAAATCTAGCCTTGATTTCATTTATGTGTGTAACAAGTCCTAAAATGAAATGTGTTGCATTTTGTACTGTAAAATCGAAGTTAAAAAATTTGAAATCTTCTGGATTAAAAAACAAAAAAGTTTGGAGTAAAGTGTTTTTTTTTTTTTTGAGTGCTTAAAGAAGGTAGAGACTAAAGCCTTTTATAATCTGAGTACAAGGAGATTGAAAAAGAAGAGATTAAAAAAAATAGTAAGAAAGTTGGTACTAGTAATGGAATAAGGACCTCATGGAAATGGGAGGGAGGGATGGACTCAGAGCTCATGCCTGGTGCTGGCTTTGAACAAGCAGCGGGAAAACTCACTCTCGGCACGAGAATGAAAGAGAATGAGTGTGTTTGGTTGAAGCAGGTGGAGATGCAAGCTGATAATTTCAATTGTCTAAGTGAAGGTGAACATCAGCACATCTGATGTGAGAGAGGTAGGAATGGCTTGATTCAAGGGGGTAACTGGAGATGCTCTACAGAGCCAGTGAAAGCAATGGGGACCTGAGCTCTTTGTGAACAAGTAATAGGACAGGCTAAAGAAATTGCCAGTTTTGTGTGGTTCCAATCTGCAGAGCCATATGTTTGTGTGATAAATCGAATAGTGGCCCCCCAAAAGATATATTTACCTCCTAAATCCCAGAAAATGTGAGTGTTGCTTTTTTGGGGTAGGAGAATAAGCATGGTAGGAACAAGGGTTGAGAAATGACCTGAGAATGAGGCCAAGCTCAGCCCATGATTTTTGAAATGGAAGAGTGCCGGGTGACAATAGAGTTAGGTATGAGAATACATATCTTCAGAGAGGAGATGATGCCCAGTAGCATGGAGAGGATCAAAGAATGTTGCCATCAATAAGAGAAACAACATCTGTAGTATATCCCAGAAAATCAAGGTTCTTAAAGGGATACAACAGAGAAGTAATGGTGTATCACATTTGGGTGATGCAATATTACTGAACTGAACTACTGATGCCCTAGTGTAGAGAGGAGACAAGAATGAGCAGTCTCTACTTGAAAGAATTGTAAAGAAAACCATGCCCACGGTGGACAGCCAAGTTTCTTTTAAAGCCATAAAGCACAGAATGCTTTCTGCAAACAGAACACTTATTCTCAATGTTGGAAGGGGATGCACATTAGAATCATATGCATACCTTCACTCTACATGCTTAGGACCCAGCCCCAGAAATTCTAGTCTAATTGTCTAGGGTGGAACTAAGGAATTAGTATTATTTATTTATTTACTTGTTTAAAGATTTTTGTTTATTTATTTCAGAGAGATAGCGTGAGAAGGGGCAGAGGTAGAGGGAAAGAGAGAATCCCCAAGCAGACTCCCCGCTAAGCACAGAGCCCAACCTAGGGCTCGATCCCAGGACCTGAGATCATGACCTGAGCTGAAATCAAGAGTCAGATGCTTAATTGACTGAGCTACCCAGGTGCCCCAAACATTAGTATTATTTAAAATGCTTCTGGTAATATTGATGGCTAGTCACTTGAGAACCGTTGATGAAGCAAATTATCATAAAATGGTGTTCTAGAAGGCAGAAGGAAAAGTTTGGTAGAGGAGGGGAACTGAAGCCAGAATGGGACCCAGTACAAAATGAGAGTGCAGTGTCCCTTGTTCAAAATCATCAGGAATTTCAGGACAGAGCCTCAAACTAAACCCAGGTCCATCTGAGGGTGAGGTCTGTGCCACTGGCCCTGACCCAAGTAGAGGGCAAGTGACCAAGATGGCAAAAACATAAATCCAGACTTTCCTGTACAGTTCTGGAATCAGTCCTTTGGTGCAGGCCGAAGCTAATCATTAGTGGCACGGAGGCCTAACAGAGCCAGTAATCAGTGGGTAGGTGCATGGGGCAGGGGGTGCTGTTTGCTAAATGAGCAACATGGAGAGTGCTTGGCCAAATTATTGCTCTTATGTCTTTGCTTCACCTCAAAAGGCTTCAGTGGAGATTTCAGATGCAGCATTTCAGCCTTCTCTTTTATGCTTCTACCCTCTGACTACTTTTCAGAAAACCTAATAGCTCATTAAGTCCTCAGGATGGACCCTCCACTGAGGACCTCACTGCAGTGCTGCGTGCCTAGACGTGTGCAGCTGGACTTTTGTGCTGCTGTTTTGATGCCATCGCCTGCATTAGCAGTTACTTCTCAATCAGGGAATAACAGTGAATCGGCCTCTCTTGCTGCTTCCTTCCAACACCAGCTCAGAATTTACTCTTCTGGGGGGCTCTCCATTACCAGCCAAACATCACTCAGCCAGCCCCTCCTTCTGCTACTATTGATCCCTTTACAATTGGGCAGCGCTTTTAATTTTTCAAAGAGCTTTCACATACATTTTCTCATTTGACCCTTACAACAATCCTGTGAAGGAGGTAGAGCAAGTATTATTATCCCCATTTGGAAGACGGGAAAAATGAAATACGATGCACTTAAGTGGCAGGCCTTGAGTGATCTGACATGCGGGTGGTCCATGGTGGTGTCAGCCCAGCACTGGGTCCTCCCCACTCCCCACCAGCTCTGAGAACCTGCCAGGTGACATAGAGCAATTGGTACCGGGGCCCTGTTAATTTTCCACCCTTTTTATGGGGCACCTGGGTGGCTCAGTGGTTGAGTGTGACTCAGGGCACAATGCTGGGGTTCTGGGATCAAGTCCCACATTAGGCTCCCCACGGGGAACATGCTTCTCTCTGCCTGTGTCTCTGCCTCTCTCTCTCTCTCTCTGTGTCTCTTATGAATAAATAAAATCTTTAAAAATTGTTTCCATCCTTAATATTTGCTGTAAATACTGTTCTTTATCTGTTCCAGGCCCTTATAACTCAAAGTTTGGTCCCTGGGCAGGCAGTGACTGAAGAATCTCAGATCACCGTGGACCTATTGGATCAGAATCTGTGGTCCCCAGATTTAAGATCCCCAGGTATCTGCGACAATGTGGACAGACCTCCATCCACTGCATTAGATGAAATAAGTCTGAGAAAGACATATACTGTATGAGCTCACTTATATGGGGGGAATCTAAAACAGAAAAAAAATTCCAAACCCAAACTCATAGGAAAAGTGATCAGATTTGTGGTTATCAGAAGCGGAGGGTGGCAGGAGGCAGAATTGAAGGAAAGTAGACAAAAGGCACAAACAGCCTATCACAGGGTAAGTCCTGAGAATGTGAGCACAGCATGATGACTACAATTAACACTGCCATATGGTACATTTGAAAATCACCAAGAGAGTAGATCCTAAGAATCCTCATCACAGGAAATTTTTTTTCCTTTTTTTTTTATATCTATATGAAATGATGATGGATGTTAACTAAACTTATTGTGGTAATCATTTCATGGAATCGGTAAGTTAAATCATTGTGCTGCACAACTTAAACTCCTATCGTGCTGTATATGTATCAATTACATCTCAATATAACCAGGTGGAAAAAGATCCCCAGGTGGCTTCAAGGACTGAGAACCACTGCTGTAGATCGTGTGTGTGTGTGTGTGTGTGGTCTGAGTCCCACAAACAATAATGACAATAGCAAAGACGTTGGGTTTATCAGGTGGCCAGGTAAACATAATATATACTAACTCAGTTAATCCCCATGACAGCCCCAGCTTCCCCAGGGGAAGGAGAGGGCACCGCTGTGATCTCCCTTTTACAAACAGCCAACGCAAGGCATGGGAAAGCTAAGTGACTTTGCCCAATCCACATAAAAGTGACAGAATTGGGCTTTGAACCCAGTGTAGTGTGTGGCACCAACATGCATGTTTCCGAGCATGATGCTATTCCATCTGACTGCTGCAATGAAGAGGTACCCTCCCTAGTCTTTGAGGACTGACTATTCCAGAGCACGAAGGACACCCATCTCAATATGATAGTGGCCACTTAGGTTTTCTTCACAGACCAATGAGCCTAGAATAAAGTGGAATACAATCACATTATCATAATGCAATTGTCACTCCAGTTATCTGGAGATCAGAGCCCTGGAAACTCAGGCTTCCAGAAGCCCTCCAGAGCTGACCCTGAAGCAATTTAATTATGAAAAGGTAGCTTTTGCCCCCCCCCCCCAATGAAACTCAGCTCAGAACGCCCCTCCCCCAGACACACATGTGGTCAGCTTGCCTTGGGCACAAAAAGAAATGCCCTGATGGAGGGAAATATCTGGAAAGGGGCCTTTTGCTACCATAGCCAACAAGGATAAGGGAAACAAGCCATAGACAAAGGATACAGACATGTGGGCACTGACCTTAGGGGCCTCTAGAGATGTCAGGCTCCTAGAAAGGAGGCAGGAAGTTCCCCTACCAAGCAGCTCCATCAGGGGCCTGCCTTTGGTACAATCACCAAAGTCTAGGCTCCCAGTTTTGCAGTCTCTGTGAACTTGATTACTATGATCTGTTAGTTCATAGGGAGGACAGACTCATTTACCAAACTCACAGGGTTTGTAAACACCAAAATGGCAAATATTAAATTAAATTAAATTTAAATTTAATTAAATTGCAAAACAACACATTCTTTGCTGGTAGGCTATGCTTCTCGAGTCGGAGAGGTTTTGCATGGGTAATTTAAGAAGTATATTTATATCACATGGGCCATCTGGGTGGCTCAGTCAGTTAAGCGTCTAACTCTTGATCTCAGCTCAGGTCTTGATCTCAGGGTTATGAGTTCAAGCCCCCACATTGGGCTCCATGCTAGGTGTAGAGCCTACTTAAAAAAAAGTATATGTCCTGCTACAATTTTTGATATAATTTTTTTATATTTAAAATATCATCATATTTAGAAAATAAAATATAAAGACTGTTTTTGTGATCAAACATTAGAATGTAAGACTCCATAAACTCTCCTTAATCAATAGGAATATATAAAGACTTTCATAGGGGTGGGGAGAGCAGAGAATGGGGCATATAAAAGTGAGAGATAGCAACATTATAATATTTAGAGAAATATTTTTTTAAACTTTGAAAAAAACCTGACACAGGCAGCACCACATGAAATACAATTTACAGTAGAAATCTATTTGTGAACATAGATTTAGAGCAAGGGGAATAAAATACATATTATATCCATCCATTCAGAGAAATCATTGATTTAAAAATACAACATCAGTGTAATAAACTTCTTAGCCAAAAGTGCAATATCGAAAGTATAAGTAATTGTGAGATACTTCCTAATATGAGAATGTTAATAATCTTCATGGAAAGAAAACTGGGCATCTAACACGTGATGGAATGAGGTTGTGAGCTCAAGTTTCAGATCAGTTCTTAGGCTGTGCTGACCCCTTCCCCACAGAGTGCTTCCCCACTGACTCGTGTTGCTCCATAGCTTCACAACCCTACTTCTGATTAAACCAAAACCCAGGTCTGTTGAGAGTGACTTTGCCTCTGTTTTATCTGTCCTCTGTTGTTTCTAAACTATTGTCTCAGAAGGCATTCTTATTTCTCTTCTTTCCAAAACTTTGGATTGTCTCACCAGATATTCTGATCCCAGAGATTCCAACAAAGCAGCACACCTGAGCTTGGGCAACCCCCTGACAACTTCCCACAGCAGACATTACTAGTCAAACCACCATGGTTGGCATAGCTGGCTCACCCTTGTCCTGAGCTTTGTATGAAGGCAGCATGGGAGAGGAGATTCTTGTGGTTTCAGAGTGGAGCTGGGGTGAAAGACAGCACAGACCAGCATCCTACAGATGAATACACTGAATGATGGACGTTGAAATATGCATATGCACTGGCCCAATTTTAATTATAAAAATGAATTATTTTTTTACAGATTTCATTTATTTACTCATGAGAGACACACAGAGAGAGGCAGAGAACAGGTAGAGGCAGAAGCAGGCTCCATGCAGGGAGCCCCATGTGGAACTCGATCCCAAGACCTCAGCATCACGGCCAAGCCAAAGGCACTCAACCACTGAGCCACCCAGGTATCCCTAAAAATAAATTATTTTATGAGAAAATGCTGGTACCTGTACCTTGTATTTGAAGAAAGGTAAGGCATCTAAAGTTGAGACAGAATATAGAAAGGATAGGTTAAAGAGTAAATCATGAGCCTATAGATGAATTTTGTGGCTTCCAATGGCTACTTTTTCTGAATAAATTTTTCCATCCTTCAAATGTTGATGAAATGGACGTGTTTTAATGATGCTCATTGACTTATACTGGTAGGCACCAATGTGTTCCTGGGTTTTAACAGACTAAGGGCCTACTGACTAACTTTTCATGCTTCATGCCATGGAAAGAAGCATAAAATTATTATTATTATTATGTTGTTGTTGTTATTGTTGTTGTTGTTGTTGTACATGGAATTTGGGAAACATGAGTGTCCTAGAATTTTAAAATGTGGTATCTGTAGCTAACCCAAGATGTGAGATGTGTTTGCTTGTGTCTGTTTTCTTTTTAAATTTTCTTTGGTTCTATGCTTATTTGTGGATGAAAGAACATATCAAAGCTAGAATAGCAAAGTCATTACCAAACATCTGTAAAGCAGTGATGATTGAGGAAGCATATTTTGGGAAGGGAAAGCTTTCCCTGTCTCCCTGCCTCCCCTAGTCTTGCCTCACTGGTCCAATCTATGGAGCAGAAGCTAATTCATCAGATAAAACACGACAACAGGGGCTGCTCAGCAATGGTGTCAAGTAACCCTCCGTATAGGTAACACCAGGCACTGTAGAGAATTCTCATTCTCATTATCCATAGCATTAAAGATAAAGTCAACATTAACTATAGCTAAGATTTCTCTCAAAATCAAACATAAAGAATAATCTAGACAAATGTGAGGCTGCTTTGGTGGTTAAGCCACACTTGTTCTCTCTGACAAATAATTTACAGGCTGAGGGATGGGCCCTCCAGCCCCAAACAGCATAACATGAATCTTGAGATTGGAGACCCTCTTCCTTCACATTCCATGGGAGAGAGGAGGTGGGGTCCTGCACAGGGAAGGGGCCGCAGGCTAGTGGCGCCTGTGTGGCAGAGGTAAGCGCGTTGCTGCTGGCCAAGAGAAGGTTGCTGACAGCTGTGAAGGAGGGAGAGGAGAAAAGATCAAGGAAGAGAACGAGAAAAATGGCAATGAGTTTGGCCAAAGTACACTCTTTGATTTGCTGACTGACCTCAGATAAAGACACCTGTGGGGCAGAATGGCTAAGTCACAGGGATCCTTCTGGTAAGTTGTATGGAGACAGAAAGGACGAGGTGGAGGGCAAGCAAGGGTGAAACCCAGGTGTCTAGTGGGGTCTTTGGAGTGGATGATGAGGGTGCCAGTCTTCAAGATGAAGAAACCAGGAAAGGAACCAGTGATTTTTGCGGCCCTTAGAGATTGGAGCTTCTTCCACTATTAAAAAAAATCAAAATTATATATTAAGATTGCATTGATGTAAAGACAGATATCATTTAGGCTGATTCATTATTATATTTACTATATATGTTGTATTATATTTATTATTATATGTGTTTGTTATGTTATATTAGCAAATACCTTTGTTATATTTGTTTTTCTTCTGGTATTAAACACAATTAAAATTAAAACATTGTCACAGGTCCCTAAAAGTATCATGGTCACTGGGCTTCACCTATTGTGCCTTATGAAGTCAGCCCTCGACATGTATCCTGACTTGCCTGAAATACTTTTTGTTTATTTCTGTTATGGTGGCTTTGTTGTTAGTGTCCCATTTTCACTTTCAAAAGTGACCTAATTCGGACAAACATATGGTAACCCTGCAGTGATGCCCTATGTTTTGGAAATGCTTAGTGTGAGGTACCCATTGGGATATCTGAGGGAAGGTGTCTAGTGAAATACTAGAGATATGATTGGAAGTCAGAAAAAAGATTTGGAGTCAAAATATAGTGAGATATTTAAATTCTATTAAAGCCATGTGACTGAATGTACAAGAACAATAGATGAGTCAATACAGCACCCAAAGAAAATCCATTCCAGGGAGGGACAGAAGAAGCCTAGTGAACAAAACAAGGTAGGAGGGGAAAACATCGCAAAACACGTGGTGTTGCAAACCCAGGGAAGAATAATTTGATGGTGGAGGGAAGAGACAACAGCATGAAACACATGAGAAGGGAAGTCAAATGTTTGCTGGCTTCGACTACAAGAAGCACGCTGCTGCTCCAGGTGAGAGAAATGTGATTACCCAGATTGGAGGAGGGTCCAGACAACAACAACAACGACCTGAGGAGGGTGTGGAGTAGGGGAAGGGAAGCAGCCAGTAATGCCGGTTTTTCAAGTGTCCAGGCCCTGGTAGGGAAGTCGGACGTCAGGAGATCACTGGAGAGGATGTGGGTCCAGCAAGGCTTTGCTTTTCTTAAGATGAGAAGGACTCAAGTAGATAAAAGCTTAGCTATGAAGTGAGCCAGCCAAGAGCAATTGGGGTTGGAGACTGAGGAGGGAGGAGCCATCACTTGGGGAGATTTGGCCAGAACAGGAACACCTTTCCCATATGAATAGGACCAAAGGACAAGTGTGACTGCAGGTAAGTTTATAGGTATTTTCAGCACCAAATACAATAAAGACATCACAATAATATATCTAATAATAATTACCCTGGAAAACAGGACTGTTTACACACACAGTATAAAAATATTGGGGGCCAACATCCAATTTTTAACACTCCAGAACTGATATAGAGAAGTGGCAACCATCAGGAATTCACACTTTACTTTGACCTCTGAATTCAACAATGGGTTCCAAGGTAGGCCTTTTAAGTGCAGTCTGCCTGGAGATGCCTGTTGGTCAGCAAGAGTACTTGCCTTTAATACAGCATTTCCATCAGCCTTTGTCACATTCTCTAAGTGCAAAGGCCCGGATTCTTCTGCTTTAAGGAATCCAGTCTGCCTCCAGGGTCAACCCAAGGGAGACTTCTTCATTTACATCTTCCCCATGGCTCTCCCTTCACCTGCCAGAAGCACTGATACACTCACACTTGAACTAGCATGAGAAGCAAGCTCTGTGGCTCCAAAATTTCTGCTGAACTCTTCACTTGTCTGTGTTCCAGGTTGGAATATTAGAAGTTGAGAAGAGAGACAAAATTGGCTTAGATTTTTTCCCAAATAACCCATGCAAACTGTCATGGCAGCCAGCAGGCAGAGAAGGTAGCTGGGCTACGAACCTATGATTCTCTCCACATTCCCATCCATCATTTGGAGGAACTGCATTTTGGAACATATTATCCAACAGGTCACAGAGAAATAGTGAAGAACTTTACCAGAAAAGGTCCAACATAAGTCATAGAAAAGGACCATCATCAATTTATAAAAATAACAAAGGGGTACATGATTTCATGGTCCTTTGGTTATCTAGGCAATGGCCTCCATGAGAGGCCATAGCATGAGAGCAGTGATTATCTTCTAAATAATTCATGCTTAGGAAATCATGGATTCTGAATCTAATTAATTAAATTAGAGTTAGATCACTAGCTACACTTTTTTGGGATTTCCTATATAAAATGTTTATTGAGTACTTCATGGATGGTCTCATTCACTCTACATCAACTCCACACAGTATTTACTGTTCTTGTTCCCATTTAACTGATACATAAAACTCATAAAGGTTGCCTGAGGTTAGCTAATGAGTGACTCCAGATGGACTCCACCTTTTAATCTATTGCCCATTCTTTCTCTCTCTATATATATAAAGGATGTGCTATCCAATATGGTAGCCACTAGCTACCCCTAAACTCTGAGCTCTTGAAATGCAGCTAGACTAAATAGAGGTGGGCTGTTAGGACAAATAAAATACACATCAGGTTTCTAACACTAAGTATGAAAAATATCTATGAAATAGTTCATTCCTAAGTTTTTAGACTGATTGCCTCTGAAATGATCTTTTGGGTTTTGGGGAATAAGTGAAATAAAATTAATTTTCTTTGTTTCTTTCTGCTTTTTTTTTTTTTTAAGATTTTATTTATTTATTCATGAGACACACACACACACACACACAGAGAGAGAGAGAGAGAGAGAGAGAGAGAGAGAGAGAGGCAGAGACATAGGCAGAGGGAGAAGCAGGCTCCATGCACCGGGAGCCCGATGTGGGATTCGATCCCAGGTCTCCAGGATCGCGCCCTGGGCCAAAGGCAGGCGCTAAACCGCTGCGCCACCCAGGGATCCCTCTTTCTGCTTTTTCAATGAGACTACTAGAAAACTTAAAATTACATATGTGGCTTGCATTTATGGCTCATGTTATATTTCTATGGGGCAGCACTTCTCCTTAATTTTAAAAAGGGATCTGAAGGTCTGTTGGGCAATTCTCATCTTCAATTTTCTGAAACATAGGGGAGAGATATGTTGTAACTGGTTCTCAAGTATTTTCCTATGCTTCCTAGGTTACATATGTCTTGAAAATAATAATATTCAGTTAAGAATCACCTTCCCTATATTAAGTTCTATAAAAGAACCCTGTAAGTTCTGTTGAGTAAGCTGTATATGGCTACGTAAGCAAGAAGCTCAACCTAAAATAATGTTTCATGAGCAATCGATAGCGGTCTACACGTCCAACAGTAGAGAACGGTTATGAAAATTATGGAATATATGTGAGATGAAATGTCAAAAAAATATTAAACATGATATTTCTAATATTTTTCAACAATACTGGAACTTGTTTGTGATCTGATGTTAAATGTATAGTATCATCCTAACATATGGGAACACATATGTACGAAGAACAAGTAGAAGAAAGTGCACTAAAATGTCAACAATGACTATCTCTTGGAAAGAATGAGGTTTGGGGTGATTATTCTAAAAAAGCTAATCTCTTTATACCTTTCTGATTTTTCTGATTTCTCTACCAGGAGCAAGGGTTACTTTTAAAGAAATGGTGCTTTAGCAAAGCATCAACAACCTTTCCTTTTCCAGACTCTGTTCTCCTTCCCCACTGCCATTAAAAACAAACAAGTAAACAACAACAACAACAACAATTGCAAAAATTGTCTGAGGAAATCTTTAACTCTTTAACAATTACAAAACAGTGGAGCATGAAGGAAGAAAGTCTAATAAAGGGCTGTCTCTTTTTATTGTGCTTCACAGAGGTTGCATTTTTTACAAACTGAAGGTTTGTGCAACTCTGCTTCAAATAAGTCCATTGGTGCCATTTTTTTTTCCAACAGCATTTGCTCACTTGATATCTCTGTGTCACATTTTGGTAATTTCTGCATATTTCAACCTTTTTCATCATTATTATTTTTGATGGTGATCTGTGATCAATGATCTTTGATGTTACTATTGTAATTGTTTGGAGACATCACAAAAAAGATGACAAACTTAATGATAAATGTGTGTGTCTGACCACTCTACCAACAGGCTACTTCTCCATCTCTTCCCTCCTCCTTGGGCCTCCTTGTTATCTGAGACACAATATTATTAATTAGCCAATTAATAGTGTCCTCTAAGTGTTCAAGTGAAAAGAGGAGTAGCATTCCCTCACTTTGAATAAAAAACTAGAATTGATTAAGCCTAATAAGGAAGGCATGTTGAAAGCCAAGACAGGCCAAAAGCTAGGCCTGTTAGGCCAAAAAACCAAGTTGCGAATGCAAAGGAAAATTTCTTGAGAGAAATTAAAAGTGCTACTCCAGTGAACACATGAATGATAAGAAAGCAGAACAGTTTTGCTTATTGCTGACATGGGGCAACTTTTAGTGATCTAGAAAGACGATCAAACTAGCCATAATATTCCTTTAGGCCAACACCTGATCCAGAATGAGGCCCTAACTGTCTTCACTTCTATGAAGGGTGAGAGAGGTGAGGAAAGCTGCAGAAGACATTTTGAAGCTGGCAGAGGTGGGTTCATGAGACTTAAGGAAGGAAGCCATCTCCATTACATAAAAGTGCAAGGTAAAGCAGCAAGTGCTGATGTAGAAGCCACAACAAGGTTTCCGGAAGGTCTAGCTGAGATCATTAATGAAGGTGGCTACACTAAACAACAGATTTTCAGTGTGGACGGAACAGGCTTCTATTGGAAGATGATGCCATTTAGGGCTTCCATAGCTAGAGAGGAGATGTCAACGCTAGGCTTCAAAGGTTCAAAGGACAGGCTGACTCTCCTGGTGAGACTAATGCAGCTGGTGACTTTATGTAGAAGCCAATGCTCATTTCTCATGCTGAAAATCCAATGGCCCTTAAGAATCTGCTAAATCTACTCTGCCTGTGCTCTCTCAGCGGAACAACAAAGCCTGTGTGACAGTGCATCTGTTTACAACATGGTTTACTGAATATTTTAAGCCCACTGTTGAGACTTACTGCTCAGAAAAAAAAATTCCTTTCAAAATATGACTGTTCATTGGCAATGTACCTGGTCACCCAAGAGCTCTGATGGAGATGTACAATGAGATTATTGTTGCTTTTAGGCCTGCTAACACAATATCCTTTCTACAGCTCATGGATCAAGGAGTAATTTTGACTCTTAAGTCTTATTATTTAAGAAATACATTTCATAAGGCTATTGCTGCCATCAATAGTGATTTATCTGATGTATCTGAGCAAAACAAATTGAGTATCTTCTAGAAGGGATTCACCATTCTAGATGTCATTAAGAACATTCATGACTCAGGGGAAGAGTTCAAAATAAAAAGATTAACAGGAATTTGGAGAAGTTTATTCCAACCCTCACGGATGACTTTGAGAAGTTCGAGACTTCAGTGAAGGAAGTCTCTGCAGGTGTGATGGAAACAGCAAGAGAACTAGAATCATAAGTGGAGTCTGAAATGTGACTGAAATGCTGAAATCTCATGTTAAAACTTGAACAAATGAGGAACTGCTTCTTATGGACAAGCAAAAGAAGTGTTTCCTTGAGATGGAATCTAACCCTGGTGCAGATGCCGTGAAGATTATTGAAATGATCACAAAGGAGTTAGGATATTACATAAACTTAGTTGATAAAGCAGAGCTGGGTTTGAGAAGACTGACTTCAATGTTGAAAAAGTCCTACTGTGGGTAAAATGCAATCAAATAGCATCTCACACTACAAAGAAATTGTCTGAGGAAGAAAAAGTCAATCAATGCAACATACTTCATTGTCGTCTTATTTTAAGAAATAGCCAGAGTCACCCCAACGTTCAGCAACCACTCCCTGATCAGTCAGCAACCATCAATTTTGAGGCAAGACCCTCCACTGGCAATAAGATTACAACACACTAAAAGCTTAGATGATAGCATTTTTTTAAGCAATAATGTATTTTTAAATTAAAGTATGAATTATTTTTTTTTAGATATGATGCTATTACACACTTAATTGACTCCAGAATAATGTAAACATAATTTTTGCAGGCATTGGAAGATCAAAAAATTCATTTGACTGGCTTTATTGTGTGGTCTGGAACTGAACACACAATGTCTCTGAGATGTGCCTGTATAAGGATGTCTTTCCTGATTTTAAAAATTGCTAACACTTGGTCGTGTTAAAGGCTGAAGTGATTTTCAAAGAGATTGAATGGATGGTGCTGCTGCTGAAGACAGGGCCAAGGACAGGCTACCATCTCTTCCCATCTGCGACCACATGGAAAGAAACAATGGTGGGTGTCCTAGGGCTAAGTACCTGAAATTTGGATTTCTTGCCGGAGTCTATTAAGGATGGCCATTAACCAATTGAAGGATTATTTTTGTTTTATAGTTGAACAACTTTCTTTTTTTTTTTAATCCGACAGTTTTCTCTTCTTTCTTTTTGATTCAATTTTTATAACATAAGACAGTGCTGAGAGATGCTTGCTAAAACTAAGAAAAATCTAAATCTAAGTAATGGCAGTCTTACAACTTATGTATTATTTGTTCTCCAAATTAAAACGTGCCCTGATATATAGCTACTTAAACATTTTGACTAAGGAAAATTACTTATTTTTTTTAAAGATTTTATTTATTTGAGAGAGAGAGAGAGAGAGAGAGAGAGAGATCACAAGCAAGGGGGAAGGGGAGGGGGAGAAGCAGACTCCCCGCTGAGCGGGAGCCTGATGTGGAACTTGATCCCAGGACAGTGGGCACATGACCCAAGCCAAAGGCAGATGCTTAACTGACTGAGCCACCCAGGCACCCTCTTTACTTTATTTTTAGCTAATAATTGTATAGCAGAACTCATGGCAGTATATTATATAACAGAACTTATAGGATGAATGTATACTATCAAATACATCTAAGATACACTTGAGCTTGATTTCAACTCTGATTTTTATTCCATATTTGCTAAAAAGTAATTTATATGGTTAATAAAATTAACCATATAGGTAGGTTCTTGGATTAAGTGAAGATTAGGTAGGTCTTAATATGATTTTTGTATCTATTGTTCCTAGTTTACTATTAAATACATATAAGGATGCTGCAACATCGAAATTGCATGATTATGCTGTTCAAAGCCAGGAAATTGGACATATTCACTTCTCCATATGAACTCATCTGTGTAGTACACAGATTGCATTGTACATAGTACATGCCTAACAATTCTCTCCAAAACTTTCATTCTCAAAGGATAATGACTTTTAAAAATTAAGTAATAAAGGAGAGAAATTAAAGGGTGTTTCTAGTCTTTCTTTTTAAGAACAGGAATTTTCTCTGAGGATAAAAATCAGGAGGCATTAAGATAATGGTGTAGAATTTAGATGTTGTTCTAATCAGATCTAAAGAACAGTTGTGCAGATGAAATAAAACTCTGCTATTCCAACTTCCTCTCCCTTGATCTGCATTCTCTGCAGGTCCCCACTTTCTTTGGGGGGTGCTATTGAAATGTACACCTCTGCTAATTCCATGATGCAGGATTGTTAAACATAAAATAATGTACTGAGGTACAGCATCACGCCATCCATCACAACAGACAAGTCGGGAAACAGAAAAGCACTGCATTTTCAGAGTAAAATGCAATATAATGACCATTGCTTTGAAATGGATCAATCTGGCCACACTGGCGCAGCTGCGCGGCATTCAAAGCAGCAATCACAGCCGGCTCTGGTGTGGTACTTTTCTTCCCAATGTCATCTCATTTTATCCCCTCTGAAAATGGCAGTGGGGACAAAAAAAAAAAAGATGCAGGAGACACACATCAGGTTTTCCTCCAGAGTCCTTTCTATTGTGTTAACAACTCTCAATTGTGCTAGCAATTTTCTCCTGTCTCGTATTAGGAATTACACTGGCACAATCTGTGCCTCTCCAGGTAAGCCTGCACCTGCACTCAGCCTCGTCCCATTTCCAGCAAGTTTGTAACTCAGTCACGACCATTTATGTTAGGACAGAGATGGGCAGGAAGGCCTCATGACCAATGGGTTTAACAAATCCATATTGCTTAACCTAAGTCTTTCACTTATATTATAGTCAAGACTTTCTGCCTTGGGGTTTTTTTTCCTAATGCAGAAAGGCGGCAAGACGTCTAATGCAGATGAAGGAAAACATCTGTGTTGTTTGACTACACTACCTGGTGCACGGGTTATAACTGCTGTGTTGGGGTAGAAAGAGTACTGGATTTTTTTTAAGAGTACTGGATTTAAAGAGAGCTGATTTCTAGCATCAATACAACCATCAATTATCTCGGAGACCTTAGACAAGTCCTTTGAGACAGATCATATAGCATCTGCTCTGTCTCCCTCGTAAGGTCGCTATGATGTTGAAAAAGAGAATCCAGATACAAATATATTCAGAAAATTTTAAGGATATCCACAAATACGAAGTGTTTTGTCATATTATGACTCTTGAGAAAATAATCATAGATTCTAATTGATACTTAGCCAAAATATCTGATTTTATTTTATTTTTTCTAAGACTATAAATTATTTTGTAAGATATAATAAATACTGTTAACCATCGTAATAGATACATTTTCTGTAACATCTCAACTTGAAAATTCCTACCACATGGCATCCACAAAAGTAAATTCCAGATAGATTAAATATCTGTTTGTAAAGAAAATTAATAAATTTGAGAAAGTACCAAATGAAAATACAGGCATAGTTGTATAAGCCTGTGTTAGAAAAAGCTTTACTAGTATAACATAAACCTAAAAGACAGAAGAAAAAATGTAACATGTGTGACTATATAAAATTTATAACTTCTCTGAGGCACAAATGAATTTGGATGACAATGAAGAATTGGTATAAAATCTCCGCATATATAATAGTCAGAGCACTAACATCTATAAGCTATACATTGCCTATAAATCAACAATAAAGAGATAAATAATCTAATAGGAAATAGCAAAAGATATGAATAAACAATTCATAAAGGAAATATAAATAGCTAACAAACAAGAAAAAAGGTGCTTAACAGCACTAGTAATTGAAAAAGTGTATACGGTGACACAGTCCTTTTGAAGGGAAAGTTTGTAGTATCTCTGAAAGTGAAAGATGCTCATACAAAGAACACAGAAATTTCATTTCTAGATGTCCTTTCTGCAGTAAGAGTCATACTAATATGAAGATGGTTACAGAAGCATATTCATGGGGATATTATCTTTACAGGTAAATATTTTACAAATGACTCAAAGATAAATCAATCAATAGGAGATTCCTTAAATAATTATGAATCATCCATAACATGGGATACTAGGATACTATGTAAATAATAGAAAGTGAGCCCTGCCACAGAAAGATGTGGATGATGCTTTGTTAGATAAAAAAGAAAAGCTCTAAATTATATTCCTAGGATGAGCCTACTTTGTAAGAAAACAAAATTATTTTTTATAGACCTATATATTATCTATTTCATGTATGTGTGTGTGCATGTATGTGTGTCTGAATATGTACAAAGTCTTGAAGAATTTAGACCAAAATATACAAAATATTTACTGGAGAATGGAATATGAGTAATGAGGGAAGATGCCTATAATGTTGGACTATGCTACCAAGAGCAATGGCTTACTTATAATTGAGCAGCAAAGTCCACAAAAATTTCCCAAGACCTTATTTCTTTGTATCCACGTATAAAACTTACTCAGTAATCCTTAGTCTGTAAGGAAATCCACTCAAGGTTGGGACCTTTTTGGTTAGAGAAATGTCTCCTTTATCCCCCAAGAAGTGAACCTACCTAGAAAGAAATTTTCTGCCTTCCCAGAGGGAGTTGAACATTCTAACTCTGCAGTCCACAGTTGGTTTAAGAGTTCACCAGTCACAAACAAGGACCAGTTAGGGTAAACCAAGATCCTAGGGGAAGGAAAAAGCTCCAGAAAGCCAAGGAGTGGGAGCACATAGGGACAAGGTCCCAGTTCCCTCGGGGTGTGATTTTTCTAATCACTAGTAGTATGAACCAGCTTTCACAGGCCATAGTCATGTTGATCTTGGGCTCTGCCAAAAATGAAAGTCTACTGCACATCTTCCTCCTCCAAAAAACCCTTTCTTGCAGAACATTAATTCCTGGGAACTAAAAAAAAATTTTTGTCTACTCACCTATTTATTCAGAGGGTTCAGTTTCTGAAAGGACATTTCAACCACGTTTATTTTTTTAATTTTTTATATGTATATTTTTTATTGGAGTTTGATTTGCCAACATATAGTATAACACCAAGTGATCATCCCGTCAAATGCCCATCACTGGGAACTAAAATTTAATGGGAAAATAAAATTTCCATGATCCAATAAGTTTGGGAAATACAAAGTCAAGTTTATCCTGGTAAGAGTGTCTGACTACTTCTAATATGTAAAATGTAATATGAACATCTGTAAGAGATTATGGTATATAGCATTTTACATATTATGGAACCAACAAACCAAACCACTGTCTGTAGAATATTAGTTTGGAAAAATGGGACCTAAAACGATAAAATGTCCTAGGTCTTGGCAGTAAGGCTTATTTTTTTTAAATTAATTCAACCAAAATTGATGAAATACCTTGTTTGTGCTTGATACTATACTGGGTACTAATGTCAGGGGATATGACACAGTTTGGTGGATGAGATAAAGACAAAGAGATATTTGTGGTTAGGTGCAATGATGGAGACATGACAGAGATGTATCAGGAACAGACTGTTTACACAAACAATCCTGAAAGGGTAGGGAATGGATGGGAAGGGGTTCTTTGGAGGCCAATCACAAACCAAGAATTCTCACCTCAGATCTGCAACACTTGACATAGATTTGTCAAGTTTTACTCATCAGGGTTGATCAATTCCTGATTTTCATTATATTTACTGGCTAATTATTAATGTGTTTTTTTTTTTTTTTGCCTTTGGATCTTTATTCATCTCGATCCCCTATCTGAAGAACTCTGTTTTTCCTCCCTCTTCTTTCTCTTAGATTCTCAGGTTTTTCCACCATCAAGAGTTTGACTAATTTTTTCTCAAAGGCATTCAGGTCTTAGAAAATTTTTATGCTGAATAAACTGTACTTAACCATAATAATATTTTAATTTCATTTTTATTTACCAAAATACATATGAGTGGCACCTGGGTGGCTAAGTTGGTTAAGCGTGTAACTCAGGATCTGAACCCCATGTGGTGCTCTGCCCTGGGCATGGAGCCTGCTTTAGATTCTCTCTCTCTCCCTCTCCCTCCACCCCTTTCCACTCTCTCTCTCTCTCTCTCTCACACACACACACACACTATCCTTTAGAGTTATAGGTCAGCATATTTCTACAAAGGTAATATAATTTCAGCCTAACAAAGGGAATCTGATTTTCCAGGTGCTTACTATAAGTAAATCTATAACTCTTCTTTGACTTTGGAAACAATAAAAGTGGTTAATGAACTGCCACTATTGCCTTCAAAGTCTGTAGGACTGGGGAATATGTTTCATTTCTCTAAATTTTTGAGGATACAATAGGGGAAGACTTAACAAAGTAAGTTGGAGATGTTTTCTGTTCTGTAAAATGATGGATCAGATTAATCTACCTGTAAGATTAGGGGACCAGGTATACAATGGTTCCTCTTGTGACAGAGGAGCAACAACAACCACAAAATCAACAGAAGATAAAGGAAGTCATCCAGAAAAGTCACAGGTGGTGTGAGGCGTCTATGGAATATCCAGGTAGAGATTGTCTGGAGACAGAGAGATGGGAGTCCCATGTTCCACACAGAGGTTCAAGATAGAAAAACTAACACTGGAATCATGCATAGTAGTAATGAAAGCTTGGAACTAAAGAGTAAAGCTTAGGGAGGGTATGGATACAGAACCCTTGGGAACATCAGCATTTAAGTGGAAGGTGGAGGAAGGAAAACCAGTAGCGACAAAAGAAAAGTATAAAAAGGAAAATAGAAGAACTAGAACAGAATGATGTCAAAAAGCCAAGTAGAAGAGAGAGAGAAATGGTCCAAGAGAGCCTACTGTGTCAGAGTTGACAAGAAAACTGAAAAAGGTCTTCTAGATTTGCCAAGAAGGCATCATCTCAGAGCAACCCAGTATGGCAGGTATGGGAAAGATTGGTACACGTGGACTTTGAAACTAAAGGGACTTGTGCTGGGGTGTCGGCTATGGCAGCTGTGTGAACTTGAACTAGCTGTACAACCTCTCTGAGCCTGAGAATCCTCATGACAAAGTGAAAATTCTACATTTATTTCTGATTTTCAAGGTAATCTGTGAAATGAATTAGTGCATATAGAGCTTTAATTACAACATATGATACTGTATTAATAAAGCAGAGTCCCAATAAATGTTGGATTTCTTCCCCAAAACGAGATCTCTACCAGCACACGTTTTAAGTCCTGGAGCCAATTTCAAGTCATTCCTTACATCTTACATATCTAATAATCGTATATTTTTGTTTTATCTCTCTTAGCAGCTCACCCACAGCTTATTCCCACAGCCACCAACTCTGCAGATTTTCACTACATCATGCCTGCATGGCTATAAGGGGCTCCTGACACCTCTCTCTTGCTCTCATCCATCCCATCAATGCCCAGCATGCATCATGGCCATTAAACCTTTCCCAACCCATCCGTGCTCTGCACCACTCTCAGGAGAAAGCATGAGTCTTTAGGATAGTTTCTGAGTCCCTTACCCCATGCTCCAGACCTTTCTAGGTGCCTCTCATTTCCAAGGAGTAAAGTTCTTTTTTTTAAGATTTTATTTATCTATTCATGAGAGACACAGAGAGAAGGGCAGAGACATAGGCAGAGGGAGAAGCAGGCTCCCTGCAGGGAACCCGATACAGGACTTGATCCCAAGACGCCAGGATTACAACCAGAGCCGAAGGCAGAGGCTCAACCACTGAGCCACCCAGATGCCCCAGGAATGCCCTCATTCTATTTGCCACTGTCAACTCCACCATTTGAGATCCTGAAATCCATAGAGTGTTTTCTCTTAATCACGCTGAGGTCATTTGCCATCCATGATGATGATTTTGTGTGTGTGTGTGTGTGTGTGTGTGTGCATTCAATTTAATCTGTTTCATGATTCTATGTCAAGCAGACTAGAAGCTCCTTGAGGACTAAGATTGCCTGTTATACCTCCTTGTTCTCTTTCATAATGCTTAGAGTTATCCTGGACATGTTTTGAATACTTGAAAAATGCTTGTTAAAATGAAATAAAAATTTTGAAGCAGACAAAAACAACTTGATAATTGTTTTAACAGTGGCTAGCTCACAAATACTGTCACTAAAAAAGAAAAGGCTTTTCAAAGTTAATAAATAACGCAGGGGCATGATCCTAGTACTGGAGGTACATGAAGAAAATAATCCATTTTTCAGATGCAGAAAAGAAAATGAAATGAATGAGGTATGTAGATTCCAATGCAGATCTGTGGGTGGGCTGCAAACCCTAGTGGCGTGGGCCGCCCAATTTTGATGAATGTATATCATTTACTTGTCACACAGCTGAAGAGATACTTACTATGATGTCCATTAGACCAAATTGGGAGCAGAAAAGTTCAAAGATATAAAGTAGAACAGGATATTGCAGGGAAGAGGCAGCAAATAAAACTTATAAGCAGAATTCCCGTTGCACAGAACGTGCAAGAACAACACACATCTGGAGGAGAGGGTCATTTAGGCACAGGGCAGCTCCAGCGAGGGGACAACACAATCCTCCAGGGAAATACAGTGATCATGGTAGGCAGGTCATTGTCTTTTAGTTTTGGGTTTTTGCTCTTTCTTAGTTTTTTTTTTTAATTTTTAAATTTTATTTTATTATTTTTTTATTTTTCTATCTTCTTTATTTTTTATTTTTTAATGGGAATTGCATTTTTTCTTCAATTGCTGAGCCACCAAAAACTCTAATGAACTGGGGGCAAGAACATACCGAACAGAAAGGCCAAGTTCCACAGTGATAGGCAATGTGGTGGGGCCAATGAGGGCGGGGAGGTGAGGGACCATATGCTCTGAGCCACAAAGAAGGGGTTCAGGCAATTCCATCCCTGGTGGTGCAGATTATGAACTTGGACAAGTGACCTAAGTTCTGTGACCTTCAACTTTCACATTTGCAAGGCAAGGCGATGAATTCCCTCCTGGTAACATTAGAGAAGATGAAGCTTAATAATATGTAAAGCACCTAGACTACACTCAGCATATTGCCAAGACTTAGAAATGGCTGCATTATCATCTCACCTCTCCTTTGGTGAGTCACTTCTCTGCATTCCCTCATATGAACCGGCATGTAATAGGGAATGTACATGACCCTTAGGGTCTCCTCAGACCCTAAGTTCCAGGAGTTTTGCTCCTGTCAACCCTAACCAACACACAGTCAAAGCTTAAAAGGGTTAACATATGAAGAAGGAGTAGTCCCATCTGGGGTGGCCTGGCAGGGAGTGTGGCTGCCTTTCCATCAAGCACATTAGATTACAGCCAGGCTGGGAAAGCCTCATGAAAACTCTGCGTTGGCCTGCCAGTCACAGTGGCTTTAACCCCCTGGGAAGCGCAACATAATCACCGATCCCAATGAGGTTGTAATCTTAGGAAATACAAACTCTTTGCATAATTTAAATACATAGGCCAAGAATGACTTCGAAGAACTAGGAACAATGAATGGCGTGGTGGTTGATATGAATGAGAAGGAAGAGCAGGCCCTACCTAATGTTGGGGTGGGAACTGACCTACCTGAGGGTGGAAAGCCTTACCTGGCTCATGATGGGATCAACATCTTTGGTAAAGCCTCCCATAAAGAAATACTTGGTAGACACAAAAGCTTTGGTAGAAACCCACTTTTAACCTCAGGGGTACACCTGAGCTTTCCTTCCCATCTTTATTGCTCTCCTTTTACATAGGCCAACATGCCCTGTCCATTCCTTCCCCTATATGGGATTATACCTGCACGTATCCCTGTTGTGCATTCTGGGCCTACATTAGTTCAAACTCTAATGACTACCAGCAGCTTCAGGTGACAAGTGCTTTCAGTCCCTACCCACCTGATACCAGGCCCAGCATTCATCAGGACTCAGAAAGCACATAGCCTAGTTGCTGATGGGGCCCAGGGGAGCAGTGGTGCTCATACCCTGGCCCACAGAGTCCTGCCTGGGGCTCCTTTGGGGAATGATGGGGCAGCAAGGCAGTAGAACTCTGAGCCCCACTTCCTCCTTAGCACGCCTGCTTTTATCCATTTTCTATAAATGATTTCATTTAGAAAAGCATGGATATGAAAAGGAAAATTTGGCAAAAAAAAAAATCAGTGGTTTAACTATTGTATGTTAAAGAGGAAATTGAAGCCAAGAGAGGTTTTAGGGATTTGTTTAAAGCTACTTGCTAAATAAAGCATCAATGTGAGAATTAGACCATGCATTTCCATCCACAACCCTGCCCTCACAGGCCCCAACACAGTGCCTCATGTGCAATGCCTGGTTCTCCATGCTGTTACTTCCAGCACCATGTGCTCTAGAAACTTCTCCACAACTCAACTCAGCTCCAGTGGGGAGCCTGCTGTCTCCACTAGAGAATCAAGTAGGAGGATCAAAGCAACTCCTTTAAACCAATAATGATGGTTTAGACTTGCTTCTTGGGAGCTTTTCAGAAATCCTCTAATGGACCAAGAGCTTGATATTCACTTCGCCTCAGTCAGAATTTTTTGACCACACCCGCTCTGACACATTGCATTTATAATTGCCACTGATGAGGGCAAAAGAGTTAAACTGATGCTGCCAAAGGATCACAAGCCAGCTCTCTGAAAGCTGAGCAAGCACGGCTCTGGCACGGCAGCATACAGACCCTCCAGAGTGTGTAGGAAAACAGTAGAAACACACAGTTACTAGGTGTAAACACAGTAAACACAGTTACTGGGCTAATAATAATGAATGATGTCACAGGTGGTGCCTGGAAAACAAAATTTATGCAATATCTTAGTTTCTCAAATGATCATAATGTATGTTCTAGGGAGGAGTGCCTTATTAATTAAGAAGTATGGGAAACATTAAATACCACTCCTGCCCCCTTAGAAATTTACCAGCCAAATGACATAATGGCTCTGAGAAGGCCAGACTGTTTACTTTTGTTGACACTAAACTTATTTGATCCCAGAACTATAGTTTTGCTTTATACCTGTGAAAATCCCGCTAAAGAGATGTACTTCTGGGAACACACTTTGACAAGCACAACAGCACAGAATTGGTAGCAGCTTGCATCATGGGGATTTATCTAAATTGCTAAATGGAGATTATCTGATTCTTGGAGAAAACTAGGACTACCAGAAATAAAACACTGTCAAAGTTGGCATGCAATCAGTCCTGTTCAGTGAACCACTCTTCTATAGATTGTCCAGTGTTAGACACAAAAATGCCACAAAAAGAAAGAAAAGAAGGAAAGGAAAGGAAAGGAAAGGAAAGGAAAGGAAAGGAAAGGAAAGGAAAGGAAAGGAAAGGAAAAAGAAAAGAAAAAAAGGGAGGGAGGAAGGGAGGGAGGAAAGAATGGAGGAAGGAAGAAAAGAAAGTGTCCTAAATACTTTAAATGCTCCTCACTGAGTCTTATTTGCACTAAGTCTTCATGTCACCCCCTCTTTGTGCTATTTCCATAATATTACATGGTTGCATTTACCGAGTTTCTCTCTTGCTACATGCACTTAGCTTTTTCATGTTCTACAGCCACAGACTGTACCCATAGCCCCTAACCATGTGTCTTATAATAATGTATCCTGGTCGCCATGGAAACTCCATGAGAGGGTATAGATGGATCAGCGGAAAGGAATCCCCACAAACAGGGAAAAAAAACACCACCCAAAGCCTGTGTCACGATGAATGGCAGATCAAGTGCATGTTTTCTGATTAAAAGACAGCATTACTACACCATGCAGGTTAAAGGAAATTGAAGAAGATGACCCGTACACCACATAGGATACCGGTGCATAAGAAGACACCAAATCCTTATCCTAAATGCCATGGCAAAATGGATATGGATTAAGCAGGCATGAGGCAGTCTATTTCCTGTCATGCATGATCTATTTGCCCTCTCCCTTCTTCATCACTATTTCCCTGAGAGTCCCTAACATTCATAGTAGTGTTTTTTATATCATGTAGTTGAAGGGAGATGAGGCACTGTCACTGACTGGTGAGACCAGGAACCAAGTGACACCCACATGATTTTGCTCTCAGGACTTGAAAGATGCTTCATCAGTTTACCCAGGCCTTTCTGAAGCCAGCTACCTTGAGAAAAATCACTTGACCTCTCTGGGCTCCTTCTCTTCACCTATAAAACAAAGATACCGATATGGATCTGTCTGGCAGGGTCAATACCTATACCAACCTATCTGTCATACAGCTGTCTTTGGCAGATTGAAAGCTGGGGAAATACCAAATTTTCGTACTACAATTCTACTGACCTTTGCAGAAATGAGACCAAGTTAGCACAAAGAAATATACTCAAGGCAGACCGAGATGACTCAAGTAGCATACCAGTTTCAATGAGATGCAGGTGATGTGCTTTCGAGAAGATAGAGTCCTTCATGAAGTATTAAGCCATCTCCCTATCAAAAGATCTGTGATCATAAATCTCAGCACAGAAAAGAAAGAGAAAAAGGAGGAAAAGAGTCTAAGAGACTGTGCTTATAAAGAGAGGGTGATGAAGCTAGGTGGCAGACTAGAACAAATGACTAGGGTGTGGAGAATCCCTTCCTTAGCATTTGCTCCTCCGCAACCACTAGCAGCTCTGCTAGTCTGACCCAGAATTTGCATCATAATTTATTCCCACTTTGAGCCCAAAGCGTGAAGACTTAAGGATTAATGGGAGGTGTCAGTGATTGCCATGAGTTCAATTCCACATCCGTTTAACAAGGAACTGTCACATGCAAGACACTGGGTTGGTCTCAAGAAGCCACAAAAGTGGGGAATGTTCTTACTGAACAATTCTCTGACAAAGGTTAACCTCCGGGAACTTAGACGCCAGCCCTTCTGAAGGTTTTACCTCTGGCAAGAAGATGTTTCCAATCTCACAACTATCCTACAAGTTAGAATATTATATATGTATAATATACATACATATTCTAACTCGTAGGGAGAAACCAGTTGCAAAGAATTACTCAGCAAAGGCTTCATGGGGTATGCTTGGGTTTACGTAGAGCTTGAGGGCAGGATTTCAATAACAGAGATGAGAAGGGGCAGGGATCCAGACATGAGAAGACATTAGCCCAGTCTGAGAGAAATATCAGGTTCAAATAAAGCACTGTCCCATGAGGCAGAACACAGACTGGCCCCCTCTTGCCAATGGCTGAGGGATGTATCATGGAGTAATGGGAACAGGGACACTGAGGGTTTTGAGCTGTGGCTTGCTGCAGAGACTCCAAGCCAAGAGACCAGCTGAATACACGAAGGTGGAAGGAACCAAGAGAGCAATGAAGGAGGGATGGAGTGACTTTTCTCTTAGCCTACTGTCCCAGGAGCTCTAAAATAAGGCTGCCACCTCCAGATTACTGAAATTATAAAATCCACTTGCCTTTCCTTACTCTTCACCTTACTGGGTGCTTCATACAGAATTTATGAATGATCTTAATAACTAACACTTATTAAGTGCTTACCGTGCATTAGAGCTTCAACACGGGCCCTATGGTAGCCACATCCTCTTCTGGAAACCCTCTCTCAACCTTTGGGACATTGTTTTCTCTAGAGTCTCCTGATAGCTTTCCAACTCCTACTGTCCAGTGTCCCTTACTGGTTCCACTTCTGTCCACACCGTGAGAGACACGCAGACAGGAAGGAAGCCCTCTCATACTATATTACCATCTCGGGTTGGGGGTTGGCTTGTTTAAACTGCACATGCCATCCTAGGATTCTGAGGAGGCAGGTCTTTCTGGCGGAGAACCACTGGTCCTCTCTCATTTTCAACAAGTTTAAATAGATTCTTTTCTCTTTCCTTCCCCTTCTCTACCTTTCTCTCTCCTCTCCTCCCCTTCCCAACACCCCCCTCTCATTTTTCTCATTACCAAACTCCCAGTTTCAACTCTGCATAACAGTACATTTTGTCTTATTTCCTCCCTCCATCTGTCTTTCCCTTCCTTCCTTCCTCTTTTCCTCCCTTCCTCCTATCTTACCTATTTATCATCTCTCATCTTTCTTTTTGTTACCTCTTCCCACTGTGGTACCTAATATAATACCCATTGCCATACATGTTCCATGCATTTTTTCCTTGACCTGCCATGCACAGGGTCGGTCTGCAATAATTATCTAGATTGAGCTGTATGCTTATGTGTTCACCAAATAGAAAGGCACATACATTTCAACCTTTATAGAAGACTATTTAGAAATTAAAAATGATAGACCAGGCTATAAAAGTGTGAGTCCTCGTACAAAAAATTCCAAGTGGCTTAATTATATTCGGATGCTCCACAGAGCTGAGGCTTGGGGGAGCTTTCCATCCAATAGCACTCTTTGGACCAGATTGGGGAATAAATAGAGAAAGAAAATGCAGCCATTACATCATTGAATAATTATAAAGTGCCAGTGAAAGATGAGAACAAGCCTGGGGATGAAATAGGGATAAGGATATTCCACAGCATAGGGAATATAGCCAGTGGTACCGTGACAGTGTCCTGTGGTGGCCACCGGTAGCTACACTTGTGGTGAGCACAGCATAACATATATAGTTGTCAAATCACTGTGTTATACACCTGAAACTAATGTAGCCTTGTGTGTCAATTGTACTTCAAGTGACAAACAAGTAAATAAAATCAGAAAAAAAAAGATAAGAGGAAGTCAACAAGAACATAATAATCCCATAAAAGCACCAGCGGAGGGCATTTAAACCTCCTGATAGTACCCCACTCACGCCTACAAACTTGCCTAAATCCATGAAACTCTAGCAGGAGTATTTGCCAGGATCACTGGAACCTCAATCCTGCCAGACAGCATATTTTATAATTACTTACAGAATGCCTGAGTGAATGAAAATCACTTTTAAAAAGAGCTCATTATTGAGCACTCCAAGCCATATGCTTTGTTTAGTGCTTACTGTGTGCTGGTCCTTTAGTCTCCCTAACATCCCAGGAAGAATCCATCATCATTACTCTCACATTACAGATGAAGATACCGAAGCTCAGAGAAGCCACGCGACTGGCTACAGTTGGAAAAATGGAATCCAGGCCACCTGCTGCAGACCCCTGCCCCTCACCGAAATAGGGTTTCCTGAGTGAGTGGCTGGCGTCCTGAATTTTTATCTACTGCATGAAGCATCTTCCTCCAAGGAGAAAAACTAGCCGCTTCCCATCCAGTGTTCATTTTTCCTGCTTTATGACAGCCCCAAGATGGAAGAGCAGTCAACTCTATACGGATACCTCAAAGTTTGGTAGCTTATTGAGGTCACCCCTCCAACACTTTGCTGCCCATTAAAAGAGTGTATGTTTAATCCTACTCGATTCTTTGTGGGTGTCCAAGATCCAACTGCAGGACAGAATCATTCACCATCATCCAAACCCTTCACCAAAGGGGTGTTTAACAGCGTGCATTAACCATGCAACAAAAGGGTGAAGCCTTGAAAAGGTTTTATTTGCCGAGTAAATGTAGCTTCAAATTAATTTCTTGCAATCATTGTTCATTAATATTTAATATATTTATATGAAGGATACCACTTCACAATTCCCTATACGTTCAGCATTTAATAATGTAGAAACAGCTTATCTTCAACTCGTGGAGACTGGATTTGCAATAACTAGTAATGTTAAATGTATTTTTAAAAAATCAATAATAAATAAATGCATAAGCACTTCCCTCTAGTGCTTTTGATGTTATTTACAAAATTAAAAAAAAGATGACAGGCCCACCAGGGACTTTATAACCATTTCATTACCACCTCCCTAATTGTATATGGTGGAACTGCATAATCTGTTTATTGAAATTGAAATCTTTGGAACGGGTCCTCCCCACAGACATTAACAATAAGCATCTCGTGCAATAACATAGTACTTAATGTAATATTAACATTATATGCAGCAGGCCTGAACCGCTCGCTGGTTTCCCCACTGGAATTGAACATTTTTAACACTCTGTGCTCTGCCTCGGTATCCAATTCTATATCTGATTTACAAGCTGTAAAACACAATATTCACAGATTACAATAAATACAAAGAAGTTCTAAGGACATACCTGGTGGTGACTAGGATGGGAAAGACCACTTCCTTTGAAGTAGAAACAAAGGAAAACCCTACCTGGAAAATGTAAGGTATTTACAAGGTCTGATGATGAAGAAAACTGTTCTGTTGGCGAGCTACCTGGCCAAGGGCGACAGAAGCATTATTTTGATGTCAGGTGAAAATGCTTATACCTGCATGTTCCATGGTTAAAATCTAGATATCCCTCCCCAGCTTCCCTTTCCTGAAAAAGAAAGCAGAGGAGAGAGAAGAGCCCTAAGGCAGGGGAGCAGAGGGCTGGTTTCCACCCTGAATATTCTTGAAGAATCCTGAATGTTTTGAGCAGGTGATTTAACTTCTCTATTGAGATTCTCATCTTTAAATGAATGTGGTAAACTGGACTGTCTTGAAGATTCCTTCCGGCTATAAAACTCTAAAACTCTAAAATTAAGTCCTTCATGTATAATAACTAGTTTGCAAAGCCCACACTGAAATTTAGTTCTTTTTTTCCTTTAACTGGTACCTCTGGAATCTCTGGCTTATTTCTCAGTAACAGAGCAATTACAACCACACTTGTCTCATGCTGTACAGTTTCACAAAACCTTTTAATATATTATCCCAATTCATCTCAAGCACAATATTGGGCATACGCGGCTGTGATGAAGACTGGTGACAGGGCTAAAAGGGCAGAATCACAAGAAACTGCAAAATAACTAGTGAATAATGGAAAAGCCTCGAAAGTCGATAAACACTCACCAGTTCTTTCATGATCATCCAGATAACTAAAAGATGGGGATCTGTGGTTAAGATGGCCTTTTCCAGAATGCCTGGTTAGCTATCATGCCATAATCCAGTAATCTTGGCCACAGCCGATAAAGCCTTCCATTATTTGTGCTACATGCCGTGCTAGGCAAGAAACCCACAACTAGGATTTTACTTGGTGATTCAGACGAGATACAGACATTTCCTTAGGTCATTGTGTTCCTATCAGCCAAAATGGGTACTTGATATGCATTTTTGGAAAAATGTTGAGTGGTTATTTGATATGAAAAATAACATGACCTGCCAGATGCAAGATAGGTGGCACATTTTATTATTTTTTATCTTTAGAAAAGGGTTTTACTTACTTATTTATTTGAGAAAGAGAGAGAGCACGAGCAGGGGATGAAGCAGAAGCAGAGAGAGAATCTGAAGCAGACTCCGTACTGAGCGTGGAGCCCGACACGGGGCTTATCACATGTCCAGAAGTTGGACACTTAGCTGACTGAGCCACCCAGGAGCCCCTAAGTGTTACATTTTAGGGGTAGAGAAGGGAATTTGTTCAAATAGGGGTACTCAGGGGCTTCCATGGTAGGCAGTGTTATATTATTTAGTCTCAATGGTTGGTAGCGTGGTGTTTGCCATATTGTTATTTACACATTGTATCTTAAATATACAAATTAAGTTTTCATAGTAAAAATTAAATAACAGGTTAATCTTTAAAGTGAGAACTCTGTTCTCCCAAGCCTGTCTTCCTTTCAGAAAGCTTTGGGGACACAGATTAAGACCATTGAATTATAATGTGAATTATTCAGTTGGGTGTTTGTCCTTTATTTGATGTATTCTCTGACACAACATGGCATGGCCCCCAATTTAAAACATGACAGGAAACACGAAACCAGTTTAAGATAAATACTACAGAATACCCTTGATTTAAATCTACTAGCGAAGTTTTTCGAAGGTATTTGCAGTATTATAGCTTACTGTTTGAAAGCTGAGTTATTCTGAGTGGAAATTGTACTCTTCCAGAAACACCTCCAGAAAATCACCTTCTTATTCTCTTCCTTCTCTTCCCCAAAATGAAAACCAATTTTTGCCACTTTCTTAGACCTTTGGAAAGCAAGGCATCCCAGTTATAATGAAAAAGATACTTAATGTTCTTTCCATCTCCCTTTCTTCAACCCTTTCCTACCACAAAAAGTTACTCTAGCTCACCAAAAAACAAAACAAAACAAAATCAACGAAACCTCTAGTACTGAACTCCTCAAAGAAAATCAATAAATGCAAGAGAGTATTGGCTCAGAATTATAATTTCTCTCTAAAGTTGCTCAGTTTCCTTCAAACCCCCAAATGCTTTATCTTCCATCTGATCTTGCATTGTCTGCTTTGGGGATGAGGTTGCTTTATTACTCCTGCATTGCATTGGTCATCTGGGAGAGTCACTGCTAAACCTGACTTTATGAAGAAGATTCTTCAGGTATGGGTTGTTTTGTTTTGTTTTGTTTGGACCTGTGTCCTGGAGTCCTTTTATCCAACAGGTCCACCTCCCTTACACAAATCCAATTTTCCTACTACCGGAAGCATGAATCAGCATATCGCATCAGTTAGATGAGGAATGTTGAACCATTTTTCTATTTCTGTGTCCTGGGATCACTATAGAAACACAGCTGGTTCTCCAGTGCTCTGGATCTCCCTAGATTAGCAGCAACAGATGGGCATGATCACCATGCCTTAAAACAGGACACTTGGCAGCATATCCATTGCAATGGAAATATTCTCCTCTGTAGCTGCCATCTTTAGTTCAACTTGGCCTTGGGGCCCCAATATCACCCACAGAATCTCTGTACAAAAGAAGGGCATGAATTCATATTTCACTCAGGGTCTGGCAACACTTGGAAGTGGCTCTACCCATAGGTGCAATTTTGAATCCAAATAATTAAAAAAAAAAAAAGAATGTGTTGACTCTTCTCAAATGTTCCTTTTTTTTTTTTAATGTTCTTTAAAAGACACGATGACTTAAGCTTTGCCCTTAAGATCTTAAATGTTCGCAAACTGAGGCATTATGATCAGATACATAAAAAAAGCATGTAACAGTAACAGGTGGGTATTTATCATGCCAGTAACTAAGCAAGGAATTGTATATATCGTAGCTCGTTTAATCATGCAAGAACCTCATGTGGGCACTATTATTCTGGCTTCAGTCAAGAGAGCTTATACGCCGAGGCTGTAAAGGACCGTAGAAAAGGGGTGCAAACCTAGGTGTACCTTTCTTAGAAGTCCAGGCTCTCACGTTATTATATGTGGCAGAGGATATTAAACTAGTGTTCACTTATCCCTACCATCAGTGGCAAGGGTACCCACCTGGTCACCTGCCCTCCTGGCAACCTGGCTGAATGCATTTGCCAAAGTGAAGCCTCTTTGCCCCAAAGACCAATCGTGGTTCCTGCAGCCCCAGCACTTTGCTTTTATCATTACATTCTTTCTCATTAGAAAAACAAACACCACACAAAAACGAAGGAAGAAAACTAAGCAAGTAGCACTGCTCTTTTACGTGGGCTCTTAAAATCTAAAGACCATCAGCTTAATCACTATACCTGTTCCCTTTTTAAATTAATTTTTAAATTAATTCTCAAATACGGTGGTGGTATGAAGAGTGATTTCACTTCCCTGCTCTACCTTGAAGTAGAAATTCATCGAAACCCTTGTGTTGAAATCCAGAATCTCTGCATATACACTTAGATGTTTTGAAATGACTCTTAATTTTTTCACACTCTTGGTCCCCTTGGTCCCAAATGGTGGGATGCAATCATGCTGTAGCACAATCAGAGAAGCCACCATATCTGGGAACCTTGGTTGGTGCCAGAAAAGTGCTAGATGTGTCACATCAGTCTCAGCTTGGTGTCACGAATAGATGTCATATCAGTTCAAGTACAGATCAATTTATTTTTTAAAGCAATAGAAACTGCCATCATTGGTGTTGAAAGCTCAGGATTGCTCTTCAACCTGTAACCTTAATAATAATAAATAAATAAATATATAACATCTTTTTCTCTATCAACATTATATTGGCTGCTGGTTTTGACACTAAGTCTCCCTCAACCACCTTTGTCCAATGTACATCACTGCAGAAACTATCGCTTATTGGCTAAAAGCAGATAAACCTGCCAAAAGCCAGTGCTTATTTCTTTCCCACGAGACCACACTTGAGTAAGCATAAGCGAGCATAACTCTGTGTGTTTTCTTACCCAAAGTGACAGGCAGCCTGAGAACAGAAGATCTCCGTTTCTTAACTCGGCACCCTGGATTTGGATGATTTAACTATATATAAAGGCAGCACTGGGTTGATTTGAAAGATACATTTTATCAAGTTGTCAGCTTTCCAGGGCCAACTGTTTCAGAATCACTTATAAGTAAACTAGAAAATGATTTGGATTGTAGGAAATTCAAGCCTTACTTTCCCGGAATGTTGTAGCAAATAGCTGAAAAATAGACATCGAATCAAACTCTGAAATTAAAGTGTCCTGAGTGTGTCTCGCTGGCGGTGAGAGGCTGCAGGGTCTAATGGATGGAGAGGAGGACGCAGAGTCAGGGGACCTGGGAACGGATTGCCACACTGGCAGCACGTCACCTAGTGACCTTGGCCACCTCCGCTAGCCCAGCCACAGACAGACTAGAGACTAGAGCTCCCGGCTTGCACTGCACACCCGCCACCTCCCGGACTCCTCTGCACAAGGACGAGGAAGGAGCTGCCTAGGCCCCAAGCAGACCTATGGCCTCACACTTTGTTCACCTCTCTGTCTAGCAGCCAGGATGGCAGGCAAGGCCTTTGGGGATCAAATGGTTCTCAGGCCATTTCCAGCCCAGTGAGATAAACAATTGCCATCGTCAGTCCTTAACGACCATCTGGGGGCTCTTTCTCTATGCACAAGCCCAGAAGATAATACTGACCCTTGGTTGACTTCCCAGGGATTCCTGGAAGAGGATTAATCCTGTACTGACTGTTTAGGACTTTTTAAAAGGATGCTGGGCATCTCAATTATGAAATATTTCTGATACTTTTGGATTCCATTTTTAGTCATGACCATATTGAACTAAAACTCATAGCGAGCTGCATTTTCTAATGTTGCATGAGTATAAATACACAGTGTGAACAACATCCCTGGGCCTACAGGTCTTTCTCTATCGTGTGCCTTCCTGGCTACAGAAGGACAATAAGTCATGAGTGTTACTCTCATCCTGATAATCTCAACTGTCACAAGTCACATATATAGAGAAAAAAATACTTAATGGAAGTCTCTGTGACCACCTGATAGGGAGCATCCAGGTGGTAGGACCTTGACACCTTCATTTATAGCCCTGCCCTAGGACTTCATATGGCACGATGTGGTAAAAAGCCAATTCCTGTCTTTCAAAGGGGGGGGGTTGCAACAGTCCCATTCTTTATTAACTCCTGAGTCTGATCCTCTTCTGCAGTTTGGGAATCACTGGATTTGAAACTACCTTTCTCCTAAGCCCTCACAGCATCTGTGTACAGTTAAGGGTATGGGATTATTGACAAAAGACCGTCATTGCCATGACATTCTTTTTTAAAGAATCAAATGAGTCCAACCATCTCTGAAGCCATAGATCTGCCTTATTTGACAGCTGGATGAAAAGAGGAGGTACAAGAATGGGATCAGATATTGTCTCTCTTCTAAAATAAGGGTCATAGATACTGTTCTGCCACTGGCTAGCATATGATGCTTTGTAGAAATCTCTGTACAACAAACTCTGTGAAGCTCAATTTATCTACCTCAGAAGAGCCAAGAACTACCCTAGCTCAACAGGGATTTGAACTCGTGGTCCCAAGGACTTCTGGTCTAAGGAAGCTGATGGTGAGACAACTAAGTCATCACCACTGGCTAATGGGCCCCCAGAGAGGATACATATGATCAGAATGATTTATTGATTAATGCTGACCTCTAAAGCTACTTTAGGACAGGCATCGGAAACATAAAACCACTTTTACTGTGCAGTGGCTCAGACTGTTGTTACTCAGCTTTGTAAAATGCCACGCGGGGCTGGGATCAATCATTGCTAGACCTTGCAGCTTGCTGACCTCCAGCAGGAAAAAAAGAACCTTCCAGAAGAGGCAAAAAACCCTCCATATTTAATAGCAAAGATAGCAATGCAACTTCAGCATGGCATGTGAGATCATGAGACCTCAGAGAGCAGAGCTCCCCACTTCGCATAGGACTAAAGATTTGCATGAGAGTAAGGGCTGGGAAGAGCCAACTCCACATAATCCCCAAGGAGTAAGTTGTATGACCAGAAAAAGCTTTTCTTTTCCTGAATGAGGAATCTTCCCTCAATTCAATAAATTACCTCATATATTTTTTTTTCTTCCAAAAGGCATACCGATGAGATTTTACCATAAAATTTCCCGCAAGTAAGTACACGGCTGGATATAGACTCCACTTTTACATGGGCTCATTAGTGGATGCTCCATAATCATTAAGAGATGGCAAGCCCATATCTCGTTCAGAGATGTGACGGGCTTCTTTGCCTGAGGGACTGAGGGAAACTGTAGTGGATAGAACAAAGCAAATGTATCACAACCTACAGAACACCAACTCAAGATCGTCCCAGAAAGACTCTGATTCCTCCTAAATCCTTTCTCCCCTGCTTGCTCACAGCTCCCTGCATCAATGCTCCCCCCACTCAGATCCCCAACCTCTTCTCTACTAGAGCTTTCCCCTCTGCAAATAAATACGCTCAAGGCTCTACTATCAAAAAGCAAGCTCCCATCCTTCCCAGGTAACTCCTCCCATTCCTTCCACTCTCATTGGCAAAATTCTTAGCTGTTAACCTTCTGAGTCTCCACCTTAACTCCCATTCCTGCTCACCCACGCCCTCCCCACCCCTTTCAGGGTCACCAATAACCATTTCCATGAAGCAGCACCCTTGTGGTTAGATGCTTGGCCGGAATGCCAGGTCTGCGTTTTACTAGCTATGGCAAGGTGAGGAAGGGACTTAACCTCTTTAACTGTTTCTCTTCTGTACACAAATAGAATGACAATTATATTCCCTAATAGAGTTAATGATGTGTTCATAGAAAGCACTCAGGAAGTGATCACTGGGTGCGTGGGTGGCTCAGTCGGTTAACAGTCTGCCTTCTGCTCAGGTCATAATCCCGGGGTCCTGGGATGGAGCCCTGCCAGGGAATCTACTTCTCCTGCTCTCTCTGCCCCTCCCGCCACTCATACCCCACCCCCTCTCTTTTGCTTTCTCTCGCTTGCTCTTTCTAGTAAACAAATTAAAAAAAAAAAAAGAAGAAGTGATCATCATCATCATCACCATTATAATTATCATCAAAATTAACACTTTAGTTTGAGCCACCTGCCCAGAGGGAGATGCTTCTTGGCAATGAGACCAATCATACCCTAATCGAGATGGAAACTCCTCTCTCCTCCACCCTTTCTGTCAATGGGCAAAGGGACCCATCCCAGTTGTGAAAGCTTCTTTATGTCCCCAAGAGAGCTCCTGCCAAGTTCATGGTGTGGTGAAAGTGATTAAAAAGGATATGGTTGGGAGCAGTGCCTGGGGGTGGGAAGGAGGGATGCCTCCTTTGGAAAAGATCTGAAATATTTAAAAATGACTTTTTGAGGATTTGGAGCGTGTGTGTAATATTTACTTCATAAAGTTAAAGTGGGTGCAGATTTTCATGTCTTCTAGGTATGTGCGGCTCGTGCGGTAAGGATGTCTTCTGAAATGAAGTATAGGGTAGAAATTAGGCAACTTTAGACAAGCTGTAGCCCAAGGTTACTTGTTTGTTCTCTTGTTTCAAAGGCTTTCCCCTATAATTTCCAGGGCATTCTAAGTTCTCCCAATAACCTGGCCCTTCCCACCTCTCTCAGTGGTTATGTGTAGCATGGAAAGGAAAACAGAAATGTAAAAGCACTGGAGCGTTTTTTCCATGGCAGACGGGATGGGGGAGCGGAGAGAGAACTGAATAGTGCAGAGACCCGTCCACCCTGGTCCGGTGCTCTTTCCCACCCGTCAGTGCATGGTTCATGAAATCAATCTTTACAAATGAAAACTTGTTTCCTTGTTCTTTTTAAATTCATTCATAAGCAACTTCAACTCAAGTATATGTTAAAATTGTGTTTTTCTGGGATGTTTGTGTTCTCTACGCTCAGATTCCAACAGCTCACACAGTGATTCCTATAAAAAATGTATATGTGTGTGCTGCCCTTGCAGAAGGATTTACTTGATTATGCTATATTTAGTTTTCCTGGAATATTTTTCAGACAGGAAAATATTTACAACCTAAAAATCATTTTTTAATAATTTAAAAAATAATATACTTTTTGTAGAAAATTTGGAAAATATAATTGGCTGTAAAGAACTTAATAAAACCTATCTGTAATCCCACTACTCAGATAAAATAATGTTCTAATATATGCTCTTCCATGTGTTTTTTTGTGTGTATATGAAAAGCAAACACATATAGAAGTATATGGAAAAGTTATTTACATAGTTAAACTCTTATTTGTATTTAGTGTTTCATAACTAAATTTTTCATACAATGTAATATATTTGAAAGATATTCTTGCTGTTAAATTCTTTATAAGATTATTTAAAATGATGTGAACTGATCATTTTAAGCATAAAAAGCAGCCTGGTGAAAAGATCCTTTGCCTGGGGATAGTCTGCTCGGCCATTAACATGCTGTGTGACCTTGGCCAGCTCACTGTACTTCTCTGACTCTCAGTCTCCTGTGCTTTGATTCAGAGTTAGGAACAGAATAATTTCACCAACCCACCACTGCCATCACCATGGAGGACATTCATGTCTTGAATTCCCAGCCATCTACCACGGCCTTTTGGGAGTGCTGGGGGAAGCTTCCTTCCTCAGGCTTTGATTTAATCTCCCTGCCCACCACCAGGCTCATTTTTTCTTTTCTCTCTCTAAGTTATGACCCTGTCATCGACCATATGAAACCTTACAGTTTGGATGTGGTGTACCCCAACCTCATTTTACCTCTCCTCTGTTCTAACATATCACTCTCCGGATGATCCCCCTTGGTGGCACATAATTGCTCTTCCAAAGCTCTTTCCTAAGCTGGCTCCACCCCACCAGCCACCCTCCGTGCTCACTGTCCATCCTGCCCTCCAGTACCTTCCAGCTCTCGAAAGGCATCAAGTCCTGCGGCCTGGGGGCCTTGTCATGCACTGTTCTCCCAGCCTGCTGTCACCACATTCAGCGCTCCAGAAGTAGCTCATCTCAATTCAGCCTTCAGGGAAAGCTAATACTATCCATCCTCCTTCTCCTGAGTTAATTAGGTCACATTTCTTGTGCTCCTTCTCCCATAACATTTATCCTAGTGCGTGTGTGCATGTGCACAAGTGCATGTGGTCATTTGATAAATATCTGTCTTCGTTTAGACTATAAGCCCCATGTAGGCAGAACTGGGTGGTTCATTACTGCATCTCTGTTGCCTAACCCAATTCTAGCATATAGCAGGCACTCAATAAATATTTGTTTAAAAAAATGAATGAATTTTGGGACGCCTGGGTAACTCAATGGTTGAGCATCTGCCTTCAGCCCAGGGAGTGATCCTGGGGTCCTGGGATCGAGTCCCGCATCGGGTTCCCTGCATGGAGCTTGCTTCTCCCTCTGCCTGTGTCTCTGCCTCTGTCTCTGTGTCTCTCATGAATAAATAAATAAAATATTTTTTAAAAAAGAATTAATTTTATCTTTGCCCATTTCCTCCTTTACATGAAGTTGATTCTTGAACAACACAGATGTGAATTGCACATGTCCAATGTTAAGTGAATTTTACTTTCTCTTATAATTTTCTTAATAACATTTCCTTTTTCCTAGCTCATTTTATTGTAAGAGTACAGTATACAATACATACAACATACAAAATATGTGTTAATTAACTGTTCATGTTATTGGTCCACAGTAGGCTATTAGGTTTGGGGGAGCCAAAATCATACATGGATTTTAGACTTGGGGGGGCCAGGGTCCCTAACTCCTGCATTGTTCAAGAGCTAACTGTGTTTTAAATTTCATTTCACCTTGAATTGTCTCTATTAAGGTAAGCTTTTTCACAACCTTTCTGTATCCAGGCAGAGAAAAGGAAATAAATAAAAGCAAATGTGTGGTGAATTATGTTACTCTTTCTCTTTCTTGAAGAAAACATAAAAAATAAAGTGAGAATCATCCATAATCCAACTTCTTAAAAATATACACCATAAAAAAAATACACCATAGCTCCCAAAAAAGGAGCAGAGAGGCAGTCAGCTCTTTCTCCTCTGTTTTCCCTACAAACTGACCAATGGGATCAAAAGCCCCCTAATATGCAGCCAAAGAATAAGAATCTTTCAGAGCTAATAAAACTCTTGAAGACCTTTTCAAAGACCATTCCACTGTCATTGGGACCTGTTAAAACCATTGCCAGATAGAAGCAGGAAAGTCGGGATTCAGGTATGTCCACTCTACACATTTGCAAACAGGCCCAACAAATGCACCAAAGTTATTTCTTTCTGCCTGGGCAGGTTGTATTTGGATGCTTCCAGTAAATGACATATGCTTGTCAAAAAGGTGTAATGTGGCTCTTTCTCTGCCCACCAATGCACACACCCACCGATTCCAAGTATGTCTTAAAATGGTGATACAACAGTTGTCAGAGTCTATTTTTATATAACGCCTGGTCTTGCTGTAGATTTCTTAATGAGCACATTGATTGTCAATATATGGAGGGAATAACTTGTTTGTTTTGATATTTAGTAGATGTTTAAGGATACTATAGAGTCATAAAAATTGGCTTACTTTTTATTTCTTTTCCTCGGAATTACAAGATTTAAGTGGGGAGAGAAGTTTGAAGAAGGCGCAGCTGGGAACTTGGCCTGGAAAGTCTGGCATAAGGGACTGAGCATGTTGCAATGTAAGAGAAGCAAGGCCCTCTTTAGATAAAGCCATCCATGTCTTGCTTGTAAGCGAGTAATGGCCTGGGCTGCCGGCCTCCACCGGAGAAAGAAAGAAATGATAAACCAAGATGTCTCTAGAAGTAAGAAGAATCCTCCAAACCTCCAAAGTTGTGCACCTGCAGTATGCTTAACTCCCTAGAAGAAGAATTATAGCCTTAGGCAATTCTAAGATTTTTTAACAATTACCCTAAATGAGAGTTTTGCCTGAGATCTCCCATGTGAAAAGTAAGCATTTTGAGAAAGATAACTGGTTTCCATGGGGTATAAGAGAGCAAGAGAGACAATAGTACCTATTAGAGAAACTCACAAAGGTGCTTCATGACCACAGATAAATTATGGGGTAACTACTCACATTTCAAATGCCGCTTGACCTTATAGATATTTCCTTAAACAGCAACTTCCCAAATAATCTAGTTATTGACTTAGAATGGCAATTCAAGATGGAAAGAGGGTGAACAAGATGATAGAATAAAGCTGGAAGAAACAGATGGAAGCCATAGCTGACTAAAAGGCCATGGGAAATTAATAGATTAATTTTTAAAAAGATTTATTTACTTGAGAGAGAGTGTGAGAGCTTGTGGATGGAAGGAGGGGCAGAAGAAGGGAGAGAATCCCAAACAGACGCCAGAGTGAGCACAGAGCCCGATGTGGGGCTCAATTCCTCAACTCTGAGATCATGACCTGAGCCGAAATCAAGAGCCAGATGCTCATATCAACTGACCCCCCAGGTGTCCCATAACTGAACAGTGCTCTGATGAAGTTCTAACACATGTCAAGGGAAACCTGACTTCATTTTGAAATTATTCATTTGTCCACAGTTCTTCAGAAATAATCAATTATGCGGTAGGAGAAGCTTTTTCTTTCAGATCAACACTTTTATTTATGATACATGATGGTCAGATGTAGATACTCTTTATTAAAAATGGGCTTTTTCGTGTATTTACCCTACAACTTCATTCAGAAGCAAGGAGAGTATAGTAGTGTTCTCAAGAAGCTAAATTCTTCAAAGGCAATTCTAGGTGCGTTGCACCTGGTAGTAGCTACTTAATATTTGAAGAAGAAAAAAAACAAATAAATAAATAAAAATATTTGAAGAAGAGAGGGAGGAACGGAGGGAAGAAGAATAGGAAGGAAGGATTGTTTTGATGTTACCAGTTGTTTGGTTTGCGGTGGTAACCCTGGCATTTTAGACGTCCTAAATATGTTCATTCCTTTTGCCTGCGTGTCAAAAGTCCTCAGCTCAGCATTCAAAATCTTTTCAAGATTTCTTAGGAACTCAGTTTCTTCAGGCTGTCAGCAAACCTTTAAGAAGGCCAAAAGATGGGGCAGCTGGTGGCTCAGTGTTTGTGCATCTGCATCCGACTCAGGACGTGATCCTGAGATCCTGGGATCGAGTTCTGCATTAGGCTTCCCACAGGGAGCCTGCTTCTCCTTCTGCCTCTGCCTCTCTCTCTGTGTCTCTCATGAATAAATAAATAAAACCTAAGAAAAACGTACACCAAAGATGTAATAGTTTAATAATGCTGCCACCTAGAAGGAGTTAATTCAAGTTCAAACTCTCAAATCCAACAGTCCAGAGCCTCTGTAAGACTCTACCTTTCATCTCCACCCCTAGCTCACTTCTCTTCCTTTTAACAATGATCTGAGTGCCTGTAATGTGCTAAACCCCAAATTAGATCCAGGGCATTCAAGGGCCAATACAAAACCCCCTGGCCTGCAGAGACCCAGCTTCCCCCATCCTTCATTTGCTCTTACTCTCCAGATTCTCACCTTTGCCAAGTCAAGGCCACCTTGCTTATAGAGCAGACACACTTGGGTAAATACTGCTCTTTCTTTTGCATACAATATTCTTCCTTTTTTCTACTTTTAAAATTCTTCATCTTCTTCAAAGTCTGTAGCAAACAGAGCCTTGCAGAATCCTTCATTGATGAACCAAATCTGACTTCAGCCCATCCTCTCTACATGCCCTGTCAGCAGTCCTCTGCAAGCTGTGCATAAACATTTCATCTCCTCAATTAGATTAAATCCTTTGCAGGGGAGCTCATATCCTTATCTTCCCACCCCTCACAGGGAGGATAGTGTTCAAGGCTCTGAGCCGTTCCTTCCCTCAGCCCCTATGTTCCCTCTTGCAGCTTCCTTCTGACTCAAGACTATCACAGGGAGGACCAACTAAAGACCATCAAGGAAAGGTCAACCCCCAAAGCGTTTTTGGATACATCATACCTTCATCTCATGTATTCTTCTAAACCAAAATTATTCCAGATCTTGAAACTTTCTTCAAAAACAAAAACCCAACAATGATTCCACTAGAATGTAAGTGAGGACAGGTATTTTTATTTGTTTTGTCCAATATTATATCCCCAGCATCTAGCAATGCTGGATACGCATAACAATTCAAAGAAAATCTGTTTAACTAACCAATGATGATGTAAATGTATATTAAGTAAATAAACATCTATGTGCTTTTGTACATCTAAGCATATTTATCTATGTTTTTCAATGGCGAGGAGGGCATATGACATAGTGAAGATTGCACACACAACGGTTGACATCCATTAGCTCAGGAGGAAGATTTAAAGGGAAGGAGGGGGATGGCTATATTTTTTCTTTCTCTGATACAAGGAGAAAAAGATGACCAGGTACAGGAACTTGAGCTAAAGCATGCAAAGTCTTTCCAGGGAGAGGAAGAGGTGATTCCATGTATTTCTGATAGCCAAGAGTTTTCTGATTCAACAACAGCAAAACATCGATAAGGAAACAAAATCACGGGTAGATGACGGTTTACGAAAATCTAATTTCATTGTGTGAACTTTATTAAGTGATATTTTTATCTGTGTCTAAAAAGCAGTCCTGTCTTTTTTTTTTTCATTAGTTACCAGTGATTCCCTCTCTTCCTATAAAACAGGCTTGCAGCTAAATGCAAAGGGACATCGACAAGCATGTAAACAATCTTCAGCCATTCAATACTCACCTCCCTGCCCCATGGAAGGTGCAAATACAGTAGCAAGACAATAGCACGAACACTCTCTTCACTGGCTCATCGGTATAATGTTCTGAGAGCAAAGAACAGACCACCAGCTGACTGCAAAGATGGAGTTCAAGTTGACAGCCCCTAGGGCAGGCCTCACACCATATTTTTACAGAATTGGGTAAAGACCTAAGCTATACATTGTAGGACACTCTAGTATTTTGTTCAGTGTGATGATATTTGCAATATTTTTTCACAGCTTTCCCAAAGTTCCATCTGTAAATGTATTTTTTAGTGATACAAATATTAACTATAATTATTATTGATAATATATTATAAGGCTGAGGCAAGAAATTTAAGGGCAGAAGATTTCATTTTTAACTGTGGTATTAAGATATATGCTTTGGGACTGTGGGATAAACCCTAAAGATAAAACAATGTAATACCAAAGATCTCTGGAATTATGCTTAATACTTATAAAAATATAAGACTTTATTAAATGAGGCTACTGGTCTCTTAAAGACTAAATAAATCAGAGAACTTTAGGCTTGGGCCTCCCTGCCTTTCCTTATCCTATATCCCAACTATTAGGAAGCCTCAGATATCTGGCTGTAAATTGGGATTTGGGACTTCGCCCATAGTGGGAAGGAAAACTCATACTCCCCAACCCTCATCTTTTTTTAAAAGATTTTATTTATATATTCATGAGAGACACAGAGAAAGGGAGAGACAGAGACACAGGCAGAGGGAGAAGCAGGCTCCATGCAGGGAGCCTGACGTGGGACTCGATCCCAGGTCTCCAGGATCAGGCCCTGGGCTGAAGGCAGTGCTAAACCGCTGAGCCACCTGGACTGCCCTCCCCAACCCTCTTCCAGTTGCTTCCTGATAACTGAAATCCCAACTGAGTTGCTTTATTAAGATTTTGTTGCTAATTAAATTAAAAATATTCCCGAGAAAGGTGAGATGTTGCAGCAATGGTTGGCCCAGCTTGCACGTGCTCTCAACTCTTTCCTAGTGAAAGAAAGAGAACATAAAAATGGGTGCACGTCATGGAAGAACACAGTTCCTTGGATTTTTGACCTCAGGTTCAAAGGCCCTGGGTGTGGATGAAGTTGGAGGACCCAGGGGCCAAGGAGGTCCTCAGAATAACTTGTGACCTTAAGATTGGTCAAAAGAAACACACTCTCCAGAGTCTGCAGATACTGCATCCAGTGCCCAGGATGTACACATGGACTAGAGCAGTTCTCTTCTGGGTTGGATCCTTCAGCCCATCTTCTCAGACCCTCACAAGCCTGAAGTGTCTCTCCACTGCATTCAGGATAAATTCCAAACTCCTGAGCAAGGCTCAGATCAAGAGCCTTCCATCTCCATCCCTGATGGTAGGCATAATAATGGCCCCTCAAACATGTCCACTTTCTTCTTTTTTTTTCTTAAATTATTTATTTATTTATTCAGAGAGAGAGAGAGAGAGAGAGAGAGAGAGAGAGAGAGAAAGAGGCAGAGACACACAGGCAGAGGGAGAAGCAGGCTCCATGCAGGGAGCCCGACGTGGGACTCAATCCCGGGTCTCCAGGATCACACCCCGGGCTGCAGGCAGCGCTAAACTGCTGCGCCACTGGGACTACCCACGTGTCCACTTTCTAATCTCTGGAACCTGTGGGTGCTACCTTATATGTAGTAGGTGTGATAGAGTCAAGGACCTTGAGATGGGGAGGCTATCCAGGTTATCTAGGGGAGCCCTTAAAAGAGAAGGGACAGAAGGAGATTCCACCAAATAGAGGCAGAGAGTGGAGGGATGTGGCCACAAGCCAGGGAATACCAGCTGCCTCTGGATGCTGCTAAAGGGCAGGAATAGATTCTCCCCTGCAGCCTCCAATGGGACCCTGGCCAGCTGACCCTGTGATTTTGAACTTCCAGCCTCTAGGACCGTGAGGGAATAAATATCTGTTGTTTTAAGCCACCCGGTCTGTGGTAGTTTGTTGGAGCAGCCACAGAAAACCGATACACACTATCCCCTCCACCTCCTCTATACCGTAGCCTTCTGAAATGATCTGTAGTTGCCCAAACAAATGGTTCCATTTCACCTCTAGCACTTAGCATATGCTATTCCCTCTGCCAAGAGATTCCTGTCAACTCAAAATCTGGAGGTGAACGGATGCCAAAATGGAAAATCGAAACAAATGTTGATTCTGTGCCTCAATTTGTAAAATAGGAGTTGCAGGGTACAGATCTTATACATTTGCAGTGCACTGCAGGTTACAGACGGCCTGTCCCCATCCCATTTGATCCTCATGATAGCCTTATGGTATAGGGAAAGATAAATAATAATACTGCCCTTTCCATGTAAGAAAACTGAGGCTCAGAGACAATCTCCTGGCAGCTGGTTAATGACAATATTCGGCTCCTGACTCTGTCTGCAGTGCTTTTTTCTGGTCCAAATCTACTAAGAATGTTCAGTGTCCCATAAAAGCAGCTTCAGCATCTGATTTTCAGCCCGAGTTTAAATCGCCTAGCTACTGGTTGCTCTTGAGGCTTTCCTAGATATAAGATGGCCATTAAGCACCAGCCAGACTCAGATATCTTTCCAGGAGGGACAGCCTGGATCAATCTGTAAATCAAGAACTGACAACTCACAGAGCAAGCCAGGAACATGTGCAAGCCACATCCCTCCTGTCCACTCTCCCTGTATTCAGAAGCAATGAAAAACAACTCTGCAATCTGCCCTGATGCAAAGAAACACTCTTCTGTTTGCACATGAGAGCACTCCCTCAAAAATCCTTCCCAGTCTAGTTGCTGAAACATGAGAAGGAGGATCTAACGGCAAATAACAGGAGAATGTTGTCCAGAGCATCAGGATTACAAAAGCACAAATGCCACCACCAGCAGGAACAACGTGGCTTTTAGTATTGTATAAATAAATAAATAAATAAATAAATAAATAAATAAATAAATAAATAAAACAGTTGGTGTTTATGCCAAAAAGAATTATGGCCATTCTTATGAATAAATCGGGTAACAGACCGCACCAGCAGAACAGAGGAGATCTAAACCCAGACTCATAAGATGAGCAACAAAACATCAGCATACTGGCCACTTCCAAGGTGCTGCCCCTTTAGGGCAAAGGCTGTTTCTTATAAGACATGAGGGAAAGTAGGCAAGTCATATGCCCCTAATGCCTTGGGAATCTAGGAACTACCAGTCCATTGGTGAGCATTACCTGCCAGCAACTGCTGTGGGATTGGGAAAATGGGAGAGCTTATGGGGCTGGCTACATCACTGGCATTGCCCAGTGCAAAATGAAAAGGCAGGGCCCCTTTTTCAAAGTTACTAAAAATATCCCAATGGTGACAGTAGAGCATCAAACAAAGCATGAGCCCTTCTGTGTCCAAGTCCTGTGTGAATGCATGGGGCTCAAAGCTCATGCAGCTAACCCTGCAAAAACAAGACAGCCTCCTCTCCAGATAGGTGACAAATGATGGTTTACTGGGTTGAAGCAAGAGGAGGAGGAGTCTCTCTAGCAATGACCTCATGATGTAGAAGATAAGACGTGGATGTTCTAGTCAGACTGCTGTAACTAGCAGCGTTCTCCTAGTGGCGTATTTCTTTTATAATAGCCTCACTGTGGGCCAGACATATTGTCTGGGAACTTGCACACTGCTGTCCATGAGTGGGTAACATCGCTGTCTTCATTTTATTTATTTATTTCTACAGATTTTATTTATTTATTTGAGAGAGAGAATGAGTGGTAGGGAGGGGCAGAGGGAGAGGGAGAGAGAAGTAGATTCCCTGTTGAGCAGGAAGCCAGTGTAGGGCTTGATCCCAGGACCTGGAGATCATTACCTGAGCTGAAGGCAGATGCTTAACCAACTGAGCCCCCCAGGTGCCCTGCTCCCCTCATTTTATATGTGAGGAAACTGATAATTTTCCTGGGTCTAGTGTCTAAATGTCTCACTCCTAATTACTACTTTATACTCTTGCCTTACATTCAACAAGCATCTAGAGAAGCACCACCCCTTACATTAATAGCAAAATATTACAGAGCCCCAATTCTGTAATACACACAAATCCACCCACTTGCTAAGACAGATTTTGCATTGCACCCATGCCACTCAGCCTTCGCGCTGAAGCATCTCCTTACAGGACCCTGTCCTTGCAGACATTTCTCTAGAATCTCATAATGTACTTCATAGGGAGTCCTTAGGGCATGCAATCCCGAGAAACCTAGAACTAACTGGAGAGATCAAGATGCATACATTTAATTGCACCTCACCCAGGAATGTTATACAGAGAGTTACAGAGACACCGGCAGTTTTGGGGAGCTTCAAGAGGGGAGATTCATTCTGATTGGAAAATCTGAAAAATTCACAGAATAGGTGATAGTTGGGCTGAGCATGAAATGACATGAGTTTTTAATGTTTATGTTATGTTTAATGTTTATGTTATTGTATATTTTTTGTTGTCATTAATTAGAAAGTCTGAAAAATTAAGAGCTTTTATAACTATAAAAAAATCTACAAGCCCATCATCTCAGAAGTAATCACTACTAACAATTCAATATATTTCTATGATGTTTTGCATGTATGAATATTGATTAAAGGTGGAATTGTACAGTGAATATAGTTTTGAATCCTGGTTTTCACAACATATTTGAGTCAGTCAAATCACATTTTTTAATAGTTTCAAAGTATTCCATTTTATAGAAGGGCCATAATTTATTGACATGTTCCTTGCTGCCGGTCATTTACCGTGTTTTTGAGTTTCAATGTTACCACTGACACTGTTTCAAGAACCACCTCTAGTCTCAATTGATCTGTACCTCTAACTACTCCTTTCTAGGATTCTTTGAGAAAGAATTGTTGTGTTAAATACTCTTTATCCTTATATTTAAAATTTCATATTTTAAAAGCATATGAAAATTGCTTTCTTAAAAAGTTAGTTCCAGGGTGCCTGGGCGGCTCAGTCAGTTGTGTCTGCCTTCAGCTCAGGTCATGATCCCGGGATCCTGGGATCGAGCCCCACCTTGGGCTCCCTGCTCAGCAGGGAGTTTGCTTCTCCCTTTTTCTCTCCCTCTGCTCTCTCTGCCTCTCTCTGTCTCTGTCTCTCTTTCTCTCTCTGTCTCAAATAAAAATTTTTTTAAAGTTTTTTACATGGGCACCTGGTAACTCAGTCTTGATTTTAACTCAGGTCATGATCTTAGAGAGAGACATTCTCTTTCTCCCTCTGCCCCTCCATCCCTAGCCCCCCCCCACACACACTCTCTCTCTAAAAAAAGTTTTAGGGATGCCTGGGTGGCTCAGTGGTTGAGCATCTGTTTTCAGCCCAGGGCATGACCCGGGGTCCTGGGATCGAGTCCCACATCAGGCTCCCTGCATGGAGCCTGATTCTCCCTCTGCCTGTGTCTCTGCCTCTCTCTCTCTGTGCCTCTCATGAGACATGTCTCTTTTAAAAATTTTTTTTAAAGTTTTCTCTACAAGTGTTAGAAAGGAACCCTTGGACACTGCTGGTCAAAATGTCAATTGGTTGGAGTCACACTATGGAAAACAATACGGAGGTTCCTCAAAAAATCAAAAATATAATTATCATATCCAGCAATTCCACTATTGAGTATTTACTCAAAGAAAACAAAACACTGATTTGAAAAGATACATGCACCCTTACCTTTATTATAGCATTATATACAATAGCCAAGATACAGAAGTAACCCAAGTGCCCATCAATAGACAAATGGATAAAGAAGATGTGACACACACACACACACACACACACACATGCACATGCACATGGACACAGTGGAATACTATTCTGCTATAAAAAAGACATTTTACTGTGGTGGACCTAGAGGGTATTAAACAAAGTGAAATAAGTCAGATAGAGATAGACAAATGCTACATGATTTTACTTATAGGTGGAATCTAAAAAACAAAACAAATGAATAAACAAATAGCAGAATCATATCGATAAACACTGAGAACAGACTGGTAGTTGCCAGAGGGAAGTGGGTGAGAGATGGGCAGAATGGGTTAAGGGGGTGTGGGGGACACAGGCTTCCAGGTATGACATGAGTAAGTCATAGGTGTAGCAGGTGCAGTGCAGGGAATATAGTCAGTGGTCCTGTAATAGCATTGTGTCCTGACAGATGGTAGCTACACTGTGGTGAGCACAGCATGACTAGACTTATGGAATCACTGTGTTGTACACTTGAAACTAATGCAACATTGTGTCAACTATCAATAAGAAAGTTTGTTTCCATGTGTATTAAATGTATTTTTTAAAAAGATTTTATTTATTTATTCATGAGAGACACAGAGAGAGAGAGAGAGAGAGGCAGAGAGAAGCAGGTTCCATGCAGGGAGCCTGATGTGGGACTCAATCCCGGGTCTCCAGGATCATGCCCTGGGCCGAAGGCAGGTGCTAAACCGCTGAGCCACCCAGGGATCCCTATTAAATGTATTTAAACGCCAGGGACATTGGACTTCAATTCTGCAACATGCTGATTCCCTTCTGCCCTAAGACTTTGGCACATGCTATTCTATTCACACTGCCTGGGGCATTCACATATCTTATGATCTGTCTCAGGAGTATCTGTGACTGTTCGTGGATTTGACCATTACATCTTGGTACAGTACCTTGCTGTTTCAATGTTTATACCATTACAACACATTTTAGTATTGAGAATTTAGGCAAATCCTACTCCAAGTGCCTCATCATTTACTTTTCAAATTTTTCTTGGAATTTTTATATTTTTTATTCTTTTACATTTAAGCTTTGTCCAGCCAACCAGATAATCCCGTATAGATTTCGATTGGAACTATATGAAAACTGTTCATTAGGGGAAAAGTAAGATCCTTTCATTTCACAGTATTTCCATCTAAGAACACAATGTGCACTTCCACTTATTCAAAGCTCCTTTTATATTGCTCAGTAAAATTGTGTGGTTTGCTTCACAAAGGTGTCATACATTCCTTGATAATTCATGGCTTTAGTTGCCATTATATCTTCTAACATGTTTATTGCTGTTATATAGAAATGTCACTGGTTCTTGCATATTTATCCTGCAGCCATTCACTTTTGATGAACTTGCTTATTAATTCAAAACATTATTTAGTTGTTGCCCTGGATTTCCTAGATGTGTCTAATCATACTGTCATCATATAACCATAATTTTATCTCCCTTTTCTATAGTTATTCTTCTTATTTCCATGGCTTATTGTATTTGCCTGAACTTTCAGACAATGCTAAATAACAACAGTGACAGTAAGAATTCATCTCTGGTTTCTGGTTTAAAGGGAAATGCTTCCACTGTCTCACCATGAAGTATGACATTGGCTCTTGGTTTCAGATATCCCTTATCAAGTTAAGGAAATATCTTCCTCTTCATACTGTTTCAAGATATAATAAATATTTAATTTTATTGAATACCTTTTCTGCTTCTACGGAGGTCAACATTCTTAAAATTGGTGGACTTATTGATTTGATGCATTATATTAATGCATTTGCTAATCTTAAAGTATCATAATCCTGGACTGAGTATGGATGAGTGCTCTTTTAATGTATTGTTGAATGTAGCTTCCTGGTCTTTTACTTACATTTTACCGTCTTTGTATATGATTGGTCTATTGCCCTCTGGGTGTGGGTTATTGGATTTTGACACTCAAATTCATAAAAAGTAAACTTCACAAGGGTTGAGATTTTTGGTCTGTTTTGTTCACAACCCTCTGCTTAGGACAATGCCTGCTGCACAGTTATGATAATTATTGGTTGAATTAATAGACTGTAATTGGTATTTTTTAAAAGTTCTTGAGCTAATGTTCATTATTGCTTTCTCATAAAAATTTCTATTTCATCTTCTCAAATTTCTTGGCATATATTTGTTTATGTATTTATCAGAGGCTTGTGTCTTACTAGTTTCTTTAAAATCCATGACCTAGATTTCTTTTTCCTTTCTATTTGTTGTTTCTTTTCTTTTTCATTCATTCTTTTTTTTTTTTTTCAGATTTACTTATCTGAGAGAGAGAGTGCACGAGCAGGGGAAGGGGCAGAGTGAGAGAGAAAATCCTCAAGCAGACTCCCCATTGAGTGGGAAGCCCAATGTCTGGCTCCATCCCAAGGCCCTGAGATCATGACCTGAGCTGAAACCAAGAGACGCTAAACTGACTGAGCCACCCAAGCGCCCCTATTTGTTGTTTGTTTTCTAATTTGCTGAATTTTCATGCCAGTCTACAAATTTTCTTTTATTGTCCTGTCCCTAACTTCTTAAGATCGTTGCCTCTTTCATTTATTTTTATTAATTTTTTTATTATGAAAGATTATGAAGTTATGAGCTTGCCTTTGACTATAAGCTTGCCCACATTCTGTAAACTGGTAGTTTAGGGCAGTCGTACATCAGAATTCTTTGTGAAGCTTTTTTAAAAGTCAGGGTGGACCTGGGACCTATGGAACTAGACTCTGTGGAAGAGGTCAAGGCATCTGTCTTTTAAGAGTTGCATGGGTAATTCTGACACAGAGCCAGAGTTTAGATAACTGGTTCTATTGTGCCTGGAGTTCACACACAGTGTCAAGGCTAGCGTAGAGGATGATGGCTGGTGTCCCTCAATGATGGAGACAGGGTACCAGTTTAGATTAGATCAGGTGTTCAGGATATTAACACTAGAGTCCCAACAGGATAGATAGAATATAGAAAGAGAAAGAATTGTCATTGTCCTCAGCTCTCATCACCGTTATCATCATCATTACCTGTGGGCCTAGACCAGTGATTCTCAAACTGTGGTTCTGGACCAGCAACATTAACATCACTGGAGAAATGGGTTAAAATGTAAATTCTTGAATCCTACTCCAGATCTACTCTATTAGGGACCCTGGGAGTGAGGCTCAACAACCTGTGTTTTCAAAGGCCTTCTATTTTTTTTTTTTTAATTAATTTTTATTGGTGTTCAATTTACCAACATACAGAAAAACACCCAGTGCTCATCCCGTCAAGTGTCCACCTCAGTGCCTTCTAGATGATTCTCTTACATGCCAAGGAACCACAAAAGAAGGGTAGTTTATCTGTCCACAACAACCTAAGAGAAAATGCATTCATTCATTTCAAAGATATTTATTATCTACTCGGCTCATCAAGGCTGCCATGATGAGCCTTGTTGATGTATATCAACTTACACAGATGTACATTATAATTTATATGAATAGCACCCCCTGGAGTAGTGCAGTGCACAACCCAATCTACCAAGTCACAGGCTATCTCTCTGCCCCTGGCTTTGCATTAGGGTGATGCTATGGAGAACAAGACAGACAACGTTATCGTACTCATGGAGTGTACAATCTACTGGGAGAGACAGACATTAAACTGGTAAACAATTAAATCCATAAGATAAATATAAATTCTGAGAGTGCTTTGAAAAAAACTAGATAGACCACATAGTAGAGAAAAAAAGACTTCATATTCAAATCCTTGAGTATATTCACCAATGAACCTACAGTCATTTTGAAACAAAGGAAAGAGATTCCCCAGCTTCCAACATATCCCATCTCTTGACCTTATTCGTTGCAGAGACGAGACACTGACACAGTCCTGCTCCCTCTTATATAGCACTTAAGAAATCACAGCAATTGATGTGGGTACTCTTGACTCAAAACACACACTCAGGCTACACACAGCAGCTGTCTCTCCAATGGCAACATTCTCTTACTAGTCATATGCTTTAGGATGCTTAAGGCAGAGGGAGACACAGAAACAGCTGACTACAATGTTCAGAAACACCTTGAGGAATGATATGGCCTGGCTCTCCTGGCCAGTCATTTGCAGTATTATTTGACTGCATGCAAATGATGGAAATACTTCCTGAAATTATACTCAAAGAGCAGATCCCTGTTCATAGGTAGAGATATGTGATATAGTAGAATGTGATGTTTTACGAACTAGGTTGACTTGTTTCATTGCCCATAAGGATATAGGACTTCTGTGAAAGAGGTGATCTCAGCCACCAGCAAGAAGATGTTCCTTGAGTGTGAGATCATCTCTAAACTTTTACTGTGAGCTACCTCTAGTTCCTTCTTCTATGCCACCAATGGAAAAAGAGTCAAGATCCTGGAAGTGTGTTCCACAGTGATGTACAGTGACTAGAGAAAACAAAAAAATCATGTTTTAAGTAGATGGAGCAAAACAATTCTCATTCCTCTCTCCCCTTCCCCGTAAACATGGAGTCTAAAGGCTTCAGGCTACTTTTACCCTGAACTCCGTTTTTGTCAGATCGATGACAAGTCACGTTAACAGCAGTGTTTAATTCTATCAATATGTGACCAATTGTGTTAGATTGTTTGGCCATTGATTTTACTTAGTGCTACAGTTGGGTCTGAAAGGAACTGCTTTTCCTTGCAATGCCTCACATAGTGACAAATGCTGAGTGCTGACTTTCTGTCTGGCTTGTACATACCAAGTCCACCTGAAGAACAGTCACCTCACATATCAAAGCCCAACCACATGATACAAAGATTGTTTCTGAAATCACAGATTTCAGATGAGCCTTGAAAGAGAGCATGGCCCAAAACGAACAAGTGAAAAGATAAGAAGTCAAGAGGTACCAGAATTAAGCAACTGAAAAAAAAATTCAATATCTCCGCTGGTCACACAAAAAAATAGGGTCATAAGCAAATTTGAATTCAGATGGTTAGAAGTTGATGCTCTGCTATGACTTTAGTCTTATCAATAGTTTTCCAGAATGGTCAGCCAAATTATTATTGATCTGGAAATATGGTTATTATCCACCACTCCCACAATTTCTTTCTGTCACACATTCACACATGCTCCTGGACATATCAGTACATCTCTCCTTAAATTCCAAAATGATTGCCACTCACAGGGATGTGAGAGGATGGTGCTCCAGCCTAAGGAGACTTTCTGTTGTTTAGGTGAAAGACCAAAGAGAAAACAAAATAAAATTAGTAATTCCCTAAACACCAAGCCACAGTCTCCTGAGTTGGTACATTGTTCAAAATGAGCTTATCAGGGCACTTAAACTACCCCTTCCACATCTGGGAGGTGGATAACGAAGATAGTCCTTGAAGACAGAGGAGATCCCCATTATTCAAGGTGAACTTAGGTTTCACATCTTCGCTCTTCTGACCCAACTGAGTCACTGTCAAGTGCTCTTTTTCTAAAAATCTGGCAGCTTTGGTCACTGTAGGCGGTCAGAAAGGCTACTGACTGCCCTGCACGCAGCCAGGCCCTAGCAGCAGCGTGCCACTGCCAGAGTCCTCAGCTCTTGTGCGCCGTCACAGCACTCAGCTTATCAATTTACTTGCAAATGGCTCCCTGAAGTATTAACCCAGGTTAATTATTCGTCAAATATGATTATGCAATGGTAATGTAAAAAATCGGAAATGCGGGATAGAATTTCTCACTCCAGCGGTTTGGCGATTGTGGCAGCTGGCGGAGGAGCTAGAGTAATTACCAGGCCATTCCAGCTGGTGGATCAGCACTCTGGTTCAGGAGGGGAAGGGGGGAAAAAAAGCAATAAAGAACTAGAGGAGCGGGAATATGAGCCGTGCCAATCGACGTGGGGAAAATTTCACAGCTGCTGGTGGTGATAAATGAGAAACGGTGGCCCTACTTCTAATCAATACATGTAAATGCTACTCATTACAGCCTTTATACACACTTCTCAATTAGCCTTTCCTCCCACTGGTAACAGGGAATGTCATGCTTTCTGGACTGTGAAAGTGGTTCAGTACTAGGTTCACCTGCATCCGGGAGCCACAGTGACAAGGCTCGCAGCGCCCGGGACCAGCAGGTGGGAGCTCTGACGGTCCAAATTCCTCCCAAATGCAAAGAAACCAAATCCCAAATCCCACGTGAGCCCTTTTCATTAGACAGTCTCTTTTTAAGGCATCACTTGTTCATTTTGGGTGACTGAGGGTCCTGCCCAAGCCCAATTTAGCATCCCAAGACTCAGAATATCTTAGGACATGGTCCAGAAAAGATTTTTTTGTTTAAGATTTTATTTATTTATTCATGAGAGACACACAGAGAGAGGGGGAGAAGCAGGTTCCCTGCAGGGAACCTGATGTGGGACTCGATCCCAGCACCCCAGGATCATGCCCTGAGCCAAAGGCAGACGCTCAACCACTGAGCCACTCAGCTGCCCCAGAAAAGATTGTTTTTAAGCAAATTACTTTCTTCCTCTTAGAAAGAAAACATGGTGTGGGTTTGTGTGTGTGTTGTTTGGTTATTCTTCTGAGTAATAAAGTTCATGGTGATTCAGTGCCTTTTCCACATATAATTACAAAACCTCTTTCTAAAAACCAAATTCTGAAGGATTTCCTAATTGGTTGTGTGTGGTTTCATTTTACTTTTGTGTAGGGAGATAAGGGAACCCTTTGAATCAGGAAATTACAAGCCACAGCCGCTGAGCTCAGCATGCTGGTTGTACCTATATAACTTCTCTCAAGTGATTTTTTTTACAGCCATGATGCAGTTCCATACACTGTCAATAAAGTCAAATAGGATGCCCTATGTGTGTCTAAATCGGGAATCCGATTTTTAAAGAGTAAAATTCTTAAGGAAAAAGGCAAGTCTCCTCTTCCATAGGCAGGTGGCCACGTTTCCCTACCTTCCAGATAGTGCGAAGTTACTTTAATTTGATTACCTCTGTTGGTTTTGTTTTGTCTGATAAGAAAGATAATTTTTCTCAGTTAATAAACTATGCACACACTTTTCTTGTTTTTTTACGCTATTTTACTTGAGCCTAAGCTGCAAAAAAATTTTTGAATAATTGTAACAATGCTAAAGTTTGAACTGTTACATGATGAAAAAAAATCCCTCAAATTGCGTGAAAAATAATGAGTAAGGAGCTAGAAGTTTGACTATCTATCTACCTATCATGGCCATGATACCGGTTGAGGATGATATTATGATACTGCAACTGACAAACCCACTTGAAGGTTAAATGTCAAGGACTGCCCATTATTTCAAACCGAAATTACACGTATGAGTCCATGGTCAGTTAAAGCTAGGATGGGGATTTGGGAAATGCGAAGCAGTTGTAATTTTGAAGGTTTTCTTAAAGAATATTCTATATTTAAGTCAATTCAGGTCAAATTTTCTCTTGCTGATATTTAGGCTAAGTGCCCTCCTAAACAATAAAAATGCTATGGTGAACAAGACAGGCACAATTTCCGATCTCACAGAACTAGGGCTTCCAACTGGCATTTTTGGTTTTACTAACTTTTTGGATTTCCAAGGAGAGAGGCATGCTCCTATGAAAGCACAGATCTGATGGCCAGGCACAACTTAAAAAATGATTTTTCAGACCACCCTAAGAAATGGCCAATTACCAAGATAAAGGGTGTCCCCTTGGAATCCTTCATCGGCCTTTTATTCAGTCTGAACTCCTAAGGGGCATTCACGTCTTTTCAGATATGTTTATTTTCACCATGATACTCCAGAAGCAATATCCACTCTGATGCTGATCTTGGATTTCATCCTAACCATAATTTAGAGAGTCTTTTACTAAAAAAGGGTGCCGGCAAGAGATTTGTTCTTAGAGTCCGATATACTCCCACAGAATTTCAGTTGAAATCCTTTGCAGAGGTAAATGTGCTTTCCCCACTCTTCACAAAACTAAACTCAGAGAGCAAGAAGAACTTATGATTCTAATAGGAGATAAGAAATGGCTTATATCTGGCTGCCAGGCTGCCGGAGAACACATGGTGATCGCAGATCCAAGTAACTGGATACCTTTGGTTTCCGTTCTTGTTTCCTAGCAATACACACAGGTTGAATAAAAATAAAAGACCACCAGTGTCACCCTGTGCACAGTCATCACTGATGATAATCAGAATCTTTTTTTTTAAAATTATTATTCTTAAGAGACACAGAGACCCAGGCAGAGGGAGAAGCAGGCTCCATGCAGGAAGCCTGATGCAGGACTCGATCCCAGGACCCTGGGATCACGCCCTGGGCCGAAGGCAGATGCTCAACCACTGAGCCACCCAGGTGTTCAAACGAGCTGCCTCATCTCTGCACCAGCCCGAACATGTGAGTTATGTTGGGGACTCAACTCCTATTTGAGAGGAAAACCTCACCGTTAGTTGCTTAGTTGATAATAGCATGGTTTGAGTAGAATTCAGGGATGCCATTTTGCCTCTGATTGAGTTTAATCCTGGAGAGATACGTTTAAAAGGGAAATGGGCCACTACAAGGAAATAGATACATACATGCACATACATCGACATGATAGTGAACTCCCTGAACAGAATGCCCAACCTGTCTGTTTCCATGGAGAATCCAGAGAGGTCTTGTCATTTCTTGGCTCAAAACTTTAAAGTCAGAGTCCTGATAGTGGCCTACAGGACCATATGAAGCAGGAACTTCCTGCCTCAGGGCTTTGCAGCTGCTCCCTGCAACAATCTTTCTCTAGATATCCACAGGACTCAATGTCTCCCTCCCTTCAGGCTTCTGCTCAAATGTCCCCTTATCAGACACTTTTGCAGCCCCCTGCCATCTAGCATGGTACCTCCATCACTCTCTAATTCTCTCCCTGTTTTATTTTATTTTTTTATAGCCCTTGTCTCTAACTGATGGATTACACATTCTTCTATCTCTCTTCCCTTTTCCCCCCAGCGGAATGCCAACTCTCTGGCCGAAGAGACCTTGTCTTTTTTCACTTCTACACACTGTCCCCATTTCCATACATAATATATGTCTTGCATTCCTCACATGGCTAGTACATGATAGGCCCTGGGTATTGGCTGAATGAATAACTGAATGTTATTTGCCTTAGGGGGGATACAATCAAGATCCCTGCTATGGTCTGAATGGGAGAGTCTCTACCCCTCCATTCTCCCCACCCTCCACAGAATTCATGTTTTGGAACCTTAATGCCCAGTGTGATGGTATTAGGAGGTAAGAAATCTGGGGATTGCTTAGGTCACGGGGGTGGAGCACTCCGTAATGAGATCCATGTCCTCTGGTGTGTAACCCAAAAGAAGGCTTTTGTCAGAATCCCATCATGTTGGTACCTGGTCTTGGACTGCCAAGAACTCTGAGAGACAAATTTCCGTGTTCTTTTTTTTTTTTTTTTTTTTTAGGACTCCCCATTTGTGGTATTTTGTTACAGCAGCCTGAACAGACTGAGACAATCCCTCTTCATTATTTTTAAAATGGCCATACTTTGGTAAGGAGCCAGAGCAGCCATGAGCCATGTGTGGCTATGGAGGCCCTTAAAATGCACCAAGAACAATTGGCATGTGCTGTAAGCATAAACAACATACTTTCGAAGACTAGTTACAAGAAAAGAATAAAGTATCTCAATTTTTATTTTATCTCATAAATACATTTAAGTTGCATTGATATCATGATAGTAATCGGATACATTAGCTTTAACAAAATATATTATTAAAACTGAATTCACCTGTTCCTTTTTACTTTTTAAGTGTGGTTACTAGAAAATTTAAAATTACACGTGAGGCTCACATTTAATTTCTACTGGGCAGGGCGACTATTGAAAACGTATTTTACCTACTTGGGGGTCCATCTGTTTTTTTAGTTGTTAGCCCATGGATCCAACTTACCCCATCTGTACTCAATATTCAGTACCAATAAGCATCTTGCAGATAAGTATATCCTGACATGGACTGTAATATCTCTGTGTATCTCTGTGGATGTTTAAGAAAATTATACACATGATTGGTTTCAGCCTCCTCCCATGCAGTGTTAGCGAGCATTAGCTTCCAGGAGCCCCATCACCAAAATACCGAGAATCTGAATGGTTGGCTGAGGCCTGCTTAGGAAAGCTCAGGCCAGATTTGATAACTTCTATTTCTAAACAAAGACTGAGCATGGCAGAGATCCATGAACCACAGCACAGTTCATGCAGCCATTGCTAGAAGAAAAAGAAACACACCACACATACTTAACGAGCATGAACTGACTCAATATTCTTCTCCACGACTGAGCACTCCTGGCCGATTGTGATGGTCACCAATAGCCATCACAGAGAACCGAGGAGCCCTGGACGCATTTCCAGACCCTCTTCTTAAATCTGCCTTCCCCTTCTCACGGCTGGACCTTCCTCAGAAGCGTTCCTGACTTCTAAAAGTGGTAGATTTCAACCCAATAGAAGTTTTTCAGTTTATGAAACCTCAGGAACCCCAGCCTTGCCTCCACATTCCTTTCCTCTTTCCTTGACCCCTTTGGGTAGAGCCTGTTTTGCATAGATGTCCACCTGATTTTCTACCTTCTACCTTAGCCATGGCCCAATTCGGGTCTCAGGGGGGCCTGGGTTACATCCAACGTGCAGATGAAGCTGTGTGTCCTTGCCGTCTGGTGTATGAGCTGATAAAGAGCCACACTGAAATGGAAGTTGTCACTTTGCATTTCATCAGAGCAACCTGAACAACGTAAAGAAATTAAAAGCTCCCAGTAGCAATGGATCCCATTTCAGTCATTAACTGCGTGGGAGGCATGGGCTCCATTCAGGAGACTGGCCCAGTGGGAGTCTTTGGTCCTCCGGGAATTTGCCACTAATGTTGCTTTATGCCCCACTTCTTTTTAATGCACACCAAGTACAAATGAATTGCTATTCTTTGTTTTTATTATTATTTGGGTCCAGCTACTGTAGATGGAGGGAGGGAAAAAAAAGGAAGGAAAGCAAGACCCAATTTTTTAATCTAGCAATCGAGATAGCAAAACAATTTTTTTTTGCAAATGGATATGCAAAGGTATATTTGTGTGTTTATATGGGAGATATTATAACATAATGAATATAAAAATGTGACTTCTTTATACTTTTTCTCTCTCTCGCACCCTCCCTCCCCTTCTTCCTCTCTTGCGAGTTGTTTGGTAGGGGTTTTTTTTTGAAGCTGGCCTGCTGAAAATGAATGAGACAAGCAAACCCACGACTGACTCTTATTTCAGGCTCAGAAATATGAAAAAAATGTAATATATTTTTTAACAGAAAGTCTCAGAATATATGCTTCAATCTTGGAGTTTCAAAAAGGCAGCGAATCAGGCAGAAGGACAGGAGGTTACAGATTAGTACTGGTCATTGCTCAAAGAGTACGGGTTATAAATAATAAAGGAGGAAAGGGTGAAGGACACTCAAATAGAACGAGGGACCCACAATGAAATAATCAAAGTGGAGAATCTAATTTCAGCTTTAAAAATACCATCTAACATTGAACTCCAACTGTGTGGGAATCTTTCTGCTAAAGCTTCGCCACGGATACGTAAGTGCCTGCCTCGTGTATGCAACCGTTCCCAAGTTTCAAGGTAAGTACTAGAAGAGTATATGATTCCAAGTCTAACCACGTGGTATTTTTTTCATTTGTAAAGGGAGTAACAGCATTTTCTATGGAAGTTGAAGTGCAAATAAAAAGAAAGAAAGGAAAAAAACAAAGAGCGTTATGAGAAGCATTTTCAAGTAAGGGCTCAGAATCTCTGATCTTATACATTATATAAATTCAATAATACACAGACGTTTTAATAGACATTTAACGTTAGGGGCCCGACACACACTTGGATTATCTTGGCAAACTTATCAATGTTTCTAGAGGCAATATCGACTTTGCCTTCCTCCATACACAAACATCCATGCAAAGAAAATACAAAGCTCATCATCCCAACCAAAACGTCGGTAAATTCAACTTCTGAAAAGATATCTGGCTTTTCAGAAATAGGAGAACCTACTAGATGAACCTCTGCCACTATTAGATTACTCTGCAAGCCACATGATCTGTATTCACTGAATATTTGTGGTGGTTTTGCTACAAGACTCAGTCTTCATCAATGGGGTTTTTGGTGGTTGTGCTTGCCACTGCAATTTACTTTTAATCGGCTTCTATGAAATGAGCCCCTAATAGTGTGCGGGAAGACACAAAGGAATTATATCCTCCAGGATGTCTCAGAAGCCACTGTTGTTGTCACCAGAATGATGACAGCTATAATGACAGTAGCCAGAGTCTTCACTCTGTCCGGGAAAATTTTTTCTCATTTATTTCAAAATACAACTGGCCGTTTCATGAAAATATAGTTGGAGATCACCAAATACTACACTTGCATGGTGCAATTTCATTTCTGAAAATGATAAAGATAAGCTGAGAAGGGGAAAAAGGAAACTGAGGCTCTTTAGCCGTTGGTTTGTGCAAGGTCCCACAAGAGGCAGCGGAGCTAGCTTTTGAGTGGTAGTCTGGATATGTCAGAGCTTAGGCTCTGTCCACTAGGTCAAAGACAAACAGAATTTCCATATCAGTGGAAATTTAGTAGCAAACTGAATTTTGTAGCAAACTAATCAAGATTTGAAGCCTTCTTGTCTACCAACCTTGTTTCCCAAAGTGTTCAGATAAAACATTCCATAGAACGTTTTCATCTCCCCCAAGTCTGCACACCCGTAAGTCAGGAAATCCCACTCTGCAGATGGGGAAATAAAGGTAGATCAAGGTCATGCAGGGACTGGGGAACACTTTTGGTTTCTTAGTCATGGATTATCATGTGGGCCCACATATGCAGTTTAATCTATATCCTATATATGTATACTAATGCTTACTAGGAATTTACAGATTTTAAAACTAGTTACTTGAAGATTTTTTTTCTTCCTGAATATGTGACGTCTTAAAAATGTCGCTATATATCCTGTAATTTAAAAAAGAGTAAAAAATAAAATAAAGGCCAGATCAAGGAAAGCTAAAAACTTCCTGTCTGAGAAATTGAGGAATCATTGCTATGAGCCAACACAATCAAAGAGATGCCTTAAAAATACCCAAGACACCTTGAAAATGAGTAAGAGATAATAGAAATGTTATTGTCTATTAAATCCTGGCCAGGCCAAGAGGGACAAGAGAGGAAGCTCCACAGAAATGTTGAAAATGCCCCCAAATTCACAAGCAACTGATCCTCTACTATTTGAGAAAATTGTGCTTAACTATAAGGAACTACAAGTTAGGAGTGGATGTGTTGGGGATCCCTGGGTGGTTCAGCAGTTTAGCGCCTGCCTTCGGCCCAGGGTGTGATCCTGGAGTCCCAGGATCGAGTCCCACATCGGGCTCCCTACATGGAGTCTGCTTCTCCCTCTCTGCCTGTGTCTCTGCCTCTTTCTCTGTATGACTGTCATGAATAAATAAATAAAACCTTAAAAAAAAAAAGAGTGGATGTGTTCATTCAGGCCCAAACCAAAGAAAATGGAAGATTTTTTCCCCACAAGTATCTAATCAAACAAGTGCTCTAGTTCTTACCAATGTTCTGAACACTTGATTTCATGATTATTAACTTAGTTTGTGTTTGGAATTTTCTTTCTTTCTTTTTTTAAGATTTTAATTATTCATGAGAGACACAAACAGAGACACAGAGACACAGGCATAAGGAGAAGCAGACTCCCTGTGGAACTCAATACCAGGACCCCAGGATCACACCCTGAGCCAAAAGCAGACATTCAACTACTAAGCCACCCAGGCATCTGTGTGTTTGTAATTTTCATACTTTCTTCTTCCTTTTGTCCCCGGGGGATGACCAATATATATATCCATGCCATCAGAAGGCAAGCCCATAAAGAGCAAGTCACATCACACAGCACAACAAAACAATGGCTTCTATCACCTGGATAACTTATTTGCATCATTTTAATACTTATTGAGGACCTACTATTTTTATTTGCATCTTTCATGCTCCTTTTTTAAAATATATATTGACTGCTTATACCACATGAGGCCCTGAGCTAAATACTTTACAATCTTTACTTCACACAGTAGTCTATGAACACGCCCATTAAACTGAAGGGGAAACTGAGTCTCTTTAGCAGTTAGCTCACACAAGGTACCATGGGAAGCAGTGGAACTAGCTTTTGAGTGATAGTCTGGCTGCATCAAAGCATATTGTCTTTTCACTGTGTCCAAATTCCAGTCCATATGAACCATTTGAATTTTACAAATCAGTCACATTTTGAACACATGAGGGAAGTTCATGACTTAAAGGTGGGCTCCAATACAGTTTTCGGGAAGTATAGAATTGTTCTGCAAAATATGTATGTATACACTCTTCATAAAACAAATATTCATCCAAAGGTTCAAATGATAAGATTCAAATTACAAATTAGGTATGGAATGGGGGTGGAATCAGATCTCTTACTCCTGGTATATTATCAGTGATCACCACCATTACCTAAACCTAATTATCAAGTATTTATTTGCATATGGCACCACCACTAAGTTAATACACATGAATCTTTTCCTCCTGGATGGGCATACAACCTTATTGACAGTGATACGCTGGCCAAATGTATAAATTATTTTTTCAAGTGCATAAATTAAATAAGAAAACAGCAAACAGATTAGGAGCCTATTCTGAGGTAATGAAGGAGGGAGAATGAAGAGAAGCCCATTTTTTTCAGAGAAATATTGACCAGTCTTTTCTACCTAACTGGGAAAAATCATTTCTAAAGTTCTAATCTTCACTATGATACTTTGCAAAGAATTCTGGTAGGAGACAAGTCTGGGTGAGAGGAAACATTTGATCATGGAAATCAGCATCTACTGCCTTAAACACCTGGGAAAGGTGTGGTCACAGGAATTGTTACATTTAATCCTGGAAAGAACTGTGAGAAGACTATCCTAACATTCCCACTGACCAGGTAAGGAAGAGGTTTACAAAGGGTTAAGGAACTTGCCCAAATTATTTTTTTTTGCCCAAATTATTTATGATAAATGATAAGAAGAAGAAGAGAGAGAGAAGAGGTCTCACTGAAACAGAAGTCTTACAGAACAGTAACTTCCATTTTTTCACTATGTGTCATAGTAAAAAAAAAAAAAAAATAGTCATTACGCTGTACAATACCATCCCCAGGACTTTTTTTTTAAAGATTTTGTTTATTTATTCATGAGACACAGAGAGAGAGAGAGAGGCAGAGACACAGGCAGAGGGAGAAGCAGGCTTCCTGCAAGGAGCCCCATGAGGGACTCGATCCCAGGCCCCGGGATCATGACCTGAGCTGAAGGCAGATGCTCAACCGCTGAGCCCAGGACTTATTTGTATTAAAACTGAAAGTTCGTACTTTTTGACCACCTTCATCCATTTCACCCACATGGCTTGAAACATTTTGAAAAAATAGCTAAATGGCCTAGTGGAATCTTGCAAGTTGACTGGAAAGTCTGTCAGCTACACCAGATTTCTCTGGTTTATGTGATTCTTGTCACCCCTGCAACTTCCGTAGTGGGTTTCCACGAAGACTGAGGCTTTGGTGAGGGATAGTGAAGGGGATAGGATTTCCATTAAGGAAGCAATATGGAATTGTGCGTATTTTTTCAAATTAAGGGTCATATATATTCTATTCTATTCCATAAGGTTCCACGATATTCTATTTGTTCCCATTTTTTAAAAAGTAAATGCTGTTAATTAACCCACAACGTTGATTTCATGACATGGGGTGAAAAATCAATATTTTATTTTTTAAATGTTGATATACTATATTGATATACTATACTTATTTATTATGTATTTATAATTATAAATATTATAGAATTATAAGTATATTATACATTTATTATATATATCTTTATAGTTCAATATAAAGATCACCTTGTTGAATTGAGTTAATAAATTAGAAAACTTTGAGTTTTTCCTTCAGCTATTTCTACCATGGAGTAGCTATGAGAAAGCAATGTACTCATTCTATTGCTCAAGAGATGGGCATAATCGTCAGAAATATATCACCTATGATATTAGGTTGTTTTTTTATTAAAAGTATGAATTTTCATGAAAGATAGCAGTAATAGGTGCCTTCATTAGTATCTTATTCCTGTGTTATAAGTAATTGTTCAAGCAGATGGAGCATATAACCAGATATACGATGTTTAATATTGTGCTGAATTTGCTTGAAACATATTGTCACATCCCTGAAATGAATGGGTTTCTGGTCAGTGAATGTCTGGTGTGAGGTTTGTCAAGTGCTTACAGAGAAGAGCAGGAGTACGGTTTCCTCCTACCACGCAGCACCTTCACCTGGCCTAGAATTTATTTCATGCCATTTCAGATCAGGGCATCTAATAAAGGGCCTGGTGCTCCACCACCCCGAGGACCTCAATTCATCCTAGATGCCTCCCTCTTTTGTGAATCTCAAGCCCTTGGTTTCAACACATTACCGTCCATCTGAACCATTTATGGCATATATCCTCATTAACTTGGAGAGGCTGTGGTGTAAGGAGACAGAGCTACTATTAATTTCTCTGGGGTCTTAAATAAGAGTACTTTTTGTAAAGGTCAAGTTTTCAGGTTTCTTAACCTAATGTTAATTTTTACTAAACTAATACATCCGCACATTTTATTTTTTTTAAAGGGCTATGTATTCTTAAAAAAATATTTTATTTATTTTTTAGAAAGAGAGAGCGAGACAGAGCACAAGCAGAGGGAGCAGCAGAGGGAGAGGGAGAAGCAGACTCCTGCTGAGCAGGGAGTCCAATGTAGCTCAATTCCAGGAGCGTGGAATCATGACCTGAGCCAAAGGCAGACACTTAACCTACTGAGCCACCCAGGAGCCCCCATCGGTGCATTTTAAAATCAAGTAGTATAAGGCTTATAGGAAAAATGCTTATCCCAAAGCATGTTTCCTCACTCCTTAGTCCCCGACACACACACATACACACACACACGCACGCACATCTATACATGCTCACCATGCTGTCTTGATTTTCCTACCTTAGCTGCTAGTTACAGCTTTTCTTTTAAAAGATGAGGGCTTCCTGACCTCGATCTCATTTTCTTCCTCCTCCCCCAAATGCTTCTTCTTTTTTAAAAAATATTTTATTTAAATTCAATTTGCCAACATCTAGTATAACACCCAGTGCTCATCCCATCAAGTGCCCCCCTTACTGCCCACCACCGAGTCACCCCATCCCCCGGCCCAGCTCCCCTTCTGCAACCCTTTGTTTGTTTCCCAGAGTTAGGAGTCTCTCATGGTTTGTCTCCCTCTCTAATTTTTCCTCACTCAGTTTCCCCCTTTCCCTTATAGACCCTTTCACTATTTCTTATATTCCACATATGAGTGAAGCCATATCATGATTGTCCTTCTCCGATTGACTTATTTCACTCAGCATAATACCTTCTAGTTCCATCCCATTGAAACAAATGGTGGGTATTCATCCTTTCTGATACCTGAGTATTCCCCACATCCTTCTTTTAGCCCTACTCCTAAAATAATATCACTGCCTCTGAAAAAATCAGTTTCTGATGTCTACATTATTATTATGTATTTATTTTTCACAATTGAGATGCTTACTATGTAATTATTATATTTAATTAATTCTTAAAACTTTTTGAATAACCATTGCTTTGTCTATGGGTTGACTAATTCCCTACCAGCAAATCACTATTTCTTCTCCCCAACTCCTTAGTAAAATGCCCTCAGCATCGTTGAGGGCATCAGGTATCTAACAGTGCCTAGAGCACCCCTAATCACCCAGGGTTTTCCTGTTCCAAACAGGACTGCCTGTTTGGCAAACACTGCTTTATCATCCTCCTGGGAATTACCTCCACCCATCTCCCAGGTCACAACCCCCTTATGACTCTGGTCTTCTCTCTTGGTTTATCCCCTCATTTTGGTGGAGCATATCCTCTGGTAACTTCCCAAGAAGCAGTATATGGGAGATACATTTTGTGATAGTTGAGTTTGAGCAGACGAAAATGATCCCTTACTGCTGTACAATGGCTGAACTCAGAATCTTAAGGAGTGTGCTGTCGTCCCCTAACTTCTGGAGCTACTTAGTAAGAAATATGACACCATCTCAATTCCAGACATGTGGCCTTTTGCTGTTTTTGAAAATGTTTAGAACCTTCCAGAATGTCACGATGTGTGATCTTGTGTCATTCATTGTATGCAGGGTACTTAGGGGGTCCTCTCCATCTGGAAGCTCATGTCCTTCATTTATGGGGCATTATTTTTGTATTATTTCCTTGATAAGTTCCTCTTGTTCTTCTGCTCCTCCTGTTAACCAAACAGTGAATTCCCTGCTTCTATTTTCTAATTTTCTTTTCAATCTTTTCTATCCTATGTTCAATCTCTGTATGTTAGGAAAACAACTGGTAGATTTCAATTATGCATTTCAAACCTTCTGTTACATTTTTTTATTTCTGCAATAGTATCTTTTTATTCCAACAGCTCTTTCTTGATCTCTGACCGTCCCTTTCTGTAGCATCCTTGTCTTGTTTCAGAATTATAGTGTCTTGAGTTGCTGAGGGGGATTGTCCTTTCCTCCAAGAGTTTTATTTTGTGGTATCCATTGCTTTTATTTTTTTTCCAGAGTTTTTCCTTCAAATTCTATTTCTTTATTATGTGTTTTTCATGTTGAAAGTTTTCCTCCAATATCAGTTCATCCTTGGCTATTAGTAGTTATTTAAAAGTAGGGCAATAAAAAGCTGATTGGTTCCTCTCTGTATGCATAGGGGTGAATTTTATCAACTTGTCAGGTTGAGAACCTGTCATTTTGCTGGAAAACACCCAACACTCTAGTGAGGCTTTTCTACTAGACCATAACACTTCTCCCAAGAAGATTCACCTCTTCTCCTGCTAAGAGGGGATGTGGTGGTGGTGGTCTAATGGTGTAAGACCAACTTCTGGCATTCTAGAAGGTGAACAGGGGAAAGGAATTGAAGGTCCACCTTCTCCGTGTCTGACTCATCGCCCATTGCCTTTGTTTCAGTCCTGTGTGTTTCCTCCTCCCTGGTTTGGCTGTGCCTGGGACTGGAATCTCCTGGTTTCATTTCCCCCAAAGAGTAAGACTCCTGTCTCTGCTGGATGGGAAGGAAACTTCTCACCTAAGGGAGAAGCAGGGAAGGTCTTAAAGCTCTAACTGCTCTTTACAGGATTTTGAACCAATTGTCCTGCTTGCAGCTGTACCCCGACATCATATGTGCAGAGGTGCTAGGCATCCCCAGGTCCAGAAGAGGATCAGGAGCTCTGGCAAGTGGATCAGCTCTCCTCTTGCTGGCTTCTTCCCCTGCAGGCTGGTGGAGCTCACCTTTCTTTCCTCGGTTGCATTACTTGTTACTCATTCATTCTCCTTCTGAAAGCTTGTTGACATGTCCTATTCAGGCTCATCTCCTCCCTGCTCTGCTTTGTCCTTATAATTTCATAACTTTTAAAATTCCTTTGTGGTTATGTTTATTGTGTTTCAGCAGCAAGTGGAGAGAAATGCGTGGGTTCCATCTCCCATGATTAACTAAAAGTCCATTGTCATGTTTTTGGTTTGGTTTGTTTGGTCTATTCCCTGGTAGTGTCAGTATGAGACTTGGTTTCCCCAGGGAGGTAATTTGGTGACTCAAGTGCGTCTTGGTGGGGCATTTGTGTTTACTCCGCCCAATGCTTACAACCCCACACCCAAATTTTCGGCAACAACACAGACTTATGGTCATAATGATCTTTATACAACAAGTGAAGCAATAATTCACTTGTTATTAAATAATTTTCTGGGTACATACTACTGAATTCTCCTGAAACATGCCTATCCTTCAAAATACACAAAATTGATATGCCACTGAATATGTGGCCTCCTGGCTGTAATTCACCTCAAAAAAGCAACTCATTCAGTCTCAATATTCAAATAAGAAGGTACCCACCATGGAACGGCATTTCAGAGAAATCAGCAGAGGCTTCTAACTCACTCCCAAACCCTCACAATTGCTGTTTGACTTGCTGCTTAAAATTCTATTTTTAGTTTTTAAACTTTTTTCCTTTAGTCTAAGACTTTCCCTCCTTGGTATGCAAATACTCTTGGGAGGTGTCAACACATAGAAATCTTGGTATAAACAAAAAACATGAAGATTTTTACTGAGAGGGAGGAAGATTACCAAGTACCTGACAGGGTAGAGGGAAGAGAGAAAGATGTTCTGGAAAAAAAAAAAAGAAGGGCAGAGAGTAGATGGCTGAGAGGAAGGCACCACACTTACAGGTTATGCAGTTCAGCAGTTTCATGGCTAAGTGGAGGGTCCGGGGGAGCAGAGAGACCTGAGTTCAAATACCATTTCCATCATTATTGGTTGCTTAATATTAAACAGTTAGCTCCTCCCTGTATTTTCTCATCTGCAAAACAGATGAGAATAATACCTATTCCAAAGAGTCATGAAGAATGAATGAGGTTGTGTATGTCAAGTGCTTTGCAAAGTGCCTGTCACTTGTAAGTGGATGATAAACAGCAATTATATGAATGGTAGTGATGATGACCACAAAAACTAGCTTCATAGCTCTAACCGGAGCTCTCTCCGGGTGGCTGAGTGCCCAAAGACACCCACATGGAGGTGCAGGTCTGCTGGGTCCATTGGCCCAAATTCACTGTAAGGCAGTGACCGAGTTCCTTAGTCTCAGAACAATCGCTTACTTTCTCTAGAATCTGTCAATGATAACAAGCACCCAAAGCTGAATGGTGTCCATAATTAAATAAATTCTTCCATAATCCAGGTAAGAACAGCCACTGCCAGAGCTAGATGCCTACACTATACAAAGAGAAGGTATTTTTAAAAAGAGAGAGGCAGAGATCTGACCGCATTTCATTTTTACCAAATGTTCTCATTCTTCTCCCTGTTAAAAATGGTGGCATCCAGAGAGCAATGTTGCAGGTCTGACACACCCAAGTGCCAGGAGCTTGGATTTAATTAACTCCTACCTTTCCTCAAAAACCAACATGCTAACCCAACTCGAGATTCTTGTGGTTTCTGTCTTACTAACTACAGAAAAGTTCCTGCTCTCACTTTGAGGATTTCCATGGAATGGAAGAAGTCTTTATGAATTAGGCAAGGCCTGGTCTGGCTCACCCCTTGGTGGGAGCACAATCTGGGGGCTCCAATCTGGATCTCACACATCCTGTCTGTGGCATGAAGAGTAGGCCAATCATCGCAAAAGTTTGTTTATCACGCTTGTGTGGTATTTGGGGTGTCTCTTTCCTCTCCCACAACTGGGAACATCAACTGCTAATTATATATATTTTAACTGCTAATACATATTTTAGCTACCTAAAATCACTATAACGTATACCTATATAAATTAAAGAGTACAAGCATGTAACACAAACACACATACACGTATCTACTTACCTATCTGCATATATACTCACATAAGTATGTATGCAATTTAATTTGTTATGAGTCTTTTATAAAATTTAAAATTCCTCTTCAGCAAAGCTGCATTGGTAATTTCTCCAATTGGCAGCAAATGATGTTTATAGCACAAATATTTATTATTACGATTAAGCCTTAAAAGACAATAATCTTCCCTTGGCATAAGGGTTAACAACTTCATTTTTCTGGTACAAAAACTGTAATCCGGCACCTTGCCAGCAACAATTTTTTTTAAATAAAATTCCTTGCTTTTAATACCATCAAAAATCAGTTCTATCTCTTTTTTTTTTTCCAGAAAAATCACCTTTTCATTAACTTGAGGTGATGATTTCCATGTGAATGATATTGTTTATCTGCACTTTCCCCACATTTGACCTTATTTCTTCTAAGAAATATGGAATATTGCTTTGGGCCTTTGGAAGGCAGGGGGCTGGAGGAAGTTTCTATTAGAATAATCTCCACCTAAAGAGGTTTTAAGACTCACCTATCCATTGACCCATGAAGGGTAAATGCTAAACTCCTACAGTCAAATATTCATTCTAACCCTTCAGAATAGATGAATGAGCTTGCCTCTTATTTAAATTACTCTAAGATGGATAAGATTTTTACTGTCAGATGAAAGGTGATAATCACGACCACCACGCCATCACTATCACTTGGTTGTTAACAATGACAAAAATGACAAAGAAATTTGGCTTCGCCCAATGACTTCCTTTGTAATGTTTATTTGTGTGTGTGTGTGTGTGTGTGTGTGTGTGTGTGTGTGTGTGTGATATCTAGGCACTTCTCTATGCACTCCCATGTCCATATTTAATCTACGTTTACCAATCTACTGAGGCATTCATGCATTATTTGTGAACCTGGTAATCTAGCTTTCTGGTGGGCCCTGAATTAGCATTCAATTAACTGTTTCTTAAAAGATATAACCTGCTGACCCCTGCATATTTAAAGTGTGCTCTGGATCTGACATTTTCCCCAAATCTCATTCCTCATAATGGATGTCTACACTCTATTCCCCATGCTTGCTCACCTTCAGTCAGCCTGTGACACACAGTGATGCACCATATTGGAAGCACAAGTGCTCTGGGGAATCTCCATTATAAGCACGTGGTTCCCAGATGACTTTGATCTGGGGTGGATTTCATCGAAACAAGGCATGTTCCCAGCTTACAGAAACTAGACACGTGCTATTTCAGAGGCCCAGTTCCTAAGCAGCCAATGTGCAATAAAAAGAAACACCTCTAGGATGAGAGATGCCATGATATTACACCCAGTTCTCCTTCAAATTTCTACTTCATCTGTCAGTTGACCGGGTTGGTAACCAGGTCTTCAGGAGCCCCGATTTTCCCCGGGCTCATTTCAGCCCTTGCTTCCTCTATACAACTTTGGGGAATATGTTCTATTCCCCTAGCTGTTTTGTCTCCTTGCATGATATCTTCCCATTGTATTCTGATTTGAGGAGAAAGTAGAGATCTGTTTTTCCCTTAGTGGGCTACCCAAAGCAGTAGCCTGGGATACTTAGCAGCCATGACCCTCGAGACTGCATCACTTGCCCCAGGGAAAGATTGTTTGGTGGTGTGGAATTAAAATTTTTAGTAAATTCTACCTATTTGTTACACTTAGAGTGTTTCTCTCTTCTATTTCTAATGCCTAAAAAATTGAATTAAATGAAGTCAGATTAAGTTAAAACTAAATTAAGAGCACTTTCTTCTCTCTCCTTTTGTTGTCTTACAAACAATGATAATATATTTTCATAAAGTGGCACCAATGGGCACTTGTCTGATTTTAAAGTCAAGACAATGATAGACTTCAAAAGTTTTTCCCATATTTCTTTTTATATCTTGTGTTTCTTTGTAATTTATATTCCGAACTGGCTCAAGGATAAAACCAGGATATTCATAAGAGTTTTCTGATCCCTGGAAATAATTTTTTTTTCCTGTAAGAGTAAAATTACAATTTAAAAATTTCAGCCGCCTTGTAAAATTCAAGAATAGTTAATTAGGGGGTTAAAAATATAAACATCTAATCCATAATAGCTTAAGATAGCAGTATCTTTTCTCTGGGGAACAGAAACTTTAGAAATCTGATTAGCATTGCTAATCAACACAGATCCTCTCAGTACATAGTTATTATATAGCTACATGCCAAGTCTAATTAATATTCCAGAGTGCCAGTCAAGATTCATTTTTGTTCATTTGATCTCTGAACTTTTTCAAATAAAACACTGTTTGGGGGGATATAATTGGCCCCTAGAGGGTACACTGTATTTTAAAAGTAGAAGAAAAAAACCCACCCAATTCTTATGCCTTAAGCAATTTTATGTGGATACTTATCGAAATGGCTTGTCAATGGCAACTCATTTTAAATAATATTTTTGAATGTTTCATCTCTGCCCTGCCCTTTTATTCTTTCTTTTATTTTATTTTTATTTTTTTTTTTATTTATTATAGTCACAGAGAGAGAGAGAGAGAGAGGCAGAGACACAGGCAGAGGGAGAAGCAGGCTCCATGCACCGGGAGCCCGACGTGGGATTCGATCCGGGGTCTCCGGGATCGCGCCCTGGGCCAAAGGCAGGCGCCAAACCGCTGCGCCACCCAGGGATCCCCTATTCTTTCTTTTCTTTAGCTATAAAATAACTGTACTCAAAAAAATGAGTGGGCAAAGAGGGAATTTGTGATCAAGTATAGTACTAATCGTATAAGCATAGAATACAGTATATCATCTACTGCTAATAGATCACAGGGCTTATGTGCTATGTGCTACCTTCAATATATAGAAATATTTTTGTTATAGAGAATACTTCTTTGTAGAGGGATTTATCCCAATGGGATTTTACCTGAATTCATTCATTTAGAAGTAATATATGATTATGCATATATTTCAGTTACCATATTTGAAAGACTAATTTCAACTTCTACCTTTCTAAATCACCATGTTCAGCAAATTTCAGATAAGCAGACACATTTACAAGGGCTAGCTCCTGCTTTGGGTTTAATATACAAGTGAGAAGTCAAGTGATTCAGAATTATAGAATTGGAAAGATGACCACAAAGGACATCTGAATCCCATCTATAACAACTCTCAGCTCTGCCTGAAGACATCTAATAAATTAAGAAATCACTGCCTCTTTAGGAGGCACATTTAAATTTGGACAGTTTTAGCTACTAGATAATTCTTACATTGTGCAAAATCCACCCCTCCTCCTATAATTCCATCCACTGGGCTTTGTTAGGCCCTCTGAAACCACCTAGAATAAATCCAGTCTGTATCCAATATTTTTTTAAAAGATTTTATCCATTTATTCATGAGAGACACAAAGGGGGTGGGCAGAGACACAGGCAGAGGGAGAAGCAGGCTCCATGCAGGGAACCCAACGTGAGACTCGATCGCAGGCCTCCAGGATCAACCCTGGGCCGAAGACAGGCGCTAAACCTCTGAGCCACTGGGCTGCCCCTGTATCCAGTATTTTAATAAAACTTTCAAATATTTGCAGACCTCTCTCTTGTCCTTCTAAGTTTTCATAACTGCAGATTGATTGTTTTATTTCACTATTCAGTCCTTGTGTGCCATGGCTGAGTCCTTTGGTTTTCCAAGGCACTCTAATTTGAACATGCTGCACTTGTACTTTAGAAACAGAGCAGTGTCTAGAACTAAATGTTCTCCACTTTTAAGAGCAATAGTGTCATTTTAGTTTAGGTTCATACATCTATATTTATATCTGTATCTAATCTATTTAAGTATATATGCTTATAATAGAGCTATGGAATATAATAGCTAACATCCATGTTTTTAATACTTCTTCAAGTCCTTTTTTTTCTTCATTTCCTTATGCAGAGAAACATGAACCAAAAAAAATAAGTGGTTGGGCAGAAAGGATATATATATATTTTTAATTTTTATTTATTTATGATAGTCACAGAGAGAGAGAGAGGCAGAGACACAGGCAGAGGGAGAAGCAGGCTCCATGCACTGGAAGCCCGACGTGGGATTCGATCCCGGATCTCCAGGATCGCGCCCTGGGCCAAAGGCAGGAGCCAAACCGCTGCGCCACCCAGGGATCCCAAGAAAGGATATATTAATCTCAATTTTCTAGATTTTCTTTTTTTTAAAAAAGATTTTATTTATTTATTCATGGGAGACACACAGAGAGAGGCAGAGACATAGGCAGAGAGAGAAGTAGGCTCCATGCAGGGAGCCCAATTTGGGACTTGGTCCTGGGACTTCAGGATCATTCCCTGGGCCGAAGGCAGGGGCTCAACCGCTGAGCCACCCAGGTGTCCCTCTAGTTTTTCACTTTAACTTTACTATCTATAGAAATCTAAATACCAAGATTAATTCATAAACAGTTTCTTCTCTTAAGAAAACAAAAAAATACATTGATATTGAAGGCAAGATGTTACTATAAAAGTTCTTCCTCAAAGTCTTCATGATGTTTTCTGGGGTCAAATATTTCTTAGCAAAACTTTTCAATCACTTTGTGTAATTACTTTCTCAAGTCTAGATACTCAATATGATAGGTAATTGAAGTCCTGATTTTTAGCATTTGCAGATTTCCATGGTATAAATACTCTCTCCATGGCTAATTTCAAGCTACCAATATGACCTTACTGAGCGTAGGGTTGAGGAAAGATACACAATGTATATACAGCATATACACAAAATATACATATAGTATTTCTACTGCACAAATACAATAAATAAATAAGAGCATAAATAATAAAGTATAGAAAAATACTTAAGAAATGATGAGTTTTGAGTATGTATTATCTTTTTTTAATATAATTTATATAACTATAAGATTATATAATTCTTAGTAGTGACTATGTTTAACAACTGGCTCACCAAATTCCTGAATATTACAATCATCTCCCACAAGCCAGCATAAGCTGTCTTTAGCACATCACCGGTGACAGACCTGGAGAGATATTCTTTTTCAAAATCTACCTTGATCTACTAGACTCCTCCCTGAGTTTTGGAATCATTGGTTCAAATTGGAACTCTTGCTCAAAATTTGAATCCAAAATAACTTCATCAGTAATGCCACTCACATGATTTGCATTTCCTACTGTGTAAATAAGTATACCAGAACTACATAGCTAATATTTATTCTAAGTCATTTAAATATGACATAAATTACTATTTGAAAGCAAACAATCCTTTTTTACCCATGCTATCAAAACACTGCAAGCTCATACACAAGAGCCTAAGTTGCTTCTTAGAATGATCTAACATCCCCATTAAACAGACGGAGGGAATAGCTTACCTTATGCTCATATTTTTTAGGCAGAACTTACTGCTTCCCAAATACCAACTCAGGCTAGATATCAATACCTTGAATTAATACCAACAAACACAACGTGGCAATTTCATACCTACTAGTGAGTATTAAAAATAACAATAATTGGATATAGAATTATCCTTACTTTATTCCAAAATTAATAATCAACAGTAAAGTTAGGTAAACCCAATATACAATCAATGTAATTTTTGCTCATAATTGCATGCTTGAAATTTTCTTCCAGTTTTGATCGGGAAATTCATCTACTAATGCTACAAAGGAGTACACTTTTTGTTGCAAATTATCCCCTAGAAAATCTGGAGTACATGTAACTGTATGTATTAATGCATACTCAGTACACCTCTCTGCATACTTATTTTGTTGGCTTGACGATTTTATTTTTTATCTAGAAAACTAACATTGAAACAAAAGTCTGTAGATAGCTTCTAGAGACCCATTTCATATGGTTATTGAGAATAAGAAAAAACTAACTTGTGTGGAGTGCTTTTGTTTCTCTGAGCAAGTGGAAACATCTCCGGGAAAGAGTTCCTGAGTGTGTGTGCCACAGCTGGAGAGTCCCTAAGCTAGAGAAATCTGATTAAATGTCTGAGGACATGACACAGGACAGCCCAGAGCCTCCCCCTAGGTTGGTGGTCAGAGGAACCACAGGGAGATATATAGGTCTGTGCGGATGCTGGGTGGGAACCACTGCCATGAACTCTCTAGCTAAGTTCTGAGGAAAGGAATAGATTGGCCCCTGGTGATTTACACTCTGGGTGCCCAACAAAATCTCAACCAGCAACCAGGCTAAAATAGAAGTGGGGATTATTAAAGGAGAGTGGAAAACAGAAAAAGAAAGAAAACATCCTATCTTCCTTAGGCTCTCAAGTGCATATATACTATATACACTACATGTCAAGACTATCAAGTGCTTTAACTCCAACTATCACAATAACTGTATGACACAGGTACCATGGTCATCCTCATGATACAGGTAAACACCATTGATGCTAAATAGCAGTTAAATGGCAAGACTGGGGATTTGAGCCTTCTTGAGACCAACTCCAGAATCATAGTTATATTCCACCGTGCTGAAACCATATATCCCTCCGGATTATTACTCTCCTCTTTTCCATCTTGTTCAGTGCCCCAGGAACCTGACCTATACAGACTATATCAAAACCTTTTTTCTCTCTCTCTGGTTTCCAGTTGAGTTTTGTCAATGGAAGGAAGGAAGAGAGCAAAACTGGGGCATTTATTCCCTCGCCTCTCTTCCTGTGGGGTCTAGGAATGGTCTTAATCATCCAACGGAGGTGGTCCTATTCAAATGACACTCTCCTTCTGGGTTTTGGTACCTGCCCACTCTTTTATCTTTTTGAGATCACTTTATCCTCTCAGTAAAGGGAGAAAGCACAGTTCCAAGGATGATGAGGTCTAAGAGTCCAAGGTTGGTAAAGACATATGTTACTAATCTTTGGAAAGGAGGTTTCCACTATTCCTTATATTTCCCCTACATTCTATTTAAACTTGTGTAAATAGTACCATTAGTAGACTCAACTCAATTTAACGAATTTGAGTGTGCCTTCTCTTTCTTGCCAGGATCCTGACTAAAACAACTGCTATAAAATTCTGCCATTTATAAAAAAAATTGTTGGTAAAGAAAATGTCTTCCTATCATACTTTTATTTATGCTTTATTTGTTCTAATGTAGCAAAGTCTATGGACGTTTATAAGTATGGGAAAATTAATACTGGTTTCTTTTTACATAAAAAGCTTACATAAATAAGAAAAAAGATGGATTCCCCAGTAGAAATCAAGAACAGGCAATTCACAGAGGAATTACCAATAGCCAAAAAACACGAAAGGACTATTTAAGACTGACTAGTAATAGGAGAAATGCAAAGTAAAATAAATCCCATTTCTTACCTATCAAATTATTCAAGACCAAAAATAATATTTTAAAAATCAGATTTAGTGAAAGTGTTAGAAAACGGTTAGTCTGAAATACAGATCATGGATGTATAAATTTGCATATCCTTTCTGGAGGGCTCTAAAATGTGCATACCGGGGCACTTGGGTGGCTCAGTCAGTTATGCATCTGCCTTTGGTACAGGTCATGATCCCAGGGTACTGGGATCAAGCCCTACATTTGGGGTCCCTGTTCAATGGGGAGGCTGCTTCTCCCTCTCCCTCTGCTCCTCCGCACTGTGCTCTCTTTCAAATAAATACATAAAATATTTTTAAAAATAAATAAAATGTGCATACCTATTAATCTAGTAATCCTGTTTTATTAATTAGTTAATTAATCCTAAGAAAATGATTAAGGATATAAACAAAGTTTAAATTGAAATTTAAAATTAGAAAGAATCTAAGTATCCAACTATAAGGGATTGATTAAATAAATGATGATATGCATCCTATGTTTGTCACAGCATTATTTACAATAGCCATGATATGGAAGCAACTTAAATGTCCATTTATAGATGAATGGATAAAGAACATGTGGTATATATACACAATGGACTATTCTTCAGCCACAGAGAAGAATAAAATCTTGCCATTTGCAACAACATGGATGGAACTAGAGGGTATTATGCTAAGTGAAATAAATCAGACAAGGATAAACACGGTGTGATTTCACTTATCTTTGGAATCTAAAAAACAAAACAATTGAACAATCAAAACAAACACAAACAGGCTCATAGATCCAGAAAACAAACTAATGGCTACCAGAGGGAAAAGGTTGCAGGATTTGGGTGAAATAGGTGAAGAAGGTTAAGAAGTACAGTCTTCCAGTTATAAAATAAGTAAGACACAAGGATATAATATTCAGTATAGGGAATATCGTCAATAATATTGCAATAACTTTGTACTGTGACAGATGGTAACTAGACCTACTGTGGTGACCATTTTGTAATGTACATAAATATTGAATCACTATGTTGTACACCTGAAACTAATACAATATTGTATAAAAGTTTTTTTTTTAAGATTTTATTTATTTGAGAGAGAGAAAGAGAGCATACAAGCATGGGGAGAGGCAGAAGGAGAGGGAGAAGCAGACTCCCCGCTGAGCAGGGAGCCTGTTGTGGGTCTCGATCCCAGGACCCCGAGATCATTCATGACATGAGCCAAAGGCAGACATGTAATTGACTGAGCCACCCAGGTGCCTCTATTTTAATTATTTTTAATAATAAATTAAAATTAAAGAAAAGTATCTTTTTTGCTACAAAGTGAGCAGATAAATAAACACACCCATATGATAAAATGCTTCATAGAGATTTAAGCTGTTGCTATAAAAATGTTTGTTTAGAAAAATGTTTACCATGTGTCGTTTCCATACAAACAAGCTAAATAAGGGAAAAGGCAAAGTACAAAAGCATTTTATTAAGGTACAGTTATAGATTACCTACAGGTAAGCAAGGGGCATATCACCTGGAGCACAGGAGCCACTTTATGGAGTTTGAAATTTATTCTGAGATCAATAGGAAGCCACCGTAAGGCTTTAAGTAGTGAAGAAAAACAATGCTCACAGCTCTATAAATTCTGTTACCGGAAATCTAATGGCCCAATCCTGGCAAACATCTACTTCATGGAGTCTCTGTGAGTAAAAATATTTTGAAAATGCCGATCTATGTAATCATCGTCATTATCATTAGTGAAAGCCTGGAAGTAATAGAAGTTTAACTCATAGACACCCTTGGAAATCTACATTATTATGAAGTTATTTTTCATTGGATTTAAAGGAAATTCTTTTGTGAAGGGTTCTGGAGACTGGCATATCATATCGCATATTTGTTTTCTGGTTTTTAAAAAAGATTTTATTTATGTATTTATTCATGAGAGTCACAGACAGAAAGGCAGAGACACAGGCAGAGGGAGAAGCAGGCTCCCTCAAGGGAGCCTGCTGCAGGACTAGATTCCAGGACCCTGGGATAACGACCTGAGCCGAAGGCAGACGCTCAACCACTCAGGCATCCAGGTGTCCCTCATATTGGGTATTTGTGGCATATACCCTGACATGACCAGAGAATGGTTAGAAACAGCAAACTAAACATTTTCCCCTGGTCCCCTACTCCCCTTCCCATCTGGGCTCATGTACTGACAGTGCTGTGTCTGAAGGCTAGAACTTAGGGAAGTTCCATCCTGGCTTTTCATATACCTCCTGGGCGCAGGGTGGGGGTGGGGTGAGGAAGGCCTGGGGGGTTTTGTCCAAGGAAAATAAGATCCTGAGCCAAAATTTTCATCGTAGTGAAAAAAAAACCTCAGAATTCAGTTCATGACTTTTTCAGTTAATAAAAACTGCTTATTCTGGCCACTACTGGAACAACCCACAGCAGCTGAGCAAATTTTAATTTGCTGAATCCATACTTAAAATAATCACAGTTAACTCTGAGTTTTAGTGTGGTCTTTTGCTCCCCGACTTTTCCTAACAAAACCAGAAAGAACCTTATATTTCACTTATGTGTCTTTCTGTCAAGAACACCAGGAATATACATTCTTGCCTCTGATGATCCTTCTTTTTTTTTTTTTTAAAGATTTTATGTTATTTATTCATGAGAGACACAGAGACAGAGACAGAGGCAGAGACACAGAGAGAGAGGCAGAGACACAGGCAGAAGGAGAAGCAGGCTCCATGCAGGGAGCCTGAGGTAGGACTCGATCCCGGGTCTCCAGGATCATATCACACCCTGGGCCGAAGGCTGAACTAAACCGCTGAGCCACCCAGGCTGCCCTCTGATGATCCTTCTTTACAGAAATGTCATACATTACATAATGTGCAATCAATTAAGAATTCAAGATGTTTAAAGAAATAATATTTTATATAGAGTCAGAAAAATTTTTGAAGTATGGAACCCTCAAATGTAGAATTCATTTAATTAAAAAATATTTTTAGAAAATTGTGGTACAGATGATTTTCTTATAAACAACAATAATTACATGAAATGCCTTCCTACAAACCAACTTTCTTTTACCAGCTCATCCTTCTTTAGAATGTCTAGTGGTAGACATAAAGGCTCAGAAATGGTTTATTATAACTGAAATTTCTGTCTGTTATTACCAAAGAGAAATGTATTGAACTTAATATGTTAGGTTTGGGAAATCTGTTTTCATTTGCTATAACCAATGGTCTGTCATAAGCGTGGACATAGTGGGCTTTCAGATTCTATTCTCCATCTGCCCCTGACACCCTAAGATGAGACTTCCTTTATTTTTCCTGTGTTTATAAAGACCAGTTTCCAAAACCTAAACTGAACCTCTTCATCTCTAAGAAAAATGAAAGTGATAAAGAAGGTAACTTGCAGTAGAAGTAAACACACAAATATCTAGAAGATATTGATCCATACTCATTAAATGGTGTAGAAGCTATCCTCTGCTCAACCTTGCCTTAAACAAGGCCTTCTGGTTTCGTTAAGAATATCTACTCACTAATAAAAAGACCTTCCCCACCAAAGGTATTTACTTACTTTATCAGAAAGAAAAGGAATAGATGTAGAAGTAATATTGCCTTTGTGGTGGTTTTGTAACTTGCCACATATTTGTTGACAGTCTCCTCATCAAAGTAGTAGAGTTTAGTTCTCTTCTTTTTGAATATGAGGGAGCATTAATGACTCATGATTCTATTGAATAGAAAGTGATGGAAGGGATGCTATTTGGACTTCCAAGGACAAGGTAAAGAGGTCTAGTTTATAAAAGCCAGATTCCATCTGGCTTTCTCTTTTCTCTCTCCCTTTGCCCTAGGAACCCAGCCACCATATTGAGAGAAAGCTCAAGTCACATGGAGAATACATAAGTATTCCTGTCAACAACCTGGAAAAAAGGTCCTGGCCAACAGTCAGCATCTACCACGAGACATGTGAAAACATAAGCCTTCAGATGATTGCAGCCAAGTGTAAGAGAAATGCATGGACTCTACCAATCCATTCCCAAATTAAATACTTGTGAGTGAAATAAATGTTGTCATTGTTTAAGCCACTAAGTTTTGGGTTGGGTTATAATGCAGCCATGGATAATGTGATCAAATGTATCATTGTAATGATGGTATTTATACATAAGAAGCAGTGGCACTGACACTTTAGTAGAAGGCACTTAGTGCTGGTGGTGGGTGCTCTGGATGGGTCTGAGGCTAGGCAGGAGGAAGGGGAGGAACACTTAAATTTTAACCTGTTTCTCTTAAGCTTCCCCAGCTTAGCTAATTCAGAAGGCAGATTTCAGCATCTGTAACTAACACTGCACTTGGCCCTACCCTTCTTTCTACCAGGATGAATTCAAATCATTCTCATTCTTTACTTCTTATCAGAGAAAGTTATAGCCCAACACAACTCTCTCACTCTGCTCCTTTGCCCATGCTATTTGCCCAACCTGGAACAGCTCTAACTCTGAGATATCAATTTTATATATCAATTTTAGAAGAATGTCTTGTCTAAATGTAACTCTGGAGATCATGAACATACCAGGACAAGGGTTATTCACTTGCAAGTAACATGACCCTAGTCTGGCCTACTTAAGCAATATGAGAAAGGCAGGGGGAAAGAATTTGTTGTAAGGGTTTGAGGTAGTTCATTGAATCAAAGGGAAAAAGTTAAATATCTAGATCTCTGAAAAGACACTAATCAAGATTCTTCCAAGGAAATCAAAGTGGTAAAAACTACTGGCACTTTCTAGGATCGCCACCATGTGGACACATTTCAGCTGTTTTTCAGTCCTTCTATCACTCAGTTCAAGAATTAGCCTCCCAGATATGAACAAGGGGTGGTAGAAAGGGAGGTGGGCAGGGGGTGGGGGTGACTGGGTGATGGGCACTGAAGGGGGCACTTGATGGGATGAGCACTGGTGTTATGCTATATGTCGGCAAATTGAACTCCAATAAAAAAAAAAAAAAAAGAATTAGCCTCCCAGGAGAGTGAACTAATTATCTACTTTGGGGCACATATAATCTTTGTCTAGGAAATGATGGAACATCTTGGTTGACAGTTCCACCAAGACTATCTTTAATGAGAAAGGAGTACTTTGCCAAAGTAATATCCGCATGCTGTTCCCTCAGTGTCCACCCTAACACCTGATCCTTCAAACTAAGTCATGTCATCCCATTACTCATTTCTATAGCATCCAGTACTTCTCTTGGCAAAGCATTTCTCACCACAGCAAGAGTTCCCTACATCTGTAAACTCCATGAAAACAGAGACAAAGTCTAATTCATTATTACATCCTCAGCCCTCAGCACAATACTTACTGCAAAGGTGCTCAATAAATATTTGTTGAATATGTGAACAAACAATTCTTTACCTTTGTTTTGTGATTCATTTTTGCTGACACACACATACACACACACACACACAACCTCATTCTTTCTTTAGTTGAAGAGTAGACTCCTGTGGATAGAGTCTATTTCCCCTTAATATTCAGTAAGTATTTACCAAGTGTGGATGATGTCCAGAAACATCCAATTCAGAAGCAGTTCAATTCAAAAAACATTTATCTGGCACTTAATATATGCAAGATCTATTATCTGTCCTCTAGGGGCCTGCTACCCAGCAAGGGAGGCAGACAAATGCGCAAGTCATTATAATACTAGGCAAACACTGGAAATGGCTGCAAAAGAGGTTTTAAAAAATGAGGAAATAGTTGGAAAGCAAGGGAAGGCAAGATTCATCATAATGTGCGAAATCAAGAAGCTTAGCCAAAATATTTTGACCACAGAAAGGAAAAAGGGTAGCAGACTGGGACACACTCAGTAAATGGATCTAAATAAATTAGCCTCTCAATAAGTTCATTATAAGCAGCTTAGAGAACACATCAAGATATTAAATGGTTATTTGCACCTGGCCCCTTTCACCTAATTGAAATGAAATGATAGTTACTAACAGTGTATGGCTATATAGATTCTATAGATTTTTCTGTAAAAGACTGATATCTGATAGGAAAAAAAAATGCCTCTCTGGGGAATCAGAAGACCAAGAACCAAAGCGTCCTTCTAAAAGGCAGTATAAAAGTATTGCCATTTTCATGAGGCAAATCACCTTTAAAAAGGTCCAATACAAGTCCAGTTTAATATTTCAAGGAAGAAGGTAAGCTACGAACTCCTAGGGGTGTCTAAGACTATTCTAATCTTGGAGATTTTGAGGAAGGAAGATTTTTGAGCCACTGCAAGACACAAGAGCAGAGAAATAGTAAAAACAAAATAAAACGGAAAACAAAATAAAACAAAAAAACCCTTAATCTAGAAGAAGCAATTCTTCTCCTAAATGCTGACTTTTCATCAGGACTGATTAAAAAGGCAACTTAACTTTAATATGAAAAATTGGACAATTCAGCTTTGAATGTAGTGCTTGAAGAAAGTATCTTCTAGATGGTGGCTAGAAGGGACTGGTGTGGGAAAGGCCCATCAGAGGTGGATGAGAAGCTCAGTAAATAAATCTGTACCCACTCTTCAGAGCAGAGGTGAGTTTTCTTCTCCCTGTACTATATAAACCCTTAATGGAGCTCAACTCTGTGTTCGATTCCCCAACATTATCCCTTCCACATTGATACTACCCAGTGACACAGCCAAGTAGAGACAGATCCATTTGGTCACCCAACAACAAGATCACACTGGTACCAAGAGTTGGAACCAGTAAGAGATAAAATGTACATACATACACTCAGTGAAGAGAGCCAAAACTGTCACATTAGACAAAGGGGATGGTCATTGTCACTGGCTTCAAGGAAATTTTGTCTCTTCTACTTAATATTAACACAAACATGTATTTGAATTCAATTTTCAAGTATGATTTAATATTTCTCAATATCACCTTTTATCAATATCAATTGACACATGTTAAATAAGTGATTTTACAAATGCCAATATATTTTTTAAAGTAGGCTTCATACCCAGCGTGGAGCTCAATGTGGGAGTTGCAATCGAGAGTCGGATGCTTAACCAACTGAGCCACAAGGTGCCCCAGAAGTGCCCATAATTTCTGATAAATGTGCACAGGGCATGGATCAATATGTAATTAAAAGTGTGTGGGATTGTCATGTTAACAACAACAAAAAGATGCTCTCCTAGTGATCCTGACTTCTTTGGTAGTGTCTACAAAAGGTAGTAGATTTTTGTAATATCAACCAAAATCTCTAAATATCCCTAATAAATGTAATAACACATTTTCCCCTAAATATGGCCTTAAATGTCAATTTAACCTACTTAAATTTCACAGCACGTTCAGTTCTTAGAAATGTGGCACTGAAAGACTTTCTGAGGTTGCCATTTTGGTTTTGGTTTATTTGTTTAAAAAGTGAATAAAGAGTTCACTCTGGAAGATTAGAAAGTCCTAAATAAACATCAGCATAGGTTCCCAAAGGAATGAAGATACTGTGGTCTTCTACTCGCAGCTATATTCCAATACTTAACGTACGACTAACGCTTTGAGAGGAGAGCTTTACTGGGGAGGCAGAAAAGAGCTCCCCACAGAGACAGAGAAGACCCACAACCTAATCCAACCCTCTTTACTTCTGGAGCAGAGATGATTCTCTCTAGACCTAGCTTGAATCTTGGCACTTATGGATAAAGTTAGATTAGGAAAGCAGAGCTTAGTGTTCAAAATGCCTACTTCATCTGACCATCAATGTCTGCCAATGTCTGGCAGGTGGACCCTGCCTACAGGATACGTCTCAGACCTGAGAAATATAACATGATTGGTCTTAAGGAGAGGGGGGTGGAGAACCACATTTATAAAACACTCCCCATGTGCAGGCACCTCGCTTGTCTTCCTAGATGTAATCTTCAACACCTTGTCAGATTATCTGACTTCTCAAGCTACAGAAGAGGAAACAAGGGCACAGGAAGTCATAGCACTCTGCGTGGGTCAAGAGGAGGGATTTGAACCCTGGTTACAATCCTTCTGTCAAGCCCTATCTCCCTCTATCTTGTGAGTTCAGTGGAATGCTTCTCTCTCTCTCTGAAATGTTGTATAGTTCACCTTGATGTGGTGAAGATCCTCTGCAAGATCTCGGAGCACTGAATTGGAAGCAAATGCTATGCTCCTAATTTTGGCAACAATGTGGTCCAGGAAGAAAGAAGTAAGTGCTTGGCCTGAGAGCTGGCAAATGCCCTTGGAGAGACAACTCACATGCCTTGGAGGGAAAGCACCAAAAGGCAGACTGCCATCAGGGTATCGACCTAACCACACGTTAGAGAAGCATTTGCTGTCGCCCACGGACATCTGGTTCCATATCACTTCTCGATGCCAAAATTATTTTTAAAATTTCTATGATTTGAAAGAATCACACACTCCAATCTTTTAAATTTAGAGAAGAGTAAGATACATAACTGCCCGCTTCCATCCTTGTCCATTGCACTGCCCACCTACTCCCCAAGATGGAAATAGTGAATTATTGCCTCCTCTAGAACCTTCTTGTCATCTATGTATGAGTCTGAATCCTTTCTTAAATGGACTCGGGAGGAAAGCAGTGTCTAACGTCCTAAAGAAGGAAGGGGTGTTGTTGTCAGGAGAAAAAGATCCCCAGAACTTTACTTTGGCCAAGAGAGCCCTAGGGGCTGATGTTTCCTTAGGGAGGAGCATGGCCAATTCCGAAGGCCTCAGAAATTTCCTTATTGGTGTTCTGATATCTGTTGATAAAATTTAATCAAATTCCTCCTAACAAAGAAAAGTTAATTTTCAACTCCTAAGAAAGTGTGGTATTTGTTGAATGCTGGGCTCGACACACATCACCTCAGTTCAATGTCAAGCTGCCCTCTGAAGTAAGCACAATCAATTCCTCCATGCCGAGATGGGGAAGTTGAGGCCTAAACACATTCCATACCTCACCTACCCAGCCAACAAAAAACAGCCTGACTCCAGAGCCTTGACCCACAACATGATGTTAAACGATAAACAAACTAGAATCTTGGGAGGAGAGAGGAGGCAGGAGAGACAGGGAGGAAAAGATAAATCCAGTTCATCTCCCTTTGGACAAGATTAAGAAACAATGACTAAAGAATCATAATTCTGTTTTACGGCATAAGCACCAAACTCTGTGACGAAAACACAATGAATGCAGTTTGTCCTGAATCACTTACAAATCCTCTCTTCTTCCTCATTTTTTGGGGGATGATCATTGTTCCCAACTGTTTAGGTTTCTGACCAATGAATTACTTCTGACATGCATGATTTTGAAGATTAAGATTTCCCGAAGAGTCACAGGAAACGAGGAAGGAAATGGGATATTAATATACCATGTTGGTTGTGGGCTGTCTCAGGGTGGTGCGAACCTGCCTGGTTCAATCTGGTTCATCCTCAGTGTCCAGTGTAGTGGGTGAGCAAGACTGGGTGGTCGTTTCTTTCCAGTGTATTCTCCATTGAGTCCACATAGTGCATCACTGCTCCTGCCACAGAACAGGCACTCAACAAATATTTGTTGAGTGGATGAATTAACTGTTGCATGTGGAATACATAAACTGCACAGCATGGAAAAGGCTTACATAACAAATAGGACAAATTATGGTTTCACTTCTACTACGTCATGTTGTAACTACACTGTACGTATACACATCTCCTTTGTCTTGATACGTGAAAGTAGCACAAAAGTACGAAAGTCAGTTTCGGAACACTTTGCAGCATAAAAGAAAAATATAGGAAATGAAGACACAGAGGGTTGATGAAAATTCCTAGGAAAAGTAATTTCAAAGATTCAATATAGAAATGATCCTAGGATATCATGGTTTTATTTTCATCAATTGTTTTATTTTGAGAGAAAAAGCTGGTTTTTCTAACTTCTATAGATGTGCTTCCCTCCACCAAAAATAAATAAAAAATAAAGAATGTGCTCTAGTACAGCTTTGTGGCTGTCAGAGAGCAAAGGAGGAAATGTGATAAATTTGGACAGAGAACAATAATAATAATTTTAAAACTCCTTTATTTATTCTTTAGTACCCTCTCTGGAAAAGGGCACATATACTAAGAATGGCATAAAATGACAAATATAATGATGCTGTAATTTCAAGGAGCGCCAAATGTTAAAAATTTGATGACCAGTATAAAATAGCTTCATAATTACATTTATATTGAAAATGTCATCCCCTTTTATCTATATATTAAATATATGAAATCAATGTTTAAAGTATTTAAAAAATAATCTCGCCCATATATTTCTTTCCTCTGATAGGCATAGCTGTGCTGTTTTGGTTTTGCACCAAGCGAAGCATTTCCTCAGATAAGCTAATTTCAAATATTGTTAAACTAAGCCATTAAATTATTTTTACATTCACTTGTTAAATGTTCAAATCTGGTCACATTCAAGGAACCAATTTCAGCTTTCAGCTATCCCTTTTTAAATTTTAAGTCATCTTTTTTCTTCCCCCCAGGCTGCAAAAAGTGTATTACCAAATAAACTGACAAAACATCTCAGCAACTAACATCAACGTGCAATTTTAATGCCTTCTAATCACACAAATCAATATGAGATTTTTGTGCTTGCGCATGACCTTCTTCAAATTATCCCTCCATTTTGGTTGAATCAGAACGAGTGTGGGCTATTTGATAAAAAAAAAAAAAACAAAAAACAAAAAAAAAAAAAACCCTAAGTGTGTGAAATAAGAGCCCTCGCCTCTTCTGCCAAACTCCCCTTGACAGAAACGTGATAGAAGCATCACATCCCTGGAACAGTAAATGCAAACTGACAAGAGATGAGCCTTTAGATGTTGAATATAATCTTGCATTGTGCTTGAAGTGTCTTATTATCTTGTCTTTTGATGTCTGAAGGGGCGGCTCATTGTTAGAAAAAGGAAAGCCCTCGCGCATCTTTGCCATCTTTAAAAAATTGTTTGGCCTTTAACAACTGCTTCTCCAACTAATGTCCATTTCTCCTGACAATAAATATGGCAGGTCGCAGGCAAGTGACAAACAATTTACTTTACATGCCACACTTTTATGGGTTTTGAGAGCTCATGTGGAAGCGGATTTTTAAAAGTCCAGAGAAATTAGCAGTGTTACAGACGTTAAGAGGACCGAGGTCTCCCAGCCTACCCCTGGTGCCCGGTTGCTGGTTGGGATTATTTCCTGCTGTTTCTGGTTTTTGTGTTCTCCCAGGTGCCAGATTCAAACCTCAAGCTCTTTATTTACCGTTGACTAAGACCACCCTCCAGGGAAAATGAAAACACAACAACCAGGTCGGCTAGATGCCAGGATGGAGGGCCCTACCTCGGATTGCCTGGGCAATGTTGGCAACGGTACACAAGCAGGAGCCCATTTCTCAGTAGGATGTCAAGTTCAACACTGGGCTTCAGGAATTGGGCCCCTCCCCTCAGAGCCTCTGACGCTTCTGAATCCCTGCTGTCCTTGAGTGGGGGAGGGGGACCCTCACCTTTTCCTTTCTACCATTTGTTTTGCGGCTTTTGTTTTCACTTAAAAGTTTAATGATGTTCCCAGTCAATAGGATTCCATAGCAACTAAATCACAGTCCTGCTACTTTTTCTGTCACCCAGCCAGATTTTGTGAAAGCTTTCAAGATCTTTTCTCAGACCTCCGTCACTCTAAGAATCCATAAGAATTCTCAAAAGGACCATAAACTGTTACAGGGTTCAGGTTATTGTATCATTATAAAAACATATTGATACACTACAGATGACAAGACAGGTGGCTACCATCCCAAGCTAGTGCAACCGTCCCCACGCCAGCAGCAATGTCCAATCTGGCTAGTTCTAGGGGGGAGGTTGTGCTTGTTTGATCTTTTTAAGCAGGCAGCTGTAGACACGAATCCCTTTTGAAGCAGGTGCTTAATTTTTGACACTGATTTGATGGCCCGCCAATTCTGATTGGGTTGTTAGCAAATTATGAGAAACATGGAATCTAATGGCAGAAGGAAAGATTCTAAACTACAACAAGGGAATAGACCAGCCTACCTGAGAATCTGAATAATTTCTTAGCGACTCTTGAGAGTAATTCCTTAATCTCAGGAATCAGAAAGAGATGAGCCAGTCAACATCTAGAAAAATGGTGTAGGTTTCTTTCCAAAAGTTTATGAAAGTTTCCCTTCTCTGACGATTCATGCATAGATTACAGTGTGATTAATGGATAGCAAGCAAATCCATTAACATGCTAGGCTTCTTCACTGTTTCTTTCCTGCTTCTCCTTCTGAAAATAGAGCGCTTCCTTCTTGACATGTTTCTATTTGCTCTATGGCATTAGATATATCAAAGAAAAAATGCAGGTTTTGGAAAAGGTCATTTCATCCCCACCCCCCAATACCACTTCCACATCTACATGTTTTTAAATACAGGAAAATGTGTTTTTCCATTTGATTTTTTTATTCTCTTCTACCCTTGGCTGATTTTGGCAAAAATTCACTCTTCAGTAATAATTTTTCATGCTTTATAAACAGCTTCAAATGTTTGCATTTTTAAATCAAATTAATCCCTCAGCCCTTCCTCTCCTTCAACAGTGGAGATTCTCTCATGCAATAAGTCACCCCAAACCATTCATTCATAAAAGTAAATCTTGCCATATTGCTATTAAAAGACAAATCGCCACATATGTGGCCATCGAGAACTGCAAAAGGAGATTAAGTACACCATACTATTTTAATAGCAAATGTTTGAAATGTGATTTCTTTATTGTGCATTAAACACCCATTCTATCTTGATGTGTGTACAAGTACATGTATATTTAGGTCCATGAAATCCTTACAGGCAAAAAACTGTGCTAACTAGATAACAAACACTTTTTACTTTAAAAAAAAAAGAAAAAGATAAATGTTTGTAGTGTGTGCCCACAGGTAGACAAATACTTAGGTTCCTAATATTTAGCTTCCAAGCATCTCTAGTTCAAGCAAGTTATGTAATACTTTAAATATATATATTCCTTATAAATCAAACTGTGCAGAAACCCCCAAATCTCTTTGCTGCGTTAACTGCACAGATTCTGAGAAATCCTGTTGTCTTCTCTGCTCAGCAAAGAGCATCTTCGAAGAAGCCACTAGAATTTGGATAATAGCCCAACTATGCTTGAAGCAATACTATGTAATATAATTAATTGTCCTTTATCGGTAAATGATTACTTTTGATAATTTTATCTGGAAGCTTGCATTGTTAAGTATTCACAGGTATAGGAGAAGTGCATTTAAGTGATATACATATAGCGTGAACTAAAAAAGAGCTTATAATTATAAATTAGGCTTTATCAATTTTATGATAAAGAAAAGACACACATGCTACCAACAATAAAAAATACCATGTATCAAATGAACACAAGAGAAAATATGGAGAACATGCCATCCACACACACACACACACACGTTTTACACACATTTAACACATGGTTTGCACACATAGCTTACACACGTGTTTCACACATTTAATATATTTGCACATATGTTTTACACACGTGTTTATGCATACATTTTACACACATCTAAACACGGTTCATACACACATTTACACACATTTTGCATGCGTACCATTGCAGTTATTCACTGTGCATTCATGGTGCTGAGGGAAGAAAACACAGGGAAACAAACACAAAGTATGGAAGTGCTAAGAAAATGGAAATGGGCGTTGTAATTTTAAACCACGTGGCTAATACTAGTCTTTAAAGATGAGTTTCTTGGCTTTCCCAAACTTTCACCACAATTGGGGTTTGTTTCTCGTTAATTGGATGAAAGCAAAGTAATACAAGAGATTTGGGGAATACATCGACCTAAAAAGCACTGACTTAGGAAAAAATGCAACACTAAGAAAGCTGCTAATGTCAAACAGTATCTAGCAGGAAAATATATTCGCAAGACTGTTAAATTAGTCTGGAGGGCAGTGCAGTCCTCCAGCACAAGTGGCTTTGACTGTATTAGTTATGTTGTTCCAGGTGGCTAATTTTTTAATGAAAATAAAAGCCAGTATATTCTCTGCACGTGTAAGATCTTAAGGAGCACTTTCAAAGAGAAGACTGGAAGAGAAATTTGAGCGTGGATTGTCTTTTCAGTTCTCAGACAAAATAAAGATATTCATACAACATGCCAGGATTTTTAAAAAGTAGCAGCTAACTATTACAAAGAGATGTCAAGAGCTGTGCATCTTCAGTAGGTGGTTCTTAAAAATGCTCTTCGAATGCTTAACAAAACAAAGTTTATTTCTATTTCTCTGAGAATGAAAGACTCTCTTCAACCATAAGAGAATCAGTGTTATTCTCACTGACCTCTGTGTTCCCATTAAAATGGCTTTGTCCATTTTTGATAGCACACAGTAATATCACAACACAGAGTAAGAGATGCTATCCAACTAGCCTGCACTTGTTTCATATTTTTATAAAATCTGACTTTGAGAATCAGAAGGCGGGAGTTTACATGACCCGACGAATCAGGTCAACACGTGTAATAGATAGGCATCCTCCACAGACAGAAGGCCCCCAAGCTGCCAAAGCCCAGGGACTCCTTTCTGGGCAGATTTTAATGTAAATATTACCAAGGCATTCCCAAAGAAAAGTCCCATGTTGGCAGATTCAGAACCTCATCCAGGCTTATAGCATGAAGGTACATGCTCCACTGTAAATACCAGATTGAAACAAATGATGTTGACTTATTACTCTCTTAGAAAAAAAAAAGACGCCTGAAATTTTACAGGATCAACATTTTAAAAGTAAGACCGAAACATCATTAATAAAAGGAAAGCTGAGCAAAAACACCAGCGAAGTATAAAACCTCAGAAGACAACACACATAATTCCAGAGCCACGCTGGATATTAAAGAAAAACCCATCCGCTGGAGAATGGCAACTGTTACTAGGAGCTTTCTCTAGCTACCTCTGCCTTTGGATATTTTTAAAAAATTTATTAACCTGACAGCAGGAAACTTTACACAGATTGCCCCCTGACAGGGTGCCAGTTTGGTATAAACACTTTGCTATCTTTTTCTTTAGCATAAGAAAATCATGAAACATGTTAAGTGGAGCTAGGTGCATATTTGGGCAGCTGGAACTACTCCTCGGCCGGTCTCAGCACCCAGGGAAGGCCCGAGAATAATCAGGAGCAGCCCAATAGCAGCTCCAGTAACCCTCCACCCTTCCTCCTTCACATCTACTCTCTTGTTAATGTGCGAATGTCTGATGTATTATTAATCCCCAAACACAAGCCAGCAAGATCGCCAATCAAAGGAAGGACCGGTCCTCTCACAAATTATTTGCTTACTGTCTAATAGCAAGCAAGGTCCACTTGAAATAGTCACTTACGTCTCATTTCTCAAGTGGGGGAATTTTTTATTCGGTCAGTTCTTACCAGAGTGATGCTAACTCTATCATTAAATCGGGTAATTGAGAGAAGGTAACCCACTGAAGGGCCAAGCCTTGGGACCCTGCATCTGGAATGCACCTCTATTTATTAATTATGACATAAACTGGTGTGGGTGAACTACAAAACCACTCGAACGCCCTGTAACCTTTAAGTCAGAAACATCCAAGACACTAAAAAGACTAAAGGGAGATCATTTAAAGGGGCGATGGTGCAGAGTCATGTAATTTCTAATTCTTTATCTTATTTCCAATTGTGTATAGGACCACTTAACAGCAGTGACAACAAAATAGAGGAATCATAACTGTCCAGATAGAAGAAAAATGTAAAACTGTACCAGCATTTTGGTTTGCTAATGTGTTAGCGTGGACAGCGTCTTTAGATGCTGCAATACTGAACTTTCTTCTCCGAACAGATGTCTGACCTCAACACCCCAAACAAGGCAGAAGCAGAAAAGGGAGCCACTAAGAGAGTCCCCATGGCCTCCTGTGTCACTTACTGTGCACTGTCCTCCATTAAAGGGTCACTTAGGAATGAGCATAGCTGCTCCACCAACGGACATGGTGAAAAGTTTGAACATCTGTGCTATTTCATATGGGTTTGTTTTTATTTCAAAACTTACACATTAATGCTACTCAAAGTGGATTTACTTGTCCAGGCAGTATTACAATGGTTTTCTGGGGTGGGGGCTAAGGGGAGGAACACAAAAACTAAATTTGTCTAAACACATACCCTGGACTTTTTTTTTAGAAGAAGTACCTAGGTGCTTTAGGTTTTCCTAAATGTTGAGAAATGTATCTAAATGTGCATTTCCTCCTCAGTAGGCAGAGAAGAACACCACAAGGGTTTGTTTGCCTACTAAACCATAATCAATTTTTGACAAATATCTTATCATATATCTCCTTTACTTACAAAAATATAGGTTTCTATTGGTTTCTTTTAAATAACTGTTTCTGAAAAAAAAAACCATTTTTGCATAGAATCTATTATCCAAATTATTTAGTTAAAATATACTCCTTTAATATTTCCCTAACAAAACACACTTTCTTCAGTGAAAAATAGTATACACTTTCCATTAATAGAATATCAAAACTTGCAAAAATTTAGAAGAATGATGCTTATTTTAAATAAATATATTTCTCGAGGGACTATTCCTCATCACCTGCCAGCTAAATCCTTCTTGTGCTTAAGCCTGACATACTTATTACTGGCCCCAGCATATTTTATCAGAATATTATAAATATCCAAGGCACTGGAACCTTGAGAGAGATGTTTAAATAAAGTAATACAGTGATGCCACAATGAAGGCCCCCACTCATTCACAGGCAGCATGACCACAAAGTGCAGTCCCAATAATGCCCTACCAATGACCTCCATGCTGACCTGCAGAGACCACTGTCTCAAGGGGTGACAGACAATTTAGTCCTTTATCCTTTTGTCATTGAAAACGACTCCACTGCCATAAATTCTAATCAAGTCAAACTGGATGGCAATTTAAAAAAAAAAAAAATCTTATCATGCATGTTTCTATGAGAAAGATCACAGAAAGGAAAGGGGAAAAAATTTTTTTTCCGCTACAGATAATACATTTTCTAGCAAGGGAAGAAGCACTGACCCAACTTTCAACCCTTTCCTGAAAGTTCAGAGATAAATGATATTGAAAAAACCCACACTTACGAGTATCATTATATGCGATTTCTTTTAACCTAGAAAAACACAGTATCAGAAGAGAAAACCAACTGTCACTCTATACCTCGGGTACAATGTCTATAACTGGTTTTTTGTTTACACCTCAGCTCAGGGCTTGTGAGCTGTGTGCCCCACTCCCATACAGCGTGGCACCGCTGAGCAGCGAGCCACAGACTAGCCCAGCCATCCGAGGTAGTTGGGACTTTAAGAAAAGCAATCAGGAGGTTTATCTTGAAACAATAAAAATACTCCCAGGAGGAATACTGTTAATAAATCATCTTTCGAATTTCAAATATATATGGGAGAAAATATTTAGGGCCTGTTTTTATGCGGTCTCACTTCTTCAGCTGAGACTGCATGGGCAAACTTTAGTACAGATATTTTTCCGGGGATATATATTACTTTTATACTTTCTGTGGTCATCTCCCTGGCCAAGTTGTTGATGCTCTACCATTTGAATTTTAGAATCCAACTTGACTGAATGTGGAACACTGAATTCTTGATGAGCATAACTAAAAATGAAGCACCACATTGACACGGTGCTATAAATGTCACTAGAGAAACACAGCAACCTTTTCCCTTTGAGATTGTTTGCCAAGGGCCAGTTTTGAGAATGGTTTCAAATATGTACATCACTGGGCACATATGAAATGGCTGGCCCCGCGTGGCATCGCTCATTTGATCATGCAGCTGAAACACAGCGAGACACGGAGCCAAATTCTCTGCTAATACCCCCTGACATGCAAGTCTGTTCTCCTCCATACTCTTTTCCACAGCTCAGAGCTTAGCATAAAACAGTCACAGACCGAGAGAGGAGATGGTTATTCCAACAGGCTTTACCAGGATAAATAATGCACCACTTAATGATATCACAGAGAACGACCCAACCACACGTTTCTCAATGAAATGTGGATTCATCTCTCCTAAGTGTACTTGAGTCTCCCTAGCTGCTCAAGTTAAGCAAAATGTTACCTCTGATGTAATTACTTTATAAAACACAAGGGCCCTTTTCTGAACTTTCTACTGAGGCTGGCATATGGCTTCTGGTTTCTCCTTCTGGTATTCTGAGTTGCACAGAGCACTGAAGCATTCTGCACAGTATGTTTCCCTTTGGATGCTGTTAAGTGCAGAGGTGCAATTTAAGGAGAGGCATAAAAGACCCAATGGTTCCTGGAATTTCCTTTGTTTATCCATAGAGGGCATCAGTATTAGCCTTTCTCCTGCAGTTTCAGGCCGAGGTGCCCATACTGTGACAGAAACAGACTTGTCCTCTGGACTGCTAATTTCAACAAGACACAGAAGGGGGAATAAGCTCCAAAGAAATCTGTCAATACTGAAATTTCAAGTACAGAAAAAAAAAAAAGAAAGAAAGAAAAGAAAAAGAAAACAACAACAACAACAAAAACCTAAGCTTTTCTTGTCTTCTGTTGTTGATAAACATCTCCCCACAAAAGTAAACATACCAAGATGCACATGATTTGTCTCAATCTGCTCCTTTCATTACGGAAGCCCAGTTTTCAAGAACGCAATGTGCGTGCTATGAGAATGATGGTTTGAGAAAGTATGTTAGGAAATCATTGTTTTTGAGAGAAGCCTGGATGCTCTCATTTATTCAGGAAAAATGTAATTCTTCATTGTCAGGCAAAAGAGTGTAATGAAAACCACACATAAGAACAAAAACACTTGAGCAGTATCTATGTCAAATACAATGATGGGCCATTACGTTATCACCCATTAGTGGGGCCAAAGTTGCTAAAAATTCTGGGAGAGAATTATTCTAGAAAGTTTTGGTCAGTTCCACAAACTGGGCTTTCTAAGTCTAAGTCCCAGTGATATTAGCAGAATAGATACAAGAGACCCAATAGCTAAGGAAGCCTCAGAGAACATTGGGTGCTTTCCATGGATGTTGTAGTCCTTCTGCCTCCTATTGTCTCCCATTTTTGCCTCAAGTTTTCGAAACTGCTCATCTACCGGTTGCTTCCTCACCTAATTGGAAACTGGAAAACATTCGCACTGTGTTCAAAAAGCACTCTAGAGACCAAATAAATGACTCACTTCATTTGTGAGTGCGTAAGGAATATCAGATGTAAGATGTAGATTGTGCCAAGTGCCCTCTCACAAAAATTCAGAAGTTGAGCATTTTAAAGTAAAAATGAGTACCTTCTAATCCACTATATTTCTAAACTAAACTATGATTCGTTAGTTTACCCCATAACTATTCCACTTCAGATATATTTTCCATGAACTTTTAATTCAAATGTCTTTGACCCTCTTGGGTTTTCTTTTTTTTAAAGCTTAACTTCTCTGCATATGCAAATTAGCAAGAGCGACATAACAAAACTGTAACAATTTTCAACAGTGGGAAATCTAAATAAATGCCGAGAAGCCAAATTAATCATCCCTCTATTGGTTTACTTGAGGGGAAAAAAAACCAAGTTGGGGTTATAAGTGAAAGTCTACAAAAGGCATTTACTTTTTAAAAATGTATGCAAAGTTTAGGAGCAAGTAGTCCACTATCCACAATTCTGTTGAATTCACAGCCGATGACTTTTTAAAAAATCAAAGTGTTTGGTATTAGTGCAGGGAGGCTAGAACATGGTTTTGCTCTTCCGTAATTTATAATTTTATCTGACTTCTCTCACTAACCCCCTGAAATGAAATGAGTGTTCTAGGACATGGCTCTCCCTATGCACATAAACACTCAAACTACAAGAAAATAATCCTTTAGCGTGAATAATGCTAAAACCTTAATGTCTAGGTGTAAAAAAAAAAATCTATGTGCCAGGTGGAATTGCTGCTTTTTGAAAAAAGCATCACGCGACAGAATTTCTTGAAGCTGGCATCTATTATATTCTTCACTGTAAAACTGTATTTTACCAATAGAAAATCTGAAACAGAAAGTTTCTCAGCAACACCCCTTCTCATGTCTGACTGAGTGAGCATTTCGAATCAGAGAAAAGCTGCTCTGTTGAAGCTGGCCTAGAGTTGCCAAACTATCGAAGCTGCTTTCTTCCCAGAGGCTAAAAAAAATTAAGCTTATTATTATTATTTCTTTTTAGGTGAATTAACGACTTTCTCCACAAAGCAGTCTAGGCAATGGTGTTGTTTTTCTTTGACGTTCAGACACACGGCTGTGTTTTTAACCTGAGATCCAGCAGTGCTCTGCGTGACATACATATATAAATATATATATGTACACACACATTTATATAAAATCAGGTGCACGTATCAGATTAGTTTATAGATCTATGTATAAACAGGTTAGTACATACACACACATATTCAGTGTTACAAGTATATAAACACTTGAAATAATTAAAAGCAAGTGTTTCAGGAGCAAGTGTTCTGAAAACCTAATGTCACTCTATCCCATAAAGTGCTTCTCAGCACAGACATCTATCACCATCCATCACTCAGTCACGCGCCTCAACAACCGGCTCCCCTTTCTGATTAGAGATCACAGTTGCTTGAGTTGGCTTACAGAGTGTCATCTGTTTGAATGACAGATGTCTTTGCTGGAGTGGCACTCTGCTTGCTCTGGTTTTGTTGATGGAACAAAGATTCCTGAAAGGTCCTGGGCTGCCTCGACATTTAGGAAGAGGCTATAAACGTCTGGTCCAGGGCAGAGGGGTAGGGGAGGGATGCAAAAGGAACCCTTTTCTCTCCTCATCCCCCCCCCCTTCCAAAGAAGAGCTATCCATTCCAATTGTGATTACAAAATGTTATTCCTCTGACCAATTCCCGTAGCCACCTTTGTTTACCTGGCACAGAAAGACTTGTATTGATATTTCTCAGTCCCCTCTTCTGTCTTTTGACTACAGATAATAACTCTTTACTCTCCTTCCTCTTAACAAAAGGCTGCGAAGCAACCCGAAACCGAGTCAATACTTATTCAATAAATGTTAACCAATTCTCACAATGGGACTGATTTCCTGATTATTATTACCACCTTCTTCTTCTTCTTCTACTTTTTCTTTCTTTTTCTTTTTTCTTTTTTTTTTTTCTTTTTTAAATAATCTCTAGCCCCGGGGGGGACTCTGGCAATATCTGACCAGCCCCAAGGAGCAGCGAGGAAGTTCCTGGCTGGGAAAAGTTTGCAGAACATCCTGCCAGCCGGCTGGGCTGGAATGGGCTCGGATGGCTCGGCCCCTCCGATGCGAGGCTCCTCTTTAGCACTTACAAGAAAATTGAATGAACAACAGGGAAAGGGTGAGGTGGGGGGGGTGTGGATTGCTCTTCCGGACAACATGGTAGGGCTGAAATGAAATACCTAGACAGACTTACCGAAGAGCTTGCTGGGAGTGTCCTCGCTGTCATTTGATTCCACAGGCGCAAGCAGGGACTCATTCAGCTCGCTGTCTGAAGTAGCAGCCTTGTCTTCACCTCTCAACTCCGCATTCATTTCACTCTGCGCTGACAGCAAGGGCTTACTGACTTGTCCAGCTATCATTGGATCCTAGGATGGGGGAAAAGAGTAAAGGGGAGGAAAAAAAAGTGGCAGCTTGAGTGTGCGTGTCCTCTCTCCCTCTCCCTCTCTCTCTCCCCTCTCTCTCTCCCTCTTCCACACACACACTCTCCCTCTCTCCTCTCTCTCTTATCTCTGGCTGCTCCCGCTGTTATTGCTGGCTGCAGTCAAGTGAAGAGCTATTACAGATCCGAGGAGTTCTCCATTACTCCCCACCCTATTAAAGCTCAACTAGCATGTGAGAGATTCAGGAAGCTTCGGAGGGAAGAAGGGGAGGAAAAAAAAAAAAACTTCTTTGAAAGCCACCTAACCAACACAGCTTTAATTGTGGGATGTGCTTTTTGTGCGAATGTTTTTACACCTTGTTCCGTCTTTAATGCAGTAAGAAAAAAGAAAGTGCTGGGTTTGTACTCCAGCAACACAGTAAAAAGGATGGAGCACCCTATGGAGGAACCACGGGCTATTTTAAGAAGCACTCTCCCTGGGGGAGAAGCAATTAAACCCTATCCCCAGAGCAGAGAAAAGAGATAGGGAGAAAAGAGTCCTCGAAAGGCTTTCAATGGAATAAAAGAGATTTCTCATGTAAATTCCATCAGCACCCTTAGAAGTTGACTTCCCGGCTCCCAGATTTGGGACGGAAGCTGACCCCAAAGCCAAGGAACATTTTAAAGCAAACAATACACAGCAAAATAGATTTAAAAATCGGTTCAAAAATTTTTTTTTGTTAAGGAATTGGAAAAATACTTACAAACTGTGTTCAATAATTCCGATACCTAGAGCATGCTATGCCCAGAGCATTAAAGAGAAAGAAAACAGAAATCACCTCAAAAAAAAAAAAAAAAGCAAACTCCCCCCCCCCCCCCACCCAATAATCTGAATCTGCTTTATCTTCAGCTCATTAGGAGGGCATCTTAGGATCAGAAATATTTTCCAAGGATAGCCTGCTATTCCATTTGCAAACTAAGATGCATGATATTGTTTTGGCAAATACACCGGACGCAGGAGGAAAAGAAAAGCAAGAAGTGCCCTTTTTGCTTTATCTGGGAGCTATTTATTGCCAAGTTCATGCCTAAGTGGTTCCTGAGCAGGAAACAGGTGACCAGCACAGGAGCAGGTGGGGCGGCATGCTCTCTTGTCCCGTCGCGTTACATTGGTTGCGGTATGCCCGTGGTTATTTTTTTTTAATGTATTCATGCCTGAAAAGTGAATTTGATATGACACATGATAATCTATGAAAATGTTAATCAATACAAATAGTTTAAGCTGTCATCAAATGCAGTTCTTTAGTCAATACTCATACCACTGAAAACAATGTCACTGTCACCAAGGCTTAATGTGCATAGCACTTAAATATTGGACTCTGTGCATCAATGCACTTCTTCTTCAAATACTGTAGGTAAACACATTTTCTCCCCATTTAAGGCTGAAGCACTCAGCACGCATTTAGCTGAGCCGAATCCTCCCTTTTGAATACCTTGATAGGTCCACTGGAGGGCAAAATTAATACTTAATTGAATCTCACAGTCATCAAAATAATCAATACTTTTTTATTATTTATTCTTTACAGTCTGTTGACTGTTTCAAACCTCTGAGGGAATGGTGGAAAGGATTCATGGCTTCGAAACACTGTCATTTAACAAGGTAATTTTCAGTGGGGCATTAGGGGTTGTGAAACATATAATAAAACAAAAATGGTGGCTTATAATAGGAAGAAAGAAAAGAATTATATTTCTGCCATCTAACAAAACAGGATAAATAAAAAAGCAAGTGCAGAGAGAGAGAGAGAGAGAGCGGGAAAGGAGGGGGATGAGGGAGAGAAAGACTGGCTTTTGAAGGGTTTTATCATATCAAGAGCAGAGCCGGGCTTTCATAATGCTGACATTTCTCATCCTGACAATCCTAAACAAGTGGAAAGGATGAGATCGTAGATATCATCTTTCATCACATTCCCCAGCTTAAGAACCAACATGACAGCTCCTCTCCCCTTTACACTGTTAATTACTAAATAAAATACTACTCTCTGTCAGCATCAGATTATTGCAGATAGCAACCACAAACATTTCTCCATTGTTTCCCCCCTCTGGATCGGTGATACCTACCCTGAACTCTTTAGAAAATAAATTAGGCTTGTCTCACCATATTGTAAATATTTGAAATATAATCAATGTCATCGATGTGGTCGATTCACAGTATTGTCAGCCTAAATTTGCTGGTGATAGATTAGCATTTCATTGACTGTGTTGGGTCACCGAGATTTGGGAGTGCTTGACGCATGGGGGTGGGGGATGCAGGCACAGGGGGGAACGGAGACACGAAAATCTCAAATTTTCCCCAAATTCCTTTCCTGTGCATCTAAGGGAATGCGTGTTTGGATTTTCCTGAGTCAGTCAGTGGAGCAGGGTGGGGAGGGAAGGGAACACCCTTTTGGTAAGTGTACTCCTCCTGTGAGGTAAAGAGCCCAGGCTTAGGTTCTAGTACATTTCTATTTTACAAGAGGTTGAATACTCAGTCTCTCTAATCTAGAGGAAGGGTTGTGATCTGTGCCTTTGAGACACCCTGTCTCTGAGGCCACACTGCTCATGTGAGTTTTTGATTTTTTTTTTTTTTAAGATAGCATTCGTGGCAAACTTCTGTTTAGAATGGCATTCAAAACCCTCATGATAAACCAAGCCTGGTATCAGGGACTATCTGGGTAGTCTTCCCAAAAACAAAGACTATTTTCTTCTTGTTTTAATTTGCGAATGGTCAGACTGAACCCTGAAACACACAGAGGAGCCAAAATGCAGCTGCTAAGTTCAAGTGCACTTAAATCTTTAAGATGTTCAGGCTGGCTGATGTGTGCAAAGCATGTACTGGCAGATGGTATATATTCACTGACCATTAGCTCTTCTTCCTTAAATTACTTTTATGGACCTCATACATGGCTAGGTTCCCAACTAGTGCCTCTCGGGGCCTTGGGCTGAGAAAATTCAGGAGTTTGTCATTCAGGTACTCATTTGATTTTTCATCTTACAAAACACTTTACGTTTTCCGTGATGCAGCTGTAGCCCACATCTATATGTGCATGACATGGTTAAACAGCAAACCCCCAGTGAGGCAGAGAGCAGACAGCTTTTAATCACAGCTGCAGCCATTGGGGGGTCCATTTGAAAATGTGTCACAAGCAGTAACCACTGAGTACAGTCATAAGTGATGAGGGAGTGCCTCTTTCAAGCAGCACTCGGCTTGGAAGTCATTCTCCCCCTGCCAAAAGGGATGGCAGTCTGTAAAAATCCTTTCTGCCAGAGCGAAGAAAGGATGTTCCAACCGGCACCCACATGGGTGCTTGCGGGAATGCAAGAAAGCTGCAATTTTGCCATGCACAAGGACCTCTGTAGCAGCACACAGGAAAAGAAATAGCTAGGACAAGCTAAAAAAAAAAAAAAAATAGAAGCGGCAAAGACTTCTTGTGTAAAAATCTGAAATTGTCATGACTACAGGCGAAGAAGTGGGGACCTCTCTGCAAATTCTTTTATCAGCGCTCATAGAAGAAAAATGACTGGTTCAGTATAGAAGAGTGGCAAGTATGTGCAAGAATAGGATATGGCATGCGCCAGTACAGACCAATACATGATGACTCACAAGCTCATCAGAGACCTAAGAGCCAGACGGTGAGAAAAAAAAAAAAAAAGAAGCAGGAGAGGTAGTTTCCATGAGCAGAATCTGAGAAAAAAAAAGTTTCATCATGTCCTACAATGAAAGGACCACGATCAACATCAGAACCACCCAGCAATAATTTCAACCTCATTCGAGCATTGCCAAAGAACAACAATCAGTCCCGTGTATCGAGTGAAGAGAGGCGTTTCAGATATATGGGATGTCACCCAAACCATGCAAGATATCAGTCCCCATCTGAGGGACACAGGTCTGAGACTCAGAGAAGCCAAGTAACTTGTCCCAAAGCCACACAGCCCATAAGTGGTGAAGCTGTATTTTGAACTTCAGCAGATTCGTCTTTTTATACTGCCCAGTAGGCACTGGATGGAAAACTAAGGCTCATAAATTTAGTAACTCATGGGCTTTCCCAGAACTTGAATTATGTACCCTGAGGGCATTAAACCCTGGATAACTGAATCCCAGAGCATGCTGGGTATAATATCTTCCTCCCTGCAGACTCTAGGAACAAAATACCTCTCTGTCCAACACTGCTCGTGTGAAATCTATGGTATGATGCAAGGCAGTAGACAGGACATCAGATAGTGTCAAATATCCAGGCTTCCATTCAGGTTCATGGTCTATGGAAACTTAGCAAATCACTTGACCCTCAGTTCTCTCATCTGGAAAATGAAAAGGTTGGAATAAAACAGCATTTCCCAAAGTGCATTAGAGAATACTTGTCTCCAAAGATAGTCTACACAAAAGAGGTTTGCAATCATGCCCACATGGAAAACGCAACAGAAGAGCCTACCAGGAAAGATACCAATTCAGTGCTGCTTACCCTCGCATTTCCTCAAATCATCTGACCGCCAGAATGACTTCACCTTGTAATATCTATTATCTGATGGATCTGGTGCTTCTTAAAACTCATTTTAGAGTTTATTCTAAATTTACTCTTATATTTACAATACTGCTAATGTAAATTAGAGCTTTAACTGTCAATGATGCTGTGATAACTAGCTGGTAGGTTTCAATGAGTACACATCTGCCCTGAGCTTTCCACATGTTAATAATTTTTACCTAATTAATATTCCTTACGGTTTATTTCTATACGGTTATATACAACTTAGCATATACTAATTGTATATATTCTCATCGTATACTAATTCCTGATGTCTTTTAATATAATTTTTAAATAAAGATGTCCCAGTGCAGCTCAGGTCATGATCTCAAGGTAATGAGATCAAGCCCACGTCCAGCTCCCTGCCCAGCATGGAGTCAGCTTGAGATTCTCTCCCTCCCTCTGCCCCTCTCCAACTTGTTCTCTCTCTCTCCCTCTCTCTCTCTCTCAATGTAAAAAAATATTTTTTCAAGATAGCCCCATGTATTTCTGTTGTAAACCTGAAATGCAAATATAGGACACTGTATGAAAGAGAAGAATTTGGCTTGGGTTTTCACTAGACAGTCAACAGCAATCCCCGATAAACAAAGAGATAATTCAGCTAAAGGCCTGCAATAATTTAAGCAACAGAGTTTTTGTAAGCATAATCATTCTCATTTTATAGTCAGAGAAACTGAAGATAGTGAGATGATTAACTCAGCAAAGCATCCGTGTCCAGTGGCAGCCACACGATGGAAATACCCACGCCCGTCTGAATCAAGCTTGAACTGGGTCCAGCATATTTTTATGTACATACAAACCAACTATGAAACAAGCAATCAGGAGGCTTTGAGGAAAATGTAAATAAGACAGGCAAGCTTCAAAAATCCAAGGAAATAATTCATTTGTTTGTGAAGTGCCACAGTACAGCAAAGTTATACTCAACAGATCCACTTCTAGAATTCAATAGAAAAATTATATCCATTATAAAGAAGAAAAATGCATCAGGTCACCCACCCCCCATCCTTAGATAGCCACATTTCAATTTAGGAAAAAGGTTGGTGCAAATTACCTACAGCCAATTTAAAGTGCAAAGACAGCACCATATTTTGTATTTAATTTCCCCCACTGAGAAGAGGTAAAATCAAAACCACACATAATTAACTAGCATAAAGCTAGACTTAAGTGGGTTTGGGTAAGAAAACTTCAAGGGTGAATTTTGTTACCTTAGTCATGATGTAAAACAATTTTTATCTTTTTTTTTTGCCAATTACCAAATATTATTAAGTCAATTGGTTCTCATTATAATATTTAATGTACTGAGTGAAGAATGTTTCCCTCAAAAGTTACAAGATATTTCTATTTTTTTTACCACTCAACATTTCCTCCTTCTATTAATGATTTTTAAAAAGACATTCTATTGGACTTTTAGAAATAAGACCATAGTATATTTTTATAATTTTTTCTATTGTAAGTATACTTATTTATTGTTGAAAATTCTGAAAATAAATGAAAATCAAAACACTAAAAATACCATAAATTCACCCACTGCTTAGTTCATTTTAAATGTCACTTCCTAAACTGCCAACAAAAATTGTTTTGAGAAAAGCAGAAAAATCCACATTTTTAGTAAATCCTCAATAGATAGAAATTTACATCATACTGAACTTAATTACAAAGCTTACACAAATATACCCCTGTCAATCTCACAATAGATTTTCACAGCAATAAATTGATACCAATCTGAATTTCCTTCCTCAACCCAATATTCCCAGTGGTTATCTATTTCTCCTACCTCTCCACTTTACAGTTAGCATGGCTGAGATCTTATTTGACTATCTCAAAAGAAACGAGCTGGATATTCTGTGCAAATCAGGAAGACATTCAAAATTCAAAAGGAAGGCTGAGTTTCGATAGTGAAGCACTAAGGAAGCTATGGAAGACCAGAAGACCTCATGGACATTCCCCGATTTAGCACCAAACATCTGCATGACCACAAGTGATTTACTCTGTCTGCATCTTGGTTTCCATACCAATACGGCTTTATTATTTCTCAAGGGGGATTCAGTGGGGTGATGCACAGCTAATGCACATAAATATGGTTACAAAGATGGGAGGTATGACAGAGAAAGACCACCTTCCACCACACCACTTCACGCATTGAGGCATCCAACTGAGTGTGGGTTCAGTTGGAACAGAAGTATCCGCCATGTGGATGCTGTGGTGTGCCTCCAGGACCCCCTACCTGACCAACATACTCATTTCCCAGCCCACGAGTGTTGGCTGACATGGTTCGCAGCTGAGTCCTCCCTCAGGACTTCCCTTTCCCCAAAGGCAGCTGCCTCTCCAAGGTCATGTCCCTTCCTCAAGGGGCACAGCCCTGATTTTGCTGTGTGGCCTGCAAAGCTGAAAATATTTACTCTCTGCCTCCTGACAGAAGAGGTTTTCTGACCCCTGAGCTCCACCTTAGGTTATGTCAACTGCCTCAATTAATGTTCATGCTCCAGGACAATCATCTTCTCAGAAAGGCCCTACTTCAGGCTTGGGTCCTGGCAACTACTCAGCTACCTCCGTCACCATCCACCACTCCCTCACCTTGCATTTTGCTAATTAGTATAATTTATATTAATTTGAGTGAGATTAAGAACTTATTGACCAGCCTTAGCGGAGGCTCAACATGGGTTTTCATTTAGTTAGTCATTTTCAAACTGTATGTACTGGCTAAAATATTTTAGAGACATTCCCTTCCCTTGAGTGGAACCAGAGGATATTAAAAATCTAGCAAGTCCTATTGCCTCAGGGTTTATAAAGTGCCAGAAGCCTAAGCTGTCCCACATCCAGTCTTTGGGTCGGAGAGTTCTAGCTGCCTGATGCTGTGAGAGAAACAGATCTTGCTTCTAAAATCTTGCCATAACTGCCTTAATAGAACTTCCATGCGTGGTGTGCTAGGTTCATCCAAAATGACAGAATTATGACGTCATCAAGCATTCAGATAGAGTGAACGAACTACTTGGGGATTATCTGCTAATAAAAGTGCACTCAATAAATATCTGTGTGTATGGCAACATCTGGCCTCAGAGCTTGTTTTCATTATAAGCAAGTGACAAGGCTTTGGGAATGTAGCAAGCCCTCACCCATCTCTAACCATTACTGACCACCATTATCCACCAGAAAGAACCCAATAGCTGTGTGTAAGAAACGCACTCTAGGCCATTTGCAACACAACCCACCATACTGGATGTTGACCTACAATTAGATGAATGTTATCTTAGGGGCAGGCAGGTCATTACAGAGTGAAATAGCGTCCCCTCTTCAGAAGATGGTCTGGGCAAATTACACTCCTTGCTACACCATCAATCCCCAACACTCTCTTTGGGGAGTTATTTAGTTAACGTGAATGTCCACAATCATGTTGAAAGGGAAAACAAGACCACAAAATACCTGATTTGCCTTGCTGTTAGAAGATGGCATTTCATTTAAATGCACATATGGGCATAGTCGAAGGGTCTCTTGTCTTTTTGTTGAATGTCAGGTAAGCAACTTCCTTCTCCCCAATCACCACTTAGGGACTCTACTTCTCTCCTAGCGCCACCACACATGCCATATCCCCTTAACTATGCTTATATTTTTGTTGATCAGCATTAATTATCAACACACTTATTGATGACTCCAATTATAGATGACAGCATTAGACAGGGAATTGTACCTAAACAGAAACAGGCAAACAAACAAAATAGCTCACCGGTATAAACCTATAAGTTGGAATGGCAATATAAGAATCAATCAAATGGGAGTCTACGAGTTCTGGACTTCCACAAAGCATCTAGCGTGCCATCAGGCACACATCTAGATCAGTACCGTGAACCTCTATAGTTCTTTTGGCCCCAAGAGGTTATAATGACTGTGTGGATGATGCTTCATGTATACTTATCTGGGAAAAAAGGGAGACACTGCTATTGACAACCTAATAGCACCATCAATTCAATTTTTGCTGCCTTTGTGAAAAAGCATCAATAAAAGTTCAATTCAGGCTCATCTAGATCTGGTCTTTTGGTAATGGGGTTATACAGTGGTATTGACATCGCATACACATACCCTCTATCCATATATTCCTCATAATCTGATGGCTTCAAATAGGTATCAGGATTTAATCAGAGCACAACTCAGACTAAAGTGAACCTGCATTTAGTGGCTTGAATGCACGAAGAGAGAAAAACCATCTCTGTCCTAAAAATGCTTTCTTTCTGAAGGTACTTACTATACATAATCTCAATATTTGCAACCTTTTGCAAAAGTGGATGACATAGTAAGTTCACAGAATGGAAAGACCTTACCTCTAGTTTTGGAGTTTTCAAACTGAGCACCTAACAGAGAAGCCCTAAGGTTTTTAGGGATGAGCCTCCAAGACCTCCGAGGGAGACAAAGAGGACCAAAGTGCCCATTCCAACCCTTTAACCACCATATTTGGCTTCTCTCATCCATTTTAGGTGGAGTTTTCAATATCCTTGGAGATCTAAAGGGTCTTACAGTTCTGCCCATATTACCTATCTGTGATGCATCCCAGATGCAATAAAATCATGACAGTTTTTCCATTGGTTAATCATTGACTTTTGCAAAATACTTAGCCTTTGCCTCAAGCTGAGATGCTTGAGTTTTTTTGTAAGTAAACATGTCTTAGAAATCTAGGTATTGCGTCTGATAGAAAATAGGTTCTTAATAAATGTATTTGGATTGATTGATTGATTGATTATTGATTAATTATTATAAGGAAGGCAGGCAGGAAAGGAAAGGCAAGGATTGTCTCTGGTTGATATTTTTAATATTTCAAAATACACTTAATTGGGTCTGACATTGCACAATATGCAAAGTAAGGCCTCACCTGGCTATCTTACCTGTAGGGCATTGTACCCACATGCACACTGACCTGTATTGCACTTCCAGAAATGTAAGTTTGGTTTTGTGTGCTTGTATTACTTTGTTTTACCACAGGACAAAATGGAAGAATTTTATATTGACACTGAAAAGGAAAAAGAAAGGGTTGGGGGCTTTTTTTGTTTGTTTTGTTGTTGTTGTTGTTTGGGGTTTTTTTGCCCCATCTAGGGCCAAGGTTGAACAGGAGAAAAGCTACCACTGGCAGGGGAGATAACCTCTCTCAAGCAAGGCCTCAGTACCGGAGCTTGGGGTGTCCCCACATGAGCCCAAGACTCGGCCCACCCAGAGCCTGGGCCTGCTAGCTCTGTTCACGCCCTTTGTTCAGCCTGCGAGAATCTCTGCCTCACCCAGGGGAGCCTAACACTGCTCCTACACAATTGGCCTCATGTCATTCGGGGGCAGTACCAGCAAACCCTCACAGCATATTAGAAATATGATTTTATTACAAATGCTCTAATTCTATCATTTTTCTCAGAGGCAAATATTCATTTAAATGAATAATACATTAAAAATGTGGATACATCTAATTCTGTTCTTCCATCCCGAATGGCAAAGGACATACAGTTGGGGAGGAAAACTTTTTATTCAAGAAATATCCAGTTCCCTATGGTTTCAAATTTCCATAAATAAATAGAAAAATCCATTCTGCCCCCTGCTGACAGACTAACATTCCTAAAAATCCAGCTTTGAAACCTGACCGTCTCCCAGTACCATCAGAGTTGGGTCAAAACTCCTGCTTAGCATGCCAGACCCTCCACACTCAGCCGGGTATAGCTTTCCTCTGGCCGTGGCATGTGGATAGGCACTGCACAGCCTCAGAATGTGCCATCCACATTTTTTCTAATGATTGCAAGCATACTAGGATGATTTTCTGGCAGGTAGAAAAATGTCAACTGGCCACTTGGTCTACCTTGCACAGACGCCCTCCACTTGGCCCACAGTGGGCAGTGGTGGTCAGCCTTACTGGGACCTTGCAAGTCCCCAGGCCAGCCCAGCCAGGCTGGGAACATAGGCATGGGACCAAGAGCCTGTGCTTGGGCCTGAGGTCACCTCTTCCTCACTGAGGAGCCTGGAGTATGGGACCTAGCACATCTCTCTGCACCTCAGTTTCCCTGAGAGGAAATGGGAGTAATAATACATACCTCATGAGATAGGTTTGCATGTAAATAAATAATTCACAAATAGGGCCCGCTTAGAATAGGGCCCGCTGCATAGCCATAATGAGAGATGTATACACAGGTCTCTCTCTAGCAACTGTCCTGACAAAGGATGAGTGTGCCTGCGTTTTATTGTGGAGAAGCCCCTTAGCTTTCATCAGATTTTCAAAGCGGTTCATCTCCCCATCCTCCCTATCTCCCCCCCCAAATCAGTTAGTAACTACTGCTGAGGAGGGGCCTGCTCCTGCATCCTCCCACTCCAAATACTAGGGCAGCACTTAGCACATAATAAGCCCTCACTAAATATTCATTGATTTTATTTACAAACCCAAAACAAGAATCAATACCTATAAATGATGGAAGAAAGTTCCCAAAACAGATTTTTTGGGGGGGAAACTAAATGACTCTGACGTCTTTCGAGAAGGAATTTATAAAGCCCTTGTGTTATTTTCAGAAAGAAGTATATCGGTCTGCCAGCTGTAAATCCTATAGAATTGGATCCCTGAATTAAAACAGTCCCTGGCTTTTAATTTTTCAAGGTTCAAGGTTCCTGTATCTGGTCTCTAAAGGAACCATTCTATTTCTGTTCAAAAGGCCATTGCCTAATTGATTTCGCTAATATGTGTTTTGCTTTTCTTTACCCTGAGACTGCAGCAGCAGCAAGAGCCGGACACTAATAATGTGGGTTGCCACGCTGCATACCACCTCCCCATCCTCCGGAGCAGTCCCGGCAGCTCTCTCCACCAACACCAGTTCCTCAGGAGTTTCCTCCCATTTTCTGCCCTGGGTCTGCACGGGGCTCCGCCTCACCCAGCTGCTCCCATTCCCTCCCTCTCCTGTAATCCACTCGCCTTTAATATTCCAAGGGTGACCCTTGACTGTCCTTTGAATGCCGCTCCAATTCAAAAGGCTTCTGAGCTTTTAAAAGGAGCAGAGATAACATAATTCCAAGAAGATGGGGGGTGGGGAGGTAGGGAGAATGTGATTGGAAAGATTAGCTAAATGTTCTCATTCCTGGGGATTTGGGCTCTCACAATTATGTGAATTGGGAGGCTGGTTTGTAGGGGTTCTCCCCCCAGTCAGCTGTCTTCTTAGCCACGTTTAAAAATATTTTGCTTCCAACCCAAACTATAAAAAAGGAGTCTCAGCTAAATTATTTTTTTTAATCTCCAGTCTTTGTAATCGAGGGTGACTTTAAAACAAGGCTAGCTTCCATTAATATTTATTTACGTCCTCTTTAGTTTGCATGATTGGGGGGATGGTTCTGAATCAGGTTCTACTAAGACAAAACTGATGCAGTTCAAGAAATATTTTATTGACAGTTCATCATGTACGAAGTGTTGTGCTAGGGACTATGGGGAATGGTGAGGATCAAGAAACATTTGCTACCATCAAAAATTCCACCATCTAGGAGACACCAGTAAAGAGAGAGTAAAGGAGAGAAGTCAGCATCTTCTATGAGACTAGTATACGTTCTTTCACAGACAGAACATTCTCTCGGCATCTTTCTGTTCCCTTTCTGTAAAATGCCAATGTATGTATACTCAGCATGTGGACCACGTGTGCGCACACACAAGCGCAGCATCCTTTCTTTGAAGCACTGTTTTACCATCATTACGGATGCTAATGAACAAACACGTTGCTCCACCCAGGGAGTCTTAACTGGGCTTTTCTGGACTTTATTCCTTATTTTAGAGAGCTAATCTGCAATGGATGACTCACACACAAAAAACAAGGTATCAACACAGACAAACCACAGGATCACTGACAGTGAGGGGCTGCCTCAGATGACCATCTGAGTTACTACTGTTTGTCACTGAATGTTTTTCAAGAATTGCTTCCCGGATATCATCTAGCGCCTGTAGGTAACAAGAATAGGTAATATGTTGTCAGAGGAAAACAGACCCATTTTAACAAATCAGTAAGGCACACTTACATATATATATATATATATATATATATATATATATGTATAATTATATTATAATTATATAATGTATGTATAATTATAATTATAAAAATTATAATATATATATAATAGATGGGCTACAGTCTTTATAAACAATCGGTTTTTTCCAGTGGGTTTGGAAGCCTTCACTTTTCCCTATTCTTACTCTTGTACCATTAATTTGCTTAGACAAATGCTCCATAGATTGAAAACAGACCATTTCAACTCAGTGCTGGCTGAATTATCCCAAATCTGATTGGTAAGTGGGTCCACTCCAATGACGGTCATGTACCAAGGGCCCCAAGTAGGCCCATTGGTCCGTGGCTGGAATGTAGCCTCATTACACAATCCTTTCATTCTGTTGCACTGGGCTTCCACACTCTTCTCTTCACACCCATACCTTTGGCTTGAAAAGTTCTCTGTTTCCTGCATAAAACAAATGAGAAGTGGATTGTTGCTGGGTTCTCTTACTTTCTCACTGACTTCAGCTATGGGACCCTGCGGCTCTTCTTTTCTCTATGGGCAGGATCTGGGCTCTGCCTGCAAGGTTTGCCCTTGGCTTTCCGATCTTGAGGAGAGCACTTGTGGGCACTCATTCCTTAGGATGTCAAACAAAACTCTAATCAAACCTGCAGAGTACTCTGTTACAAAATAGTCAGCAAGAAATCATCTTTTTGGTTAAAAACAAGCAGAAAAGTACACTCAGATTAGTGCTGAAATAAACCAGGAAACTTATTCCCAAGTTATTTTTGATACAAAAATAGAGTCGATTACAACCAGTTTTCAAAAATCGAATACTTTTTTTTTTTTTTGAGTCCAATGGGAAACAGTTTGATTTGCTGCTGCATGAGGATTATTGGAGATTTTTTTCTCCCCATTTAACTTTGATATCAAGCATCTTTTTAAATGCTATTTATTCATTTATTCAACAAATATGTATTGAGTGAGTACTGCATGCCATGACACCCACTCCTCAAGGGGATTGGGAACACATCACTGAATGAGACAGATCAAATGTAGGCCCTTGTGCAACTGAAAAGACTCTGGGAGATGGACACTAGCCAAACACACAGTTGAGGAGATATCATGATGCTGGATAGTGGAGAGTGCTATGAGCAGAGATAAAGTAGGGTCAAGGGTGCAGAGGAGTTTGGGTGTGTAATGTGGGCGTGTTACATAGTGTGATCAGAGAGATCTTACCGATAAAGGATGATGAGTGGGCTGGGCTGCTACCAGTGAGGGGAGGCTGTGGGATAAGGGGATGTTGAGCAAGGGGCCCTGGCCCGGGAGCCTGCTCAGTAGCCTCCAGGGGCCAGGAGGTCAAGGTGGTTGAAGGGAGGTGGGGAGGGCATGGTTGGAGGTGAGACCAAAGAAGTGGGTGCCAGAGACGTAACCAAGGGCAAGATCAGGTGGGTCTTCTGGGCCACTGTGGAGACTTGGGGTTTGATTCCAGGCATGAGGAGAAACCATTTGAGGATTTTGAGCAAGATGGGACAGAATGAGGCTCACCTTTCAAAGACTGCTCTGTGGGGGAGACAAGAGAGAAGCATGGAGGAAGGGCCCTATGGTCTGCGTACTAGATAAAATAAACAATTAAAGTTTCCTGGAGCTATCATTGATATTTTTAAAACTTTACATGTTCAGTGTACACAATCTGTGAGTTTGAACATATGCATACATGTGTGAAACCATCACAATACGGGCAATAAACCCATCCATCTCCTCCAAAAGTTTCCTGTGGCCCTTTTTCCTGACAAACTTTTAATTAAAATGAAGCACTGCAGAAGGCTTATTACACTGTATAAAAGGATGTTATTTCTATAGAACCAGAAAAAAACTCAGCAACTCCATTCTTACGAAAACCCAAATGTAAGCCACATTTTTTTCTCACTATCTTTATCACAACAGCCTTTATATCAACTTCATTTCTTTTGAAAAATTAACCAAATTAACCATCTCTCAGCTTTGCCTGCTTTTCTACAACCTGCACTGGCTGTTTCCTCGCTCACCTGTCAGGCTTAATGGGACTATTACCAAAATCCCCCTGGGCAGGTGCAGCCAGGTGAGGAAGGCCGGGTGTCCTCAACATTACAGTCTGTTCCTAGATAGACCCCAATGCAGTCTTAGAAAAGTCACTTTAGGGGCACCTGGATGGCTCATGGTTAAACATCTGCCTTTGGCTTGGGTCATGATCCCAGAATCCTGGGATCAAGCTCCGCATCGAGCTCCCTACTCAGCAGGGAGCCTGCTTCTCCCTCTCCCTCTGCCCCTCCCCTGGCTCATGCTTTCTCTCTCTCTCTCTCTCTCTCATAAATAAATTAAACCTTAAAAGAAAAAAAAGAAAAGTCACTAACTTCTCTGAGTAATTCTTTCAGCTACAATCATATTTGTCATGTCCCCGTGGGGCTTAAGGACTATCCATGGAAAAAGACGGTCACCTACAGGACTCCACGGGCATTAATGCTCCTCACACAGCCTGGGTGTGGTTTTTGAAGGGGACCTCTCCGTTCTACCTCTTGAAGCCAGTTCTTCTAACACATGGGTCACTTGCGTTCTCTGACCTACTCCTACGTGATAAAAAGCACCCTTTTCAACTGTTAATAGCCTGCAGGGATTTCAGTTTGGAGACTTCTGCTTTTGAGTCCTCTTATAGCTTCAGGTTCCACGGTGGCACTTGAGAGAAGCTAGTGCTTTTCCAGCCTCCTCTTCAGTGTATGCCATCCATTCTGGGTGGGTCATGTTGCTGAGGTTCTGTGTGATTCAGGGTGAGTGCTTGGTCTCACTGTCCACAACCTCCAACTGTTGAGTGTCAGGTTCTGGGGACCAGACCCCCTTGGGGCCAAGGGGTTAGGTTCCTGGACTCTTCGTCAAACCTGCCCCATCAGAACTGCAGAGGGCAGACCTCAGGAATCTTGCACATACATTTGTATGTGCAAACATACACCTTTGGAATGTATTTAAGGACCCAGAGGGAAAGAGTCATCAAGTATTCCGAACATTTTGGAGGGAAATATGCCATATCGTTACCCAAATTCATAATAACTTCTACATAAGAGAAAAGCTCCTATAAATTTGTCTTATTCGGTCCTCTGAGTCATACAGTTTGAGGTCTTGAACTATTTATTGCATATTCTCGATATTTCAGATTTTATCTTTTATCCTTTGAAAATTGTCTCTCATTTTGAGTTCTATGTTTTCATTCTTATCTACCTTGAATTTTGGTTTACAATTACATAACGCATTGTAGAAATTTTTGAAAATTCTATATGTATGTCTATGCACACACATATATAGTATGTCTGTATACAATTTTTGCTATCTTTGTTCATGCTTTTAGATCCATATTGCAAATACAGGTTAGGGTCCTGCTTTTATAATTCACTTTTTCAGTCAGCAAGTATTTATTGAAGGCCTAACATGTGCAACAGCTAACAAACAATGAGCCAGCTGGGGACTATATTCACCCTCACAGACATTATTATTATATAGTACCATGTTCTCAAGATTCAATATTATCCAAAATTGTGATCTCAAATAGCTAAATTATATTTACTCTGATGGATGTGCCATGATTTATTTAGTTCTTTTCTAAATGCAGAACATTCTGGGCTGTGGTCTTTGAAATGGGGTCCATGCAAACTGGGAGATGTGCAAGACAATGCAGTAGGGTGAGCCCCAGGAAGAAAGTATTAGAATTTCTATTTTTTATTTCAAGTTTTTCAATTCTATTTTGGGTATGTTTTTTAGTGGTAAAAATGAATGCTATAAAAAACAATAAATATAGACTTACATACATTAGGAGTACATGGCAAATGTTATTTTCATCAATAAAGCTGAGTTATCACAAACCCTAGAGTCCCTTGATTTAAGATGTGTCCAATTATTCACACAAAAATAAAATTTTGACAGTTTTAAATATATTCTCAGTAGTGAAATTACAGGTAAAAGAGTATGGACCATTGCCAAATTGCTTTCAAGGTCAGTTGGTGGAAAATTTATGTTCCCAGTGTATGTGGAAGCCTCTCTTTCATATTATATATATATTTTTTAATTTTTTTCTAATTTATTAGATGGAAACTGGCATTTTATTAATGTTTTAATTTGCATCTCATTAGCAAGGTTAAATTTTTCAAGTTTATTAGCTAATTAAGTTTCTTCTTTCATAAATTACTCACATCCTTTGCCTGTCTTTCTGGTGGGAGTCTAAGTATTTTCCTCATTGAACTTTTCTATAGATATATAAAAGTACAAGAAAGAATGGCTGATACTTATTTTGCTGCAAGTATATACTTTATTTCTAGCCCTCTCATCAAACAAGAGTGTTATTACCTCTGTTTCACTGATGATGAAATTGAGATGAATGAAGTTAAATAACATGTAATTTGGCAGTCTTTTTGATCCCAAGCTGTAAGAATTCCAAATATTTTTCCTAGAATTGGTTATTTCTATGTAATTTTTGATGTTGATTTTTTAAGAAAAATTTAAAGAATTCTTATCCAAGCATATTTATCAACTCTCCCCTTTATGCCTTATTCTATTGCTTTCATGAAGAGAAATCATCCATGAGAAAACATAAATTTCACCAATATTCCTTATTTCCCATGGTTTTTAGTTTCAGTGTAATTCTAAAATCTGTCTAGAATTTATTTGGGGATATGGTAGGACTTGAAAATGTTACAATTACCCAAATCGTCAATTTTTAGAGCACAACTAATTGAATAATCTATTTGCATATTATGTTTTCTTTTTCTTTTCATCAAAAAGCCAAATTCTTTTTTTTTATTACTGGAGTTCAATTCACCAACATTTAGCATAACACCCAGTGCTCATCTCGTCAAGTGCCCCTCTCAGTGCCCATCACCCAGTCACCCCAACCGCCCGCCCACCTCCCTTTCCACTACCCCTTGTTCATTTCCCAGAGTTAGGTGTTTCTCATGAAAAACCAAGTTCTAATCTAATGGAATGTTCTAATGGAATCTCAGGTCTGTTTTTGTCTGATAGATATGTGTGACCACATAAAATGCCATAGGTATATATTATACTATAAATATATGTCAAATATAATATACACATTTTAGAAATTATATTAACATATATTTATATATAGTTATATGTGTACTATATATTATATAATACGTATATTAGAGCAAAAATTCTCTATATTCTTTTTTAAAAATTTCATATATATATCCTCAGCTGTTTATTTTCTAGATGAAATGTAGAATCATTTTTGTCAAATTCTAAAATTACAAAAAGAGAAACAAATGTCATCATTATAATATTTGGTGTCACCATCAGTAAATAATCCTTTTTTATGTGTTTAAACTTTCTTTTATTATCAGTCACATGTTGGGGGTTTTTTCATATTATTACATACATTTTCCTGTAAAATTTTCCAAATATTTTGTTTTGTTCCTGTTTTGAATAAAATCAACTTTCTTGTTCATAATGAAGTTATGTATATGGTTACTGCTCTTTTTTATTATTATTATTAAAGATTTTTATTTATTTACTCATGAGAGACACAGAGAGAGAGGCAGCGACATAGGCAGAGGGAGAAGCAGGCTCTCTGGGGGGAGCCTGATATGGGACTCGATCTCAGGACCCTGGAATTATGACCTGAGCCAAAGGCAGATGCTCAACCACTGAGTCGCCCAGGGGTCCCTGGTTACTGCTCCTCTATAGAAAACCTATGGAAATACAAATCAAAACCACCATGAGATCCACCTCACACTAGTGAGAATGGATAAAATAAACAAGACAGGAAACAACAAATGTTGGAGAGGATGTGGAGAAAGGGGAACACTCTTGCACTGTTGGTGGGAATGTGAACTGGTACAGCCAGTCTGAAAAACAGTGTGGAGGTTCCTCAAGTAGTTAAAAATAGAGCTACCCTATGACCCAGCAGTTGCACTACTGGGTACTTACCCCAAAGATACTGATGTAGTGAAACGCAGGGACATCTCCACTGTAATGTTGTCCACATTAGCGTATAGCAGCAATGTCCACAATAGTCAAACTGTCGAAGGAGCCATGATGTCCTTCGACAGATGAATGGATAAAGAAGATGTGGCCTATATATATACAATGGAATATTACTCAGCCACTAGAAAAGACAAATATCCACCATTGCTCTAATATGGATGGAACTGGAGAGAATAAGTCAATCAGAGAAGGACAATCATCATATGGTTTCACTCATAAGTGGAATATAAGAAATAGTGCAAGGGACCATAAAGGAAAGGAGGGGAACTGAGTGGAAAAAATTAGACAGGGAGACAAACCATGAGAAACTCCTAACTCTGGGAAACAAACAAAGGGTTGCAGAAGGGGAGGTGGGCGGGGGGATGGGATAACTGGGTAACGGGCACTGAGGAGGGCACTTGACAGATTGAGCACTGGGTGTTATACTATATGTTGGCAAATTGAATTTTAATTTAAAAAATTAAAAATATAAATAAATAACACTTAAATCTATATAATATCATAATATGCCATCAAATCTTTAAGCACTTCAAGAAATTTGTGAGATGATATGATTTAAAATAAGACATGGGCATTATTCTTACAGTATTGAGTATTGGCCAGATTAGAAGTTTCTGGAGTGACTGAGTTGTATAAAAATTTCCCATGTTTTGCTTTTATATGTTATTGCATGGTCTAATATCCAAAAGAATCATAAAATTTAGCCTAAGATATTTTTAATGCTAAAACAAACAAACCTATGGAGCCCTCAGTTGATTCTTTTTTTTTTTTATCCCTTAGTATTTCTTGTCTTGAATTCTGCTTTTTGTTGTTTAAATTTTACCAATAAGCATTTGCTTTTTCTTTGCTTTTATCATTTTTACAATATTTCATTTTAGTTGTTTTTCTTGTTACTAAGATATCTGGATTCTTTAATGCAAACTTGCAGTTTGTATCTTACGGAGAAATTTAAGACATTTATGTTCATTGTCATAATCGATATATGTGGTCTTATTTTAGTTACTGCAGCATTTGTTTTCAGTTATTTATAGCTTTATTATTTTTTATTGTTTTTATTATATTTATTTATTATTTTTCCATTTTATTTTAATTTTTCTCACTCTGCCTCCTTTTTTTGTCTTGTCCAGTTTTGTTCCATTTTTGTGTGTTTAAATTGAACTTTGCTAGAAATTTAAAAGTTTGACAGCCTGCTTTTAGTTCTCTAAGTGGTTACCATTATTTAAAAATACATATTTTAGGTTTTAGTTTTTTAACTATCATAGTTGAGAATACAATGATTTCAAAAAAGTACCACCTCTCTATAAGATTTTTTTTACTTTTTTTTTTTAATTTTTTTTTTTTTTTATTTATGATAGTCACAGAGAGAGAGAGAGAGAGAGGCAGAGACACAGGCAGAGGGAGAAGCAGGCTCCATGCACCGGGAGCCCGATGTGGGATTCGATCCCGGGTCTCCAGGATCGCGCCCTGGGCCAAAGACAGGCGCCAAACCGCTGCGCCACCCAGGGATCCCTCTCTATAAGATTTAAAAAAAAAAAAAAGGAATGGATTCATATAGCTGTATACAACCACTCTTCAAGTCTTTAACTTAGCATTTTACACCAAACTTACTATTATTATAAAAGTGTTTTATATTCTGCAATCTTTTCTTTCAATATTGTTTTGTCTTTGTATTCAATTTCTTAACTATTAAATATACAATATTTAGTCCAGTCTTTATTCATTGGCTTTCAAATTCAATAGCAGCCCACTGACTTTTCATTCATCTTTCATTTGCCCTTCATTAATTTCTAAAAGCAGATTGTGCGAGTGGTATATCATCCAAGTCCTTGTTTACCTAATAATGTCTTTCCATAGTCTTCACACACTGACGATATCTTGATTGAATTTCTTCTATCAATACTCAAAACTCTATGGAGATTATTCAAATGTCCACTGAAATTTGCTTCTAAATGAGAATGTTTGAGACTCACCTGGTTTTTGTTCCTTTGTAAATAACATCATTTTTGTTAGTTGCCACATGCTTATAAAGTTATTGTTTCTTTTTGTTATCAGAAAAAAAAAAAGTCCAAGGTATCTCTGGAGTGGGTCTCTTCATTGATTTTCTTAGAAAAGAAAATCCTCTCAATCTTCATTTTCCAGGCATTTCTCCACCACTCAGTTTCAAGTTTTCCTTCATTACTGTCATAACCATTGCTTTGTTTGAAATTCTTTTCATCTAGTCTTCAGGAAATCTTAGATCGTTGTCCATTCTCTGTCCTTTATAAACCATTGTCTCTCACGATTTTAAGCTCCTCAGGCTCTGGTTCCATTTTGTAAGCATTTTGTGAGTCTCTTCCTATACATTGACTTAATTTGCCAGTGGAAACCCTTTATATTGATCCTCTAATTTTGTTAATTTTGTCAACAAAATCAGCTAATGCTAATGGATTTTCTAAAGCCTTCTTCCAATTCTTACCATAAATCACATTTAGAAGCTTGCTTTTATTGGGTGCTCATAATAATGTCCTTGTTCTGTAGCATCTTTTTATAAGTCCAATATTATTCTTTTTTTTCCTATTTATCTGTATCTCACAAGAAAGTTATCCAGATTATTATTTACTAAGCCAAAAGGAGACATTGGACCCATTTTCAAAGGCTACATAAGGGAATCGCCGAATCTCTTTCTCAAGATTCCAGTAACCAGGAGTTTGCTTATATAGGACGCCTGGCTCGTTTGCAGTGTCTTATAACTTTTCTTCTTTGTCTCTACTCTGGTTGTTTCTCTCCCATGACCATAATCACATGAAAGTTTATCTATTCCAGCTTTATGTAGGATGACTGATACTGGATCTTCTGCTCCCTCTGCCTGTCTGCCACTCTGATACCCATACAAGAGAAAGTGCAGTCACTAGCATACAGTATTTCTGGGGTTCTGCTTGTATCTGCCGCCCCTCAGTGCTTTCGTGGGCAAACTTCCAATCCCAGGACAGAACAGGCAGTTGCCTTTTACCCTCTACCTTCTATGCCATTACTTTTGGCAATAATAAATTCTAACTATGTAAAGAAGGGGAAAAAGAGTGGAGGAAGGTTCACAGTTTGATTCATGTTCAAACTGCCTCAAAATGCTATATGCCATGAGAAAAGGGACACCTTTCAAGTTCTTTCGTCCAGCGGTTCTCAAAGCATGGTCTGCAAATCCCTGGGGTCCCTGAGACTCTTTAGGGGTATATGCAGGTCAAATTTATTTTCATAGTAATGCTGTAATGTTGCAATGCTAAATAATTCGTGATAACGTTAGACAGTATTTGCCTTTTCACTGCGTTGACATTTATGCTCATGATGCAAGAGCAATGGTGGACAAAATTGCTGGTGTCTTGGCATAAATCATAACAATGGCACCAAACTACAGTTGTAGTACCCATGAACTCACATAACTTTTTTTTTAAAAAAACTCTAGTTTTACTTAAAAATGTCCTTGATGGAGTAGCAAAAAATATTACAATGATTAAATTGTAATCCTGGAACACATTTTTTCTTTAAATACACATGAAGCACCTTGGCTGCATACCAAAATATAATGATTGTTTCAAGGAAAACCACTCGTGTGATTATTTAAGTTGTATACCTGAAAAACTGACAACAGGCAAAGTATGGTTTTACAGCGTTAGGTATTTGGCTAGTAGACATGAAGGGAAATGAATGAAACGAGTCTATCGCTTCCAAGAAAACAACTGAAGATATTTGTTTCCAATGACAAAATTCAATCACTAGAGATTATAATTTAAGAAAACTTATATCTGCCACCAAAAGTTTGAGAACTGTCCAATACTTAGTTTCTCGTTAAATAAGTGGTGATATTAACAAACATGATTTTTTTTATAAAAAAAAATCATGCAGTGAAATATGCATGTGAAATATGCCAACATTTGGAAAAGCTGCCTAACACACTGAATCAATATTTCCCAAATGACCGATGTATGATGCTGCAAAATTATGCATTGGTAAATGATTCTTTCAAAGTACAAGACAGACCAATGTACTTTAGTGTTAAGGAGTACAAAAGTGTTGTTAGTATGGTTTTTGGTTCTACATTGCAATGAAGCTTTATGAAACTGCTACTTGTTAGATATTGGCATATCAAAGAAAAACCCACAATTGTCCTAAAAGGCAACTAAAACACTCCTTTCTTTTCCTATCATGTTATCTGTGTGACACTCAATTTCTCCATAAGTCTCAACCAAAGGAACATATCACCATAGAACAAATATAGAAATAAATATGACTCCAACTGTCTTCTATGAAATTTTTGTTAAAGAAAATGATCAAAATGTAAAATAATATCACCACCCTTCTAAATTATTTTAGTTGAAAAATAGTTTTTCTAATAAAAATATTTATGTTAACATCTAATTTTATTATTTAAAATGCATTAATAAAAAAACTAAATGCATTGTTTTTTTTCAAAATTTCCTCAATCTACATTTTTAATTTGATAAATATCTATAGATATCACCCACATAAATGAAAGCTCTTTGTAGCTCTCAGTAACTCTTAAGGTTGTGATGAAGTCTTAAATTCCAAAAGCCTGAGAACCACCATTCTATTTTGTGCAGCTAGAATGGGACAACTTTCTACTTTCTGTTTCTGGCCCTAGAGTATTGTTGGACCAGCAGCTGCCTTTTTGTTCATATCTTACCTATCTTGAAATTAGTACAAATTCCCCTTAGATTTGGAAAATAATAGGTGACTATTAGTTTTAGTAGGGGATTCCATAAATTTTTATGTTTTCAATTCCCTTATATATTTTGGTGGAAAGTTGAGTACTTTTTTCTTCTTTTTTTTTTTCTAATTTGAAATGTAATTCACATGTCATAAAACTCACCATTTTCGAGTGTCAAATTCAAGTGTCAGTGGTTTTTAGTATATTCACAGGGTTGTACAACCACCACAGGAAGTTTTAGAACATTTCAGTAACTCAAAAAAAGAAACTCTTGAAGCATACTCCTTTGTCTTCTCATTCCCTTAGCCTAAAAAAAACTGGTAGTCTGTCTTTCTGTCTCTATGGATTCACCTGTTGTAGACACCTGGTATAAATGGAATCATTCCCTAGGAGACCTTTTGGGCCTGGCTTCCCTAACATGGCACAGTGTTGCCAAAGCTTATCCATGTTGTAGTATGAGTCAGTACTTCATTTCTTCTTAAGGCTGAATACTATTCCATGGTGTGGATTATCAGTTGATGGGTGTCTGGGTCATTTCCACTTTTTTGGCTATCATGCATAATGTTGCTCTAGATACTTGTGTACAAGTTTTTATATAATTCATTCTTATATCTCTTGGAAATGTACTTAGGAGTATAATTATAAGACCATATGGTAATTATATGTTTAACTTAGGAGGAGCTGCTACAGCAGAAAAAAGCTGCTGTTTTCTACAGCATCTACACCATTTTATGCTCTCAGCAACAATGTATAAGGGTTCCAATTTCTCCACATCTTTTCCAACACTTGTGATTCTCCTTTTGTTTTTTATTATAGACATCCTAGTGGCATTTCACTGTGGTCTTGAGAAATTGAGATTCATTTAACCTATTACATGCAAGTGTCTGAAGTTTTTCAATCAATCTATTCCTTGTGTTTCTTTTCTTTGTTCTCCTGAGTCTCCTAGAATTATATATGCATTTATCTAAGAACTTAGTCTAAAAGATCTCAGCATTGCCTTCTTTCTTAATTCAAAGTTTTGTCTTATCTGTAATATTCCAAAATTCTTCTCGGAGCTTATGATTTGAGTTCCTATGTGAACACTTGAGGATGATTTGGCTCATTCTCTGAGAAGTCATGGAAATGATTATGTTGTTTCATTATTTCCATTCTGGTTTGTCAGCTTACCAAAAAGATACCATACAAAAACATTCCAAGAACTTTTATTTGCTGATACAACATTTTTCTGAAAGGTGTGTATTTTGACATTTTTTTATTTTCCTAAGTCTTTGAGACTATTTCTTACTCTCTTAGGAAATTAAACACTTGATTTTCATAATAATAAACACAAAAAATAAAATGAAGATTCTGAGTGTTGGTTTGGAGTCAGGAGCTATGAATATCCAAATTAACAAAACTCCTTACCCGAGTATAAATTAGCCACAAGTTGAATTTTCATAGATGTTCACTTCATTGTTCAAATTACAGAGAATGTTAATGAGTACTTGCAATACCAAACTGATGAGTAAACCCTCATACATACCTAATTGTATAAGAAAGATTTATTTTCCCTAAGACTTTGCAAATACTAGGATTATATAAATCCATTCCTTGTGATTTTAAGTTTCTATGATGATAGATTCATTTATCTCTAAATTCTAGTCCTTGAGAGACAGAAAATGACTAAATTCCAGAAACAAGAATGAAGACTGATGAAAAACGATGATTTCCCATATTCCAGGGGCAGATGCACAGCAACCACAGTGCTTATTTATAATTGGCGATAAATTGAGATCGCTGCAGAAATGTAACTCCTAAAATGTAGGCACTCTGAAGTGTGAAGACTGTCTGGTTCATGTCTGTTTCCAGCCCATTCTTGATATGTAAGAATTCACCACTAAGAATCTATCCTTTTTCTCCTCTAATTCCACTCCCATCCCATTAGTAGCTTCTCTCACTCTCCCAATTCATCTGTAGACTTTGGTTGACTCCTGGATAGAATTCAGTAAGATGCTGATGTATTGCCCTCTGGAAAGCCAAGTCACTTAAAGGAAGTGCAGGTAGTTTAGAGAAGAGCATACATGCTGGAGGATGCTGTGCTTCAGGTACATTTAAACAAGGAGCAAATAGATACCATTATTGGCTTTATGGAATGATGAAAAAGTCCAAAAGTTGGAAGAGGAGAGACATTAAATTGAATACACCAGACTTCAAAGTCTGAGGATCTGCTGGGTGCCAGAGGTGGACAGATTCTATTCATTAAGCTTGCAAGTCAGCCAGGAGCTGGGTGGACAGGAAGATTGCTGGAGATAATACTGATCGTCATCTAGAGAAATAAACCATCCAGTGTGAGCTTCGCTATGTGAGGAATAGACTATGTTAGAAAACACTTACCATAAAAAACATCACAAATCACTGGGAAAGGAAAAGATTTTCAGTGAATGATTTTGGAAAAATTACTACTTGGGGAACTCTCAACTGAGTCTCATCTCACATTAAACACTAAAATAAATTCAAAGAGAATAAAACGTTAAACACAAAAGAGAAAACTACAATAAAATAGAATAAAAATGTGAAAATTAACAGATCTTAGAATAGGGAACGATTTTCTAATCATAGAGCAGTGAAAAAATCACAAAGAAAAATATCAATTTACACAAAACGATTGAACTGCTATGTGTCAAAAACACTCAAACAATTAAGAAGCAAGTGACAGGCTGAGACTGATAACTTCAAACTGAATAAATTAAAACCATAATTTACCATTTTTTCATGCTAAAAATTTTTAATTATATTTTTGGTTTTAAAGTGGTGGTGTACATGTGAGGCTTCCCCAGCTACCTTTTTTAAAGCATGTAAAATAATAAGGATAATGAAAAATAGAAGCTCAAACTCCACCTTCAACAAAACAAGAAGACATAACCTTGAACTGTAAAGCAATGTAAGTACAGTGGGGTAAGAGGACAGCCACACCTGCAGAGCTCAGAAAATGCTGCCAAGCATCCTTCTCCAAGATGAAGGGCACATTCTGAGGTCAAAACCAATAATCATTACTTTTTAACAATGGAACTGGGAAACAGGAGCTGACAGAGAAATAAAGCTTTTCTAAATCTTGTTTGATTCCAAAAGGAAGAGAAGAAAAAAAACAGAGAGACAAGTCATATTTTCAAAAAGCATTCTACTGGTAAGACACAGTAAGGAAAAATTTTGTGTCATCAGCTTGTGAACAACCCTGCAGTGTCTATTTCAGTTCTCAGTTGACTGGAGAAAAGTAAAGTCTAAAACAGCACCCCCATATGCACAATCCTATTATTTTAAAAAATTCTGCGGGGGTGTAACACAGCATCATCAACCCCTGCCATCAATTCCACTGCCCCCAATACACAATAGAGCTTCTATTTAGCTCGAGTCCTGAATTCTAGAAAGTTCTGAATTCCTACCATAGTAACAAAAAAAGGGAACCAATACGGTATCCATATAAAAATACAACTAGAAAAATGATGGGGTACCATTAATAATAAAAAAAATACCAGGCGAAGAACAAATGCCAGAAAGCTTTTGTCATGAGGCAGTTTAAAAATTGTTAAAATATGTTGTTTTATATTTTTAAGCCCAACTGAACAATAACCTGTATAAAACAAGAATACAAAGTAGAGATTTAATAAATCAGGGAAGACATGATAAAACCAGAGATAAAACATGAGCTGGCAGAACTCAAGAGAAAAGCAGAAAAATAAAATCACAAAAATAAAGACAAAACTGAAGCCACATCTGGGAGAATAAATATTGATGAAAATATAGAAAAATGGATTAAAACCCACGCAAAATTAAATGCAACCAAACAAAACAAAACAATAAGGTGTGTTTTTTTTAAGAGCTATTGGTAGGTGAGGAATCCAGACAAAAAAAGTATTCAATACCAGAAGAAGATAACGAAAATATTGGGAAAAAAAATAAAGTGCACTTTAATAACATTTTTAGAAATAAAAGAAGACTTGAATCTAAAGTTTGAGAAGGTCCATCAAGCCTCAGGAAATATTGACAGAACAGTCAACATCAAGATATAGTAATATTATTAGATTTAAAAAAAACTGTATGCTATGTTTGTGTGGATCTAGAGGCAATCCACTCTTTTCAGCTTTAGGAGTATTTTTTTTTCAGTCAATGCCTAGAATATTATTTACCTGCTTTGGATGTTTGTTTTTGGTCAAACATATAGAATCTAACCATGAAATGAAAGAAATAAGACTTAACAAAGAAAGAAAAAGTCATGGTTTGAAGGAAGAAAAAAAATTCATTTGCTTCTAATTGTAGGAGTTAAGAATAAACATCTTTAACAGGCAGAGTAACCTCAATAACATTAGTTATTTACTATTCTTACTCATGAGGGCAGAATTTCTTAAAATTTTGATTATGTTTATCAGTGTTCAGAAAAGCAAGATTTGCTATCATAAATAAAATTCAAGTCTGCCAGCGTTCTGAGCCTGGTGGCTTCCTGGAATACAATGTTGAATCATCTCCTGCTTTAGAGGAAGAAAGCCTGCCATTGCATCTTTTCTCATCTCCAAAGAGAAAGCCGTGAACGATACATAAATCATAGCACCACAGAGCTCTTTTTTATATGCATTAATAGCTTAAAGAAACAAACAAAAACATTCTAAGAGCCACACATTTAAATACCATTTCCCCTTGCTCATCACCCACACTTAATCTCCAAATCCAATCAATTTATTCTCCTGATGTCTTTTGACTGTGTCTTCTATTTTCTCCCCATGGTCCACACTTTCTAGCCCAAGTCACTTTCTGGTAATCTTGTTCCCACTCAATCTACCCACCTCTCTGTACCCAGTGTTCCATTTTAAGTGGCAAATGTGACCATATCATCCTCCCCCACCAACAGACTCTAAACCCCTTTAAGATTCTTCAGGACTTTCTATGCTTTGGAAGATAATGAATAATCCTTACATGATGTGTCCTCACCCACCACTCATCCTCAAGTTCTACATTTTTTTTTCCATGTGCTTACACAGCTGTTATTTCAATTCCTTCAAAAGCTCTAATATTTTCCTATGCTCTGTGAGGAACATTTCTTTCTCTCCTTCTCTTCCTCAACCCCAACCAGAGCTCACTGCTGTCTCCCACTCAACTTTTGTCTTTGTATCAACAGCCTTCCTCAGGCCAGCCTTTCCTGAGTCATCGTTCCCCTCTTCTCTCAATATTTATCTCCTCTGCCTCTACACCTATATTTTCAGAACCATGACCTGTATTAATTCATAATTATGTTCTACCTCTCAATCCCAGAAAATTAAATAAACCATGGTTATTTTGAAAGTACCAGAGATCTAAAATGAACCCACACATTTTAAAATGCCATTCACTCCATTATTCAATGTCACCACAATATTGTAGGTTTGACTAGATTGTTAAACTTCTTTTTCTATAAAATAGGAACAAGTATACCTTCACTGACTGCTGTGAGGGTGAAAGTGGATAATGACTTTTGTAACTTTTTATAAAGGAATGTGTAATAGTAATTAATATAATAATAATCATTATTATTTGCAAAGGGCATTACTTGACTAGTCATACTTCTGAATATAAGATGTAGAAAATTGTCTTGTGGTAGTTTTGCTTATAAGAGAGAGAATTACAAACTTTATAAATGTTTAAGAACCTTTATTTTGATGTGGGGCATGAACTCATGATTCTGAGATCAAGACCTGAGCTGAGATCAAGAGTAGGATGCTTAACAAACTGAGCCACCCAGGAGCCCCTAAGGACATATTTTTTTCAAATTTCATTTTGTTGTTTCATTTGCCATTGATGATTTCTTTTAGGTCAGAGACACAAGATGGCTTGAAACTATTTATACAGCATTTCAGCCTGAGTACAGTTTTTAATACCCTCCAAATAATGGTAAAACTAATGGTAAGGGGCAGAAAAAAACCTGGCAATTACCTGTAGCGTATGCATACAGATCATACAATCCACTTGTGAACATTTCATGCATTTAGAAAAAGAATATTTCATTTATTTACTTATTTATTTGATAGAGCACCTAAGTAGGCAGAGTGGCAGGCAAAGGGAAAGGGAGAAGTAGGCTCCCCACTGAGTAGGGAGCCCAATGCTGGACTCAATCCCAGGACCCCAGGATCATAACCTGAACTGAAGGCAGACACTCAACAGACTGAGCCACCCAGGCACCCAAAAACATTTTATATATTAAGTATTCCATCTTACTCTAGGGATCTTCTGAGAGGAAAAAGGGTGATCGTGGTGTTGTCAAGTGTGTATCTATATATTCAGTATATTTGAGGAAGGAGAAAAGTAGGGACAGAGGGACTGGGAAGAAAGGAAAAAGGAGGAAAATAAAAGGATGATTAGCATTGTCTTCCATGGAGTACCTTAATAGGTGAAAAGTTACCAGGAATCAAATGTAGGAAAGGATATTGGATATGGTTAACACACTAGAAACTCCCCCCAGCAAACACCTACTTTCTGGAATAAACATAAAAAGCCCATATGATAGACTTGTGATGCAGTCTCTCAGCTTTTCTTTCTTTACCTTGGGAGTTACATCTGAAAAATGAGTAACTCTTTCCTCTACCACTGTTCTAAAGGGACTGTTCCATCCTAAATTAGCCCTGCCATGGCCTTTCAAAGAGTGTGGTAGATTCTGTGTCTTCAATATTTTCCTAAAATTTCTGATTCAGTAGGTCTGAGCAAACCCAAAAATTTGCCTTTTTAATAAGTTCCCAGATGATGCTGATGCTGCTAGTCTGGGGATCCTGACCTTCCTGATGAGGAGCTCCAAAAGCCCAGAAGCAAGGACAGAAGATCTTAGAAGCAGAGTCTTGCAAAAGAGCTGAGAGTGGACAAAACCAAGAACTAGCATGGTTCTGGCACACGTTGGGCAACTTATAAATGCTGAATATATGAATAAGTAAATGGCTAAATGAATGAGTGACATTTGTTTTTAGCTAAGCTACTCTGAGGCCCAAAGAAGCAGTATATCAGAGTGGCCAGGAGCCCAGGCTTTGAAATCAGATACATGAAATTTCAAATCTTGCTTTCCCTCACACTGGCTTTGTAGCATTTGATTATTACTTAATTTCTCCAGATATAAACTTTTCTCAAGTTTACAATGGAGTCATAATATCTATTTTATGTAATTGTTCTGAAGATTAACAATAATGGACATTAAACTAATCTAGTACAGCACCTGAGACATTGCAAAGACAGCATCTGCTTGCTTTCTGCTGTCACCCCAAGATTCCTGAAAGTCTCATGTGCCACTTCGTAGGCACCAGGCTTCAGGGCTGGACCCTCTGACACTCAAATGATCAATGGTTACTCTCCCATCACCTGCCACAGTTACTGGAAGGAAAGAGCTTGGCCAGGCTCAAAGTTCATGTTCATGTGAGAGGTGAATAGCACACAAATGGCAAATACGTATTGTATATATGTGTATACATATAGTTGATTCGTGCCACTCTCAACACAACATTGTGTATCATGAGACACTTTTAGCTTCATCAAACAAAGACTAACGAACTAGAGAGAAGTAAAGCACTCATGGATACACTGAGTTTGACAAAGGAAATAGTGTCAAACCCTTTGTCAGGAGCTTCCTGTTCCCTTGCCAACCCACTGGATCCATATTGCTTCTGAGAATATGCCTTAATAACATTTGTTTTAGGGTAACACACTTCCTTCTCCTGGAGAGGATAGCAACCAACACGAAAGGAGCAGCTACACCTCAGTGAAAAAAATACTCTCCGTAAAAGTCTCAAAGATTATTACTAAATGCCCTAGTCAAACATTGTTCAATTCATACACCAAGAGCTCTGACTTTCTTTTTCAAGATGAGTATTTCTGCAGAGCAGCTCTGAAAAGCACGGGTACAGAAATGTGATTGTTCCTCAAATATTCTGATGTTTTCCATCAGATACCTCAGCACTCTGAATATTATGTGCACATAAACTTACAAGTAGACTATTGAGCGCAGTCTCATAGGTATTTTCTCACTAAACCCTTTCAAACATATACATTAGGATACAGAACAACATGGAAACTAACCAGCTCTACAGTTTGATTTTAAGGAAAAACAGAAAGTGAGTCATTTGTGTTCAGTACAACACGGCTGGTGCTCTTCCTCTCCCTGATGTCCTCCTTTGCTGGTAGGACTCTTGTCTATCAAAAAGTCACTCTAAAAAGGGTGTTGCCTGTGTTCTCCTCTAGGATTTTGATGGAATCTTGTCTCACATTTAGATCTCTCATCCATTTTGAGTTTATCTTTGTGTATGGTGAAAGAGAGTGGTCTAGTTTCATTCTTCTGCATGTGGATGTCCAATTTTCCCAGCACCATTTATTGAAGAGACTGTCTTTCTTCCAATGGATAGTCTTTCCTCCTTTATCAAATATTAGTTGACCATAAAGTTTAGGGTCCACTTCTGGGAACTCAGCCACAGTAACTTCTTGCAAGATACATCCACAAAGGCAAAAGAAACAAAAGCAAAAATGAACTATTGGGACTTCATCAAGATAAGAAGCTTTTGCACAGCAAAGGATACAGTCAGCAAAACTAAAAGACAACCTACAGAATGGGAGAAGATATTTGCAAATGACATATCAGATAAAGGGCTAGTTTCCAAAATCTATAAAGAACTTATTAAACTCAACACCAAAGAAACAAACAATCCAATCATGAAATGGGCAAAAGACATGAAGAGAAATCTCACAGAGGAAGACATGGACATGGCCAACACGCACATGAGAAAATGCTCTGCATCACTTGCCATCAGGGAAATACAAATCAAAACCACAATGAGATACCACCTCACACCAGTGAGAATGGGGAAAATTAACAAGGCAGGAAACCACAAATGTTGGAGAGGATGCGGAGAAAAGGGAACCCTCTTACACTGTTGGTGGGAATGTGAACTGGTGCAGCCACTCTGGAAAACTGTGTGGAGGTTCCTCAAAGAGTGAAAAATAGACCTGCCCTACGACCCAGCAATTGCACTGCTGGGGATTTACCCCAAAGATTCAGATGCAATGAAACGTCGGGACACCTGCACCCCGATGTTTCTATCAGCAATGGCCACAATAGCCAAACTGTGGAAGGAGCCTCGGTGTCCATCGAAAGATGAATGGATAAAGAAGCTGTGGTTTATGTATACAATGGAATATTACTCAGCAATTAGAAACGACAAATACCCACCATTTGCTTCAACGTGGATGGAACTGGAGGGTATTATGCTGAGTGAAATAAGTCAATCGGAGAAGGACAAACAGTGTATGTTCTCATTCATTTGGGGAATATGAATAATAGTGAAAGGGAATATAAAGGAAGGGAAAAGAAATGTTGGGAAATATCAGGAAGGGAGACAGAACATAAAGACTCCTAACTCGGGGAAATGAACTAGGGGTGGTGGAAGGGGAGGAGGGCGGGTGTTGGAGGGGAATGGGTGACGGGCACTGAGGTGGACACTTGACGGGATGAGCACTGGGTGTTTTTCTGTATGTTGGTAAATTGAACACCAATAAAAGTTAATTAAAAAAAAAAAGTCACTCTAAGTAATGACCCGAGGCTCACCAGCAGGAAAATACAAAAGAATAAAAACATATTTAATTCTTTCTTCTCCAGGAGCCCCCGAACCATCATTAGAGCACCAGACGGGGCCACAGGAGGTGTCCCATGAGCTGGGATAAGCTAGGGACCTGCAGGTTCTCAGGAAATAATCCAAGATGCTGCTGTTTGTGAGGACACAAAAACAGGTGTCCTAGTGGACAGGTGAAGTGAGGAGGTCACCAAACAGTAAATATAAAGCAGGACAAATGTTGCAAAAATAAGAATCTCAGTACCCTAGAAACTGACCAAATGCTTAGAACAAACTAATAAGGACAGATTAATGAAAAATACTAAATTTGGGATAAAAACAGTGGGACTCCATCAGCTTAACTGTAGGAGCAAACGGACTTGATTTGGAGCAGTAGTTGGAAATCCCACGCCTACCAGACTCATGGGTAGTGACAATCTCAATGACAAAGGAATTGGGGGCAGCCAGCAGTTCCCACAGCCTGAGGTTCAAACCTGGCAGGGACCCTGGTGGGTCAGCCAGAAATTGAACGGATGAGGGAAATGAGACAGTCAAGAGACACTTGATATCCTTGACTGATTGAAGGAGAGGTGTACACATGGGGAAGCATGGAGGAGGCCCAAGCTATTCACATATCTGTGCTGTACCAGGAGCCTCTCTGTGTTGGCACAGGAGATACTGGAGTGTCTGGTGAGAAGTTAGAGAAGGAAAAGATTGAAAACTGCTTACACATTGAATGTGCTCCAGAACCCACATACAGACCCACCAACAGAAAGGAGGAGATTTACCAGTATTAGATGTTTGTGTCCAAACTCTGACCAGTCATTGGCTCACCACAAGGCCTTGTAGAAAGAGAGGAACTCCTAAGAGGTCAAGTTTAAAAAGAGGAGCAAGATGGGAGGGATAACTGAGCAGAGAGATCAGTGGCCACATACTATAGAGGATATGAATTTTGAAACCCCAGTCTAAATAAGTTATTAAATAAAGATGGGAGCAAATTTTTTTAAAACATCAATGATAATAGCCCTCTGGGAGGGAAAAATTTGAATCCAGAGTTACTATGATTTCCAAAAATGTTCCATATTCAACAAAAAAGCCATGCAAGGAAACAGGAAAGTGTTGTTACACTGAGCTAGGGGGGAAAGGGATGGCTAAGAGAAATTGTTTAGAGTCTTCAGATGTGAGATTGAGGTGATAAAGACTTAAACTCAGTATTATATGTACGTTCAAAGAACTAAAGGAAATTACATTTAAGAATTAAAGGAGGAGCACGTGGGTCGCTCAGTGGTTGAGCATCTGCCTTTGGCTCATGCCATGACCCCAGAGTACTGGGATCGAGTCCCGTATCAGGCTCCCCACAGGGACCCTACTTCCCCCTCTGCCTGTGTCTCTGTTTCTCTCCCTCTGTGTCTCTCATGAACAAGTAAATAAAATCTTAAAAAAAGAAATCAGCTTAAAAAACCAAATGGAAATTCTAGAGGTAAAAAGTACAATAATTGAAATAAAAACTTCACTCCTGGGGCTCAATGGCAGATATAACACAGCAGAATTTAGTTAGAATTATGGTGAAGCAGAGTGTATGTAATAAGTTAAGAGGTATAAGGTATAACCACAAGCCATCGTTTGCTGATCTGTGTGCTTGGCTATAAAACAAATCTCAATAAATTCAAAGGATTGAAATAATGTAGTATGTTCTATGACTACAACAGAATTTAATAAGTCAACAAAAGATAGAAATCTGATAAATCCCCAAACATTTGGAAATTAAAGAACACACTTCTTAAAGCTCATGATCAAAGAGAATTGCAAAATATTGTGAACTCAATCAAAACAAAAACATGAAGTATTGAAAGGTATGGCATGCAGCTAAAGCAGTGCTTACAGGGAAATTGATGGCTATATCACAATAGTAACAAATTCTCAAATCAATAACCTAAACTTCTATTTAAAAAACTAGATAAATAAGAGCAAACTGAACCCAAAACAGAGAAATATCACAAGTTTGCATGGAAATCAAAGGAACATTTTTTAAAATTAGAGAAAATAATGAAACCAAAGGGTGATTCTTTGAAAAGATCAACAAAATCGACATACAGTTAAATTAAGAAAAAGAAAGAAAAAAAGGCACAAACTGCCAAAATGAAGAACAAGAGAGAGAACACTAGAACTAAACTTACAGAAATTAAAAAGATTATAAGTAGTTATTATTAACAACAAATTTGACAAATTAGATGAAATGGAGAGATTTCCAGAAAGACAAATTACCAAAACTGCCTCAAGAAGGAAGAGAAAAATCTGTATAGATGGATCTTCAACTAGTGAAGAAATTGAATTAATAATTGAAAAACCTTCCCACAAAGTAAACCCCAATCCTAGGTGGCCCCCACTGATGAATTCTATCATACATTTAAATACCAATCTTCCAAAAAGCCGGGGAAGAGGAAAGAATTTCCAAATTATTCTATGAGGTCAGGATTGTTCTTTTAACAAAACCAGCTGAAAACATCACAATAAAATAAAATCATACACCAACATTCCTCATGAATTATAGGAGCAAAAATCCTTTTAAAAATTAAAAACCAAACTAATCTACAGATAAAAAAATATTTTACCACATTACCAAGTGAGATTCATCCTAGGAATGCGAGTTTGATTTAACATCTGAAAATCATCTTACATGACCACTTCAATAGATATAGAAAAGGAAAGACATTTGACAAAACTCCACACCCACTTCTAAAAAGTGAAACATAACTGTATCAATATGACCCAGAAATTCCACTCCAAGGAATCTACCTAAGAGAAATGAAAACATATGTCCATACAAAGACTTGTATGTGAATGGTCACAGCAACATTACTTATAATAGCAAAAGACTGGAAACAATCCAAGTGTCCATCAACTGTGAAGGGATAAATAAAATGTGGTGGAAATTAAAATAAAAATAGATAAATAAAACATCTGAAAAGGGCAAATTTGTAGTGACAGGACACAGATCAGGGGTTGGAAGGAAATGGTTGGAGGTGGGAGTGGAGCCTGGATGCTAGTGGACAGGAAGAAACATTCTGGAATGATGGAAATGTTCTAAAACTGGTTTTTAGGGACACCTGGGTGGCTCAGCTGTTGAGCGCCAGCCTTCAGCCAAGGGCGTGATCCCAGAGCCAGAGATGGAGTCCCACATCGGGCTCCCAGCATGGAGCCTGCCCTCCCCCTGCCTATCTCTCTGCCTCTCTCTCTCTGTCTCTTATGAGTAAATAAATAAATAAAATCTTTACAAATATAAAATAAAACTGATTTGTGGTGATGATTGCACAACTCCGCACACTTACTAGAAATCACCAAAGTGTACATTTACAATGAGTAAATAAATGGTATGTAAATTATGCCTCAATGAAAAAAAAATTTTTTAATAAAACTTGGCCATCACTCCAAAGAATCTAGTCTCGGTGTGAAAACACAGGTAATAATAGAAGAGAAGTCAGAAGAGATTGAAGCAAGGCAAGTAAATATTGGAAAATATAAAGTCTAATTGCAAAGTGCCTAGAATCTTGGCAAGGAGAGTAAAAAGAGCTATAACCTAGCCCTGAAACTCTCCTTCCACCTCCTGGGATAAATGAGGGCTGGGTTGTCACCAGTTGGTGTTTTGGAAGCCCTAGTACTCTGGAGCACTGTATGGTGGGAATTCCAGGACCCTCCTCTTGGCCTCCACTGGCTGGGGCCTGTAGCTGACCAAGGTGCTGAAAGTTTTCAACTAAGATGTGGGCATAGGGTGTGGATTCGTGATACTCATAGGGGGCGGAATTGCAACTGACAGAGGGGTGTGTATGAGAGTCATAACTACAGGGTTAGCAGTCTTAAAGAGCTTCAAGGCAAGTCATTGCAAGCTGTAGGGGTGGCGCATGTGTACCCAAAGTAGTCACTAACTAGAAGACCATATGCCCCTTGCACCAGCCTGCCTTTACACAGATGCTGCAAAGTCAATTAGATAAGAATCACATTTGGTAAGGGCTCAGCAATGGGTGAACGCACACTTCGGGAATGATCACAGATAGGAATTCACCTTTTGTGCCTTCAAGGAGAGTTTGGGGTAGTTACTGCTTAGTATGTGTCACAGCTAAACCAACCACAAGTACAAAAATAAAAATAAAAATAGATGACACCCTTCTTGTAAAACATCATATGAAAATATATCCTTTCTTACTTCGAATGCTAACTTGAGCACTTTTTTCTGCAGAAAAAAATGCTCATATTTATCAACTTATTCATGGCTCGGTCAGCATTTTTTACCCTGTGAGAAATGACATCTTGTGTTGACCACAACAACTTGTAAGAACAGAAATGGATTTCTAATTTAATCATATCACAGTAGTGGTCAGTCTCAGAAAACATTTATTATTTCGCGACCAAAGTGGCAATATTTTTAAGATCACTTTATAAACTTGGACCAGTCTCAGAAAAACCAACATGTTTTAATTTCAAATATAAATGCTACAGTCTGCTCCTTCGTTAGATGCAATTCTCTCAAAATATCTTGAAGCATTTCAGGGTCAAAACTCCAAACCAGGTCTTTACATAAAATATACATATCTGAGATCTATTCTTTTTTTAACATTTTTATTTTTTATTTGAGAGAGAGAGTGAGTAGGAGGCAGAGGGAGGGAGAATCTGAAGCAGACTCTGCACTGAGCACAGAGCCTGATGTGAGGCTCGAACCAATAACTGTGAGATCATGACCTGAGCCAAAACCAAGAGTCAGATGCCTAATGCACTGACCTACCCAGACACCTCTGAGATCTATTCTTCTGAATGTATTTTTACACACAACAAATCTTTAATGTGATGCAGTATGAAGATTATTTGGAAAGCTGACATAAAATTGGATTTCTGAGTTTCTCTGGACAAAGGTACCACACAAATGTAAAACAAGATGGTGATGAAAATAAAACTTATATATTCTTTAACATTTTCATCTGAGTCATTATTTATTTTTGTCTTTCCTCACGCTCAAGTACCCAGACTCTGTTGTGCATAAGAATCCACTAGGGTGTTTGTTCACTCTCTTGAGATCTACCTCAGTACCTCCGAGGCAAGGCCTAGAAACCTGGTGATTCTGATACAGGTCATTTGCGAATCACACCTTGAGCAACACTGCTCCAGACTCAAATGCTCGGCTTAAAGACAGCAATATTTCCCAAAGATTTTGTATTGGAGCCTGAGGTATGTTAAAGCATCTAAAAGAGAAGGTTAGTGAAAATCTGGACAATTGGAGATCGACGGGACAGAAGGAGTATAGACTAAACTGAGAAAGCAAGACGATTTTCTTTGGGTGATTCAAAATGTATGCTAAAACCAAATAAATCCAAGCCACACAGCATCTGTGCCTTCTATGAGTATTCAAGCACGACAACAGCTAATAATAACTCCCTGATTACTGATCAGCCATAAGTGCAGGGCAGCCTGAGGAATCTGTGTAGGCATTACCATGTTCTTTTCTGGTCATAAAATCCAGTTGGGGTGCAATTACTCCAATGTGACACCTTATATAAGCTAGAAATCATGTCTTCACTTTCAACATTGTAAATCAATAAAATTACATTGTAGCCATTGACAACACATACAATTTTGCCTGTTTGATGCCCCATTACTGCCATGGCCCTCGCCTTGGTTTGGAAAGCAGTCCTTCTCTTTGCTAAATGAGCATTACAGGGGAGTGCCCTCTCCGTGGTCTCCTTGCATCTAGGACATATTTATAGACAGCAGAATAATGTCACACAAATCGCGCTCACAAACAGTCCTTGCTACTTTACAGCATTGGTGTCCATTCCTTGGCCAGATAGTGAAATTGCCAAGAGTTACATTTCTTTTTTCCTCTACTGTAGTTCCTTGCCATTTTTGCACTGAAAGGTGGTGGAGTTGAGGACTGCATTCCTGAATTAAATGTGTCATGTTAAACACAATAATGTGCGAAATATAACTTGTTAAAACTTTGCTCCTGTGATCCAAATATAAAATTCCTACAAGAATAAAATTAAGGAGAATATCTTCTGTTGGAGATTTAAAAAGTCCAGTACCCTTCATTATTCCCCTCTGGGTTCCAACCTACAGAGAACATATACACATTCAAGAATCACTTGCCCAATGGGGATCAAAGTGCCAGTTTTATTCATGTCCTGGCAGGTGTTCCCGACCCCCTCCCCCAAAAGCGGGCCTTCTGATTGGAGGCAGCATAGGAGAGAGCCTGAGATAAAAAGATTTCTATTCATTCTGCCCCAATTAAAAACAGGTCAGTGTGCATGATTTAGCCATCCACAAGGACATGAAAAGCTGAAACAGGGGAGGAGCAGGCATCTTACTGGGTCTCCAGCAGGCTCAGATAAGATCCATTTACCACTTGGAGACAGGTGCTGCAAGAGAAGCTCCACTAAATAGGCTGACACTAAAAGGCATGAGCTGAGGGATGGGGCCGACACCATTTGTGAATAAATGGGACAGTCAGCATAGGCTGGGTTAAGCTGCAGTAATAAACAACATCAAAATCCCAGGGACTTTAAAACAGTGTTGTTTCCTTGCTTGTGTTATATGCTTTGGGTTGGCAGAGGTCTCTGACTGTGCTGACAGAGGCTCCTTCCAAACACATGCTTCCATGCCCACTGCCACTGAAGTTCTCACAGCCTTGATGGAATGTCTGGCTGTGCAGTAACACACATCACCTCTCCCCACAATCTACTGGCCAGAGCTATCATATGGCTCTCCCTACCTTCAAAGAGACAAAAAAATACAATCATTCCATGAACCAGCAAACTAAACAGTAGGAATGTATGGTACATTGGGAGGTAGCATTTTAAAATTATCATTTACGGGGCACCTGGGAGGTTCAGTGGGTTAAGCGCTGACTCTAGATCTCAGCTCAGGTCTTGATCTCAGGGTCATAAGTTCAAGCCCCACACTGGCCTCCACAGTGGATGTGGAGCTGACATAATAAATAAATAAATAAATAAATAAATAAATAAATAAATAAATAAATAAAAAATAAATAAATCGCCATTCATTTTACATTCTATGTATCTCACAGCTTGACCACTTGCATTTTAATTGCCCATTGTTGGTTGTTCTTTGTGGGGGGTTTTCCTTCCTCAAATGTCTTAATTTCTTCTTTTTTAAAAAAAGATTTTATTTATTTATTCATGGGAGATACACAGAGAGAGGCAGAGACGTAAGCAGAGGGAGAAGCAGGCTCCCTATGGAGACCCTGACGTGGGACTTGATCCCAGGACCCTAGGATCACGCCCAGAGCCAAAGGCAGATGCTCAACCACTGAGCCACCCAAGTGCCCCTCAAATGTCTTATTTTCATAGTTTTAACAAGCATTCAAAAGGCCCTTCTATAAAACTATATGATGAAAGACCAACAGTTCTCTCCATATCCTCTTCTGCCTACCCTCTGTCCATGCTCGAGTGTACATGTTCCAGGAGCCAAGAGGCTGTGCCATAGAAAACTTAATGACTTTTAATACTCAGGCTACACATTTGTAAATCTGCCCCTAACACTCACCAATCAAATTATTAAGTTCTTCTCTCATGAGGGAGGCAAGTAAATAAGCAGACAGGGGATCATTCTAACACTTTTTGGGTCTCTGGGTAAGAACTGAAGCACCCTTTTCCATGAAAACATAAGGAAGAAATCTAAGGACATCGTCTAACAATTTTACAGCCTTAATTGGATCGGATCAACATTAGTAATTCTGACTTGAAACCTGGATGTCATAAAACAAGATTTTAACTCTCATAAGGCAAAAGAAGCCTTAAATAAGATAAAATAAAAATAACATATTGGAAGAAAATATTTGCTACACATATAACAGAAATGTAGTATCCATAATATATAAAGAGTGCCTAAAAATCAATAATAAAAGACTAAGAAGAAATGTATACAAAGAATAAACTTACAAAATATGGGTAGCATATGATAATTAAACAAAGTATCAATTATTTTGCATATAAATTAGAAAATTTTAAACATGGATAATATCAAGTAGTGGGTAGAGGACAGAGAATTGGTTAATGTACAAACTAGAACATTTTAGCCATTGCCAGTAGTAGCCAAACTTGAAATCTGTATGTTTTATGACCAAAGAATATCCACTTCTAAGAATGTGTCCTCTAGAACGACTTGCACAAATACATCAAAGGATATAAGCATGATACTTCTTATGGTATCATTTGTGAATCAAAAATTGGAAAAAGCATAAAAGTTTATCAATAGAGAATCATTACATCCATGCAATAGAAGATCATGCAACCATAAAAAGATTCAATAAGAGCTGTTAAGAACTGACATAGAACATGGTTTGCATTGCTAAGCAAAAAGTAAACCATAGAATAAAATATATACCATGCGTCAGCAAGATGCTAAGAACCAGCTCTCATTTAAAGAGGAAGCTTTAATTAGTGCTGCTGATATCCATGAGGTAAAGACTCTCGTTATGGCTGCATTCAAGTCACTAACAGTTTAATAATTGGCTTCCAAAATTCTGCAGGCCATTATGTGTTTATTTTTATTTGTATGTGTGGGGCACCTGTGTGGCTCAGTTGGTTAAGCATCACACTCTTACTTTCAGCCCAGGTCATGATCTCAAGGTCCTGGGATCAACCCCCATGTCGGAATCCATGCTCAGTGGGAAGTCTGTTTGTCCCTCTCCTTCTGCTCCTCCCCACCCTCCTTCTTTCTGGAATAAGTAAATGAAATCTATTTTAAAAATAAATAAAAGTACACACGTGTATGTGAGTATGTAAGTATATGCACATGCATTTGCATGTGAGCATAGAGGTGCAGAAAAAAAATATCAGAAAGAGTGGACAGAAACAGGAGCAGAATCACAGTGGGACAAAAGGCAAAGTGTCACTTTGTATTTTCCATACTTCGGTATTTGAATTTGTTCCACTGAGCATGTATTGCTTTAGTCGTTAAATTAGGATTTAAGAATTTTATTACACAAGTAATATATTATTACTATAGAAATACTGCAAAATATTAAAAATGATAAAAGGAAAATATAAATTATCCATAATTCTATTTCTACTTCACTCGCTAATATTCTGGAGTATTTCAGTTGTTTTTCCCAGGAACACACAGCTTTGGGTTATTTCAAACAATTTTATATTTTATGAGGAATTTGTTAACCATACATAAATTCTGATTCAATGTCTGATTCTTTCCTTAGGAAATCACGTTGTTTATTATCTTAGGAGTGGCATTAATTATTGATTAAAGGTGAGATTACAAAATAGATCTTAAAGACTACATTTTATTAAATGCAATTCAGGCTAATACTATGCAACCAAATTTTATTTCTTAATACTAAAAACACATAGCTAAGTGTTTATGGCAGAGAGAAAAAGGAATGCTACTAATAGACCTGTTACGTAATTTGATACACATGCATTATCCTACATTAAGAAAACTGTTGGCTCTGTGATGCTTGCAGCGGAAACAAAAGACAGTGGAGTTGACTGGGTTAATTCCAGATAAAGGAGTTTAAGGGGAAGACGATGAGTTCACAGACATGTCAGGAAGAAAAGAGGTATTAGAGAGGAAGCAGGACCATTAATAAATGGGAAGGATGATGAAATTGGTGGTGACTAAAATGGTAGGGCTACCAATGGCTTTTATATATATATAAATATCAAACTTTAACAAGAAAAATAAAGCAAGCCAGCGCAGACATTTAGGAAGTAATGAAAATCTTGTCAATACAGCTGCTGATAAAAGGCAGGTGAGGGAATTCAGGACAACCGCTTAAGCCCAGGATTCCAGACACCTGCATTCACCAGGGATTTAAGTCATTGCTTGGATCTCTGTGCTTAAACCAATACCTCACCAAGTCAAGTCCCAATTAAACTTTCTTCCTCCCCGCCCCCCCAGTCTAATTTCCAAATGCATTCTTCACCTTGCCTTTACCCATTGCTCAAAAACTGGAAATGCAAATTTTCAGACATGGCTTTCATCGGGTACTATACTCAGAGGTATCTCAAGGCCAGAGTCCAGGCAGGACATTACCTGCATTTCAAGCCAACTATTTTACTTGGCGCTACCAACCCACATGCTGATGGCTCTTCACTCCCACATACCCCCTACTCCCTAAGTTATTTAAGTAATTGATAGTGCTCAAATATCCACTGAACTAATTAGGATTACTTGGGAGAGCTATTGTACTTTTCTTTTTGCAATTATGGAGAATGTCTCTAATGAGTGAGTGAAGAAAAAAATAGTCTTTTCCTTTTTTCTTTAAGTGAATGCAATTAGTTGATGCATCCATAAAGGGACTCACCTATACTTCGCAAAATTAAAGATGTCACCATCAGAAGGTACAGATGACCAAAAGAGTCAGATTTCAATGGAAATTAACTAATAAGGTTTCTCAACTATTGATTCTTCTTCTTCTTTTAATAAATTGTAGAGAACAAAGTGAGTGTCCCAGAATCAAGGAAATTAAATGTGAGGCCAGCATTCTGTACAAGAGTAACCTCTTGTATCTGTCATTCCCAAACAGTACTTTTGACCACAGTAAAATAGCAAGGGAAATGTTGAGAAAATCAGATAGAGAGTAATGGAATCGCAGAACCAATAAACTGCAAATCAGTAGAGAAAGGGACACCCTAGAGGCCCTAATCTGGACTTGGGTCAATATTGTGATACAATTGTCCAACAAAGGTTATGTGAATTCAGACTGGCTTGAGTTTATGCCCCTAATCCATGTATTTATATGTATCACCTCTTCCCAAGGAACTAAACACATTTTATAAGCAGTTTTGTCTTCCACCCTTATTACACCCACATTTCCCCCTCTGGTGTCTCTGTGGTGGTGTCAGATTCTCCATTAGCAGGAGGTAAGAGGAAGTTCTCTCATTTGTCCAAAAGAAATCAAGAAGGAACAACCAACATCAGCCCAAGAAGCATTATTTTCATGGGGGCAGATTCTACACCAGTTGGGATTTTACTAAAGCACTAAAAGATTTAACGAAGAGAATAGGAAAACCTTAAGTGAGTGTAGGTAATGAGGCAAAGTTTTTAGAAATTTAGCAGCATTACTAAAGAGGTTTTGAAAGGGATCTACAAAAAAAAAAAGAGTTAACACTGTACTGAATTCCAAGGTTACCATAAAGTCAAACCATCTTGAGAAGTGGAAAGACATTTCTCCAAGATTCAAATTGCCTTAGGGCTAAGTTCTAGTGATATAAACTTTCTGCGTGGGACCCTTGCCACCGGTTGTCTTCTTTTAAACATAAACCTTTTGGGATTCGAATACATTTACTCTTGGCAAAATAAAGCTACCATTTTCTGTGACAACGGCTTTCAAATATTTATAGGAGTGTTCAAGTTCCTTTGAAATAACTTAATGTCTTCCCAAATTTTAATGTCCAGAGGCACTGGATAACCTACATGGTGGGAAAGCACAACACAAGAATGGCAGAGAAGTGTGAGCTGTATCTACGTGCTGATGGGACAGAGTATCCTGCAGATAGTTCCTCTCAGTGGAAAAGAGCAATCCTATGCTGCAAAAGAGAGGGACTCAAAGGTTGAGAAGCTACTTTCTTCCTTAATCTTTGAATGCGCACTTAGTTGCAACTTCTATTGTCACGGGCCTGTGGGTGACACACATCCATTCAACTTGTCCCTTCAGAAGACTACCCAAGAGAGTTAAAGTTTCCAGCAAGGGCCTCTTCCTCTAGATCATCAACATATTTGAATCAGGGGCACCTGGGTTGCTCAGTGGTTGAGCGTCTGTCTTTGGCTCAAGTCATGATCCCGGAGTCCTGAGATCGAGTCCTGCATGAGGCTCCCCATAGGGAGCTTGCTTCTCCCTCTGCCTATTTCTCTGCCTCTCTCTGTGTGTCTCTCATGAATCAATAATAAATAAAATCTTTTAAAAATTTTTGAATCACGGGAGATTTATGGGAAACTGTTCATTGCACATTTCCTCTTTGCCTAATCTAATCTGAGGTGATAAATGGTGAGGAGATATTTTATTTAGTCCAGAAAACTGGCAAGATATCCTAAACTCTACTGATGGTATTTCGAACCAGTCAGGGCGATGGGTAAAAAGATCTCTCCAGAGAGCATAATCGATCAAAACCTTTCCTTAGGACTAGACTCATTTTTGAGAAAAACTCAGTAAACGTGACTTGTTGGTCAGTGGCCCTGGCAACATGGAAGGGGTGCCTCCAGAAGAAAACAGAAACATAAAAGTTGCAGAATAAAATCCTATACTCCTTTATTCTCCTGATATATTCCTGGAGAAGCACCATAGAAGGCAAACATGACAGGAAGGTGGGAATATCCCAGAAAGAGCCACAATAAATGTCTTTTCAAAAAAAAAATTAAGACAAAAAAGAAAGCAGCCTCCATCTCTGAAATTAAGGAAAGGCCTCTTTGGGTCTATGACATTGAATAGATTGCTCATGAGCAGTTCATCTGGGTGAAAATATGACCTCTGTGAGATTGTCAAGGTCACTGAACCTGGGGTTCTGTTGAGTAAGTGCTGGACGCATAAGGTAGGGCAGCGAAAGGGACACTTTAATTTATATCCTTAATTTTCCTGAGACCTCAAAAAAAGAAAAAAACAAACAATGAAGGTGGGGGAAGGGGATGAATGAGGTTAATTTTCAGGGTGGCGCATTCAGGGATGCTTTGGAGATTAAGGGTTTTCCCATTATCCCAGTATCCTCATCTGAAGGGAGGTGATTTTGTAGGAAGAAACATCTCAGGGGCAGGCTTAATTTACCCTCTGCGAAAGACCCCTGGGTCTGTAATTAGGGATTTGAGATCCATTTTTCAAATGAAGACTACATAAAAAAGATTTTGAAATCATAGTGAGAGGGTATCTTTTCACTTTCCCAAGGGCCCTACAAGTTAAAATACTAGGACACTAAGAGCTAAATGGAATAAAAAATATAATAAATATGAAAGTAAAATAATAAATATAAGGAATAATACATATAAATGGAACGATAAATATAACATAAAAATATAAACATATAATATATTGCAAAATACAAAGTGACATATGTCGTAGGTTCACATGCAAAGTACGTTTCCTCTTTCCATTTACCAGGTATTCCTACTTGGAATATAAAACATATGGTTCAAAATAAATCTATGTTGGGGAAAAATTAAGCATTAAAGGGCGTGTCTTATAAAACCACTGGTAAAACAAAGGAAAAAAATCATTCTGCCAATAAGTGAATTTTGTATTTAGTATTATGAGGAATAAATGTTGAGGACTCACTTAAGAAAATAGCTTAGTAACTAGAATCAAACATTGTCACTGATGACAATTAATTATATTTAAATCATGCTCTCCACCCCAGATCCTTACATCGTATTTCAAATTCTACCCAATGGAAATGTACTCTATATACCACTTTTAGTGCTTATTTCTGAGTTGTTCGGGGATTGTAATAATGAAATATGCAAACTCAAAGTGGTTGGGCCAAAAGCTGTAATCATTCCTACTGCAAATACAAAAAAAAAAAAAAAAAAATCTGCTAGAGACTTTTGAGGGATAGGGCTGGAAACACAAACCCAAATACTGCACTGGTCTCTAGAGTCAAAAGACTTCATAAGTTTGGGCATAAAGAGCCCTGTCCTGGTTGCAGACGTCCTGCTAACCAACGTCTCATAGGCAAAATTCTTCACCTGCTCTCCACCGCCTCTCTATCCCACAACCTTATCACATTCTATTCTCTGGGGGCATCTTTCCAGTTTCAGCAAATACATTTAGGCCTCTTTGTACTTGACCTGTACTATTACACATACTATACTCAATTAGCTCTCGGTAAAAATAAATAAATAAAATAAATAAATAAATAAAGTGTATTTGAATGCGCAAGGCTGCCAGGCCTGTGTGAGGGAGCGTGAACTTGGCTTTCCGCCATGGGTCAACAGTGAGCTCAACCTACTTTCTCTCACCTTCTTTTCTTAAATTAAAACCCTGGAAGTTCAAATTAAATTAAGTTTAAATTAAAAGCTAGGTAGTGGCATTATCTTTTAAAGTGGAAGAAAAAAAACATCAAATAGCAATTCAGTGGTAAATGTGTTTCAATTTAATGGAAGATTAATGTTTCTTAATTTCTCTCGCTTTTGGCCCTTTTAAAAACTGGGAGTCTTCTGCTTATTTTTCTCACTGGATTAGAAGAACCCTGGTTTGCAGGAAGAGGTAAAGTATTACTCTAAATGAAATGCAGAATCTGCCAGTTACTCTTGTCTATGTCCCTGCCAGTCCTCCTGTGAGAGAGAGCAAAAGAGGTGTCCTTCAGAGACTTACATTGAATATTTTTATAAATCCTGGTCTTTCCCCACTTGCTTTCTCCCCCAAACAGAAAGCGACAGTGCCTTCCTTCTGTAATCTGTTTCCCTAAATGACACACAGCCTCTCTCAGTGGCGATGTGACATGATGAAGAGAAACCCATGAAAGATCCTTCAGCAGCTCCAGAACTTTCATTCTGCTGGGAAAACTGCATTCATAATTTGTTCTTTTAAATAGGAAGCCTCTTGCCACTGCAGAGACTCAGAGAGCCTGGAGAATCAGTGCAGAATCAGAACTCTCCTAGCTCCACAGACAATCAAAAATCTTCCATCCGCATTCTGACCAGACAAAAACTTTAAAAATTTTAGTCGTAGAGAAACAATTACTAATAAATAAATGTTATTGACACGAAATTGATAAATAAGTAATATTGATGAAAATATACATTAAAGAACTTTTCCTCTAATCAGTAAACCATGATGATGGACGACAGGTAGATGGATGGATGGATGGATGGATGGATGGATGGACAGATAGGATCTAGAAAAGATGCAGAAATATGTTGGTTTTAGTAACAATTTACTTTTCATTTTAAAGTGCTCACTTGCTTTTTGATTCATTAAAAATAGCAATATAAGCCAAGAACCAGGGATCCCCCACCAATCAAATGGTTAACTAATTTGGTTGCTCAAATAATAGGGCGCCAAACTTGAAAGAAGCACGCACCGGAGCATCCCACCTCAATTATGATAATCAACAACCCTTTTGCATTGCAATCTACTCTGGATCTGAAAAACTGAGCCAGCCAAACCACATTTGAAGCTGGCGTCTCACACCCAGCAGTGTCCACTTTAAATAGAAAAATCACATTGATTGCATGAAACTCAGGGCTCATTTTGGTCCATCGATTCCCCTAGTGACCTTCTGCAGCATCAAAGCCCAGAGCGAACCCAGTCTGACCCCGACTTTATGTGCATTATTATATCAAGAGACAGGAGCTACTTACAGTCCATGCCATTGTCTCCATAGATATGTAATAAAGTATTCTAGAACTGCTCCTGCCGAGAACAATTCAGGTGCACGGCATCTTCTTCTCTATCTTTCCACACATCCATCCCCCCCACAACTTGCGCGCAAACACAGACACACTAGCCTCCTGCGGGTATTAAAATTCTTCATTTGCTGAACGTTTCTTTCCATCCCAGTACACAGCAACTCAAAAGAGCAACTTCAGACTTTGACTAATACTCACGTAACTCCCAGTACACAACATCCTTCACCCAAATCCATAACTAATAATAATGCTTTTTATTAAGCTTGTCTGTGAAACAATATGTCTAATACCAAGCTCCCCTCCACACTGTTTTAATTATAATAAATCACCTTCGTTATGATGCATACTTCAATACAACATGCAGGCTGCTTCGCTACCTCGGATACTCCGGTAATGAGGGGAGAACTGAGATGCAGGACCCCAAGAAAGTTATTTACACACACACTGAGAAATTCTACAGCATCCCACGGCTTTGCAGCATGAATTTCAACAACTTTTATCTTACCTCACTGTTCAGAACATCACAGCTGAGAAGACAGGGAGAAAAAAAGAAAAAGAAAAAGTGCCACATCTGAAAAATGCTGTTTACATAAATAACGGGACCCTGAATACATCCACTAGCATGGAAAAATAAGTCCTCGCAGTACAATCATTTCTCTATAAATGTAAGAAAGTATTTTACTGCCTGGCGCAACAAATCGGTGATGAGACTCTGGGCTGCGGTGTGCGAGTTCCAAGGGACTGCGTGTCAAAGTCAACTTCCAGGGCAGTCCCCTGAGAACCTCGCTGGGCACATTCTCCTGAAAGGTGTGAAAATCTGATTTTCTAAAATGGATCAGTAATTCTCTATGAAGGGGGAAAGGATCGATAAATCTTTGCTAAGTAGATTGTAAAGGAAAAATTATTCTTTCAGTGACAGTACATTAGGATCCTCCAAACAATCTCAATAAACTAAAGACATAGCATTTCTCCACCAGCTACTTTTGACTTCTGATATATTTTTGTAATCTCGGATCATTCTGCAATGCACATGCATTTATATCTGCTAAGCAATGTTCCGTGTGGATGTTGATTTATGGTTTGCGCCATTATAATGTTTGGCGGTGACTAGCAAAGGAAAATTATAAGCTGCTTGTAACCTGATAGATGTGATACAAGGAAATGTGGTTATAGCTGTACACACATATATGTTTCTAACTACATCAGTTCTCCAGGTAGCTGCACGATCTGCTTCTCAGCCAAATACGCCTGTGTTGTTTTTAGGCACCTGTTCATCAGCATGTAGCGTATATTCCCCTCAATGCTTCAAAACACCTGAGTTGTGTGATATGCTTGGAATCCTGGGGCTTTACTAGTCTTTCCAGGAATATTTTACTCTCTCTGGGGGCGGGAGGGGAAAGACCAAGCAAACCTCACCCACGGGTTTTGTCACACACACTCGATGACACTGAATTGGTGTAGCCACCAGTCCTGCTCCACTAACACGGTCGTCATCCATTTCATGACTGGGGTGGGGTGTCCATGCTCTTTACCACTCGGAGACCCGAGAATTCTTGCTAAAGAATTTAGACAGAAGATGTGTGTCATGAGAAAACAAGCCTAGGAGTGGACCGAGTGCTCCCAGGAGGCTCCCTGGTTATAGCATCCTGAGCCGCGTGTGGCTGAGATTTCCCCTGCACTGTGTTAAAGTGGTTATTAAAAAATATGGCCTGTGTGGTGGCGAGGTGTTTTAGGGGCTTTGGAGCATGCTGAATAGCCTGGGTCCTGGAATGCCCGGGTAAAACAAAGCAAACTCTCAGCTTGGCTGGCTGAAATCTGAATTTCCCTGTACTTCATGTAAGTTTATGCTGGAATTAACATCAGGACAGCTTCTCGGGGAATAAAACCTCTCCGGTGCCATGTACCACTTTTCACATGCAGCATCCTGGCTCTAAGAAGGGGAGAAGGAGGATTGGAACATTGGACCCTAGCAAATGGGTGTGATTAGTGTACAAAAATCTCATTCATCTGACTGTCCTGAAGCTCCGGCACGTTATAGGAATTCCAGCCACTAGTATCTTTTCAGGGGTGGGGCTGTGCCAGTTTTTATTAAATGCCTTTCCCCCCTTTTTTTATTGAATAATGCCATACTGATGCTCGTTCAGGTACAACAGAAAGTGCCTATAATTTCTTTTAGCCTGTAGAAGGACTCACTACTATTATAATCTCCCCCACAATCTGGCCTTTGTGATGTGTTCTGACCACAGGATGGAAGAGTTTTAAGGGTCAAAGTTTCTACTTGAAATCCACCATCCATGTCCACAGGAAAGCCTGCAGAGGTAGCAAGTGAACCAGCTCTTGGTACCTCTAAACATTTTAGGGAAATGTGTCTTCTTTCAAGCATCCAAAACACATTGATCTAAAAAAAAAAATATGAGTAGCATCCTTTTTGATTTGCAAGTCAGATCCAGTAAGACACAGTAGTGAAATATGAAAACACAAAATCCTCAAGTCAGAGTTTGTGAAAGCATAGAGTCCTACCTATCCGATAAGAAGAACAAGTCTAAGAAAGCTAAATGAGGGGTGCCTGGGTGGCTCAGTTGGTTAAGCGTCTGCCTTCAGCTCAGGTCATGATCTCAGTGTCTTGGGATCAAGCCCTGAGCTGAGTTCCCTGCTTAGCAGGGAGTCTGTTTCTCCATCTGTGCTCTCTCTCTCTCAAATAAATAACTAATTTTTTAAAAAAAGAAAGTTAAATAATAGGAGGGAGGAAATTCAGCTCCCTATTTACTATCAAAGGAGAAATAGGGCCATTTAATAAATAAAACACTAACAGCGTAGTATGGAGAGACAGAGCAGGTGTTTTGTTATATGCTCATATTCACACAAGAACCCTCCTATAACACTTTTTCTTGGACGCTATTTCTTGCATTATACATCTGAAAAGTATCAATAGGACCACAAATTTATTTTGCTGATTCTAATAATTGTCCTTTACTAATAAGCTTCTAATGAAATGGCTTACAGATAAAAATCAACATAACAGTAGGCTCTGGCCAAAGGCACCACCTCCTGGCAGCATCATGAGGTGACCATGACGCAGACTGGCAGGTGCTCGTTGGACCACAGAGGGTGCCAACCACGCAAAAGGGCCCATTTTGCCCACACTCTGGGGTACAGCTGCTGCATCAAGGTTTTGATAAATGGAGCAGTTCTTCTTGCCCCTTTTGTTTATGCTCTGAAACATTTTCTTTGTGCAAGAAAATTATTTTAGTAATCCAGTTGGCTACCTTAGGCAAAATGGAAACCATCTCATTCATGTCTCTGGACCAACTTCCTCAAGGGTTGGGAAGTCAGCTTTCTAGAGACAGTTGAGAAAAATGGAAAAAGTATTAGCTTTAGAGAACGACCCTTTGCCCCATAAATGGCCCTGGACGAACTCTACAGTCCTTGGTAGTGTCGCTCCTTGGTTTTATTTTTTTTCTCTTCTTTCTCTTGGCCTCTTTGTATCAAAATAATACTTATTATTATAATTATTAATAATATAAGAATTCATATAATATTACCAAATAATAATATTTTAAAAAGCACAAGCTTATTGAAGATAATTTGGAAAACTATATATTTGTAATAGAAAAAGTTCTATCGCCCACAGTCACTCTACTTGATAGATTTTTTTAATACACATACATACGCAAATTTGGTATCATACAGTATATTTACTATCCTGCTACCATTTTTTTCCAACTCAATATATCTCAACACTTGCACCATCATGGCTGTGTAATATTTAAGGTAACCACTCTGTATGGTTGGATACTTAAGCTATTTATAATATTTTAATATTTATTTATATTTTAAAAAGATTTTTGAAAATTTACTTAGAGACAGAGAGAACAGGGGGAGGGGAAGAGGAAGAGGGAGAGAGAATCCTAAGCTGACTTCAGACTGAGTGTGGAGTCCAATACAGGGCCCCATCTCACGACCTGAGATCTTGACCTCAGCCAAAATCAAGAGTTCAACACTCAACCACCAGAGCCACCCTGCACCCCAGTATTTTAATATTTGAAGAGACTATGAGATCTATTTTGTTTAACATATTTTTCCTGGATGAATATAATCACATAATAGTTTCTAATATGAAAAATGTCCTCCCCTCAAGTTATAAATAATCTTAAGGATTTTAGTCAGATTGTTTTGAGTAAAACAAATGATGTCAAATTGTTTTCCAAAAAAAGGTCTGAGTACCGTGCATTTCAATGCACTCTTCCTTGAACATTTTACATATGGTCAATTGTTTGCATTTTTGGAAATTTCTCAGATGTAGAAGAGCATCTCATGCATTTTAACTTTCTTCCTTTAACCTATGGGTGTGCCTAGATGCTTCACATATCTTTTATTTTATGTGCTTATCATTTCTTTGAACATTTTCTACTCTGGAATATTATTTCGCTTATCAATTGTAGGAATTGTTCGTAGGAATGATGCCAACTGTTTGTCATAGTTATGAATATATTTTTGAATTTCCAGTTTCTTTTAACTTTTGTTGATAGCATGTTCTGCCTATAGAAATTTCAGATTTTTATGTAGCAAAACTCTTAGTGTTTCACTTCTGCAACTTTTCAGGGCTTCTTTATACCTGGGGAATATTTCCCTCTGAACAGGTAGCAGGTAAATATTCTCCTATTTTTTTTCATTCTACCTTTTTAACATAATTTCCTTTTCTCTTTAACTATTAAATTCATCTGGAATTTATTTTGGTGTACAATGTGAGATGAAGTGCTCAGATTTTTTTAACAGATAATCTATTAAATAATGGCTTTTGGAGAGCCATCTGGTCTACTGACTTGGGATCTCTTTAGCACAGGAAAGAGATTCTCTGTTAGAACACAAGTCACGGATACACTTCACTTGGGTACTGTCCTGGCCAGGCTCTCCTCCTACTTCCCTGGTCATTCCTTCTCAATCTCCTTTGCTGTTTCTAAACATTCTGGGGTTTTCTTGAGGACTTCAGTAATGAGCTTGTGTCATCTGCTTCCCTGGCTTCTGTCCTGGCATCATCTTTTCTGCAGCTGGAGAACTCAATCCATTCTCGCTCCATGCCAATTATTGAAAGGGGGAAGGCTTATTACTATTTTTATCTAATCAAGATTTTAATTCTGCTGTGACAGCAGCAGTGTCTCCCTCAACCCCCCAGGACTTTTAAAATCCTTTTCCTGTGGCACCTGGGTGGCTCAGTCAGTTAAGCATCTGCCTTCCGCTAAGGTCATGATTCCAGGGTCCTGGGATCAAACCCCATCAGGCTCCCTGCTCAGTGCAGAGCCTGATTCTCCTTCTCCCTCTGCTGCTCCCCCTGCTTATTCTCTCTCTCTCAAATAAATAAATAAATCTAGAAAAAAAAAATAAATAAAATTCTTCTCCTCTTATCTTGCAGGCCACTTGAAGTAGACAGCCCATAACTGAATTCCAGTGCCTGGCTGTCCTCTGCCTGGTGTGGCTCTGCTGGGCCCGAGTAGAGGGAAGGAAGTGACCACAGTCCTAGTTGATGGCAGCTCCAGGGCATTAAGTCACTGGGAGAGCCTAGGAGGAGGCCTCTGCCCACATGTTACAGAGATCCCGTGTCTCCGATGGAGCAGCACATGGCTGGGTGGAAACCCCACAAGTTCTCTGTGGCAGCAGGTATCCTACAAAGGGAAGTAGAAGCCAGAACTTAAGCAGTCAGATCAACAAGGATGCCAACAGTTAGTGGACACTGACAGTGGGACTGGTGCCTGACAGAGCTCTCCTCTCAACCACCCAAGGAGGTAGGTACTGTTTACTACATATTGTTCTGCTAAAGGTCACCAGATCGGCCACATTTCTAAATCCAATAGTCAATTCTTGGTTCTCATATGACTTGACCTTTGAGCAGCCTTTCAAACAATAAATCATTCCCTTTTCCTTCAAACCTTCTTGGCTTCCAGGACATGGCATTGTCAGCTATCCCTTGGGCTCCCAGCCCTGGGCTGTCGTTTGCTGGTTCCTCCTTGGGTCCCATCCTTGGAGCACTGGAATGTCCTTGAGTCCATTCCCCTGACTCTCTTCTCTATCTACCCTTTCTCCTTTGGAGACACAACCCAGCCTCCTGGCTTTAAAGCCCACCCACAGGTTGACATGCCCAAATACTTAATTTCAGCCTAGAGCTAGTTTCTAAGTGCTGGTCTCAAACATTCAACTACTCACTCAATACATTTCCACTTGAGTATCTAATAACATCTTAAGCTTTACTTGTCAAAGACTGAATGACTGCTTTTCACCCTGCACAACCTGCTCCTCCTCCAGGCCTCCCCATCTCAGCAAATGGCAATTTCATCCTCCTAGCAGCTCAGGTCAAAGCCTTTGGGTCATGTGTCTCTCTTCTTCACATCCCACAACCAATCCAACAATAAATCAAAAGATGCCCAGGATCCAAACACTTGTGACTGACTCTAGCACTTTCACCCTGGCCCAGGCCACCACTCCCTGGGATTATTTCAATGGCTTCCTCACTGACCTCCTTGCTGCCACCCTTGCCAGTTGACCATCAACAAGAGTCCGTTGTTCGTGTCATGTAACTCTGAATAAAGTCCTCTGATGCCTTCTCAGCTTACTTGGAGGAAACACCAAAGTCCTTATAAAGGCCTAGAAGCCATGCATAATGTGGCCTACCAGCCCTACCCCCCAGAACTCCCTCTTTTCCCGGTCCCCCTGTTGCCCTGACCTCTCTACAATTCCTCTGACCCCCCAGCACACTCTCATCTCAGAGTCTCCAGACCTGCTGCCCCTTAGACGCTTCTCCCTTAAAAAGCCAAACTATCCTTTTCCATCCTCTGCTTCTATAACACTTTTTTTTAAGATATGTTCATTTAAAATCACATTAGGCATAACAAAAGTCAGAATCAAAATCCTGAGAGATATAGCTACGGAAATGTTCTGGGATGCAGTACAGAGAAACTAGCAGAAGAAAAATATGAAAATGAAGTTAAGAGACATAGTGGATACCATAAAGTCCAATATATCTCTAGTAGAGCCTCAGAAGGAGAGGGTAAAGAGAATTCAGGGAAGGCAATAGTTGAAAGGTGACCAATCAAAATTTCCAGAAATGATGAAAGTGTAAATGCATAGATTTAGGAAATGTAACATTTCTCAAAACAAAGAAATAAAAAGAAGTGTAAACCTGGACATATTTTAGTGAAACAGCAGAACGCCAAAGACAAACAGACTTATGTATCTACTAAGATTACTTTTCAAGAGCAAGGGTGAGAAAGAGACATTGTAGCTAAGTATAAACAGAACATTTACCATCAACAGGTTTTCACTATTTTGACGGAGAAGAAAGTAGTTAGAAGAATGAATTGAAATGAAAACATTACGGCAATCATTTAAAATGCTAAACACAGGGCACCTGGCTAGTTCTAACAGCTATGTATTGGACTCTTGATTTCAGCTCAGACCCTGATCTCAGGGTCTTGAGAATGAGCCCGGAATTGAATATGGAACACCAGTAACATGTAGGTAGGGAAGGGAGTAAATGGAATTAGATCTTTTAAAATATCCCTTTATTACTTCTTAAGGAAGATAAAAAGTGTTTAGGCCTTTGTAAAAGTTAAATATACCTGAGAGGAATACCAAATGTAACCACTGACAGAACAGAAACAGTGCAAGAGTGCTAAAATAGTAGAGAGATAAGGAGCTGAGATGAGAAGTAAAAGAGACACCTCGAAAATTCGGTCTGTCTCAACAAGGATAAAAAAAAAAAAAAAAAAAAAGCAAACCCAGGAGGGAGAAACACATAGAAACTGTTGTACATTGTACATAAAAAGGAAACTGAGGGACACCTGGCTGACTCAGCCAGTGGAGCTGGCAACTCTTGATCTTGGGGTTGTGAGTTTGAGCCCTACATTGAGTATAGAAATTACTTAAAAATAAAATCTAAAAAAAAAAAAAGGAAACTGAAGGAAATACGCCCAATTTTATATACAACCTCATAAGTGTAAACAGTTTAAATCACCATTTTGTGAAGAAATTGTCAGACACTATTAAGATCAGTTCCATGCTGTTTACAAGAGACATATATAAAATATAAGAACATTAAATATAAGAAGGTTGATATGAGAGTTAGGAGAATCATATACCAGGCATGTATATACTATTAGTACATACTAATCAAAAGAACTGAAGGCAAACTGTATTAATTCAGATAAATAATCTATAAGACAAAATTTATTATCAAATGGAGATGATCAGGGATCCCTGGGCGGCACAGCGGTTTGGCGCCTGCCTTTGGCCCAGGGCGCGATCCTGGAGACTCGGGATCGAATCCCACGTCGGGCTCCCGGTGCATGGAGCCTGCTTCTCCCTCTGCCTGTGTCTCTGCCTCTCTCTCTCTCTCTCTCACTCTCTGTGACTATCATAAATAAATAAAAATTTTTAAAAAATGGAGATGATCACTAGGGATAAAATATTTGTTCATCTGGAAGCTAAAACAATAGTAAACTTTTATGCATCCAATCAAAATAGTCTAAAAATATATAAAGAAGTAACAAACCTATAAAGATTTTTTTTAATTTACCACCAGAGTGGAAGATTTTCATGTATCTCTACTTTTGCTAGCACAAACATATAAAAATTGATAAAAATGCAGACAATGTGAACAAGGCAAGTAACAATCTTGAGATAATGGACCTATATAGAATTCTCTATCTAGTAATAATAAAATTAATATTCTCAAAAACATGGAACAGTTATGCAAACTAACTAGGTCATAAAGCAATTCTCAAATTTCAAAAAATCAACTTCAATTATACTACATTGTCTAACCAAAATATAACTAATTTAGAATTCAATATCAAGGGGCACCTAGGTGGCTTAATCAGTTGAGTCTGCCTTCAGCTCAGGCCATAATCCCAGAGTCCTGGGATGGAGACCCATGTCACAGGGCTCAAGCTCCTTCTCAGAGGGGGGTCTGCTTCTCCCTCTCCCTCTGCTCCTCCCCACTGCTTGTGCTCTCTCTCACTCTCTCAAATAAATAAATACATACATAAATCTTTAAAAAAAGATTTATTTATATTTTCAGAATCTCTATATATTTGGTAATGTTTAGAAAATCCAGTAAATAAATCATGGGTCAAAGCAGAAACCATAAAAGAAATTTAAAATACTTAGACCTGAATAATGATGAATATGCTATATAACAAAACTTGTTGGATATAGAGAAAGTAATTCTTCAAGGGAAAGTTTCAGACTTAAATGCATACATTGGAAAATAAGAAAGAGCAAATAAATGACATAAAAACATCTCAATAGTTAATGAAAAAACAATGGAATTAACTCAAAGACAGTAGAAGGAAAGAACTAATACAGATAAGAAAGTTCAGGTAACCTCAAAAAGATGATTCAGTAGAGATCAGCAAAAAATGCTCCTTTGCAAAAGCTAATAAACACTCAGATCTCAACCAGGAATGATTTAGACAAAAAAAAAGAGAGAGAGAATGATTTAGACAAAAAAAAAAGTATACTTCAAGTAGTATACTTGAAGTTGATTTTTTGAAATTTGAGAATTGCTTTATGACCTAGTTAGTTTGCATAACTGTTCCATGGTTTTGAGAATATTAATTTTATTATTACTAGATAGAGAATTCTATATAGGTCTCTCTCTCTCTCTCTCTCTCTCTCTTTCTCTCAGAGAGAATGTGCAAGTAAACCAAATTAGGAATAATAATGGAAATATAATTACCAATAAAACAGATATTGTAAGCAGCTCCTAAGTTAAATCATGCTATCAAATATAAATATAAAAAGATATTGAAAAGATAGTGAGAGAATTCAATGAAAAATGTTTGCCAATGAATATCAATTCCTGATCAGACAATTTTTTTGAAAATAAAATCCTTCCAAGAGACTCAAGAAGAGATGGAAAGCTTGAACATCTCCCATTATTATTAAATAGATTGGATCCCTAATTTCAAATCTACCTATATATACACAAATTGGGTCGGATGATTCTACAGGTAAAACATTTTAAAAGCCATTCTGGTCTATAAATACTCCTTCAAAGAATAAAAAAGAGGGAATGCTTCCCACTCTGTGAAGTCAGTAAAACTTTAATACCAAAACTATACTAGGATATAGGACAAAATATATTTACAGTCTCATCCCATTCATGAACAAAGATGCAAAAATCTATAAAATATTAGCAAGCAGAAGCTAGTGGTGTATAAAAATAATAGATCATGATCAAGTCTTATTTACCACAGAATGAAGGGTGATTTAATATTTTTAAAACTATAAAAGACACTCAATATATTAAATGATTAAAAGTGAACAATGTATGATCATTTTAACATATTCAGAAAACATATTTGATTAAAATTCCACTATAAATATAAAATATGTTAAAATTTTTGGCAAGCTAGAAATAAAAAGAATGTCCTATTGTTTTAAAGGACTTCTAAAAAAATAAAGGACTTCTATAACAAACTTATGGGAAACATCATTCTTGATCATGAAAAATGACAGGTACCTTTAAGATGAAGAATAAGTCAAACATTCTGTCACTATTTTTATTAAACACTGGAGTCAAGATCTTAGAGGGTGTCATGGATACAAAACCAAGGCATAAAAGATAGGAAGGAAAGAAACCAAAAAGATAAGATCATGTAACTGTCCACCTATAAAACCCAAAAGAATGTAAACCAAAATATTAGAAACAGTGACAAGCAATTTATGATCTATACATCAACAACAATTAGAAAAGCTAAGTTTAAATGGCTACAAATAATTGAAAAAATTCTATTAAAAAGAAAGGCAGCAAAATTACAAGGTACCTAGGAATAAATCTAAAAGGATGTTCACAACTTGTGAACAAAAAGAACTGTACAATTTTTCTATGAATATGAATAAACTATTATACTATTCTAAAAAGATACTAATGAAACCCTATTAATTGAAGAAGTATATCATGATCATTGATTGAAAACTCAATGCATCAAGATGTTAATTCTCCTCAATTCTCTAAAAAAAAGACCTTCAAGTAAAAATCTGATCAAGGGTTTGAGCACGTGCCTTACCAGAAATCAAGACCTTTATGAAGCAGAGTTAATTAAGACAGAATGTTGGTGACAGAATTAAAAACCAAGACACACTCACATAACTGAAATTTTAACATATAATAGATGTAACATGGCAGGTAATGGGGGGAAAGATGGATTATTTATTGAATAATGCCAGAGACAGTGGGTTATCCCTATAGAAAAGAAGAGATGAAATTGGATGCCTATACACAACAAACAAAAAGAAATAATAATTCCAGGTGGGTGGAAGATTTAAATGTGAACAGCAAAAGCCTTAAGTGTTTAAAAAATATAAAAGAGAATATCTTTAAAACATGGAGGTGGGTCAAGATTTCTTAAGCATGACACTAAAAGCAACAACCATAAAATAGTTTTGACATTAATTTTATCTGCATCAAAATTAAAAACTTCTGCCCATCAAAATGCACCACAAAGAAAGTAAAAATCTAAGGCAGAATAGAGATACTATTTTTAGAATGAATATTATACAAAATATTGGTATTCTGAATACATAATGAATATATAATATGGGAAAACCAATAGAAAGTGTCAGCAAAACAAAACAAAATGGACTTTTCACAGAAAATAAAAAAGAAATGGCAAATAAGTCTATGAAAAGATGCTTAGCCTCATTCATACTCAGGGAAATGTAATTAAAAAACAGTAAGTTACAATTTTATTCTCCTTAGATTGGAAAAAATTAATAAATTTGATTTCACCAAGTGTTGGAGAGCACATGGGTCGATGGACATTCTTAAATATGCTTGGGAAGAATATAAACTGGTGTATCCATTTGAAATACAAATTGGCATTATCTTTTAAATTCAAACATTCTCATACCCCAAGGAGAAAGGAATGTCAAAGAGTACAAAGCAAAACAATCCAGCATGTACTAATAGATGGAGATATGAAATAATAAGACCCCTTCAGATAATTCCAGAGAACTGCACAAACTTTCTATGGATGGAGCTCAAGCTGCGTACTTAAGGGGAAGAGAAGTGATAGGTAACATTGACAAACTCACAATTAGCTATTTTTCCAGTGTTAAATGTTTGTGCTTTGTCTCACGTATCAAAACTTTTCAAGCACTATTAGTCATAAAGCCCCTTGAAATTAAACTTCTGAAATGTAAAAAAAAAAAAAAAAAAAATCACAATAGCAGAGTTGCTCTAATTGAATTTGGAGGACCTTGGTCCAGGCAGGCACAGTCTCCTCCTTTGCTCTCCATAGAGGTCCCTGAGGACACAGCATTGTACTCCTCAGGCTTGGGCACAGGTTGAAAACAGCTCTGGTGGGCTTGGGGTTTTGAGCTCTGGTTGCCACAATCTTAATTTACATCACAGAGCCACAGAATAGCAATGCTACTGGATGGCAGCCTAATGAGTGATTTGGAGAACACCCACTCCATGTGCAGTAATGGGTAGGATTTCTGGAAAGACACCCCACTGTAGTATCAGAGGTACCCAATAATTTTTGAAAGAAGCCTCAAAGGTCTCCGCATACAAATATATTTCCTATTATTCATTCAAATTGCTCAAAGCACTCTGGAGGTACACTACAATTTTCATAAGTAGTTTACTTACATTGTTTTCTGGGCTGTCAGGAAAAATTGCTTATGTCTTTTATTAATCCTAAGCAAAACCTACTCTATACTACTTTCAATCATCAGAAAGTTGGACAGTCAAATGGAAAACAAAAACAAAAATAGAGGGAAGAGCAGTCAATTGCCTAAATTCATTCCTGGGTATCAGATGAGGCGCTTGACCTCTGTTTCGTAGCTTGGCAATCTCTAAAGTGGAAATGAAAATATCTATCTCCTCACTGCCCTGTGTTTCAACCTGAAGTATTCTATCATCATAATGCAAATATAGCACACCTTTTTTTTTGTAGTGTCAGTATTATAATAATATTAAAGCACAATTAGTAACTTAAGTGATAATTCAAAATTTTATATGAAAATAAACACAAAGAACACTTTGAGTCTCATAGGAAACTATCACATGGATCTAAACAGAAATCTTGGCTCTTTGACCCCTAGTTTTCCTTTCTGGCTTCAGTTTCTCTATCTGTAAAGTAGGGAGAACACCTACTTGTCAAACTTACGTGAGATAATACAGAAAATACATGAGGTATTTTCTGCATCATAGTAAGTGCTCAATAAATGGTAGCTATGGTATAATAGAGACCATAAGGCCTTATAAATGAATAAATTCAATGGAAGAACTTTCTTAATAAGAAACCACCAAAATGAAAACTGAAAAAGTCATCTGGACATTTGTGTGTCACTTTAAACCAGATTTCTCAACTTTGACACTATTGACATTTGGCATTAGATAATTCTAGGTTGTGAGGAAGCTGTAGTGTCCACTGCAAGATGCTCAGCAAGTACCCGTGGCCTCTACCCATTAGGTTCTAGTAGCTCCCCACCTACCCAAATCATCTCTAGACATTGCAGATATTGCCAAATGGTCACTGGGGGACAAGGCATCTTAAACAAAGTAAAAAAAAAATCAACCACAAAAGGAAAACATTGGGCTTTATCAAAATCTAAAATTTCTGTTTGAAAAACTTCTGTCTGAAATAACAATGCAAGCTAGAAATTGACAGAAACTATCAGAGAAAGAGAGAAATAGATCTATCTATCTATCTATCTATATATATATATATATATATACACATAGAGAGAGAGAGAGGGCAAGAAAGAGAATATATATATATACATAATATGTATATATATACATATTATATATGTATATATATCCCAGCATACAAATATATTAAGGGCTACCATACTAACATATTTTAAAACTCCAGCAAAATAATTATTTTTAAATGGATTTTGGAGTGCCTGGTTGGCACAGTTAAGCATCCAACTCTTGGTTTAGGCTCAGGCCATGATCTCAGGGTTGTGAAATGGAGCCCCCCACAGAAGGCTCTGTGCTCAGTGTGGAATCTGCTTAAGTTTCTCTCTCCCTCTCCCTACCCCTCCTAAAATAAATAAAAAGTCTTAAACAAAATTTAAAATGAACTTTAAAAATTAGGTAAAAGATTTGAACAAATACTTTAAAAAGGCAGATATACAAATGGTCATAAGTATTAGAAAAGATGTCCAACATCATTATTCAACACGGAAATGCAACATAAAACCACAGTGAGAGCCGCCTGGATGGCTCAGTGACTTAAGCATCTGACTCTTGATTTCAGCTCAGGTCATGATCTCAGGGTGTTAGCATCAAGTTCTGGAGCTTGGCACTGAGCAGGGAGTCGGCTTGAGATTCTCTCCTCCTGTGCCCCTTTCCCCTGCTCATGCACACATACACAGTCTCTGCCAAATAAATAAATAGATGATGATGATAGATAGATAGATGATAGATAGATAATAGATAGATAGATAGATAGATAGATAGATAGATAAATATTTTTTTAAAAAAACACACACACACACAATGCAACACCACCTAGTAGAACTCCTGAAGGTAGATCCAACCATACCAAGTGCTGTGAAGACATGGAGCAGCTTGACTCTCATACACTGCTGCTGAGTGTGTAAAATGGTTCAACCATTTGGAAAGCTAGTAGTTTCTTACAAAGCTAGACATACACCTACCCTATGACTTAGCAATTCCACTCCTAGGTATTTGCCCAAAAGAAATGAAAACATGTCTATACAAAGACTTATATGAGAATGTATATAGCAGTTTATTCATAGAAGCTCAGAACTGTAAACTACCCAAATATTTAAGACATGAATTGATGAACAAGGTTTACCTTGTTCCACCTCCCAGTGGAATATTCCTCAAAGGAAAAGTGAGGAGGGGAGGAGTAAAGTAAAAAAAAAGAAAAGAAAAGGGAAAAAAGAAGAAATGCTGGTCCATGCAAAAACATGAATGAATCTTATACACATTATGCTGAGAGAAAGAAGCAAGACATAAAAGGGAACACGCTATATGATTCTATTTTTATGAAGCTCTAGAACAAGAAAAATATAAACTATAATGACAAAATCAAAATAGCAAATGCTTCTGAGGCACCAGGGAGCTTTCTTCACCCCCGAGAGCATTCGCCGTCTTGGTAGGGGTAGTGGTAACACAGGCACACGCAAGAGTAAAAACTTAATGAAATGCACATCTGTGTGTTTTATTATAAAAAATGAGGGGTGATGAGGGAAGCAGGCTACGCAACCAGAATTAATAACAGAATTAATATCAGAATAGAAAATATGAATGTAGGAAACTGAACCTCATGAACTAGACTAGACATATACATTCCAGCCATTTCAGTGGATTTTGAGAAGACATTTTATCCAGATAAAAGGGCAGGGAGTCTCCAGGCATGAAAAACAAGCAGTTGGCAAATGGGGGAAAGATAGATTAATAAGCTGGAAGGCAAGAGAAAAGGATGCAGAAAATAGCAAATACAAGGTATCATAAAAGAAAAGAGAAAAGAACGGAGAAAATGAAAGAAAAACATTAATCAGGAATATAATAAAGACATTTTTCCTGAGTTGAATAAAGTCAGCAGTCGTTGTATCCAAAGGTCTTCTAGGAGCAAGGCAGAATTATTTCTTAAGGGCCCATCTCCTGACATATCTTGACAAATGTCTGAATTCTGAGGATAAAGATAAAATCATGAATATGTATAGAAAAAATGCTAACACTGTGGGTTGCCAGAATTGGATTTTAGAAACCAATATAAAAAAATCTTTAAATTGTTGCCAAATTTTATTTGTACAAGTAAAATACTTAAAATATCATCCTCTACTATCACCATCACTTAATATCATGAAAAGAAAACAGGAAGATTATGCCAAAATTATTGGCATTCTCAAAAATGACAGGATATACACATATGCATACTAATATGCTCATTGTCCTTATCTCCTCAATTCTTTACAGATAAGTCAAAGTATTTTTTCACACAGATCTCCAAGCTAACACTAGGGAATGCCATTAAGATTTCCAGAAATATTTAGCAAATGAACTACTCTTCTGGAATTCTATTCTTACATAAATCACTATTTTCACCTTTTTTTTAATGCAAAAATTGAGATAATATGACCTCCATGTCCTTTCTACTAAAAAAAAAATCACTGAGGCAGATAGGAATCAACATAGTTGATGCAACTGGTAGTGTTACACAGGAAATATTTTGGAAGTAAAACTAATAAAATAAAGCTAAGCATAAGAAATTGCTAACAATATGTTTTGAAGCTTAGATCAATTTTGAAGAAAGGATTTTTGAAAGGAAAAATAAACTAATTTTTAATTAATCTGGAGCTAAAACTTCATATACTTCTTTTTAGAGGAGGAGAGAACGAGAGAGAGAGAGAGAGAGAGAGAGAGTGAGAATGCAAGCAGGGTTGTGGGGGGCAGGGACAGAAGGAGTGAGAGAGAGAAAATCCCAAGCAGGCTTCACCCTTATGTGGAGCTGGACACAGAACTCAACCTCATGATCCTGAGATCATGCACGACCTAGGCCAAAATCAAGAGTTGGTCACTTAACCAACTGAGCCATCCAGGTGCCCCCAAAATTTCATATACTTTTAAAAAACGATGGCATAACTGGGATGGAGTGAATGAATACTAAAATTCTTATCTTTCTCCTGGGATTATGGAGAGAGGCTACAAATACAATTTAGATCTTGCTGTTAAAAAAAAGCTGGTCAAGTACATTTCTCACAAAAATGAATATTCCTCACTAGTAGAAGATAAATGAGATGTAGAACTAAATCAGTAAGAAAAACAAATTGATCACTCTAAGGAAAGATGAAAGAAAGGAAAGAAGGAAGGTAGGAAGGGAGAGAAAGCCATAAAACATAGAATGTATCAGGTAAGAATAAGACCAAGACTAAACAAATCAATTAAGGTAAGGCGTGGAATGAGCTAAATTTTTATATGAGACACAATGTCTAAAATTAGAGAAGAAAGGCAAAACCTAGTTCAGAGGCTGTTTAAGAGAGCACTTTAAATAAAATGATAAAGGTTTAAAATAGCAAATGATAAGCAAATGGAAACAAAAGGAAAGCAGGTGGCAATACTACTATTAAAGTGAAGCTGAAGCAAAATGCATTAAATGGGATATTTCATATTTATAAAAGGTACACTCTGCCAAACAGATATGTCAAGAAACTTTATACATTGAAAAAAGAAACTAATCGCAAAATACATTAGAAGAAGAACTTTTAGAAATACAATGAGAAATTGGCAGAAACTGCAGTCTTAAGGGAGATAACATGCCTCTTTCAAAATGTGACAGATCAAGTAGATAAAAAATATAGAGAGTACTTGAATAACATAATTACGAGTTTGATTTATTGAGGAGAAAGAGTAAGAGAGAAACATCATATCTTACAGATGTTAAATACATATTCTTTTCAAATTTCCAGGGAACAGTAATGAAAGGAGTCCTGGCTAAGACTATACAGACCATCTCAACAAATTCCTCAAGCAGATATACCAGTTAGCCCACACTCTGTCCTCACTGCTGTAATTGTGGAAATTAACACCTCTGCATAGACTTTGGAAGTGAAATAAATCACATCAATAGTAGACTGAGAGAATAATATGGGTGCCATCTGATTGTTATGTAATAATATCCTGATTAGATATTTGAGTATCTTGATTAAAATCATTTTCCTTTTCTCTTACCATTCTGAATATTTCATCTCACAGCCTGATTAAAAAGACTGCATTATTTAATCAAGACCTGAATGAGGCAGTCCCCTCTGATCCTTGCCAACATTTTTCAAAATGGAGGCACTGGCTTCCAGAGTGAAGGATGGGACCCCAGAGTGGAGGCCAAGTTTTTTGGGGGATCTGAGAGGGCATACCCAAGCTGCTCAACTACTCCTAGTCCCACACAACATAGGGTGAGAGCTGACATAGTTAAGTAGCAAATGAAAGCAACATGTAATAACTATCCTATGTTTCATTCATAAATATACAAATGGACAATCAACTATTGTCAGATACTTGAGAAAAACCATAGCAAAAAGTAACCGAAAGAATCCAAATAAACAGCAATATCCACTGTTGCTGGAGGAAACAGAAATAATTCAGGGAAGAGCAGGGAATCTTAAAATAATTTCAGTTGGCTTTATGGGGGAGATTAAAAAAATTATTTCATTCATAAAACAAGAACAGGCTGCAATGATAAAAGGAACAGGGTTTATGAAAATTCAACAATGTAATTCTTGACATTTGAAATCTTGAGAGAATGCTAAATGTAAAAGTCAAGGAAACTTTCCAGAATATAGAAAAAATGACAAATAAGCAGAAAATACGAAGGATTTCAGCACACTCAATCCAGGAGGACCCACATCAGTCTACCAGTAGTTCCAGAAAGAGGCAATGAACCAAAGGGACTTGAGAAATTTATCAAAGGAATAAAATAATGAAATTATCCAAAGATTAAACAATCCAACAAAAAGAATAAATCTTGATTTTGGAAGACCCTACCTGGTGCTATGCAGATAGAATGGGGCGGCGGCAGTGGGGGGGGGTGGGCGATCTGAACACATTATTATAAAATTTCAAGAACATCAGGATTACCAAGAAGATCCCAAAAGTTCCCAAAGACATTACATTTACCTTCAAACCAAGAAGGACCAAATTGGTTTTGGACATTTCATAAGCAGTGCTGGATGCCCAAAACAGTAGAGTAATATGCCTTCATAAGTTCTGAGTGAAAATTATTTTGAGTCTAAATTCTAGCTATTGATCAAGAGTAATGACAAAATAAGGTCATTTTCAGACTTGTGGGGACTCCCAAAATTTACCATCTACGGATTTGTTCTTAAGGAATCACTTGATAATGTACTCCAAGAATTAAAACAACAAAAAGTGGAATTCAAAAGTGAGGAAAACCTGGGATTTAAGAAACCAGGGACCAAATAAGACAGCAAAATGAAAGGAAATTCCAGAAAATAACCATGCAGTAAATCCAGAAATCAGGCTCAACAGAACTTGGAGCCATCGAGCTCTGAAAGTGGTACTTCCAAAAGCAAATGAAGTCTAAGTAATGACTTTCTTGGTGAAGGAAGTGAATCTTCCCCATGAAAAAGCAAAAGTGTATCGTATTTCTACTTTTAGTGACACTGCTTTGAAGACATAAGATTGTCTTAACATACACTTTTTTTTGTTATTTTCTAACAAAAAAAGACTTTATTTTTATAGTGTTTTATAGTATTTATTCAAATATTGGGGGTTTTTTTCCCCAGTTTTAGATTCAATTTATGGATAAATACAAAAAAAAAATATGTGGCCTCAGAGTCAGTCCCCTACACAGTTCCACTGGAGCAAGATATGAATCAGAACTCAGGATTGTAGAGATTTTACAAGCATCACACAATGCTTAGAATATATATTTAGCAAGAGTTCCAGCACATTCTGGAACATTGCACTAATTATCATTTCTACAGGAAAGAAAAATATATGTGGATGATCTGAATCTACCAGTTCAGGTGAGGTTTTGTGACCAAATAAGTGCAGGTCATTGTCTCAAGCATGGTTACTCCTGCCAACTGACACAGAAATTGAATCATTACATATTTCCTACTATAGGAGAAAGTAATGGGAGAAAGAAAGGAAAATATTGGTGAGCCATGGAGACAGAGACAGAGCCTGGATAGAATTATTTGAACCTCAGAGTCTACCTAGGTCTAAAGACAATCCTAATCCTTGGATCCCTCATTTAGGTGAGCCAGGAATTACCCTCTCTTGCATAACAGCTTGATTTGGGTTTCTGCTATGTGCAACTGAAAGAGGTCAGATGGATGCCCAGTGTAGTCACACCAGAGCAGCTAAGGGGGCATGTGGCAGGAGGCAGGAGATGAGGTCTCCTGGACTGTAAGACAGCAGACACCTTACTCATCATACCCCGATTCCTAGGACTCTGCTCAGCTCACAGTAGGGACTTAATAAATATTTGTTCGTTGGGTGAACTAAGGCAAATATTACATTGTAATTACGCGTTGACTATTTTTTTTCAATAAACCATATGCTCCTTGATGGCAAAAACACATGTTTTCACTTTCGTCTTTAGCATTCAACAAAACGCCTACCATGTAACAAAGCTGAACAAATATCCAGTGAATAAATGAATGAATGAAGCGAATGAATGAATGAACAAATGAATAAGCGAATTCATCTGTTTCCTAAAATCAACTTCCACCTCCTAATTAAATCTTTCCACTTTATATCATGATAAAAGGGATATAGATATAATTACAGCTATAGGAATGATGACTAGTCTTCATGATATTTTTTTAAACGGAAGGAGAAAATAGATTTGAAGAACAAGAAATTAGTAGGCACCCAAATATTTTTAAAATTCTGCTTGTTAATGAAATAGGACATTCTGACAATGTTACTGATATAATTGTTTAAGTTCTGTGGGTTTTTTAAATATCCATAAGTAAAAATGTTGAATATTCTCAGTGGTCACCTGAATGGGAACGACAAAGAGGAAGCCAATAATCTATCCCCATATGTCACCCTTCTTCCAAAAGACTCTTGAACTCCACAAATGGGGGGGGGGGTAGTCAACAGCACCAGAAAGAAAGAAGCAATAGCTTTATGGAAATAATTCAGCTTCCGCCAAAAGGAAACTAAGAATGAGGGAGGGCCCACCATTTATTAAACCAGGGATATTTTTATTGCCTTCTGTGAAAAAGAGCTCTCCAGCATATGTGAGATGGCACTCCACATGATCCTCAAAGTTTAGAGGAAGCCCAGCAAGCAAAACAAAAACAAAAACAAAAGCCTGCAGTTTCCTTTCCAGAACTGGGCCATACTGACAATTAGAGGGTTGCAAAAGAATAAAAAAACAAATTGACAAAAGCATGAAAAGCTTTACAATTCAGCTTCCTTGGAATCCATGAGATTCCACAAACAATATTTTAATGGGATTCATCAGATGGATTAAGACTTGCCCTACTCATAGGCGTCTCATGCAAGTACTCAATAATGTTGTCTTTATATTACTCAAGGCACAGAAGGATTTTTCTCAATATTGAAGGTTGCTGAACAATGTCTAAAATCTTATTTCTGGAAAACTAATTTTATCCATTATTTTTCAGTAGGTTCACCTTCATTTTTACATGTAAAGCATCTACCATCGTGAAAACTTGCTTTTCCAATGAGCTGAAAGAGAACTCCATGCCACCTGCCATTTCCACAGACTCATCTGAAATAATCTCCTGTGGGGAAATGTTCATTTAAAGCAGTTTTGCTGAACTGCCAGCATCAGGTTATGCTTCTCTGAAAGTTCTGCGGGTAAACTCTGGCTTTTAAATAACCGCTTAAGGACACTCCCAAGAGATAGACAGTTAACGGTCCCATAATGAGTCGCTTCTTCTGGCAAGAAAAGATATTTTCGCAACATCCATATTTGATTTTCTGGAAAATCTATAGTAGCCTAAGCTTCACGCATGAGCCAGTATAAGCTTATAATAAGCCTATAGTTTTTCTCTTTGCAGCTCAATGTAGACTCTCCCTGTTGCTCTGGGGGGAAAAATCCAGAAACAAAGTAACTTGACAAGCTGAGTACATAAATTAAGTGCATAAATTCTCTACAAATAGGGCTCTTGGTAGCATATTTAAAGTACAAATAGTAGTTCTGCAGCACACCCAAGGAGTTCGTTTTTTTAAATGAATGAAGCAGTGCTGGAGAGATGACATTTCATATTATTGCCCCAACTCGTTGACTTGCAGCAGCTCTACATCCTTCATGTTTTTAGCCAAATGGTTTTATTGGGAAAAAAGGGGGGTACACGATTATTTTACATAAACGCTGCCTTTTTCAAGCTGGGGACCACTGTGAAATAGCATTATCATGGCAAACTCTGTTGATTACATTATCTCCCATGTCTAAAACTCTATAGACCAAGACATTCTGAAGAGTTGTCCCATTTTAGAGAAGCAAACATCTAATATAAAGAGAAGAAATCTAGAAAGCCACAGACAGGTCCTATTCCCAGACCCGTGAGCACTGACCCAGGTCCCCCTTAAGCACGAGTCTTGTGTGCCTTCAAGGAGTACGTTCAGTTGAAATTTTCATCCTACCTTCTTCCTAAGGAAGCTATGAGGATCACTGACCTAATGCCCTGAACACATTTGGGGCTTTCCAGGTAGAAAGATTTATCAAAATACAAATGTAAAGCAATACACAAAGATCTATAGTATCTTTCCCCACGAAAGCCACACCCTCTTTATCTTATTCTTTAAAACGAGGTATAAAATAGCAAAAACAAAATTCCACAGGGGGCCATCTATATGCAGTTTGCATTCAGAACATAAGCTCTCATAGTCGAGTGTATAAACAACATGTACTCAGTGCAGGTGCTCAGCAAATAAACCACAGTATCACCCATGGATACAGCACTAACCAGAGGTGAGAACAGGCAATGAATTAAGGAATAATTCTGGCTAAAAACAAAACAAACAACCAACAAAAACAAATCATCTAAGCTTTGAGAGAAACAGCAGATCAGAGCGGGTCACACTCATTTCACTAAAGGAAACACGACAAGGCTTTCTCCCAGATTTATACAGTAAACTCAAGAGTTGTGGTTTTGTGGAAATTTTCCCATTGGTAGGCATCCTGAAAGTCAACAAAATACCTGAAGAAGAGCATTCATTTGCCACTTCCTCTTGGATCATTACAAGAACATTCTCTCAGCGTCTTGCCAGTAAACAGCGCACAGGGTAACACAACCCCAGACAGGTCATGCCTAGAAGAAAATCCCAACATTCGATTTAAGTGATGGCATTGCAAAGAAAACACAGCTAAAGTGACATGCATAGTTTTTATAGAACTTGGCCGACTGACCAACTGAGTTCTTTTTTTTTTTTTTTTTGAAATTAGCAATGCCGCACATTTATTTCCTTGACATTTGTCTTCCAAAGAGTTCACAGTGCTTCAGTGTCAGTTGAAACAGGGGAAGAATCTCAGGGAAGAATCCTTCACATCATAATAGGACCATTGGTGATAATGTCTCTCAGTTCTTTCCAAATCCATAAAGATGCATTTCCTGATGAGTGACTGAACTCAGGGTCCAAGTCCCAACTGAGTTCTAACTCTGACTGAACCACAGATCTCCCAGGGAACTCTCTGGGGGGAAAAAAAAAAAAAAGCCCTTATGTCAGTCCTCTGACCTCACCTCCAAGTGAAGGAAAAGTTATTTGGAAGGTGTGGCTTGGAGATTAGTTTTAGGGTTTAGTTTCTTCTTTACAAATCTGGGGCCTGCTATTAATAACGAGGATGAAGAATTTGGAAACGTGACCAGGTTTAATAAGTTTATGAATGCCCCGACCCCTCCATGCTTGCATGTCTCATCTCTTATCGGGTACCCCAACACCACAAAAATGCTGGTACAGGGTTCCGGTCCTTCGAGGCTTACTTTTTCAGGTGGGAAATTTGCTATTGTGCTTCTACCACTAAATATTGTCCTGAGTCGCCCCCTGCCCCGCCACCCCACTACTGGAGATTGAATAATCATTCATTGGGGTGAAGAGAGCTCCTTTCTGTAATGCTTCTTTTACCACTTGATGCCAGGATGTGATGAAGCGCTCCAGCTCTTTCTGAGTATATACCTAAGCTTGCAGAGATCATCAGATCATCAGACCCTTTAGAGGAGAAAGCCACTCTTGGCGTCATTATAAATGACTGGCCTTACAAAAAGTCTGTGCCCGAACAGAGAAAAATCTCAAAACTCCAAACCAAACCGGAGGGTTGTCCAGCCACTCACATTTATACTTGGTCAACACTGCGTCATATGCACTTCAGGGGCAAAACAAACAAAAACCAAAACCCCTGCCACCGTAGGTCAGGATCACACGTGGCTAGCAGCCAAACCTGTGCACACGTCCCTCTCTTTCCCCAAAATGCATTCGTAGGGAACCTCCAGGCAGACAAAAGCGTCCCTTGCCTACTGCTTTTGTGCACTGTGGCAGGAAGCAGTGGTGGCCACGTCAGTGAAAACACAACTGCAGACACACACCACAATGTTCCCGTGGAAGTCAAACTCTGAGAAATTTTTTAAATGTTTTCAACACATCAGCATGAAGCATCGACCTAGTTGGAATCACTTAGATCTAAAGCAAATGCACTGATTGTTTTCACAGCAGGCTTTTCTTCTCGGAGCTGAAACAGGCACAGTGGCGCGGGGGGCGCGGAAAGGTTTTCAGCCCCCTGCCTCGGTAGGCTCTAGCCTGGGCCTCGATCAATACCAGGGTGAGCCGCAGAGGAAGCTCAGGGAAGATTATGAAGATGAGGTGAGTGTCAGAATTACCTTACAGGATTTGTTCTTTCTCTCACCTTGAATCTCATCTGCCTCGGACAGGGATGGAACACCATCAGGGTGCAGACCAAAAAGGAACGGTGGGCAGGTGGAGGGAGGGGGGTGAAGGGCATCAGATATCATGTATGCTGGGGGCCTGGCCATTGTGTTTCTTGACATGTCATAGCCATCAGGAAAAAGGCGAGTCCCATGGCAGCTCAGGGGTGGGCGCCGCTGGGAAACGTGAAGACAAATGCCAGCCTCTCTTGCAGGGCCTGGAACGCTGCAGGTGCACGATAATTGGCAGCCATGGTTTTCAATTTCTTTTTATTACTCTTAATACCATTACTCCTCCTGTTTTTCCTTTTTTTTTTTTTAACCCCAGACAGGGACCATTCATGTCAACAGCATACATAAAGCACCTACTTTCCAGTTAGAACTGTGGGATGGGATATAGTCAGGATCAAATGTGCTTTGACCCCGAGCGGTCCACCTGTTTATTGAGGGCCTCCTCTGTGCAGGGCACGGCTAGGCCACAATTTTCCTCCCCTAAGTCAGAGGTCCAAGGATGCCTTGGACAGTTCATACGATGGATTTGTCCTGTAGTTTAACAGGGGCACTGAGGTTAATACAGCCCATTCTTATCCTGTATGGCCAGTATGCACAAAAGCCTTGACTATACCCTCCCGCGGCCTCGTGATGTGCTGGAACTCTCCTGATCAATTGCAAAGAGTTAGCAACATGTCTAATAATCATATTAGCAATAATATGTCCATGCTGTAGCCAGTTAGACAAGCCAATAGTCCAAACCTGAAGCTAGGGATTGCTTTGAATCTTTCTAGAGTTTCAATAGTGTCTGAGAAATTCAAGGCTATCATGTGCTACTGTTTGCTGGGGCCACTGAATGAACACAGAGAAAAGCAACATGTTCCAGGGCTGATTATTTTCACCAAAATATCTGAATGGTTCCTCTCTGGGTCATCTTGTTCTGACTCTTTTTAAAAAAGAATAATAATGCTTATATACCTCATTTTAAGGGGGGTGCTTATTCCTTGAAAACTGAAGAAACATGATTCCCCACACCAAGAAATTACCATGGCCCAAAGTGGGCTTATTTATTTATGGTCTTTTCTCCTAACCTGATACATTTTCACTTTTATGTAATTAGTATCTCACTACATATATGAATTTTTTTCTCACTTAACATTACACATTGGAATGATCATTCAACTGCTTTGAAAATATGTTTTTAATGTCATATGATCTATGAATCTATCTTAGTATATTTAACCACTCCCCACTTTTTTAGACACCAGATCCTTCCTTTGTGTATGCAAGTAGTAATAAAAGTGACAAGAGGGACACAATTTGTTCACCCAAATCTCTGATTATTTCCTAAATGACCAGAATTACCAGGCCAAAGGCCAAAACAAGCCAATGTTATGTTTGTAGTTTATTTTGAAAGTATCCCTTTTATCACTGAAATTTTAGAATTTAAGAAAAGAAAAAACAAATTTTTTCAAAATATCCCACTCGTAGGTGATTAGCATCTTATTATAATCTTGATGTTTTATGTTGTCGTAGTATTTATAACATGGAGGCATTTAGTACATAACGTTTTATAACTTGCTTTTTCACTTAACAAAATTACTGAATTCTTTCCATGTCCTTAAATCTCAAATTCAAAAACAAAAGATAAATACAATGTTCTGGTTTTTCCTCCAGTATTCTGCCATAGATAATGGGAAAGACTGAATATAATTAACAGCAACTCAGCAAGTTTCAAAACATTATCTCTGTAATGTCATTTAACATTAATACATTTCTAGGTTAAGGATGTTTTGGCAGGAGCGGGAAGAGAAGGAAAAGAGCGAAGAGCATGGCAGGGGAGGAGGAGATAACCATCAGGAAATATTCAGAAATTCTTTCTGAAGAGAAAAATAAACTTACCTCTTTGAAAAAAATTAATCAAGTCAACCAATTACCAAAACAGCATGTCAGTAATCAATTTACTGCCCCCAAAATATTATTTTTCTCCCTGATACTTGTAAATCATTGACCTCAAGGCAAAACTAGTACTATGTAAAGAAACTGCTTTCAAAACTCCTGGATTTTGCCTAAAGAAGAATAAAATAATAGCAGTCACTTTCTATTTTTCTAGATTCATTATCTACAAAAGAAAATACAGAAGTTATGGAAGTATTTTTTGCACTTTTGCTACTAATAGTTTCAAGAGTAAATTGTTGCCAGGGAAAAATGAGATTAAATAAATTATTTAATATCTTTCTAATTGTTATTTCTAGGTCTTCTTGGATAAAATGTCAGAGAGTAACATTTGATGTAGCTCTGTCATTTTTACCATAGAGTAGTTTTAATCTTCATTATTCCTCATAATCACCATTACCACTTCCATCCCCATCCCCATCATCATCATCATCATCATCATCATATCACCACCATCATATCACCACCACCACCTCCATCACCATCATCATCACATCACTACTACCAATTCCATCATCATTTCTACCACCATCATCATTCCCAACTCTCCCACTCCATCACCAGCCCCATTCTCCACAAGCTGACCATTCAACCTTCAGGATTTAGCTTAAACATGACCTTTCCTTATATCACCATCTGAAGTAAGTGTTACAGTTTCAATCATAATTCACTGTCTTAGAGAAGCCTTTTATCTCCTTGCTGATAATTACCACTGTTTAGTATTTTTCTTTATTTTTTTTACTAGTTTTTCATTTCTTTCCCTATCTATACTCTCATGTAGGTAAGGACAATGACTACAATTACTTTGGTTATTATTCTATCTCCCATGCATTATGTTGTGCCTGGCTCATAGCCAGTACTTAATAAAAATCACATGAAATAATTAATCAATCATCATTGACCTGTCCTCAACTCTGATTGTGAACTCTAACCCAATGAAAAAAAAAGACACAAGGAAAAGGAAAAGGAAAAAATCAAAATCGGGTGTGATGCAAAATGATCTATCTAGCATATTTTGTTCAGCATGAGAATTGAATGATAGTAGACCCTAAGCTGTCATTTTTAAGCTGTCTGCAAACCATACAGGCACAATCAAGTACAAGCATTGCATAAGGGCAGAGGAAGTGGCCTTGTAAGTGGTATGGGTTGAGAGGTTGGGTGAACTATTCACCCAGAAACAACTGTCTCACCTGCCCCATGTGAAATCTCCCTCATTACATTAATATTGAAGGTTAATATACTATAATGCCATGAAACTTCTTTTACGCTATAAATACTGTGCGGTAGTTCACTATTAACATGGAGGCATACCTCCATTTATCAGTCTGCTTGAACAAAGAACACGGAACAGGTCATTTTTGACTTGCCAGGTATCAAAAGATAAGACATAAGGAAAAGGCAAGTTCATGTTGTTAAGGATGGACAAACACTGCTGCAGACCCTGCCTGTGGGGGCCACGGAGACACCAAGGGACAAGGGTGGTAACAAATGCCTCCTGTAAGTCCAGCCTTTTCTAGTCTATAAGTCAAATTTCAGAGCATTTTTATTCCGTTGCAACAATTATGTTTGAGCGTCCCCATTGATGACTTATGAAAGAGAAACAAAGCTCGTAAGCATTCAGTCTTCAGGCCAGGGCTTAAATTTAAAAGAGAGAGGTTAATGTCTAGTTGTCAACTGGGGAGGGCAGTGTGCCTCTGTGTGTGTGTGTGTGTGTGTGTGTGTGTGTGTGTGTTGTACACGTGCTCATGCGTGTTGAGAGACTAGAGAGGCCAGGAGACAGGGAAGGGCCTAAGAATATTTAGTAGGAGAATTATAGTGAAGAGGAGTCTGATGCTAGTTGCTGATGTGTGATAAGCGTTGGTGAAACATCGTACTTGTCTTGCTAACTGTGTAAGTCATCATCAGAAGGTTAAAAGCCTTATAAGTAAATCAGTCTTAAACGATAAGGTGTCCTCAATTTAGAAAGACATAGATACACTGAAGCTTTCCCTTGAGAGTACACCAGATAGATCTCTAAGCTTCAAGTAACACAAACAGAAATATCTGCTGGCTCAAGGCCAGTCTACTTAAACAGTTTCCTCCAGTGTCCACCAGCACGTGCTGGGGCGGGGGGGGGGGGGGGGGGACGGGGTCGGGGGTGCAGAGAAGAGAGCGTTGGACTCCACTATACTTCCCCTAACTGCCTCTTCACCGGCTTGCTGCCCACCTCCCTTCCTCGGCTTCCTGTTCACAAAGCTGAATTACAAGAACTAGGATGAGGCTCAGTTCTTTTCCTAGGCTTCAAGAAACTCCCTTTTAAAACTTCATGATTATGATCAGAAAAGGGAAAGTTATAGTACCTACTTTAGGAGAACGCAGCCACATTGCTCTTCATTTTTTTGATTGCACGAGGCAGGAGAAGGAAACTTTTTTGTCCTACGTCATTGTCCTTAGGAGCATCTCACAGAAGCAGACCTACTCTTGAACTGATCCCTCATCTCAAAACGTGGGTGTAATATAAACGCACCCCTGACAAAGCAAGAGTAAGTATCAATGCGGCCATTAGAAATATTAATAGCGAAAAGGCAATTAAGCACCCAATTGTCGTTATCCTGAGCACCTATGCTTATAACTGGATGTGTCTACTAAATTAAAAGGTAAAAGGTCAGGGAGCAGGAGTTAGACATGAAAAGGCCATCCAGTGAATGTCACCTCTTTGTCGACCAGGATGGCTGGCAAGGGCTTATTTTAGGTGGGAGAAAGCCTGTGGTTCCCCAAACAACTGTAACCTAACCAGTAACATATATAGTATATTATGACATGAAAGTTGACACCACATACAGAAATACTAAATAGTACATATGCTCAAGGGGTACAAGTTATAGTTGCTAGGGGAGCTGTAAGTTCCAAACGGCCATAAAAATGAAGTAAGAACCACCTGAACAGCCTTGGATCATGCCTTTACGGAAACCCTATGCATTCGCACACTTGACAAATCTTTATTGAGCGCCTACTATGTGTAAAGTGTTGTGTTAGAGGCTGTGGGAAAATATGGCCCCTGCCTCAAATAGCTTATAAGGAAATATATCCACTGGGACATACAGTTCTACAAAGAACGGGGAATTCTTTCCTGTGGCTAGACAGCAGAAACTTTTCACAATATTCTTCAAATGTCATGTGGAGAAGTCTGTAAAGCAGAAATGTTATTAGAATCGACCCCCCAATGCCCACTACTTCAACTCTAGCTAAGTCTCCTATAGCTAACCCTCTAATGCCCGTTACTTGGCTTTCCACTATTGGGTCTTTAAGCTTAATAGTCTACCTTTCTTCCCTTGCTCCCTTCTAGCTTACCTTTAAGCACGTAACACAATTAACATCAAAACACATGTACTGCTTAAATTTTTCTCACATTCCCCTTGTATTAAAAGTACTTTACAGAGTGCATCAATGCTCATTATACATGTTCGGATCTTCCAATGTATTTCTATGTATCCCATGAAATCTCACTAAATATCAAAATATACCTATGTCTAGATACAGGTATGCTTTTTAAACACAAGGCATATTGTATATCATGTAAGCTCCTCTACTTGGAAGTTGGCTACAACCCCCATTTTCCTGAGTTGTTAAAATTCACTCTAGCACACCTTAATCACTTAAGACAGCTCAAGCTAGTATGTACCTCATGAAGAATATGGGAGAAGATTCCTTCCCTGACTCCTAACCTCAGGAAGTTTCAGGGTCTACGCGATGTCACAGGTAATTTATTAACTGGGATGAGTAGTAGAGCAATAATAACTACATACATTGCTCACGTGATTGTTTGGGGTGGGGGTGGGGAGTTGGCAGAGGTGGAGAGGGAGAGGGAAGAGGAAAAAAGAAAAGACTTAATCATTATAAAAATGGACAGAGAAAATAGGATATGAAGGTAATTTTGCAAAGAACAATCTCTGTTTTGCACATTTTTCTAAACCAATAAGATATGCTTCGGGACCAATCTGAAGCCTAAAAGCTGTGACATGATGCCTAGAGAATAGAGTCTTTCTCACCCCAGTTTGGCCACTTGGTATTGGTCCAATCATTTCATGTCTTTGAGCAATATAAGGGTCTTGGGTCAGTTGGAGTCGAAGACCTCTTTCCTCTACAACCTCTATAACCATATGAAATGTATACTTCTGCAGAGGAAGACCTTATTATTTCTGCTCACATGTATTCATACCTGTTGTCAGTGTCATAATAGCTGGAACGTTGTATCCCCAGAGCCTAAAAACTCACCTAACAAATACCCTAAAATATTTATTGGATGACTGAATTGCTTTCACTATCTGCAATACATTTGTGTTCAATGGGTCTAGGTTTAAGGCTCTAGGTTTAGTGCTGGTACCAAAGCAATATGGAGTGGAGAAACCCTTTGAGGTTATCACCAAAAAGGAAATAGAACACACCTTTACAGTAATTCCAATACAAAGCAGGAGGTGGATGCCAAAAGGAGGCACAACATGATCTGAAGGTTTGGATAGTTAGGCCAATGGGTAAAGGCTTCCTGGAAGGAGTTGTCTTTCAGAGTTTTGATAAACAGAAATTGTAGTGGAAAGTCAAAGACATGGAGGAAAGATATTTGAGGAAAGGGAATAGTCTAGTTCACCTAGACTAGACGTTAGAGTCTGAATAGGAGCAGGAAGGAACACAATCAACCTGAAAACAGGGTGGGGTTCCCATGACCTCATCACCAAGCCTTTGAACCATCGAATGTTCCAGATGGAGAAGAGTACATTCAGAGCTGTGTCATCAATAAATTACCCAGTAACTGGCTTAATAGTGGATTTCACACCTCAAGGCTTTCACTGAGGCACCAGGAGCCACCATGGGGGGCAAAGTCAGCCACAGAGCAGGTGGGCATCTGGGTTCCTCCCCAACTTCTGCAGGAGCTCCACTACCTTTGTCTGCTCTACATTTAGGGCTTTCATGTAAAATTTATTTGAAAGTAGAAAGGTTTCAAGGCCAGTGATGTGGAACGGAGAGACTGGAGGGTGGTTGTTAGTTCAGTAGTCCAGGTGAGAGGAACAAAAATCTGAAAGAGAGGGTGGAAGCAAGAATAGACAAAAAGATTTCCAACCCAAGTAGATCCCATGAGCTCCATCCATTCATTAAATGTGGGAGGTGAAGGAGAGGGAGGAACCGAGGTGAATAGAAGGCTGTGATATCCTCTGCGGAAATGAGCAGGTCAAGAGGGCCAAACCTAGTCAGACTGCTTGAGTTTGAATCCCAGCTCTGCTACTTGCTTCTGCTCAGACCGATACCCATGTAAAATTAAGAACACTGTCTGGCACACAGTAGGATTTTAATAAATGCTCATCATTACACTTGTAGGTGGAATGGGTTTGTGGGAAAGATGTGTTTAGGATCCAACCAAGTATCCAGGTAGATATGGTCAAAAAGGTGGTCAGGGCTGGAAGCAGATTCGAGAATAGATACGTAGAGAAATGCTAGTCGAAGTTACTGAAGGTGATGGGAATACAGAAGAAGACAGAAGACAACCCAGGATAGAACCTTGGGGAATGCCTGTTTCTGAAGAGGAGGCAAAATAAGCAGCAAGCTAAATAGAAGAGAGATAAGAAAGCTAGCAGTGTCGGGTTAGGGTCAAGAAAGCCAAGTAGCTAAGGAGCTTCAAGAAGTGTGGTCAGCAATATCACCCCCAAAAGACAATGGTGAAGAGGCACGTCCATTTCCTCCAAGGAAACTTCCAGTAGAGAGGCACCAGACAAGAAGTCGCCAATGGATGACAATCGTAAAAACAATGAAGGCACAGTAATGTTTTCTGTGCACCAGGCACTGCGCTTCATTCTTAGTATGAATGATCTTCTTGAATCCTCCAAGTGACTCTCTGGGGTGGCCTTTTCACTACCCCCACCCCACTGTTCAAAAGCTGACTCCAAGAGAGGCCAAGAAAGTTGTCCAAGGTGTGAAGGGTGAAGGGCCTGGTATTCCAAGGCTTGCATTCCCATATCTCAGCCCTTTCTCCTAACCACTCGGCAATATTGTGAGAAGAAACAAATGCTTCAGAGCGAGAGACAAGTTCCAGAGGCGAAACTCTTGGAAGTCAGCCGCCTCTTTAATAATATTTTAGTATTTTTGAGTAGGAGGAAAAAGTCACTTGAGGGCCCAATGTTTCAATTTTCTAATGAAATAGCCCTTGCTTCTATGTTCTAATAACACCTAGAACAAATACAGTTGTGGAATCCCAAGGAACCTCTGGGAAGCAACTCGATAGTTTCAATGCCTTTTTAAATACAAATAATTGAGGCACAAAGGTATCAAGATGCTACACAACGAGCTACAGGGAAGGAATCTCATAAATTAAGCTTCAGATTCTGTGACTAAGATCTGTGCTAGTTTGTGCCTTTCTAAGGATTTCCCGAGAGGAATCCCTGTGGATCTGTCTGGCCTCTGGTGTCAGCAGCAGGAAAGGGAGCCTTAGCCCAGGAGTGAGGGCTTCCTTGGGGGCTCAGGTGGGCCAGGCGCTGGGGCACAGGGAGCAGAGGAGAAGCTGGATGGAGGGGCCCAGCCAGGGCGGGGCTACCTGGGCGAAGGGCAAACGAGAGGCCAGCCTGCTTCTCTGACCACAGCATCCTTCTTCCCCAGGGGGGCAGGTGACCCGACCCTCTCACCTCCCAGGCCTGCTGGGGATGCCCTGGGCCCTGAGGGGCAGGCCCCCGTCCTCTCCCTTCTGCACCCAGATGCTGCTGGTAGCTGCATCTCCTGGCTTACACTCCCTTCTCTCTCCCCCACCCCCTCCTCCCCCTTCCCTGCAACCTGCCAACTGCCAGTCCTCCACCCACCCCCACCCCCACCCCCCACCCCCGCCCTGTACCCCGCCCCCACCTTTTCCCATTTCCAGGTGTCGTTCCCGGTCCTCCTGCACCTAGACTAGACTAGACCCTTCTTTCAGGAAGGGATGACTTGGCGATGGATTCCAAATCTCCGCCAATAAAGGAAAATGAAGACTAAGGAAGAGCTGGCACTAACATAATCGATGGGCTTGCCTGTTTATTAGCCTCAGATACTTTGAATTCCAGATGACCAAAACGTTTGTTCAGCAAGCAGACACATTATTTTTAGGAGAGACAAAAAAGATGAATATTACCAGAGAAAGAACGGAGTTAGATGTTGCCCCCACCCCCACCCTCACCCCCGGAGCATGTTGCTCCTCTTGTGCATGAAGAGGCCTGATGCTCCGAAACATGCACTCACGCACCCAACTCTTCCTCTTTCATGGAATTCCACACTTTCAGATCAAACCTGAAGGTTTCACAAGCTCTGACCTCTTGTGAGAAAAACAGTGGGAAGGTTTTCTATGTGGAAAGACCCTCGACTCATAGGTGGGTCCCTAGGTGTGTGTGAAGTCCTGAAATTCAAATATCAGTGTTGTTCAGTCTCACCTGAGATGCTGGGCAAACTTTCCATTAGGTTGTTTTTGGAACTATCAGCCTAAACCTGCAGCCCCTGAAAAATCCCCATTTTGTCCTTTGAGATTATTCCTGACATTTTCATGGTTTTCTTTTTAGATATCATTCATATTTCATAACATTACAGAATTCTAATTTGAAACTCATAACTGGTTTTTGCACCATACTCATCCAAACAATCAACACTTCATTTTGTCCTGATCTTGTAAAACTCTTCCTTTTTTCTCCCCCTAACTAGGCCTATATTTCTTTTCCCTCAATTTAAATGCAGAATACCAATACTTATTTCATTAAAATAAGAATATATATACACACATAGATACATATATATTCCCTTCATTATGATGTTTAAAATTCAGCATGAAAACCAAGAAAAAATTAAATGTCAAATGTTCAGATATTGCTATTTGCTTATCTCACAGAAATATAAATTATAAAACAGTTCATTAACATAACTGTACTTGTGCATTATTTTGAGAACATTTTATTCAAGAATCAACTAGAGTAGTCTAAATTCATGCCTCTGTTTTCTAGGTACCATCATCATCTCTTCATTCATTATGTCCCTTATTCATTAACTTTTTCAATTTGTAAGTACACATGTAGCTGCCAATTTCACAGGATATTCTGTGACTCTTTGTATTAAAAGTTTTAAAACACGATTTGAATAATCCATATCCTGCACTGTGGAGAGATGGAAATTATTCACAATTGATTTGTGTTGCATAAAACATTGCTAAAGTGAGGAGGAATACAAGCTTTCCACCCAGAGTAATATCTTAAGGGACATATTTAGAGGTGGCAAAGTGTTAGAACAAATTTGTTCTTACCACTAAACAAATATAAGAATATTTTCATGAAACCCCTTAAAATGATGACATCAGATTTATGAGATGTCCCTTAGCTGTATTGTTCTGGCCATGTCTTATTTATTTGATCCACATACAACCTCACAGCCAGTTAATATGAACTTCTGAAACACAAATTCTATATCCTCATTTTCTCACTCCTCTTTGTCTTTTTTTTTTTTTTAAGTAACATATAGTGTATTATTCATTTCAGGGTAGATTCCCTGATTCATCAGTTGTGTGTAACACCCAGTGCTCATTTTATCACGTGCCTTCCTTAATGCCCATCACCCTATCCCCCACCCCTCCTTCCAGCAACCATCAGTTTGTTTCCTATGATTAAGAGTCTCATGGTTTGTCTCCTTCTTTGTCTTTTAAGTCTGTAAGTCTTGCATCCCTCCTTCATTTTTTTTTTTAAGATTCAACATTAAGATATGCCCAAAATAAGCCTTCACTGGATATCATGGGGATGCTTGCTTATTGAACACAATATGAAATTTGGATAAGAAATTGTGGGAGATCATTGGGTGTTATTCTGTATGTTGGCAAATCGAACACCAATAAAAATAAATTTATTATAAAAAAAGAAATTGCGGGAGAGGAAACCACTTTTCTTTTAGACATCAATATGAAAATGGAAAATAATAATTTTCAAGTACCATTTACATATTCTAAGATAATACTAGTAGCACAACCCACACACACACAAAATCCCCAAACAAGGAATTTTGAAAGGGAACTAAATGGAGCAAAGGCAACTCGAGAATTCAAAACCATTTGAGAAGTGCATTCCATTGAGATAGAAAGAAGGGTGACAGCTGCTGCACAGGAAGCATTTCGAAGCAGGTACCTAGTGCCCAGACATGCCAGCAGAGACCTCTAGAAAGACTTAAGAGTTGTGGACAGTAAGGGGCAGGGGAGCATAGGATGGTGAGTATAAAGAGGACAGACCTCTGAGTCTCTAGCAACTCCATCAATCAGTTCTAACAGAGTGATGGCCAATTTCAGAGAAAGAAAGATGGAACCCAGGAAGGAAGGGAGGATAGGAGGGGTAGAGGGAGAGAAAGAGTTCGGGATGGAAGAGCAGCGGAGGAAAGGAAAGGAGGCATTTCTGCACTGGTCTAAACTGAAAATACAAACCCCTAGGAACTTATTTTTTCCAAACCCCTTTGTTTGGTTTCTCAGTCTGACAAGACCTCCAATAAGATTATAGCAATATCACCCATTTCCTGCAAAAATAGGCAAGACAGTTTCCCATAAAAAGGGTGTGATGGGGGGGGGGGGGACACTGATCCCTCGGCTTCATGTTTTCACGTAAGTGGACTTCTCACCCACAAGGGGAGAAATCCTGTATCATGTTGGTGGGTGACAGGAGTCTGATACCTAAGGTCCTCCACATCCATAAGGAATTTGATTTTTTTCCCTCTAGACCCCACTCCCCGTAGGAGGCAGAAATCCTGCATAAATGGGTCTCTTCATCAGACCCAAACTCTCCTTTGGTGGGCTGTCCCAAGATCAAAATGCAGAGTCGCAGGCAATTAGCAGGCCCATCTGGCTGCAGAGGTAAAACCAATTTTTCAACAAGCTCTATAGCTAATAAAGAGAAAATAAGAATTAAAGAATCTTATGTAATGCCCATTAAAACCCCAATGAAAGAAGTGAACACATGAGGCACCTATTCATATTAATATATAATCATAATTTTTCCTAATCTTAAGTAATGGCTAGTGGATTTAGGGATACTCTTCTGTTCATTTGAACCCCTGTTCTGTGATGTGGTATCAACTTTTCAGGCTGATTTTAACCAAATAACCAGGAGGTAGCATGGTCCCTCACCTTCAATGTTTCCCTTAGAACTCTCTAATAAAAATTTGGACCAAATGAAAGGAGAGAAAAAAAAATCCTTCAAGAAATATGTAAGGAAGAGAGGTATGAATAGGTGAGAAGTCTTCCAAAATGTTCATGCGCAAAATCTTCAGCTCATAATCCTCATCTACCTTCTCGAATTCTAGCAGACACCTCACCTTTTCTGTAAGTGACCCATGATCAGATCTGACTTGCCTTGGGCTTATTTGTAGCCATGACCATCATCTTACCCTGCCAAGATGAATGTGTAACAATTATGGATTCGTGGATTTATCCTGTGCTAGATCCACTGAGTAAAAATAGGAGAGAAAGGGTGAGAGCCAAAGATACATAATATTCATTAATATTCTCTTGAATACTAATTCAAGAGAATTAAGTTACTATTAGGGCTTCTATCTGACACTGTCCATGGAAGGGAAACATCCTAACAATGTTAACATCTTGATATTCAGAACTCTGGTTGATTTGATTAGCCTAATGTAGACATGTGGGAAAGTGAGTTTGTCACCAACATCGTGGTGATGGCCAAACCACCCTCCAGGCTGGTGTGCTCTGAATTTGGCACAGGAAAAGATGGAACATCTCCCCGGACCATCTTCTTGTTGCTGTTTTTCAGGCAGCACTGGGTGTTCCTATTTCTAACTCACCAGAGCCAAGGGTAGTCCACACTTTAAGAAATAGACAAGGAAGTGAAGTTTTAAAACATGGACATGTCCCTCAAAGTTGCACTAAATGAGGCTTGGATGAGAAGTGAGCCCACAGCATCCTGTGGACTCCGCTGTTGGGGATACCCCTCACTTGTACTCCTCTGCACAAGCTTAACCTAATGTCTCCCACTGCTGGGCCCCGGTAGGAGGAGTTACCAAGGCTCGGCTCATCTATCTGAACAACGACCATGTCTCCTCTCCTTGCTTCTGAGTGTTCATGGAGAGGAGGGGTGTAGGTCTCTAAGATGTGGAGGGTCAAGATAGAAGATATGTTCCACTACAGGAGATTACCAGCTCCAGGCAAACCCACTGTCTTTACCAAGTGTTCTGTTCACTTCTGTTGTTCCCAAGCAGTGAGTACTTTGTGGAAGACCGTGGTCATTCATTGCACCAAATCATCATCTTGTCTATACTAACCATGTATCTGTGGGTTCTAACCTAACTGAATCATGCACAAAGGTTAAAGAGATGTTTAGGCGTAAACTCTACTTGGTCCTACATCCAAAACACACAAATGCAAACAATATTAATGTTTTGTGAAAGTTTTAAACTACTGGTTAGGGAAAGATTTCTCCTTTCCAGCCCCACTACTGCCTCTAGGGCCATAAACATTGAAAATGCCACTTGATGGGAAGCAATGTAATTGAAAATAGGCAGGGTAGAAGATCCTCTTTATTTACCTCAGTTTCAAAAAAGATGGAACTGATGTAGGAGAAATGCCACAGTATCATTAGAAATTTTCCAGAATTTGAGTTAAGAAACATCCCCTTAACTTGACAGGATGAGCACTGGGTGTTATGCTAGATGTTGGCAAATTGAACTCCAATATAAAAAAATGTTTTAATGATATTAAATGTCAACAAAATTTTAAAAAATTAAAAAAAGAAACATCCCCTTAGTAGAATCACTGGTTTCCCACCACCATAATCTTAATTATAGCAATATAATTAGCTTATAAAAATTAGATTAGAAGAGCCAATGCACATTTGTCTGGAATTTAGTTGAGCTGGGTTTTGTTTTTGTTTTTCTGTTTGGGGGAGGTGTCTTTTGGTTTTGTTCTTGTTTTTTTGTGTGTGTGTGTGAGAGAGAGAGAGCAAGCCAAGGAAGGGCAAAAGGAGAGGGAGAGACCTAATCTTAAGCAGGCTCCACACTCAGTGAAGAGCCCAACACAGGGCTCTGTTTCACAACTCTAAGATCATGACCTGAGCCTAAATCAACAGTGGGATGCTTAACCAACTGAGCCACCCAGGGACTCCTAGAATTTAGTTTAGTTTTTATGAAGAATGAACAGAGAAAGCAAGGTCATTGTGCAAATTTAACTCACTGATTTCAAATGCAAATAAGAATGTTAACCAGTTAAAATTCGTTTTCAAAATTTTCAAATCCTCCCTGAAACTGTCTATGGGAATCTTGTTCCTCATACACATAGAGCAGTGCCCATTGTCACTCTGTTTAAGATCTGTTGGGTCTGGGAGTGCCTGGGTGGCTCAGTGGTTGAGCATCTGCCTTCAGCTCAGGGTGTGACCCCAGGGTCCTGGGATCGAGTCCCACATCGGGGTCTCTGCCTGGAGCCTGCTTCTCCCTCTGCCTGTGTCTCTGCCTCTCTCTCTCTGTGTCTCTCATGAATAAATAAATAAAATCTTAAAAAAAAAAAAAAGATCTGTGTAGTCCCTGGTCTGAAGGCACATCTCCTGGAGCACTAAACAGATGGAGGCCAGGGTGACTTCTTGTTTAGTTGCAGCAACTGTTCCTATGGAAGCCTACGGGGAGCACCGATTTGCCTTTCCATCCTTCCATTTGTCATCTCTTCTGTTGTTCTACATATTATAAAAGGATTATTTCTCAAACCACCATGTATAGCCCAATTACAACAGGTAATGATAGCGACAATAAAGTTCATGTATAGGAAACAAATAAGTCATTTCTGTGATTTTGTGTGTGATTAAAGGCCTCAACATCCTTAGTTCAAATTCCAGCTTTGTCATTTACTGTCCATGTGTCACTTCCTCAGTCACCTAGTCAGTAAATTGTAAATAATGACAGTAATTACCTCACAAGGGTATCACAAGGGTTAAAGTAGGTTTATAATGTTCCCAGCACCTGGTTAAGTGCTTATTAATTGGTAGATTATTATCAGCGTCATTATTTTTTAAGATGACTAAATATCTAGCTCTCTTCTGGATAAACAACATTATTAAACGTTAACTTAGATATTCAACATAGCTTACAAGATCCAGGATTTCCACTGAAACATACATACACACACACCATGAATACCAGACTAACTCCAAACTTTGCTGTGGATTTATGAGTGTGTGTGCGCATGTGCACGTACATGCATTGGTTGGGGTGACTGTGTAATCTCCATTGTCTCATTTTATTATTTAAGACAACATTCCAAAAAATATATAAAATAACATTCATTCAATTTAAGAGGCTCTGTGATAGACTGCATTGAAACTATCTGTAAAGCTTCTTCCAAATACAAATATCCAGACCCCACCCAGATAAATTGAATCAGAATTTCTGTGGGGCACGTGGGTGGCTCAGTCAGTTAAGTACCAGCACTCTTGATTTTGGCTCACGTCATGATCTCGGGGTCCTAGGAAGGAGCCCCAGATGGGGTTCCACACCTAGCAGGGAATCTGCTTGAGATTGTCTCTCCCCTCTCCTGCTGACCCTTCTCTCTCTCGCTCTGTCTCTCACTCACTGTAAAAAATAAATAAAATAAGTCTTAAAAAAAGAAAAAGAATTTCTGGAGATGAGTCCTGCATGCCTGTAGATTTTTCAAAGGTTGTTTCAGATGGTTCTAATAGGTGGCCAGAGTTAAGAAGTGGTATAGAGGAAAACAGTGAACTCTTAGGATTTCTAGGTTTAAAACAAATTTCTTTTATGCACTAGCAATATGGCTATGAAGAAGATATATAACCTCTCTGAGCCAGTTTCTGCTTCCATAAAATGGGAATGATGATTGGCACCTAACCTCTTAGAGCTGTGGGTTGCAGATGACAGCAGTATCTGCAGTTTGTTCTTCGGAGCCAGTTTTGGGCTTCATGGGAAGGAACCAGCCACTTTGGGGTTTGTTTGGGGTTTTTTTTAAAGATTTTATTTATTTATTTGACAGAGAAAGAGAGAGAGCACAAGTAGGCAGAGTGGCAGGCAGAGGGAGAGGGAGAAGCAGACTCCCCACTGAGCAGGGAACGGGATGTGGGGCTCCATCCCAGGACCTTCAGATCATCACCTGAGAGGAAGGCAGACATTTAACCAACTGACTCCCCAGGCGTCCATGGAACCAGCTACTTTTAAACTTATAAATGAAGTATGATAGTTTCTTATCCAGGTTACTTGTCCCACCATCTATAGAGAAGAAAGGAGAAGGAAGACGTGTACAGCTGCCCAACCAGCAGTTCCATGGAATCAGTTCTAGGAATCTGGACACCAAAAGATGTCACAGTTAGCTCACACTTCCATCTCTTATACAGACAAAGATTTCATTACTACCCACTTCACTTTCTTATTAGTATGAATGAAGTGATGCAGTTAAGATGAATGAGCAGAGACCTCTCCCAAAAGAGATCTAAAATGTAACTTTTCACATTCTCTTAAATATTTGAGGGGTATATGTTTAGCCCACCTTACCAAATCCCTAAATTAACTGAATTCAAGGGCTAAGTCTGATTAGTTTTGATCCAACCCTTCTCCTGACTGCATTATTTAACCTATGAATCATGGTTGAAGGATTAGTCTGACAATATGAAATATAGGAAACAGGAATTTAACTGACATTAATTACCATGAATTTCTTCTGGTCTCTTTTTCACTAATCTAGGTATACTAACTGAATCATGCATTGGAAACATATATCTCTGTCAATTATCTTAATAAATAGCAGTAAGACCCTTGTGAGAAAATAAGTTCCGCATTTTGTTCAGCTGAATTGGTGGCGTGAAACAAATAGAAGTTTTAAAGTCATAATATATCCTATTGAGAACTGGCTCCTTATGTCATTATCTCATATTCTTACTTCTTTATCACTAAATACAATGTTGTGATCTTTACCGGTATTTTCATTGGCTTGAGTGTTCAACCTAAAGATGATAAATATAGGGATCCCTGGGTGGCTCAGTGGTTGAGTGACTGCCTTTGGCTCAGGGCGTGATCCTGGAGTCCCGGGATGAGTCCCCCATCAGGCTCTCTGCATGGAACCTGCTGCTTCCCCTGCCTGTGTCTCTGCCTCTCTCTCTCTCTCTCTCTGTGTGTCTCTCATGAATATATAAATAAAATCTTTTAAAAAATGATTAAAAATGATAAAATCTTTTAAAAAATGATAAATGTGGCATAAAGCTATCCTTCACATTTGACATTACTCATCATCTTCTCTTAGGAGAAACTACTTATGAGTTCTTTCGGTAAAGCAAACTCCCTTTGGAAGATTCTGGGATTCTTTTTTCTTGATAAGAGAGATGAAACATCTCTATTTGTTAGTCTTATTACAGAGACTAACTTATTTCTGAAAAGTAGATGCTCATCACGAGAGAACTGGTTATGTATTGCGGTGATCATTTTGCAATGCACGCAGATATTGAATCATTATGTTATACACCTGAAACTAATATAATGCTGTATGTCAATTATATCTCAATAAAGAAAGGAACTGGTTAAACAGGTTAGCATATATCCATAAGAAGGAATACTTTAGGAAAGGGTGACAATCTATTCATAATAAGAGCTGTTCAATGTATGTTTTTTAAAAGTGAAAGTTGTAGAATTCTGTATATAGTATGAATCTACTTGGGTTGTTTGAAGATTTTCTCTTTTTTTTTTAAAGATTTTATTTATTTGTTCATGGGAGACACACAGAGAGAGGTAGAGACATGGCAGAGGGAGAAGCAGGCTCCATGAGGGAGCCTGATGCGGGACTCGATCTTGGGACTCCAGGATCATGCCCTGAGCCTGAAGGCAGGCACTCAACCACTAAGCCACCAAGGCATTCCATTTGAAGATTTTCTATGCTTATACATGCATAGACAATTTCTGAAAGATACAATGAATTTTTGATAATGGTTATTTGTGGGGAGTGGGAGGATGGGGTACTTGACTTTTCACTTCATATTCTCTTGCGTTGTTTGAAATTGTTTGTCATAAGCACATACTGCTTTTATAATTTGTTTAATAAAAAATTTAAGAAGACTCTTAGGGTCTACTATGTAACTCGCCTCAATCATCTGCATGTAACAATTGTGTTCATGTTCTGCAGATTTTAGCCAGATGCTCAACTCTTGGCCTGAACTAGCTATTTAACTCCCACTTGATGGAGAATGGTAGAAAGAGAGAGAACAATCCAGCTGACATATCTCAGCACTTGTAGAAAGTAGCTATAAAATAGAAGTATGTCGCAAAACAATACGCCCTTGTTTTCTGGAGGAAAACATTATCATAATAATCATCCTTTTACAGTTTAGTGATCAACTATGTACTCAAATTTGTACCGTAATCCTGATTTCTAGAAGTTACAAAGTATTTGTCCATTTTCGTGAACAACTTAGTTGAAAGGAAGAGTATTTTAAATAAACACCTACTATAATCTTTTCATGTGCCCAAATTGAAAAGTTAAAATATTTTTATATTATTGCAAGTTAAATAAGCAAGTATTCCTAATATGTCTAGGATGTGGGTGCCTGTGCGTGTGTGCGCGTGTGTGTGTGCACTTATTAGATTGCCTCATTTTCATTTTTTTTCCAAATCCTTTAGTCCCTGGAAATCTATACATAGGATTTCCATTACAAATGGGAAAAGTTTTCAAAAAAGAAAAACTTTAGTTCCCGAAACAAGTATTACCATCTTGCCAAGAAACAAAGTATAACTGTCTTGGACTTGAGCAATAATGTGCACCTTTGCTCCCAGAAACCTTTTGAATAGTATTACAGATGCCTTTACATTCGCAACATTAGTAATACACTAAGAAAAACACCTCCAAAGGTATAAAAATTAACTCTGTTAAAGAGAGCTCTGAAACAGAGAAAATGAATACAGCCTGCGATGTACTTTTCAGACCCTTGAACACCATCTGCTGATATGAACAGTGAAAAATTTTTCAAATTTGGGGTTCTTACCACACAGCCAAATTTCCACAAAATCTCCTCTTTCCCCAAATTCTGACCTGGGGCCTTTCATCCTACAATCACTTCTGCCTCCCGTTCAACCAGCATCTTGTCAAATCTGGCTGCAAGATTAAGTTTCCCGATTCAGAATTCAATATTGTAACCCTAAGGATATAAGATCCAAGCTGGAACATTCTGTTTTTTAAAAAAATGGATAAAATTGTTTCAGCCCAGAGACCACAGTTTGCTCTGACCATAATGATGAATCATCAGGGCTGACACTAAGTGAAATGAGTTTGAAGTTCTTGGCTTTATTCGTGCACGTTAAGCAGGGTTTTACATTTGCCCCGACTCTCAACCTTTTTCTCCAAAAGGTTGAGAGTGCCTTGTTGTAGTATTATTTAAGGCTTACAAAATTAACTGGCTTTATCTAAAGCAGGTCTGGTCTGCCGGAGCCCAGGACTGTGTACCTGACCCCATCCTTGCCCACGCTGGCATCCAATTTTGAAAAAATACAAGTGACCATTTAAGGAATATCTACTTTCCACCCCCGCCACATACCTTCAATATCAATTAGGATTTCTGATATCCACACTTCTCCGTCGGTGATGTGCCTCTCACTCTCAACAATAAAACATTGTATTAAAAAAATCCATACATGAATCCTGTACCGAAAACTAACTTCTCTGTAAATGGTTTACTTTGTTCTTATTAAGAGGAGTTTGAGTTCTGGTCAATGTAAAAACAAAACAAAACAAAACAAAAAACACCATTTAACAATTATCTTTTAATTTAATCTTTTTAATGTAGGTCGGTTTATGTAAGGTTTTAGGTGCCAGACACAGGTGTTTTCTTCTTAAAATACTTTCTGGTTATGATTATTCCTAAAAAATCAAAGTAGTAAACCATGCAGAGTCAACATCGTGTGAAGCACACGAAACACCCATTTGTGTAAGGCCGCTGTTCCTCAGCACCAAAGCCCTGCTTCGACGCTTGTAGCAAGTTCCCAAGATCAAGTGCTCCTTGATTTCAAAATTCGTGTTCCATGGCACAAGCAGTGGGGAGCTTTTCTTTTTCTTTTCTTCCTCCCCCCCACCCTGCCCCTTTTGGCTTTATTTTAAAATTGTATTTGTCTCGTCCTAAAGTAATTGTTTCACTCCTTATTTCTGTGGTCTGAAATCTCCAGGTGAGATGAAATCAGCTTGTAAAATAACTTCACCAAAATCCTGACTACAGAATCCGGTGTGTTGGAGAGTTTTCCTGCTACGATTCTGCTTCGGTTTTTGGGGGGTTTTTGTTGGTTTTTTGTTTTTGTTTTTGTTTTGCTGCAGGTCTCGCCTCTCTTTCCAGTGCCCTTTGCTGCCTGGGCAGCCCACGAGGCTTCACTTTGCACTTATTACTCATCAAACTGACGCTGGATTACAGTGGGATCACGAGAGCAAAAGCTGAAAGCAGAAACGACAGATGAAGGAAGAGAGCAAAATACCAGCGCGATGCCTCTGAGTTCCCATCGCCTTTTCGTTCACTCAAGGCCTGGACACATTTACTTGCATCTCTGACCTTAGGGGGTGGGAGCTGGATGGAAATGGTTTGGGCATCTCTTCCCACTGAAAGAATCCACCTCCTGGCCCAGCAGTGGGGCTGAAAATTGGTGAAATTTCGTATATTCTGCTGATCTTTGATTTTTTTTTTCTCCTTGTGCTTCTGGTTAGAAAAAAAAATGTGGCTGAAGGGAACAGGGTTGCAGTTCACCCGGAATCTGTACCAAGTATCAATAGCTAATCTCTTGTCTTTTAAAGAAAGAGTCCCTCCTATCATGGGGTTTTTTAAAGCTAGTGATAAAACAAAAGGCTATTTTCTGAAACCAACCAACTTGAAAAATACCTGTTTTCAAACCTCGATACTTCAAACCTTTAGTAGACATAATCAGGGATGTTTTCAATGATTTCGCTCTTCCTGATGTACAATGGTTTTATAATCAGAAGTGGTAGCCCTGAAATAATAATATGGTCACTTATAGCCCTAAAGCTAGAGTAAAGAAAAGAACACAAACGTAGGGCAAACCAGGCAGGAATTCATCAGATGAAAATTAGGCAGTTTTCACCATAATTGGCTCCCATTGTAGAACTGGGAAGAGCAAGACAATATTAGAAAAGCAAAATGAATCCCAGTGAAATGTAATGACAGCTTCTCAGAGCTCCTTCCTCCATACAGGGTTCCGAAGAGTGTGTAGAAAGCACCACTGGTACAAATTTTGACTATGATTTTGGACCAGCTCAACACATGGCTCAACAGAGTATTGACATGTGATCCCAGAACAAGGTTTGACCGGGTAATTTACTTTCTTGTACATATGTTTCATTGGCCCCAGTCTCCCAGGAAAAAAAAAAAAAAAGGAAGGGAGGGACCGAGAAAGCAAAGCAAGAAGCAAGAATGTAAATGAAGGTAGTGAAATTATGGCGAGAGCAGCTACTGTCTCCCAGGTAAAAGTCCAGTCACAACATACAAATGAATCTAAACGCTGTATATTTAAATTTTCTGTTACTGTTCATATTACAGCCAGTATTTATCTTGCGGCCCATTTTTCTTCGGGTCTGATCCTTTGATATTTGCATTTTATTTCACAACCTGACTTTTTTTTTTTTACTCCATCAAGCGTTAGGGGAAAAAAGCAACAGCTTACGCAATACCACAGTGCAAGGGAAGGCGGAGCTTCTCAGTATTTGCAGACATGTTATTAAATTCTAATTCTGGCAAACAATAAAGAGGAAAACAGAAAGAGGCTTTCAACTGGATGGTAAAATGCAGTTTGCGTGACACCGTTGACCGTCAACGACAGGATGCCTTCTTTCACTCACCTCCCAAACAAGTACTACGGATCCGATACTCAGGAAACATAACATTCAAACTTTGCTTTCGTAAGTATTTGTACTGGAATATTCTAGCAACCTCTCTCCATATCCTAGAGATGTGAATTCAAAAAACTTTCTTTTAAATACATTTTTTAAAACATTTTATTTATTTATCACGAGAGACATAGGGAGAGAGGCAGAGACACAGACAGAGGGAGAAGCAGGCTCTGTGCAGGGAGATGTGTGGGACTCTATCCCAGGACTCCGGGATCATGCCCTGAGCCAAAGGTGCAACCACTGAGCCACCCAGGTGTCCCAACTCTAAATTCTTAAACACCAAGTCTATACTTGAAGAGAGAGAGAGTTTCATTAAGTGATCTTAGAAATAGAAAAGAAAGTGGTTTCCAGACCAGCTTTCAGGTGGTTTAGTATTAGTATGGGCATGATTGTATAGCATCACTACTATATTGAGGCATTGTTACTTTGCTGGACAAAACTGGCTTTACAATTTAAACACTGCCCAGGTAACACACCGAACTTCAATGCAAAAATATTTGAAAGGTTATAAAAATTGAGTTCATCCAAAGAATATAAAAAGCTAAGAACAACTCTCCTCTAAGTATGAGTGGAGTATTGGCTCAGTTGGAAATACATAGTACAGATTCAATTCCATACAAAAGGAATACTGGCACCATTTTGAATTTCAGAAAGAATAATCCTTCATTATTTTGTATTTTTCTAGTTTACTCTTCACCTGGAATACCCTGGAAAAAAAGTATTTGCAATTAAACCCAAACAACAATCTCACAGTCCTAAAGCATATAAATTCGTTAAAGTGGTGTGCTGGCTTCGTAGGAAAAGGGCATCCATACCTCCAAAAATGAGTTCTCAGAGCACACTTAGAGCAATATGCAAGTTATGCTTGGCATGTGTAAAACAAGGTTGGATTAGCCTCAAGTTTAAGTTTTCTATAAAGGGCATGAAAATCAGTCAAAAGGGGCTGAGAACAACAGGCAAGTGTGCTATTTACACACCACTGGCACCCCTTTTCTCTGAGCCACCTCCATTTCACATCAGCCTGAGTATGTATGTACTAGTTAAACACATTGTCCTTAGAGCCATGTTGAGTAGTTTGGGGAACAGAAGGGTACAAATAAAGTCACATGCAAAATTATTTTACTACCAGAACAACGAAATCTTTTTGTATTTTAAAATCTTCATATGAGGGGCACCTGGATGGCTCAGTGGTGGACCGTCTGCCTTCGGCTCAGGGTGTGATACTGGGGTCCTGGGATCGAGTCCCAAATTGGGCTCCCCGCACAGGGCCTGCTTCTCCCTCTGCCTATGCCTCTGCCTCTCTCTCTGTGTCTCTCATGAATAAATAAATAAAATCTTTTAAAAAATAAATAAAATCTTCATAGGAGAAAACACGCCAAATGCACCAAGCCAAATGCACCAAGTTCTTGGCACTTGCCCTCTGAGCCATTAGCGCACACACTCGAGCCCTATCTCAAACAACTACATTTACCTTCTAACATGTCACTTTTCAACACTTTAAATTGTCTAAATTTACCTCAAAAAAAAAAAAGACCCATTTTACTGATAAGGAAAATTGTAAAAGCTTTTGGATGCACTTCCATTCCTACTAAGCATGGTTTCTCCACTCTTCCACTGATCTCTTAGCCATGTCCACTGGAAGTGTATCCATGAGCACTTTTACCCAGCTATGTCTCTCCCATTCCTAGCAAATTCTTAGATATGCTTGATAAATATTTTTATCTAATTTGCCTCATCTGTTGTTTTTATTAACAACTAATTTAATATCCTCTCTTCTGTAATATCTGCAGAAGCTAGTATAAGGAAACGTGCAGCCAGCCCAGACCCTCAGGCCTGCGCATCAAGATGGCAGGCTGGCCAAGGGTCCTCTGGGGACAGCAGTGCCAGAAGGAGGATTGGACACGGTGACCCGTCTGCATGAGATGAGGAAAAAAACAACAACAACCAACAACCAGGAGGTCTGTAATACTGATGAACTAATCTGTCACTCACCAGCTCAGGTCTGCAAAAAAGAAAAAAAATGCAGTAAACATTTAATGACCATGAGAGGTGGAAATAAGAGTCTTCATTTTTACATGATATGCAAACCCATGGCTCAGAACCTGCTTAACTGTTTAATTTGAGTTGATTTGAAAAATCATCAGAAGGCAAGAATCCACCCTATAGTTCAAAGGGCTAGGAAGTGTGCTACAGATAACTATCAAAAATCCAGTTGATTTCCAAGAATTATATGAATGAACCAAGTTTCTTGATCTCGATATCCTAGGCAGGGAGTTTGTTCTTAAGTACTAGACTGCTTAATTGCTTGCTTGGGGGAGAGAAAATCCTGGGGGAAAGACATTTATGAGCAATATCTGCTCTATGGAGCCAGTACACTCTCCCGAGCTGGATCATGGCCAGCAACACAGAAAAGTCTACTCTTCCCCTCCAGTGGAAGCAAGTGGATATTTGATCTTAGAGATGAATGAAAAACCTAAAGATCATATTTCGTGGGAATCTTTCAGTATTCTGAATGGAAAATATCACTGAAAATTGGTTATTTGCTCCTCTAACCCAAATCCACTTAGGAACAAAACTAAGAAGGAGGAGTTGTGGGGGTGGAGGACAGAAATAATTATCATTCCAATATGTATATGAGGAGGAACACAAACTAACATTTTCATTATCAAATGGGGTTGTTCACACTGGCTAAGTAGGTATAAAAGGATACTGAAATTACCAGCTGCAAACACACACACACACACACAAACAACAAAAAACCCAACCATTTACTTTTGATTATGATTGAAAAGCAGTAAAAATTATTTTCACATTCTCATCATTGTTAAAAGTAGTCATTCGGGTAAATATTTTTATCTGTGCTAAAACAGTTTAAAAGAAATCATTTCAAATACCCATGCCATCTTCTGTTTTATATCTATAGATAGGGGCTCCACTGAGGTTTTCTGACTTTTATGATATGCATATAGGGCAGTAAGCTACTACTTCTCTTTCCTTTTTGCAGACCAGTGTTTCAGTTTCAGAAGGAGTAAGCATTTTAGTTTGTACATTTTTAATACAGAAAATGTGTACAACCTTCAGAACAACTGCTTTGATAATTTGCTACCTTGCCAAAAGTATCTGGGTTTCTTCAAAAGCAAATAATTTATGAGAAATGGAATCTTCAGAAAACATGTGGCTACTTTGGTGCAACTATTTAGAAAGTATCTGTAACAAGTCATTAACATGTATCATTCCTGGACATATTGAGTCTTTAAAAATTAGAGCACATACAAAATACCAAGCTAAGTAATAATAACCACCAATTTTAACTCCTGACAAATTAGATGTTTAAGTCTAGTATCTGTAAAATGCACACCAATTCCCTTCTTTAAAGTACATATTTGAACCTTTTAAAAGTATATGCCTTTGCAATTATTTCCAATAAACAATATTGAATGACAAATTAGAAATCTCTCTCTTGTCATTTTTTTTAAACAAAGTTTCTTTTCCCAACTGAGGAAATATACATGGAAGGAAATCCTATTTCTTATTTGGGACTGAAATACAGTAATTTTGCATAGGATTACGACCATATTACGACATAGGGAGGAGAGAATGTGTTTGCAACCCAAGAAAAGTTTTATTAAACAGGACAAAACTGTTATCAGGAGCTCAAGTTTTATTTATCTACGAAAAGGTCATCGTTTTTACAGGTTATTTATTTACTATATGCCACGATTATTTTAGCTAAATTTGATATACTTCCTTGCTCATCAGTGAACACTTACACTGAAATGGGTATTAATAATCTATAAAATCAGTCTTTACTTATTTTCTCCTGCCAAATGCATGCCCAGAGACTTCACATTATATCTGCCTGTATAACAAAAGCCAACTTGGAAGTTTAAAAAAAAATATTGTTCCACCGAAGCAGATATCTACTGTTTTTAAAATAGTGTGAGCCTGTGGAAACATGGTATTATGTATCTGACATTTCCCATCTAAAAATACATTATGAAGCATGCTGGTATTAATAAACCATGTGCCTTCAGAACCCGAAAGTGCTTTGCTATAATTTGGTTGAAAACAGAATAAAATGGTATATTTTCCACGACGCTATTAACATACAGCCAACAAATTCCACATCATCACCCTGGCAGCTTGTCTTGATTGGAAAGTGTGCAAGGAAAAAAAAAAACTTTTAGGAGTTTATCAATATTCGTAACCACATTCTGACTGATGACTTAACAGTTCATAAGTAAGCCTAGATAACTTAGAAAAAAATTGGATCAAAACTACATTACCAGGAGAAGCAAAGAAAGACGGAAACCACCTATATTCTCATTTTCCACACCCCACCCCCATCATAGAAAAATCACCCTTCCTTTGCAGCAGGGCAGGATCATTCCTTTCACCTCCTCGGTTATCGGAAGGCAAATGAAAATACAACGATCCCTTCCTCTTCTGATTGAGCTTCCAACGCAAACATTTAAACACAAACATAAAGTCCCGATTTAACAGAGAAAGCGCCAAACAGAAAGAGCAAGACTCACTGACCCATTTGGAAGACAAAGACGACAGAACAGCAAAGCTCTAAAAATCAGCTTGGGAGGCCTCAGAGAGATATTCTTCTGGCATTTCATCACAGCAGCCCCAGACCAGTTCACCTCCCTGGATCCAGGGAGGAGGAACTAAATAGAGCTGTTTATTAAAGCCCTGGTGCTGGATTGCATTAGGAAGCCGAGCAGACCACCTGGACCTTTCAGAGTGTGGCAATGTTTAATTTGCTGCCTGCCTCTCTGCAGCAGCCAAGACCACTACTACATTTACCAGGGCTCAATCACACATTATCTGGGTTAGAAGTGAAGGCACGTGTATTGCTGGATTCCGATTTTCCATATGGAGAGGGAGAGGGAGGGAGAGGGAGAGGGAAAGAGAGAGAGGATATAGCCAAAATAAAAAAATAGGGAACACAACAATTTTAACTACCACCTAGGAAACATGGCACTTTATTCCCCCCTCACACTTTGCTTCAGAGATCACCATCTCGGCAGAAAATAAATTCTGAAACATCAAATCAGCAAAACAAAACAAAACAAAACCCACCCCATCCAGACCAAATTAGAAATGAGATTCGCCCTTGGATTTTTGTGGTGGTGGTGGTGGTGGTGGTTTCGATTTTTGCTGTGAAGCCTCGCGTGGAAGTTTGAGGGCTGAGGTTCCCTGGCTCCATTTACTGGGTGCCTTTTGCCTCTCGCACTTGCAGCACTCCGCTGGCAGGCCGCTGAAGATACAGATAGAAAGATGGTACTGTAAATATGAATTATGTGAATCATATGGTGAGACCCTTGTGGAAAAAAAGGGGAGCTGGGAAATGGCTGACTCCATACCTGACCAATTACAGCTTGCATGGTCCCCGTATCCTGCTGGGCTGAGAGATCGCAATCCATCATATGTTGTCTTTGAAAAGGAGAATGGGGCTTTCTGGTATGCATCTGTCAATCAACTTCTGCACTCACAACCATCACCAAAAGCAAGGGGAAAAAAAAGTCAAGCTGCTCCACCAAATAGGATGAAACCGTCATGTGACCTCCGGCAGACACGCACACACACATTCACTACCTCCATAGAGCGTAAGAATTTTCTGTAGATATGAAATGACATTGACAAATATCCAATACCAAGTAAATAAAGTGAGACAAACAGCTATTCACCAAAGACAAAACATTGGCTGTAATCTTCCGCTAAAGGTTTAACAAACCTCTGAGGATTTTTTTTTTTTAATGCTCTAGAAACCTGTGTTTAAAACAAAACAAAAAAAAAATCAAAACAAAATTAACTATTTCATGGGATCGTTGAGGCTTTGATTTCTACGCCACCACTCAAATTCTTTCCAATTATAAGTCATCCCCGTACTTCTGCGGAGCTGACCCTAATGATTTTATTTTCAGATTCTCTAAATGACCTTTGGACAGGATGCAGTAATCTTTCGCAGTTTTATATAACAGTCACCTTTACGGAAAAGCTTGAAATGTTAACCGTCGCCTAACACAGATACCCTGATATTTGTTGATTGGAAATGGATATATACAATCATTTGTGTAAACTGTGATGACCACTCCAGTATAAAATATTCAGAGCGTGTAAATAGTAGTCACTAAACTTTCCATTTTCGAAAAGGTTAGGAAATGATTTACTTGCAGCTCATCTAAACTGATGTAAGGTGGTGACGAAGATTTCAACTTTTTTTTTTTTTTTCATTTAATTTAAGCTATTTGATCCGACACACTTTAGGGTAGACGTTGGGTGGGTCATGGGTCAGCTATTAGAAGGGCCAGGCAATGGAAGGATGAGCTCTTTAACCCTTTCAGGATTGAGATCACAGCCTGATGTCCTACACAGCCTGACAGTTACAGGGCTCTGGAGTCCAAAGCCATTAACTGCTAACTCTTAGTTTTGGTGGCTTTGCGCAGTTACTGACGTTTGCTGTGCCCACTTTTTAAACTGAAGCTCATCAGCTGGCCTGCGCCTTGGGGCTTGTCAAGAAAATTCTGCGGGCGAGCCTTGGGGTGGTACCCCGGGAGCGCTTTCCCAGGTCCAAGACTACGGGTGAGCCTGGGAGGCAGGGAGGGTGCGCGGGGCGGCCCCGCATCCCCGCATCGCTCCGAGGTTCATCAGAAGGAACTCCAAGGCCAAAAAAAAAAAAAAAAAAAGATTTTTTTTTTCACCATTTCTAGAGCCCGCTCTAGGAGAAAAGAACGGAAAAGGGCTGAAGTCTCAGACTTCTCGTTAAGTTGCCAGAATACACAGATTCTCACACACACACACACACACACACACACACACACACACGCGCGCGCGCCTTAATGGGATCCCCCAACACCGGGACCCCGTGCACCTGCTGCGTAGCCTCCCGGGAGCCGACGGCTGCACAGGTCCCCCTCCCGGGATTCAAATGCCCAGCTCGCGCGGCGACCCCAGGCGTCGGTCCCCCTGGGCGCACAGGCCGACGGAGGGGGGCTCTGCAGCCACGGGGGGTGGAGGAGGGGCAGGTGCGGCCGAGCCCCCGACACGGGGGGGGGGCGGAGGCGCAAACTTGCCCGAGGCCTGCGCGCTCGCGGGGGCTGTGGGGGGAGAAGATGCGACCGCTGCCAGCGCGGGCGCACCGCGGACAGACGGACAGACGGACAGACGGACAGACGGAGTGGCGGGACCGGGAAAGTTGGGAGGAGGGGCGCGCCGGGCGGCCTGCAGCGCGCTCCCCACCCCGCGCCCCTGCGCCCCCGGAGCCCCCGCGCCCCCGGAGCCCCTTGCGCCCACCCCACCCCCCTTGGCCACCCCCGAGCCCTTGCACCCCCCGCGCCCCCTGCGCCCCCCGCTCCCCCGGAGCCCCCTGCACCCACCCCACCCGCCCTGGGCCCCCCGGGAGCCCTTGCACCCCCCCGCGATCCCGGAGCGCCCTGCGCCCCCCCTGAGCCCCCCGCGGGAGCCGGGCCTGCGGCCGGGGCTGGGGCTGGGGCCGGGGTCCAGGCCGGGCCGCCGCCTCCGGGCAGCCTGCCGGCAGCCTCCGCAGCTCGCCCCCCAGCCCCGCCCGGAGATCTTGGGGATCTGCGCCTCGCGGGCGCCTCCCCGGGAGGGGCGTGGAGGGGCAGGTTGCGGGGGGGAGGCCCGAAGACCCCGGGAAGCTCCGCCCCCCAGAGGCCGGCGCCCGGGTCGGCGCGGGGACCTCGGCTGTTCCCGGGAGCCTCTGGCCTCCGGGCGTCACAGTCCTGCTGGGCCGCAGCCTGGAGCCGGGCAGGGCAGGCCCCGAGGCGGGCACTCGAGGCCACACCAGCTCCGCCAAGTCCGCCCAACAGCTCGGCAAGGCGGGCGCGATTATTTCCATTTTTCACACGAGACGCACAAGAAGGTAACTGCTTAAGAGGCGCAGGGTCGTGTTTTGAACTTGCTCTGAATCAGAAGAGGGAGCTTTTCATAGGAAACTCAGGAGTCAGGCAACATGCAGAACAATGGCCACACGACAGGGACGCACGGGTGGCTCAGAGGTTGAGCATCTGCCTTTGGCTCAGGGTGTGACCCCGGGGTCCTGGGATCGAGTCCCACATCCGGATCCCCAAAGGGAGCCTGCGTCTGCCTGTGCCTCTGCTTCACTCTTTCTCATGAATAAATAAATATGATCTTTTTTTAAAAAATGGCTACCATATATAAAGTGCAGACTCATTCAACAAATACTTGTGGATACTGTACTAGGCCTAGGTACTGTGTGAAGCCCTGGAGGTACAGCAATGCTGATGTAGTTCCTCGGAGAGGCCCTACAGAGGAGCCCTTTGGCCAGATATTTGTGGAATAATCACAGAAATGTAAAATGCTAAACTATTCTTAAAGCTATAGAGGAAAGGAAAAGAGTAACAGAAGAAAAGGAATTGACCTGGGGGCGGGGGGATATTTGAGCAAAAGGAAATTAGCAAAACTTCACTGAGTTTTGAGTTTTGCTTGAAATAAACTAGAATTGGAACATGGTAGGAGAAAGGGGGGAAAAGGTTTCAGAGATAAACATTCTCCACAAAAGAGATGTGCAAAAGGGGTGGGGGAGGTCCACCATTAATGAAAGGAGCTCCGAGGAAGCCTTGTGCCTGTTCTGAGCCCGGACAGCTAGGCCGGGGGCAAAGACAAGAGCACACAGGGTCTCAATCTAAGAGCTAGAACTGTGAAGTCTCACAATAAGCATGTGGTCTCACACTTTGATTTTGAAAGGTGTCTCTGGCTATATAGTGAAAAGTTAGTAGTGTGTTGGAGGGTGGGTAATAAAAGTGGATGTGATGAGCCCATTTAGTTATAGGGCAGTGGGACTGGTGGTGCTGGGAGCTGGATGGTTTCAGGACAGGAGGTGTGAAGCACAGGGCCGGTGGCTGACTGGCAGTGGAACTTGAAAGAGAGGGAGGTGTCCTTTTCATTTGCACCAACATCCCATTAGTGAGTGATACCACTCACCAGGCTAGGGGGTCAGGACGAAAGCCAGGCTGAGGAAGGGCAGGAGGGATCAGAATTTTGATTTGAGGCTTATTTTCACTACAATCCTCAGGGTAAGAATGATAACTCCCCCCCTTTTTTGGATGAAAAAAAAAAACCTAGGAGTCTAAGAGAGAAAACAGCTTGGCCATGACCGGAGAGTAGCAGAGAAGGTTCATCTGAGGGAAAATCAAGCTTCTTGACCCTTGGCATTAGATGGCTTGGAAATGAGATGTTGTTGGTTTTGGGGTTTTTCAGTTGATTAAAATCTTCCTACTAGGAAGCCAAGTAAAATTAATGACCTTCTCCTAAGAATCAGTCCTTGTAATGAAAAGTCTCCAGATGGCACAGATTAAGGCACCTCCTTCAGCATGAAAATTTGGTTGGGACCCTAAGCCCCTGCCCAAATAAATTGGAGGGACTGGATTCTAGGTCTAGAATGGCAATGGGAGGATGGATGTAAAGATAAAAACACAAAGATGGTTTTGAATTACCCAACTAACAACTTACATATTTATGGTGAGTAAGAGCTCCTGATAGGTTTTCTGGGTAATACAGAGACTTGAATAAGACCAACATCCTGACATTCAAAGGTTCATAATCTATTAGGAAACACAAACACAGATAAATGACTTAAGTTTGGCATAGACTGCTTTCAAAAAACAAACCGAATGTATACAAGAGTTATCTGAGAGGATTGTTCTTTTTTCTCTCGTGAAAGATGCTTATATTTTTAGGTACCAGGATATACAGGCTCGAGTTAGGATCTACTGGATCCCGTCCTTACCTTTGACTAGGTGTGGCCTCAGGAAACTGGCAACTTCTCTGCATCCCGAGTTTCTCATCTTATAACTCCTCAGTGCTACTGTCAGAATTGGGGGAGATATATTTTCCAGGAGCTGTTGAGTTATACTTTGTAAGTTACCTGGGAAATGTTCATTATTTTCCCATATGGGAGGAGTCTAGAGGGGCAGGAAAGATGAATTCCGCTGGGGAACGGAGGAAGATGGGTGGAAGGATTTGGGCTGTGATGTAAACAGAAGAATCTTCTATTTAGGACAAAGGGAAGAGCCTCACAAAAGCTCCTGTTCCTGCATCAGTGTGAGTGGCAGCCTCTTTTAAGGTAAGAGCAATCAAAATCCAATGGAGAAGGGCAAGAAGTAGTATCTCTACTAACCTGTACTCTATTACTTCCATAATAGAATTTAGAGAGGAAAATTCATTAAGTGCAATATCTGCCCTTCCTATCACCAAATTGCCATAAAATGGTGCCCTTTCCAGCCCTTTGAGGCTCTCTCCTTGCCTCACAGCTTAGACCTACATACATGCCCTTTCTCAACAGTTGATCTTGAATTTAGGAAGCAACAGGTCGGGATTCCGTCCAGGGTACGAGCATTGGCGCCTTCGTGATGAAGACCCTGCACGGGTCGCACAGCTCAGGAGCCAGCAGGAAGTATTCTCACTCCAAGAATTGGCTCCTTATGCACACTCAACGGTACTGGTGTGGGTTTAAGCACTTTCTGAAGCCATCCGTGCTTCACGTGGATGCCCGCCTGCTGGAAAAGATTTTCGGACCAAGCAGAGCCTTCCTCCCGGGGTCCAAAGGGGAGTTCAAGGTCCTGCTCCAAATGAGAGAGCCCAACTCCGAGGGTGAGGTTGAAATCTTCATCATGGGGTACCCGAAGCGTGCCAAAAGGCTGATTCGCATTTTGGCCACAAAGCCTCGAGGGAAACGCCGTGGAGGCACAACGATGCTCAGCCTGGAAACCATGAAGTCTTTTGAAAGAGAGAATGTTCATGCTGGTGATTTCCTCTCCACCGCAGTGATGAGCAGCCTGGATGAAGCCCTGCAGTCCCTGGAAGGAGGTCAGGAGACTGTCCAGGAACCTGTTACCAAAACAGTGTAATTTTTGTGATTGGGACCTCAGTGCAGGGGGGTCGGTTTGGGTCAGGAGCCTCACCCCCAGAGGCCTGGTCTGAACTCTGCCTTTGTTCCTGTGGCTAAGGAGAAACAAGTATCGTCAGTGGTCTATCCACCTTTCTCCTTCATAGATAGTTGTTTAAAGATTCAAATGTGAGTTACAATAAAAAATAAACTTTAAAAAACATAGATATATACATAGGTATAGATTAGTAGTGTCAAGGAAGGCACTCTTGCTTTTGCATGCTCCAAGATGGGAAAATGCTAAGAATTAACAAATGGTTGGTTCTGCTTTTTCTGTTTCTTTTTTTTTTTTTTTTTTTTGGTTCTGCTTTTTCATAGTGTTCTGTAGGAGGTGGGTATGGCTGGGATCTTTAATGTTCCAGGGAGTTGTCCATAAGGAAGAACTTTACTATTGTTTATTCTTTCACTAATACTAATTTTGAAAAAAAATGTTTGATATTAAACAAACTTTATAACCCCCCCCAAAAAAGAAGCAATGGGTCACCACAAATCAGACCAAGTCCCCAGCTTCTCAGGATAGGATGCCTTTAATTTCTTAATCATCAAACTACAGGGGTGCCTGGGTGGCTCAATCGGTTAAGCGTCTGTCTTCAGCTCAGGTCATGATCCCAGGGTCCTGGGATTCAGCCCAGCATCTGGCTCCCTGCTCAGTTCATTTTCAGTTCATTTTCTCTCTCTTTCTCTTTCTCTCTCTCTCTCTCTCTATCTCTCTCTCTCTCTCCCCCTTCCTCCTTCCCTCCCTCTCTTTCAAATAAATAAAATCTTTTTTAAAAAATCACGAAACCTCAAAGGATACTGAGAGGCCAATGCTACACAGCAGACAAGGAGAAAGTAGAAGTGTTGATCATCTTTGTTATTCAAGAACCCCTTGCCAACATTTATGGTGAGAAGAGATCACGCAGGACGCCTTTTCCTTCCACAGCCTGGGTGGCTCAGCAGCTGAGCATGTCTTTGGTTCAGGTCCTGATCCCAGGGGCTCCCTGCATGGAGCCTGCTTCTCCCTCTGCCTATGTCTCTGTCTCTCTCTCTCTCTGTCTCTTACGAATACATTTTTTAAAAAGTAAAATAAAATATTAAAAAAAGAAGGGGTAGCCCTGGTGGCGCAGCGGTTTGGCGCCGCCTGCAGCCCGGGGTGTGATCCTGGAGACCTAGGATCGAGTCCCACGTCAGGCTCCCTGCATGGAGCCTGCTTCTCCCTCTGCCTGTGTCTCTGCCTCTCTCTCATTCTGTGTCTATGAATAAATAAATAAAATCTTTTTTAAAAAAAATAAAAAATAAAAGAAAGAAGAAGAAGAAGAGACCATGTAGCTGAGTGCTGCTGGAACTCAAGGACCAAAAGAACAAAAGTTTCAAACGAAAGTCGCCAAAAGCAATGAGACTTAGTATTTTTCTGCTCTATCACAACATGTGGGGCTATTTCAATTCTGTACTCCTGTTCTTTTTCTCTGTTAAAATCTATCTTTCTCATGTGTATTGTTTGTTCTTTCCTTCTGGTTTTATTTTCTTGTTTCTCTACTACTCTTTGCTTTTCATTCTTCTGCCTGCTGGTCCCTGGAAGATGAAGCTCACCCTTCCTGCAGCTCGTTTGTTTATGTTTTTCCCCAGGTCTCCCACCCCCACCCATTCTTTTTCTGTGTCCTCATGACTTCAGGCTTCTTCCTAAAACATGAATCATGGCAGAGCATTTTCTAGAGCGTGCCCACCACGCCGCCGCCACATGATTTCCAGGCTGATGCGGGAACCAGGTAGCAGGTGGACAGGAGACAGTACAGGGGGCACAGAATAGAGTCACGACCTCTCGGTGGCTTCACCTCTTAGTCTTCAGTTTGCAACTGTTTGACACGTCTCTTGCCCTCTTTCTTCAAGGTCTTTTCTTTTCCTGGAATTTCACTTGGTGCCATCTGTTTCTGGAATCATCCTTTGCTTTCTTCCTTTGCACCCCTGTCAATGCCACATTTTTATCTATACTTTCAAGTTTTGCAGATCATTTCTCTGGAACGGTCTTTTCAAACGCCATCAGTTTCCTTAAGCAACATTAGATGGCTTTTCCTTCCACAGGCCCAGAGCAGCTGCAGCTACAACTAATCTGTACCCTGGGATCCCCTGTTGTCATTACTTTCACATTTCTAGGGAAATTAGCACAGGAAAAGGACCCAAAGCAGAATGATTTTTTTTTTTAAGATTTTATTTATTCACTCAGAAGAGACAGAGAGAGGCAGAGACACGGGCAGAGGGAGAAGCAGGCTCCATGGAGGGAACTCAATGCGGGACTCGATCCCAGGACCCCAGGACCATGACCTGAGCCAAAGGCAGACGCTCAGCCGCTGAGCCATCCAGGAGCCCTGAATGATTATTTTTAAAGGAGAGGACTGGGAGGAGGGAAATTCCGACAGACCAACACCCAGGACACAGGTTGGGGAGTGGCTTGGTGATGTCCAGCTGGTGTTACTGACCGTGTGCACCTGTTCCGTAGTTTTCATCTACCGCGAGAATTGGGAGAGCTGCTTTCCTCATGAGAGACAGGGAGAGGATTTCACCTTTCAAATGACTGAGAGTCCAAGAACCTGTTGACTTGGGCCAAGGACACCCTGTGAACATACTCCTGCATTATCAGACCTCAGACTTCGACATCTTTTCTACCAGGAGACCATATCCTGGCTGGAAACAGAAAAAGCCAGCCTAAGTAGCCAATTGTCCCTTCATCTCCATTTGCCCCTTTCATGAAGTGCTTTGGTGATGGTGATACATTTTGTTCTTCCAGAATGTATTTCTTCTGTCTGCACATCCATGAAAAAAGGCTTTGAAATGCTCCTGGGTTTCACTGTACTAGCCTCAGTGCTGGTGCTCCAGCCCAAATGCTAACACATAACTTCTCATGAAAATTCTCCACGGCGGTACAAACCCATCCTCTGTCTCCTTACTGTACACTGGGGAGACTTTTCCCTCTTTATTTCATGGCAATAGCTCTACATGCCTGAAAAAGCTAAATACCACTGTCTTTTTACTCTTCATATCAAAGGTTGACAGCACTTCCACCTAAATGTGTTCCAGTCTTTTAAAGACAAGCATTTCTTAATGAGTGTCTGCAACAAACCAGGTTCTCTTAATGAAGAGAACGTCACAACTCAAAGCTCCAACTTTGGAACATTAATTTCTCTCCTTGTTTTTTCCTGTCCTCATCATTATAATCAATAATCCTAACAATAATAACTGAAAATACAGGCGTGGTTCTCAAGGTTTAGTTGAATTTGAGGACTCCTAATGGTCCCTGAGACCCCTTTAGGGGGTCCATGAGGTCAGAACTTGTTCAAAATAATGTTAAAATGAGATTTTCCTTTTTTCCACTCTCAGTTTCTATGGAGAGTACAATAGACTTTCCTAAAGCTTCCTAACAGTGTGATTTCAAAGCAGATTGGATGCAGAAGCAGGTCTGGTTCCAAGTATCTTCTAGTAAGTCAGACACTACCAAGATTTGCAAAAAAAATGTAAAACAATGTCATTTTTCTTTTTTTTTTTTTTTTTTTTAAAGTCTCTCAGTTTTTTTTTTTTTTTTTTTATTTATTTATGATAGTCATACAGAGAGAGAGAGAGAGGCAGAGACACAGGCAGAGGGAGAAGCAGGCTCCATGCACCAGGAGCCTGATGTGGGATTCGATCCCGGGTCTCCAGGATCGCGCCCTGGGCCAAAGGCAGGCGCCAAACCGCTGCGCCACCCAGGGATCCCCCAATGTCATTTTTCTAATTAATTATTTTGTTTTGGGGAAAATATGGTTATTTTTCATTTAAAAATTATTATTATGTAATTACTTTAAATGACTTCATATATATTATTAAATTTTCTTGGTTTTAATTTCTAATGTAGTAAGTATTGATAAGTTTAACCCACAACACAAAAGCATTTTGGGTGCTAAATAATTTTATAATTGTGTAAAGAGATCCTAAGACCAAGAAGTTTGAGAATTGCAGACAGACTGTTTACTACATGCCACCTAATATCCTAAGCATTTCATATACACATATACATACATATATACAACTACATCTATATGTATATATCTCATCTTTGCATAGGCCCCAGGAGGCAGATTTTTTTTTAATCTTGATTTTACAAATGAGGACAAATTGCAGTATCTTGACTTTTTTGAATGCAAGGAGATGAGCCCACCCCAAACAATCTTTTTATATGTGGGTAAACTGAGATATGCAATACCTCCTGGATGGGAGTGTCATAAAAATCAGTAGAGTCTTTAAAAGTTTTATACTAAATCGAATGTGCGATCAGTTTCAAACTTATGATCAGTAATTCAAGAGTGTCCCTAAGTGACCGCCACATGCCCCAAAGTACAGCCCAAAAGAGCCAAACCATCTGGTTCCTCTGCCATCTCTGACACTAGCACCTTTAGGACATTGTGCCTGAACAAAGGTGTTGGACTTTTAACACCATTTCCAGTGACAACATTTTGTATCTGCCAAATCCCCAAGTCAAAGAGACAAATCCACATAGAACATAAAAAATACAGTCTATGATTCTTAGACATCCCATTTGATTATACGCTAATAGTTGAATGAAGTACTGGACCAAAAAAAAAAAAAGTGACACTACACTCATGAAACAGAGCCTAACATGTCTAATTGCATAATGACCTGGCCACACTATTCCAAATTCTAAAAGCATTATCATTTTAGGGAGGGAATTTTATTTCCGGGGAATATTTGATTAACCGCTTAGCCAGGAATGTCTAAGGGCCAAGTAGAAGAAGACCATGTGACAAAGACATAGCTAAATAAAGTTAAATTAGATGTCAGGAAGAACAGAAAGGAAGGATGAGGAGCCTGAGAGCATGGGAGTGGGTGAGAAACTCCACACCAGACCTCATGAGGTGCATCAGAGCCTCTTGCAAATAAGAACAGCGAACACTCAATAGTTTTAAGTATGTCGTTGCCACTCTTCTTTTTCCCTGTGCTGCCTATACTCTGACTCCCAGACCTGCAGCACACCTTGCCACACACATACAAACTCCTGCATGAGAGAGGTTTTATTCGGGAGAAGGAAGAGCTCAATGCCACATCTGAGTCAGTAGCAACAAGCAGACATTAGGGATGTGAGATGCAATGAGTTCAGGGGGAGCCTGAATGAGTGACTGACTGTAAGCCAGTATCTGTTTTCATGTAAGAAATGCAGAACTAGACTCTGACTTGCTTGAATAACAAAAGGAATTTGCTGGTTCACAAACCTGGAAAGTACAAAGGGGGTCAGCTTCAGATCTGGCTTGATCGAATGGTTTATAATGTTGATAGAGCTACATCTCTCTGTTAAGTCTCTTGACCCCCATTTCAATCTGAGCGTTGGTTTGGCTCAGACTGGCTTCAGGAGGACAAAGGGCTCTAACAGCTCCAGCCCTCACACCGCACCGTTAGCCATATCCTCTGGAACAGGAGAGAGGTCATTTGCTTCAGATACCCAAACAAAAGACCAGAGATTCTCCACGATTAGACCAGACTAGGTTACACACCCAACCCTCCATGGCAAAACACACTGCCTGGCTTAGCCTACGAGATATGACCCACTGTGGTGATCTTCCACTGGAGACGGAATCAGTGGCCCTGAATACAGATGAATCTATAAACACCAATCAAGAGTTGTAGGAAAAAGAGAATTAGTGCTGGGTAGAAAGAGGGGCAAAACAAAAAAGTCTACTACAGCAGCCCCTGAAAATACACAGCTATTTCATGAATCCCTGAGAAATGCATGATAAAGGAGGTTTGCGGGATCCCTGGGTGGCGCAGCGGTTTGGCGCCTGCCTTTGGCCCAGGGCGCGATCCTGGAGACCCGGGATCGAATCCCACGTCGGGCTCCCAGTGCATGGAGCCTGCTTCTCCCTCTGCCTACGTCTCTGCCTCTCTCTCTCTCTCTGTGACTATCATAAATAAATAAAAATTAAAAAAAAAAAAAGGAGGTTTGCATCCGTTTTGTCTACATGGCAAAGGACAGGCTGACATCAGCTGACCTGATGGTTGTATGGAGTTTTATTTTTTTTTCAAGACTTATTTATTTGAGAGAAAGAGCACACCACACACAGTGGCAGAGATAGACAGAATTGATGGTGAGCATGGAGCCCAACACGGGGCTTGACCCCAGGCTGGTGAGATCACAACCTGAGCTGAAATCAAGAGCACTCCCCTTCACCAAATGACCCACCCAGGCACCCTGGTTGTATAGAGTTTTAATTCATAAATGCCTGTCCCAGTGCCTGGAATAATGGGACGCTCTTACAACTTGCAAATTGTAATTTCCATTTACACTTTCTTTCTTCTTTCCTCCTACAGAATATAATGCATATGCCTTGGACTTTTGGTGACAGCATTGATTTTTGGAAACACTGTTCCTAAATGAGAAAGAACACTTGTAGGCCATAAAACAACATAAAAAGGATGGGTGGTCATCTTGGCATAAAGAAGAAGGAAGGTAGTTGTGTTTATTGCCGCATGCAGAAATTTGAGGACATAAATAGAAATGAGAAGCACATCAATAAAACACTGCAAAGTGCTTGTTTCATTTCACACATCCCATTAGTGAATGAATTCACATTTGCAGATGCTGTTGGTGGAGACACGACGGAGCCAGCAATGGTGAGATCTACTAGAAGAAGGGATGCTGGTAGCAAGAAACAGTCCAACAAAGGTTAGCCTTTGGCTGGGCCTAGTGTGAAGAAGAAAGTTGATCCGGCAATAAGATGAGAATGTAGCTTAAAACACAAAAATCACACTGAAAGGGGCAGATTATTCTGAAGGCAACAAAACAAATTGATAAATCTTATCAAATACTCATTGAATTGGCCATCTTCTTGAGTTGTTTCTAGAAGCATCAGCAAAACCCAAGTAATCAAAAAAGTAGTATTTTGATCTACTTTCATCTGTATAGTTTACCCACCAGTAGATGACCCTCCTAGCACTTATCCCTTGAGCTGCTCATCTGCAGAATTCTTCGGTTCTATCATTCCTTCAATCCCACAGGGACCCCAAGCCACCGACCTTTATTGTCCTTGATGTCATTTTCTCCTTAAAAAGTTTAAATTTCCTGGTTCATAATTACCATCATTTTCTTGTTGGAAGGAAAGGACTAACTGAGTGTTAGTCCTGAGTTCTAAGAGTTCCTCTAGCCTCAGGGACAGAGAATTTGACTAGTGGTTGAATCTACTTGTGACTTTAAAACAAGGAATTGTTAGGAGTTCACCTTATATCAGATGGAAGAATGAAAGTCTGGTTGATGACTAGGCACAGGACTACGCTCTTGGGAGCTATAAACTGGGAACTTGCTCCTGAGGGGGCTTCGTGGCCAGCTAGGTATAAAAGCGGGAGAGATCCCGGGCCCCGGCTTCCCTGAGCTGATACCATCTGATGACTAGGTTCCTCCCAAGTACAGGATGACTGGGAAATCATGGTGCTCATAGAGGAGTCACACACGTCTTCTGTGCTGTCACTCTGCATGTTGTGTTGCCCAGCACTCGTTCTTTCTTAAATCCAAGTGAAGCCTATTGTGTTTCATGGCTTTGACTGACCATCTGAACCCGAGTCCCAGTGCTAGTGAGCAGAGAGGCCACGGCAATGAGTGCAATCTCACCTCCCCTTCACCAGTCATGTCAACAACAGCACCCAGCCCACGTTAAATACAATGCTTGCTGTACTCTCATCTTGCACACACGCAGAAGAGTATAGGAGTAAGACACAGAATCATGCCCACTGGTCTAACTTCACACCCATTTATCTCATAGGGCCTTTGGTGCTGCATGCAGTTCAATTCCATTTTCCTGGTCAAGTTTCTTTTCACTTTCCAAGCGACAATTCCACATTTCCTCCTCCCTCCTTAAACCTGCAGCAATTCTGGGCCCCGTCTTCCTCTACGTGACTACCTTCCTTTTGCTTTCTTTTTCTTTTTTTTTTTTTTAAGATTTTTATTTTTATTTATTTATTTGAGACAGAGACTGAGAGAGAGAGGCAGAGACATAGGCAGAGGAAGAAGCAGGCTCCATGCAGGAAGCCCGATGTGGGACTCGATCTTGGCACTCCAGGATCACTCCCTGAGCCAAAGGCAGACACTCAACTGCTGAGCCACCCAAGCGTCCCCTTCCTTCTGCTTTCACCAAAGTCATGGAAGCAGGGAACGTCCATCCACTGCTGCAACCCAAACAGCCAATCTGTGTGTGTGTTTCTACCAAATGCTCTCCCTTCCACCATGCTGCAATGGTTGATGTGTCCTTGCTTCTCAGTAAGAACCCTGCCGCTTGTGGACAAGATCTCATTCCCTCTCAGTGATCCTCACAGTTTTCTCTTCTCTCTCCTGCATTAATAAAACTCCTCTCTCTGGAAGATTATTCCCATTAGCATAAAGAACATACTAGATCATCTCTTAAAGCACCTGCCCCCAGAATCTCTTTCAGGTATCACCTTCATTTCCCTGCTTTGTTTATAGAAACAGAGTTCAGAATAGTTGTCTCTAGTCCTATCTCCTCCCATTCCCATTAAAGATAAGGAAAATTATACTACTACCATATGAAAACTATCCTTTTAAAACTTGATGTAGAAAAGCTAATGAAATCTACCCCAATAAAGCTCCTAGAGCTGGTGAGATTAGAAAGGTTGCTAGATTCAAGAGCAATATCCAAGAATCAATTGCAATGCTAAATACTAGCAAGAAGCCACCAGAAATTGAAATGAGGAAACAATAGCGTTAAAATAGGAAATTCTTGGGATGTTCAGTGGTTGAGCGTCTGTCTGCCTTTGGCTCAGGGTGTGTTCCTGGGGTCCTGGGATCGAGTTCCACATCAGGATCCCCGCAGGGAACCTGCTTCTCCCTCTGCCTATGTCTCTGCCTTTCTGTGTTTCTCATGAATAAATAAATACAATCTTTTTTTAAAAATAGGAACATTTTTAGGGATATGACAAAAGATGTGAAAGACTTGTACCCTGAAGACTATCAAATGTTGCTTGAGAGAAGTTAAAGACCTAAATGAATGAGAGATTTATTATGTTTATAGTTTGGAAAACTCAATTTTCTTAAAGGTATCTGTTCTGCCAAAATTGATCTATAGAGTCAATGTAATGACAACCAAAACCATAGCAGACTTTCCTGTGGCAACTAGCAAGCTGATTAGAAGACTGGTATGAATGGCAAAAAATCTGGAATAGCCAAAGCCATTTTGAAAGAGAAGAAAATGTTGGAGGACAGGCAAATAGATGAATGGAACAGATTAGACAGACCAGACATAGACTGGCATATACATAAACAACTGAGTTTTTATTAAAATGCAAAAGTGGGACACCTGGTGGCTCAGTGGTTGAGCATCTGCCTTCGGTTCAGGTCATGACCCTAGGGTCCTGGGATCAAGTCCCACAATTAGACTTCCCCATGGAGCCTGCTTCTCCTTCTGCCTATGTCTCTGCCTCTCTGTGTCTCTCATGAATAAATAAATAAAATCTTTTTTAAAATGCAAAACAATTCAGAGGGTAATCTCAACAAATGGGGCTAAAACAACTGGACAGCCCCTTGTTAAAAAAATGCATTTTGGGCCATGCTTCACACAATATGCAAAATGTGACTCAAAGTGGATCAGAGACCTAATGTTAGACCTGAAACATAAAACCCCCCAGAGAAATAGAAGAAAAACCTCTGTGATTGCGGGTTAGGCAAAGATGTCTTAATAGGATGCCAAAAACACAGATTTAAAAAAAAAAGTTCCAAATGAGAAGCCTGACTTCATCGAAATTAAAAAGGTTACTTTTCAAAAGACACTGTAAAGACAATGAAAAGACAACAGAATGGAATAAAATATCAACAAGTCATACATCTGATAAAGCACTTGCATCCAGAATATATGAATCATTCTCAGAACTCAATAAAACTCAATAATATAAAGGGCAAAAGATTTGACCAGACACTCCACCAAAGAATTCTACAGATGGTAAATAGAGGCATGGAAAGATGTCCATTGTTCGCTAGGGAAATACAACTTGAAGGCACAATAAGATACTGCTATACTCCTAACTAGAATGGCTCGAACCATACCAAGAAGGGCTAAGATGTGGAGAGGAACTGGAACTCCCCTACACTGCTGGCAGGAATGTCAAATGCAACAACCCCTTGATAAAAGTTTGGATATCCTAAAGAGTTAAAAGCAGATCTATCACATGGTGCAGCCTTTCCACTCCTGGGTGTTTATTCATGAGAAAATTAAAGCATATGTCCATTCTATGACTTGTACACAAATGTTCATAGCCCCTTTATTTGTAGCAACCCCAAACTGAAAATGATCCAAATGTTCATCAATAGATGAACGGACAAATTGTGTATATCCATACAATGGAAGGCTAGGCAGCAATAAAAAAAGAATTGAACTTTTGATACACATGACAACATGAATGATTCTCAGAATAATCATCATGAGTAGAAGATGCCAGAACTTCCCCAAGAAAGAGTACAAAAAATCATATTGTATGATTCCATTTATATAAAGTTCCAGAAAATGCAAACTAATCTATAGCAACAGAGAGCAGATAAGGGTATAATTGATACACAACAAACTGCCATATATAAAATGTGCTCCTTAACTTTTGACCTGTACATGGAGCAGGGAACAGAATGAGGAAGAGCAAGGAGGAATTAAAAGGATCGCGAGAGAACGTTTGGGGATGATGAGTATGTTCACCTTGATTGTGGTGATTGTTCCGTGTTCCATTGTTCCGTGAATCATGTTTCATATGTCAAACTGTACCAAAGTGTACAGTTGAAATATGGCAGTTTGTTGTGTTTCTATTATGCCTCTATATGGCTGTTAAAAAAGTAAAACTTCCCCAACTCTAAGATGTTATAGTCACCTTTGGGGGTTTATTTAACTATTCAAAACATTCCTAAATTCCTATAATATGGGGGGCATTATGTTAGATGGTGGGAGCCCACTGTGATGAAAATAAACACACTTTTAAAAAGTGGCCCCCACCCTTAACCCGTATACAGACACATGATTGGAATCAGATCTTAATGAAATAAACGTATAAATAAGTATGATAAATACTATAAAGGAAAACAGACAAGGGGATATTAAAGAATATTGGCCTCTTCTATGATTAATTTTCAAAACTCCATCATGTTGTATAAACATAATTAGCACTATTATTTCAAATGACCTCATGATTGACTGGACTCCCTGCCTTTCACAGGTTCTTCCATAACACAAATTTCCCATTCATAGATTCCTGACTTTGATTAATCTTGAAGTAGACTGGATTAGTTTTCCAAACAGGATTTTCAGGCTATTGCAATTCTGAACTAGTGCATATTTAAAAGTATTATTCTCTGTTGCCTTAATTGTAAATAAATTCCTGGTTGGATAAAGTGTTCTCAGGTTACATTAAATCATCTGCAACCTTAGAGACATTTCTCCATGATTTCTTGCTGTTTAATTTATCAGAGGAAGAAAAATGTTCTAGGTGACCAGCTTCATATGCATAACTACTGGAAAATTTTTAGTTTTTATTCTTCAAATTTAGTGTTTTGCTAAGAGACATCATCATTATCTTTTGTTAGTTTTATTTTAAAAACTTCCAGAATACATGAAAGAGTACGATCTATAAGTACCATCTGGCCTCAACAACCAGACTTGTTTTGTTACCCGCTCTTTGCTTTCTTGGGGAAAATATTCTAAAGGAAATCCATGTCATGTTCTTTTACCCCTAAACATTTCAATGTGAATTAAAAAAATATATAGGCCATTTTATTACATTATAAAAACCAGTTATATTCCCACTTCATTTAATTACTTAATGTTTAATATTATCTAATATTCAATATTAGGATATTCAGTCTATATTCAAACTTTCAAAATTGACATGTTGTCCAAAAATGTCTTTTTACTATTGGTTTGGTTCAAATAAGAGTCATGATATTTGTATTTTCTTATATTTCTAAGTTTCTAATTTTTTATTAGAAAACATTCTTTGTTTTAAATTTCTTTTCTTTCTTTCTTTCTTTCTTTCTTTCTTTCTTTCTTTCTTTTTTTTTTTTTTTGCTTTAAATGTTGAAAAAAGTGAGTCTGTTCCATGTTCTGAATTTTGCTGACTATTCTATCCTGATATGATTTAACTTGTTTCTCCCATATTTCCTTTTCTTTTTTAAGATTTTATTTATTTATTCATGAGAGACACACAGAGGCAGAGACATAGGCAGGGGGAGAAGCAGGCTCTGTGCAGGAAGCCTGATGCAGGACTCGATCCCAGAACCCCGGGGATCATGACCTGAGCCAAAGGCAGATGCTCAACCACTGAGCCCCCTAGGTGCCCCTCTCCTGTATTACCTATAGACTGGGAGTTGGATCTGGAAGGTTACTGATATTCAGATTCAAATTTCATCATGGATGGTTCTAGAGTTTCACACTGCATCTTATTAGAAGGCATTTCAAGTCTGTTTGTCTTACTTTTAAGAGTTACTTGGGTTCAGGGGTTCAGGTGCCGACACCCCATTTCCTCCATTATAAAAATGTCCACTGACATTTCATCTAGCAGTTTTACAGCCCATTAATGAAAATTGGCTGAAGTTGTTATTTTTTTAGAAACTGTAAAATGTTCATTTTTTTGAATTCTGGAACTCCATCTGCACTTATTAGCAATTTTTGTACAGCCCAAAGCATGCCCCCATCCACTGAAGATATTTGATTCCTCTGAAACACAGTTCATACTGCAAAGGCAGGATATATGCTGTTCTTTTCCTTTTGTTATCAATTTTCAAAATGATTTTGTGCCCTAGTAACCTCCGATATTGTGCAATGAGTTATACTTTATTTCTTTTTTTATTCTTTTTTTAATACCCCTAATAACTCATAGAATTTTATATTTTTGGTGAGTTTTAAACAATTGCAATCATTATTCTCATTGATGCTCAAATTGTCACATCTTTTGCCGTGAGAGCCCGTCAAGCTGGCTGTATGTACTTTTGACACGATCCATTAGCCTTTGGTAGGCTCCTTGGTTTTTGGTTTTTTGTTTTTTGTTTTTTGTTTTTTGTTTTTTTTTTGTGCCAAGATGTTCCAGAATATTCCTGTACATTTCCTACAGCAGCTCTAGGTTCTATTTAGAAAAGAATGGTATACAGAAGGACTGATTATACATTGTTTCAGAGGTCAAAACTAGAAAAAAAAATGTTCTAAGGGAGAAAAATCCTGAGTTCACACTGATATTTCTAATTCAAAATTTAAGATTAGAGATTTGTCATAACTTATTTTATACTTTCATCTGTTGTTTGCTTTTATAATAAATATTTTGGCTCAAGATAATATTAATGTAATTATGTGCTTATTTTACCCTAGCATATAAGTAAAATAGTTGAAATGAAACTTATAAAATAAAACTTATTCTTGGTCATTTTATGTCTATCTATATGTCTATTGATTTATGTTTCAGAAACAAGCCATTTTTTATGAACATACTCAGTCTTTCATTTATAGGAAGTGAGTATTTTTTTGTTCTATTTATTACCAATTACGTATCATTTGAACCTTCTTTCTCTGTTATACGTATTTAGCATTTATTATATAATCACTTAAATCTATTAGTCCTTTCCATTTCTATGATTTTTCTGCAGGGTTGGGTGAGGCCCACGTGGACAACACAGGGCCTTGTTTCCGGAGAGAGCCCCCTTCCTGTTGTCATGGTTACTGTTCGTGTCAGTAGGAGTGGTCTTGTCAGATTTGAGGATAAACAAGCTGCTTTAGTGCCAAACAGTCTGCGTTTGGGTATGAGTACCTGGAAAAGCTGGGAGTCCCCATCCACATGAGAGTTTGGGTTTGAATGCAATGTCTCCCATTGAGAACACGCTAGCCTATGCCAACTTGTGGGGATCTGTCCTTGCTGGGCCCACTTCAAACTATAGAAGGAAGCACAGTCACACGTTACAATACCATATAACAATACATTTTTAGAAAGCTGGTCTGATCAGAAGGAAGGGAAGTGTTTGAGACACAAATAAAAAGAAAGTAGAAAATCAATACACTAAGCAATCAGGTTGACAAGACAAAACCAAGAATGAGAGGGTTTTTCTCAAGTTTTTATTTAAATCCCAGTTTAGTTAACATACAGTGCAACATTAGTTTCAGACGTAGAATTTAGTGATTCATCACTTCCATACAACACCCAGTCATCACAAGTGTTCTCCTTAATCCCCATCACCTGTCCAAACCGCCCCCCCCCTCCTCTGGTATAATTAGTTTCTTCTCTATAGTTAAAAGTCTGTTTCTCGGTTTCTTTCTCTTCCCCTCTCTTTTTGTCCCCCATGTTCATTTGTTTTGTTTTGTTTTTTAAAAGGAATGAGTTTTTTTTTTCTATCTGGTAATGTAGAGGGACTGGGATTTTATTGCCCCATAAGGACAGGTATTGAGCCCTCTGGGTAATGATAGATATGAAATTGGAATCAAGCCCTTTTATATAGTTCATCTTTCCAATTGGTTGAAACCCAAAGCTAGTAGCGACTAGAACTAGTTTGAAGCATGAATTTACTTTTCCCGTTAGTTTACATTATATTATAATGAAAATTCATCCAAAGCTTTGTGATTTACCTGGGGTATCCAATAAAAACAAATGCAAAACTATTCTAGAATATGCTATCATATTTTTTTTGCATATAGAAATCCCACTGGGGAAAAAAACCCTTAATATTGACCTTCTAACTTAAAAAATATATATATGAGCAAACAACACACCAACAGAAAAAATCAGAAACAACAAACAGGAGAATAAACATGTCGCACTCTTTAGATTAAAAAATGATTAAATGATGTGTGTGGGGGGGGGGTATGCCTGGATGGTTCAGTTTGTTAAGCGACCGGCTCTTGATTTTGGCTCAGGTTGTGATCTCAGGGCCATAAGATCAAGCCCTGTATCAGACTCCACACATAGTGTGGAGTCTGCTTAAGATCTTCCTTCTCCTTCTGCGCCCCCTCATCTCTCTCAAAAAATAAAAATAAAAATAAAACGATTAAATGGGTATGATTGTAATCACTAAATGAAAGAAGGTACTAGATCTCAAAGAAAGAAGAAATCCAATGGAAAAGAAGAGGGTCACAGAATCAGATCTTCTAGTAATGAAAAACTTCACTCAAAGCTTGAGGGATGAGCTAAATAGCAGAATGTAAGTGCAGACAGTGAAGTGAGGAGTGAGCTCAAACACAAGATGACAATTAAGCAAGAGGGCTTAAGAAATGGGAGCCAAAAGGAGTTCAACATATGTCCAACATGTGAGAAGTGTGGCTGAAAGAATTATACTTTAGGAAAAAGAAAACTGGACTCAGATAGAAGGATCCAAGAATTAATGATAAACCCTCAAAAGGTCCCGAAAACAAACAACAACCACAATTTTTAAAACAATCTAAAACAAGGCCATGGATGAATCTAAATAAGCAAAGACTGTGAGGGAAAGAGTAAGATATCATTAATGGTGGATTAGATATAAAAATAAAGTGGAATTAGAGTACTAAATAACAGCAATTTATAAAATGGGAGAAATGGAAATTGGAGTTAAAATATTGAAAGGTCTTTTATTATTCAGAAGAAAGCTATAAATATTGATCATCTCTAGATATCTCATATGCATGTTAAATTTTTATGGGAGATCCCTAATAAATAGTAATATGACTTCTTAGCCAATAGAGAGATAAAAGTAAATAAAGTATAATCCACTTAATGGAAGGCAAGAACAGAAAAAAAATATGAAAGGAATACATTGTGAGCATAAGGGAAAACATTTGATGGTAGAAATAAATGTAGATTGGTAAGGTTTTTTTACAAAATAATTGTGGATCAAAGATATGATTATATCGGAAATTATAAAATATTTAGAGTTAACAGTGAGATCACTCACAATGACATCAATGTATGAAATGTAATAAGAATGCAAAATGGATAGCCTTGAATACTGTGGTTAGCAGCTTCTAAATGGTTCCTCTTAATTCCTATATCCTGGTATTTTGACCCTTTTGTAATCCCCTCCAGTTGATCGAGAGCTGGACCTAAGACTTGTTTTCAGTGAACAGAAATGGCAACATGAGAGGATGTTCCTGAGAATAGGATGTAGGACATGGTTACTTCTATCGTGCTTGCTCTGCTAGCTCTTCTCCCTTGTTCCCTGTTAAAGCTGCCATGTGGTGTGGTGAGCTGCCATGTGAAGAGGCCCATGTAGTAAGAAATTGGGGCAGCCTCCAACCAAGAGCCAGCAAGGAACTGAGCCCTTTGGTGCAACAGCAAGTGAAATAAAATCTGCAAACAACCACGTGGGTGAGCTTGGAAGTAGATCCTTCCCCACTCAACCCTCGAGTTGACTGCAGTCCCAGCTGGCATGTTCCCTGCAGCCTCTGGAAAGCTGCAGAGCCTAAGGAACTGGCTAAGCTGAGCCCAGATCCCTGATCCACAGTGCTTGTGAAGCTCTTATTGATTGTTGTCTTAAACTACCAACTTTGGGGATCATTTTTTTATGCAGAAACCACATAACTGACACAGAAACACTTGCAGGACGTGACAAAGAAACACTACAAGCTGAGCATCCAACTGAAGAAGATAAAAACAAAAAAGGAAAAAAAGAGAGAGCAAAAAAATAAATTAATTAAAGGAAGGAAAAAATAAAAGTTATCACTGACATTAGGGAGAAGCAACAAAATCCATAGCTGGGGTTTTACTGTTTGTTTTTTACTTTGTATGTAATGTAATTTCAGACTCAAGAAAGTCACAAAAATATCACAGGGTTTCCATATATCCTTTACCCAATTGGCCTAATGTTAACAACTTACATAACCATAGTAAAATTATTGAAACTGGGACGCCTGTGTGGCTCAGTCATTTAAGCATCTGCTTTTGGCTCAGGTCATGATCTCAGGGTCCTGGGATTGAGTGTCACGTCTGGCTTCCTGTTCAGCGGGGAGTCTGCTTTTCCCTCTCCCTCCACCTGCCACTCTGCCTACTTGTGCTTTCTCTCGCTGTCAAATAAATAATCTTTAAAAAATTATTGAAACCAAGAAATTAACACAATTAATATGATACCATTAATTAATCTACAGGCTGTCTGTTCTTGCTCCTTATCAAGCTCAAGATTCAATCCAGGGTTCTGGGTTGCATTCAGTTCTTTTTCTCCCTGAATATGTCTCATCTGGGAAAGCTGGTATTCTTTCTTTGTTTTTCATAAACTTGAGAATTTTGAAGAGCTATATTGTAGAACGTCTTCCAATTTGGATTTACCTGATGTTCCTTATATTTAAATATAAGTAACGCATGTTTTGGCAAAAGGTCCACAGAAAGAAACAAAATATGCTGTCTTCATTATAACAGAAGGTGCATGATGCCAGTATTGTTCATTACTGATGATGTTAATTTTGACCACCTGGTTAAGGCAGTATCTGCTAGGTTTCTCCAATGGAAGGCTCCATTGTTTTCCTCTTTGTTTTGTTTTGTTGGTGTTCTTTTTTTTTAAGATTTTATTTATTCATGAGAGACACACAGAGAGAGGCAGAGACACAGGCAGAGGGAGAAGCAGGCTCCATGCAGGGAGCCCAATGCAGCATTTGATCCCAGGACCCCAGGATCATCAGGATCATGACCTGAGCCAAAGGCAGACGCTCCACCACTGAACCACCGAGGCATCCCGGTTTCAATAATTTTACTATGGTTATGTAAGTTGTTAACATTTGGCCAATTGGGTAAAGGATATAAGGAAACCCTGTGTAATTTTCACAATTTGTAATTAACACATATCTTGTGGGGAGATACTTTAAGCTTCACAAATACCCCATTTTTTTAAATCAAACTTTGACCTATTAATTTTAGCATCTACTAGTGATTCTTGCCTGCAAGTTTATTACTGTGGTGCTTACTGAATGGTGATGGTCTGTTGTATCACCCCTTCATTTGTTAGTCGAAAATCTTCTCTAAGGAAGAGACGCCCCCTTCCTTCCACAAGGAGCTCTTTTGTTGTCTTGACAAAACTAATAAAATGAACAATATTTGGACCATAATGATTATCTCAAAAATGAAAATACACAAGTGAATAATCTTAGGGTGAAAAAATGTGAAGATTATTAGAGATGCAAGACAGATTTTAGAATCATAATGAGTAACAGACAGGCGAGGCTGGGTAGGGAGAGACGGCGGGGGGGGGGGGAGCTATGTAAGCAGGCTTACAGAAATCCCAAGTGTGGAGAAATATTATAGACCAGACATTAACCAGAGAGAAGGGAACAGAACAAATCCACCATGTTTGTTCTAAATATAGATGAGATATTTACCAATCCACCTTGTTTGTCTTAAATGTTATGGACAAGATATTTACCAAGTTCCCTGGTCAGCTTTCTATAAAAGACTGACTGTAAAAGCCATCAGCGGCAACCCATGCAGAACCCCTCTCACTCTAGAAAGCTTTTATTCCTTTCTATTCTCACCTTCCCATAATAAACTTTCACTTCACTTCACCCTTTTGTGTCATTGAAATTCATTCTTTGACCCCACAAGAGAAAAACCCTGCCACCCTACAATGATAATAATTTATAACACTTCATGCCAATGCTTTTGAAAATAATTGAAATGAACAATATAGTATAAAAATCTTAAGTTATCAAAAAAATTTAAACCCTTAAAAATCAATAGTTTAATATCTACCCAACATAGGTAGGTATCAGACCCAGGCAGTTTTATGCTCCTAACAAATATTCAAGGAGTAAATAAAATGTAATTATTATAACTCACTTATAACCTGTTACAATCTTGATAACAAGCCTGTACAGGGACTTACAATAAAGGAAAATGATGAGTCAGTCTCACTTAACCAAAGTAACAAAGTTCTAATAATATATTAGGAACCAAATCCTTCAGTGCATTGGAGAAATATGAGGTGATTTACATTGTACTGTACAGTTAATTTTATCTTGTTTACAAAATAACTTTTGCTAGGACAGCTCCTTAACTTCAAAGTCTCCATCTAGATTGTCCCATTCACTTGGGTTGGTATTTGGGAATACAGATCATCTGGGGCTTATCTCTTTTTCTCATGGTATTAGTACTAGTAACCAAAATATCATAGTGTTTTTTGTGAAATGCAAAGAAGGCTTGCATTCCCAATATGTTGGAAAATCTATTAATGTATTGAATTATATAGGCAGATTAACAGAAAAACCATTCGAACATCTCAATAGGTATAGAAATGGCATTTAATAAAATTTAACAACCATTTATGAATTTTTTTCAAAAAAATTCTCAGATCTAAATATGAAAAGGAAAAAGTTTAAAGTTTTAGAAGAAGACGTATGAGATTATTTTATTACACAAGGGAACAAACAGCATCTCTAGACACAAAACCACAAATCACAAATGCTAAAATTAATGCATTTTAAAATTATAAATTTCTCTCTAACAAAATAAACCATGTTAAACATTAAAAGAAAAGTCATTCTTTTCAAGAAAATATTTGCAATGCCTTTTGCCCATGAAGGATTGATATCCAGAATACATAAAGAACTCTTATAAATCAATAAGAAAAAGCCAATTAACCCAACTTTAAAATATATGAACATTTCACATAAGTGGACTCATGATGGGCTATGAAACCTAAGAAAATTTGTTCAACTATGTAGCAATCAGTGAATGCAAATTAAAATCACTCTGAGTTACCATTTCATGCTATAAATTATCAAGTGTTTGGCAAGGACAGGAGGAAATTAGAACTATTTACATTCTGATAAGAAACATAATTTAGAAAAAAACTGACAATACCTCATCAAGTCAAAGTTGTACATAGTTTTGATCCTCTTTTAGGAATCTACACTAGATGAGATTTTGCATCTATATGAGCTTAAGGAGACATAAAGGGATGTTTATTTCAGAGCTATTTGTAATAACAAAAGGTAATTAAAGAAAATCCTAAAATCAATAGTAGAACACATAAGCTGAGGTTTATTCATGCAATGAACTGCTAGACAAATATTTGACTGAAACAGAGCAACGGGAAAAAAAACTTTTTAAAGGTAGTATTTAGTTAAAAAAGAAAAACAGATTACAATAGTAATATGTAATATATATAATGATATGGGTTGTGTGAATTCCAAAAGCATAAAATAATGTTATTCCTTATTTATGATCACATATATTCATAGTAAAGGTATAAAGGAAACAGACCAAATTAGAGTGTGATTATGTTTGGGGATGGAAGGATTAGAAAGGAAAGGGAGTTAGTTTTAGCTGTATTTATCCTGTTATACTTCTTTTACTGTAAAAGATATTTGAAACAAAAATGCAATGAATTTTATTTCTCTCTTCAATTTTTTATAGCTCTAATGGTTCCATTTTCACTTCTTACTCTATCACATATTCTTTGATGCTTTCACAGCACTCATGTTCTTAGAAATTTTCTTAAGTTACTATTACAGTATAAAAATGATCTTTTCTAATTCCTCAAAAAAGTGCCCTTAATCTGTGGTTGGCAGTCTACATTTTTCTTTATTTCTTGTGTTTCTATGTGGGTTCTATGTTGATTTAGCTTTGGTTTTTGTTTCCTCATGTTGGAAAGAGGCCCTGCCATCCACATCCATGCTTTTGCCAAGAATAGTAATGGCTAAGTCCTTCTTGACTCATATTTTTGTATATTTGTACACTGATTGAATCTTTCCCTTTAAAAATGAGTGGTGTGGGAGCTGGATGCTGACAGTTTGGGTTCCTTTGTTTAACCACTTGGGTACTTTTGGGTCTGTGGGGAGAGAGTTGGGACAATGAACATCCATCACCCAGAAACATTATTCCCTTTTTATTCTAAATCTCCTGTGTGGAATATCTGTTTCACTGCATTTTAGCTCTCTCTTTAATGCATTATTTTCTTTCCTCAATAGATAATTTTCAGTAGCTATAAAATTGGCTGTGAGCTTCCTGTTTCCTTTCCAATTCCAGCTCTTCTGTCGGCTACCACTCCCTTAGGAAGTTCATCAAGTAATTGAAAATAAAAATAGCATGTGGCCTCTCAGAATCGTCCCACTGTTCGGTAGAAAATAGTCTCCAAGCTGGATGTTTCTTATTCTTTCACAGTTAATTTTTTTTGGCACATGGTTAGTGTGCTTAATCTTCTATCTTGGGTCTTTTTCAAATCTAAAATCTTTCTTATATAAGTCTAATACATTTTCCTTCTTATCAGTTTGCTTTATTTTCTTCTGGAAGACAGTGCAATGCCTTGATTAATTCGTCGTATCTGATTTCTCACTCATCTTCCCATCTCTTTGTTAGTAATGATATTTGAAGGTATTTTGAATTCAGATTGTCGTCAGACTTTTATCCAAAATGAAGGGATCCTATTAAAGTAATGTCTACGGCATTTCCACATTCAGCCAACGTATGGTTTTTCTGTGGGAGAAGCAGAGAGATATTCTCAGGAATATAAAATTTTAGGATCTATTTTATTACTATACTCTTGATCAAAAAGTTACCCCCCCCCAAAAAAAACAATAAAAACCAAACAAACCAGATTTTAAAATGGTGGGAAGACCTCAACAGACACTTCACCAAAGAAAATATACAGCTGGCAAATAAGCATATGAAAAGATACTCCAGGGATCCCTGGGTGGCGCAGTGGTTTAGCGCCTGCCTTTGGCCCAGGGCGCGATCCTGGAGACCCGGGATCGAATCCCACATCAGGCTCCCGGTGCATGGAGCCTGCTTCTCCCTCTGCCTGTGTCTCTGCCTCTCTCTCTCTCTCACTGTGTGCCTATCATAAATAAATAAAAATTAAAAAAAAAAATAAGAAAAGATACTCCACATAATTTATGATTAGGAAAATGCAAATTAAAACAACAATGACACACTACCGCACACCTATTACAATGACCAAAATCCAGAACGCTGCCATCAGCAAATGCTGGTGCGGATGTGTAGCCACAGGAATTCTCACATATTGCTGGTGGGAATCCAAAATGGAACAGCTACTTTGAAAGACAGCTTGGTGGTTTATTTCAAAACCAAGCATGCTCTTCCCATATGATCTGGTGATCTTTCTCCTTGGTATTTACTCAATGTAGCTGAAAACATGTCCACACAAAGCCCTGCACACAGCTGTTTTTTCATAATTGCCAAAACTTGGAAACAACCAAGATGTCCTTCAGTAGATGAATGGATAACCATGTTTATCCAGACAGTGAAATATTGTTTAGTACCCACACCCACTGCAAAAAAAAAAAGAAAAAAAGAGCTATGAATCTATAAGAAGACATGGAAGAAACTTAAGTTCAGTGAAAGAAGCCAATCTGGAAACGCTACATATTGTATGATTCCAAATACGTGACATTCTGGAAAAGGCAAAGCTATGGAGACAGAAAAAGATCAGTGGTTGCCAGGGATCAGGGAATGGGATATTGGGATGAATAGATGGAACACAGAGCATTTTGGGGACAGTGAAAATATTCTGTATGATAAAATAATGATGAGTACATGTCATTTTACATTTGTCTAAACCCAGAGAATGTATCCCCAAGAGTGAACCCCAAAGTGAACTGTGGACTCTGGGTGATAATGACATGTCAGTATAGGTTCATCAATTATTACAAATGTACCCCTCTGGTGGGGGTTGTTGATAGTGGGGTTGCTAAGCATGGGTGGGGGCAGAAGGTATATAAGAAGTCTCTACCTCCCTTCCTCTCAGTTTTGCTTTGAACTTTGAACTGCTCTAAAAAATTAAGTCTTACACACACCACTAAGGACCTAAATAAATATTTTTAATCAGTAAAAGTAACCAAGGTAAGGAATTCAAGTATTGGCACTAAGAGATCCAAAGGAAGAGACCGAGAACGATGAAACCTGTAGAATGTGAAGTATTGGCTAAGTACATGGCGGGTGAGTAAATAGTCATATTTTACCAGCTAATGCTAGACTTCTCCTAAAGTAGGAGAAGTCCTACATGTTTACAACCATGTCTTAGTAAGCATGCCGAGATAGCAAGTAAAAATAATGATAAAATGTGTATCTCAGGTCAATTTACTGAGTCTTTCTCTACAGTTTCTCACTTGCACAATGGGGACGATTGGTCCCACCTCACAGAGTTGCAAGCGTGGTGAGTGACGATCTATATAATGCAGCAAGTACACAGTTAATAATATTATTATTCTTTGAGTGAGGGACACCTGGGTGGCTCAGTGGTTGAGTGTCTGCCTTTGGCTCAGGGTGTGATCTCAGGGTTCCAGGATCAAGTCCCACATTGGGCTCCTGCATGGAGCCTGCTTCTCCCTCTCCCTATATCTCTGTCTCTCATGAATAAATAAGTAGAATCTTTTTTAAATAAAGAGATAGATTACATAATAAATAAGCATAAGGTGGATCTAAAAACCTTTGCTTATTCTCCCCCAAAAATGTGGGCTTGGGAAAAGAGAGGAAGCAAAACACACTAAGCAAATCTCCGAAGCCAATAGGTACTATTTCATACTCTGCGTTAATATAGAAACTCAAGTTTATTCCCACAAGACAGGACATCAGACTTGTCCACTGTTGTAATGACATCCTGGTGATAGAGTGTGGAGAGCTAGAAAAATCAGGAACCCTAGATACCTTGGTGACACATCAACATACTGAAAGATGTGGGTAAATCTCAGAGTCTCAGGACTCTGTCTCTGATGTTTCTGAGGGTTCAAGTGTAGTGGGACTTGTCAGGATACTTCTCCCAATGTTAGCAACAAATCATGCAACTTTCATCTCCTACCCATAAGAAGAGTCAGAAAACTGTATGGGATTCTTTCAATGTTAGATACTACGCTTTGACCCCTTAACCAGGGAATCTGAAAAGTCACTCATTAAGAATAGAGCCCTTCACAGAGAAGATTCTATAGCTGTGCCTATAGCAGTGCGCATGGCCATTCCAACTGGGTACTTTTCTGATGGACCCTAATTGATATAGTCATAATAATAAAGGTCTGATAACAGACGATGCCAGCAATTATGGCTTGCAACTATTTTAGGAAAAGAAGAGAAAGGGATCCCCGGCTATACAGCAAAAAAGAAAACTAAGTTTGAAACCTGTTGCTTCCAGGGACAAGACTAGAAAGGCACGGCTGTTTTCCATTTTTATTTTTTTCCTTTTATTACTATTTGACTTGTTAACTATGAACGTATATTACTGTGATTAAAATTGAAATTAATTTGAAAAACTATTCATTTTCATCATTAAATTAAAACAAAATAAAAATCATCTCATTTTCAAAATTAATCTCATCCTTGTCTTCAAATCTAAACGTTTGGCAGAAAAATTTGGGAAATTAAAATCTCTTTCTCTCTCTTTTCCTATCAGTCTTTTTGGTCGACTTTATTTATTGCAACATTTTACTTAATCTTTCTTTTTTTCTGCTAATGACATTACTTAAATCCATTGTTGTGTGACACATGCTTTCTGGGCTATGTCTGTTTCTTTATTGAATTTTTAAGGAATCAGTATGTCCATTAAGTTAAAGCTCTGATCCTATCACAGAAAGTACCTGCAGTCTCTGTGAAATCTAGGTGGCATGTGCAATGTGGACAGTAGATTCATCGTTGCTGTTTGAAGGACCCACGAAACAAACATTGTTTAAAACTTAAGAGAAAAACAAAAAAAATACACTTTGATGGATATTTAGATTTTGCAAAGAATTATGGAATTACATACTCACAAAAATTCATCATTCAGTGGGTTTCCTAAAACCAAAATCCATCCTTTCTATACAGCACCATCTGTAATCAATGTTGGCATCGTTGCTGCTACCAGTCGGCTAAATGATGGGCAGCTAATGATGGGCTTTCCAACACACCAGCACTTAAATTCCCTCCAGATGAAGAGTTCTGGCTAGGGTTCAGAAAGTTCTTGATGGGATGTGCTGCTTTTTCATTAAAACAATGGAAAGGTTTCAAATAACTTCAGAGCTTTACTACAGTCCTGTTTTTAATCTGGTGAAATTTCTGTAACGTAGTGATGTGACTTCTCAGGTATGGTAAATTATCTATTAAAAATAAGCAGGGTGGGGGAATCCCTGGGTGGCTCAGTGGTTTAGTGCCTGCCTTTGGCCCAGGGGCGATCCTGGAGTCCCGGGGATCGAGTCCCACATTGAGCTCCCAGCATGGAGCCTGCTTATCCCTCCTCCTGTGTGTGTCTCTCTCTCTGTCTCTCTCTATATATCATGAATAAATAAATAAATCTTAAAAAATACATTAAAAAAATAAGCAGGGTGTTTTGTTTTTGTTTTAAAGAGAAAGAATAGAAGACTTTCCTTGGAGTTAAGGAAAAAGCAAGAACAAAAATCACTCAGTGTGCAGGGTCAGGTCATCCTGTACAATAGCTCAGGCTGTGGACTGCACAATTCCGGAGAGTGTTATTCACATAGACCATGATGAGAATGGTACTCTCAGACTAGCACAGTACAGTGGCCAAGGAAACTTGTCTATCTCAAGGAAAGACAATTTTACTGTTATTATGAACAAAGTATAATTTTAATACTTTATTTTCCTGATTAAAAAAACACTCTTTTAAATAAAATTTAGTATCTCCAGGAAAGCATAACCAGGGGAATATAAATCACCAGAAATATATCACAAATGTAGCTATTAGAATTGCACTAATTTGCAAATCATTGATGTCTTCAATATATGAAGTCATCCAAGCTCCCCATTTTATTCTTTCTTTCTTTTCTTCTTTTTTTTTTTTTTTTTTTTTTTTGAGAGAAAGCATATCTGCAAGGTGGGGGAGGGCATGCGGGGAGAGGCAGAAAGAAAGGGAGAGAGAATCTTCGGCAGGCTCCACTGTGTATGAGTATCTGAAGGTTAATATTTCCTGCCTAAGAAAATACACGCACCTTCAAGTATCCTGCAGCCTTCACGTTAGGCATGGTAAATAGAGAAGATTGAAAATCCTCAGAAAATATTAAATAATACTAAATAATATTAAATTAGAAAGAAATGAAATTGGAAAGACCACCCAGCCTAACTCTTCCCAAAGTCAGGTGTGATCTAAGGATGTCTTTTTAAGGATGGTAGCCAGCCAGTACCTTAGGCTGAAACCAACCCACAGATATCAACTAGAACTTAGCCCAGTAGAATACCTGATCCTGTAACTTCTCCGACCATGGACTGTTTCATAGAATATACTTGAAATAAATAGCCCGGGGCATAAGCAATTAAATGCCACGGATGCATATTTTTCTTACCAATCTCAGCCATTCTTAACAGCAGAGAGAAATATTTTTATGTGGTATGTAGTAGTTGTGTATTAAAAAGCCAACTATGGACTATCTGCCAGTAGTTCCTCTACATGATAAATCCTGAAGGTTTGCCTGACACACACATAAATATTGGCATGACTACCTGAAAGCAACCAACATTTAATGCCAGTCCCTGCCCGAGTTTGTTAGGGCTGCCCTAACAAAGTAACACACACTGGATGATTTAAACAACAGAAATCTATGTTTCTCACAGCTCCAGAGGCTAGAAGTCCAAGATCGAAGCATCAGTGGGGCTGGTTTCTTCTAAGACCTCTCCCTGCGGCCTGACGACAGGCTGCCTTGTCCTTGTGTCTTCACTTGGTCTTCCCCTGTATGTGTCTGGGTCCTAATCTCCTCTTCTGATAAAAATACCACTCATGGCAGATTGGGACCTTACCCATGTGATCTCATTTACCTTAATTACTACCCTTTCAAGCCCTGTCTTTAAATCATATTCCCTACAAGGAGTTAAGACTTCAACATGTGAGCTTTGGGAGGGAAACAATTCAGCCTGTAATGGTTCCGTACTGAAAAACTTACCCTGCCAAGTGTTAAAATCTCCCTTGCAATCCTCCCTCTTGCTTATTAATCTGCAATCCTATTGGCCTTTTCTTAATGACTGAGATCTTTTCTGCAACAATTCCCCAAACTGCTCTGCATGGCCACGCTATTTAGAAAAACATCGACTAAAAATAAGATGATAGACCTGTATCTGTATGTGTAAGTAACCATCCTCAAGGTAAAACAGACCACATAATCCAAGAAAGTGGGAAACATTGTCAGATTGGCTACAAAGACCAAAATCCAGCTCTGTGTTATCTATAAGAAACATAAGCTTCAAAATAAAAACAAAGATAATCCATGCAAATTATAATCAAAAGAAAACTGATGTGTCCACATTAGCACCAGACTAAAAACATAGTTTAAACACAAAGAGTAAAACCAATCATTTACAAATGGCACATTTTATAACATAAGAATTGCGACCTTCCATTTCTCAAAATTCACCACTAAAAGAGTGAGGTGGGGGATCCCTGGGTGGCGCAGCGGTTTGGCACCTGCCTTTGGCCCAGGGCGCCATCCTGGAGTCCCTGGATCGAGTCCCACGTCAGGCTCCCGGCATGGAGCCTGCTTCTCCCTCCTCCTGTGTCTCTGCCTCTCTCTCTCTCTCCCTATGTCTATCATAAATAAATAAATAAATAAATAAATAAATAAATAAATAAATCTTTAAAAAATAAAATAAAAGAGTGAGGTGACGAGCCACAAAACAGAAAAAGATATTTTCAAGACTACAACTGGAAGAGAATTAGAATTTGTAACATATAAATAACTTCTTCAAATCAATGACAATGAGACAAGCCCTTCTATAGGAAATGGGGATATCATGTCAACAAATAATTTATTAAAGACAAAACGCAGGAGAAGATGTTCCTTCACATTAGTAATTAAAAAAAATGTATTTTAAATCACGGTTAGATGTCATTTCATTCCCCTCAAATTAGCAAAAAGAAAAAAAAATCTGATCTTTTCAAGTCTTGGCAAGGCCATAAAGTTCCTGGAAATCTAAAAAGCTGGTGGGAATGTAAATTGATACAATCACTCTGGAAAACAACTTGGCATTATTAAGCCAGGTTAAAAGTAAATATCTACTATGACTCAGCAGTTTCACTCCTACTTAATAACCAGAAGCAGGGGTCGGGGAAACCATGCCCTGGTGGCCGAATCCAGCCCAACTCCTGTTTTTGTAAGTAAAATTTTATTGTAATTCAAACATGTCCGTGTGTTTACATACTGTCTACGACTGCTTTCACAATATATGGGCAGAGTTGAATAGTCAAGACACAGAGCATATGGCCCTCAAAATCTAAAATATTTACTCTTCAGCCCTTAACAGAAAAGCTTGCCAACCCCTGACCTAGAGAATTTTTGCATTTGTCCACTAAAAGATATCTATGAGGATATTTAGAGCAGCACAAATTTTAGCAGCAAGAAACTAGAAGAAATGCAGATGTCCACCAAAATAAATTTCATGTAACACAAAGTCATGAGTTAGCTGTAGTCTCACACAACAGCAGGCTGATTATCAGAAGCTTAATGTTGAGTAAAAGAAGCAAGTCGTAGGAAAAATACATGTGATAGGCTTCTGTTTACATAAATTTTAGTGCAGTGCTTTATTGCTCAGGTACACAAACAGGTGATAATATTATTAATAAAAGCAAGACAATGATAGGCTCAGAAGTCAAGATAATGGTGAGCCCTGCATGAGGATAAGAAGGGTTGGGGTTGTAAAACGGTAAGGAGGGGTTCTCACCGTTAAGGTAGGTCATGATTTCCCTCTTACACTTGGCGGACACAGCTAGTGTTCTTTATATATTTTTTCTTTACCCCCTATTGTTATGGGCTGAAGTATGTCCCCCAATATCAAGATGTTGAAGTACCAACCCCCAGTGCGACTGTATTTGGAGATAAGACATTTATGGAGATAATTAAGGTTGAATGAGGCCACTAGCTCAGAGCTCGTGTCCTGGTAAAAAGAGGAAGGAGGGCGCTCTCTCTCTCTCTTGGCACATGCACAGAGGCAAGGCCACATGAGAACACAACAAGAAGGTGGCACTCTACAAGTCAGGAAGGGCCGCCTCACTGGAAATCCAATTTGCTGGCACTTAATCATGGACCTCTAGCCTCCAGGACAGTGAGGAAATAAACATCTGTTGTTTGGGCCGCATGGTCTCGTGGCATTTTGCAATGGCAGCCCGGGCAGACCAATACAACTATCAACACACTGATAAATGTTTTATCTACTCAATATTTTAAATTGAAATATGGAAGCAAAAAGACCTCTCTGATGGAATAGGTAAGCTATTTTGAAGCATAAGTAAAGGTATCCTATTACGTACACTATGTCTTTCATGTGATCAAATGTATTGGCATTTACCTTGTGTCAGTTTCGGTATTTGTATCTCTAAAGGATTTTGTCCATCTAGGTTATCAAATTTCTGGCCTCTTCACACTATTTCCTGATTATTCTTTTTCAATTTCTGGCCTATTCACACTACTTCCTGATTATTCTTTTTTTTTTTTTTTTTTTTTTTTAATTAACTTTTATTGGTGTTTAATTTACCAACATACAGAAAAACACCCAGTGCTCATCCCGTCAAGTGTCCACCTCAGTGCCCGTCACCCATTCCCCTCCAACACCCGCCCTCCTCCCCTTCCACCACCCCTAGTTCGTTTCCCCGAGTTAGGAGTCTTTATGTTCTGTCTCCCTTCCTGATATTTCCCAACATTTCTTTTCCCTTCCTTTATATTCCCTTTCACTATTATTCATATTCCCCAAATGAATGAGAACATACACTGTTTGTCCTTCTCCGATTGACTTATTTCACTCAGCATAATATCCTCCAGTTCCATCCACGTTGAAGCAAATGGTGGGTATTTGTCGTTTCTAATTGCTGAGTAATATTCCATTGTATACATAAACCACATCTTCTTTATCCATTCATCTTTCGATGGACTGGTGCAGCCACTCTGGAAAACTGTGTGGAGGTTCCTCAAAGAGTTAAAAATAGACCTGCCCTACGACCCAGCAATTGCACTGTTGGGGATTTACCCCAAAGATTCAGATGCAATGAAACGTCGGGACACCTGCACCCCGATGTTTCTATCAGCAATGGCCACAATAGCCAAACTGTGGAAGGAGCCTCGGTGTCCATCGAAAGATGATTATTCTTTTTATATCTGTAGGATCTGTAGTCACATCCCTCTTTCATTCCTGATACTGATCATTTGTCTTTTCTGTCTTCATTCTTTATCAGTCTATTTAGAAATTGATCTGGTTTTGATCCTTTAACATTTTGGTTTCACTGATTTTTTGTGTGTGTGTGTGTACCTTCCACTTAATGGAAATTTATCTAATTATCTTTAATTCCCTTTTTCTGCTTATTTTTGGGGTTAATTTGCTCTTCTTCTTGAATTTTTTAAAATGCCAGCTTAGATCATTGATTTTAATCTTCCTTTTTTTCTTTTTTAAGATTTTATTTATTGACTCATGAGAAACAGAGAGACAGAGAGGGTCAGAGACACAGGCGGAGGGGAAAAGCAGGCTCCATGCAGGGAGCCCGACATGGGACTCGATCCTGGGTCTCCAGAATCAGGCCCTGGGCTGAAGGCAGTGCTAAACCGCCGAGCCATCCGAGTTGCCCTCTTCCTTTTTTTTGAATATAGAATTTACATATATAAAATTTCTAACTGCATTAGGTACATCTCACAAAATTTTACACGTTATGTTTTCATATTCATTAAAAATATTTTCTAATTCCTCTTTTATTTCTTCCTTGACCCATGGACTGGGTTGCTTAACTTCCAAGCATTTGAAGATTTTCCCAGGTATCTTTTTCTCCCAGTTCTTTTTTTTTTTCTCCCAGTTCTAATTTAATTTGGTTGTAGTTAAAGAACATACCTTGTATGATTTCAATTCTTTAATGTGCTCAGACTTATTTTATGGCCCAGCATATAGTCCGTCATGATGAGCATTCCACATGTGCTGAAAAGTAATAAGGATTTTGCAATTGTTGAGTGTCATGTTCTTTGACAATTAGGTTACATTGGTTGATAGTAGTGTTCAAATCTGTTATATCTTGGGGCACCTGAGTGGCTCAGCATCTGTCTTCGGCTCAGGTCATGATCCTGGGGTCCTGGGACTGAGTCCCACATCAGGAACAGGGAGCCTGCTTCTCCCTCTACCTCTGTGTGTGTGTCTCATGAATAAACAAAATCTTTTAAAATAAATAAATAAATAAAATAAACATAGAGATGCATATTTTTCTGAGTTTGTGGGTTTTCATTTTTTTCAGATAATCATGGCAGAGATCATGACCTGAGCCAAAGGCAGATGCTCAACCACTGAGCCACCCAGCCCCCCTCCATGTTTATTGCAGCTTATTTATAGTAGCCAAGATATAGAAGCAATGTATATGTCCACTGGTGGGTGAATGGATAAAAAGCAGGTGGTACATACCTGTAATGGATTATTACTTACCCATAAAAAAGAATGAGATCTTGCCATTTGCAATAACATGGATGGACCTAGAGGCTATTATGCTATCGTAAGTCAGAGAGGGAAATACAAACCTCATGTGATTTCACTTATCTGTGAGCTCTAAAAATCAAAAGAAACAAACAAAAAACCAGAAACAGACCCATAAATACAGAGAACAAACTGGTGGTTGCCAGAGGTCCTGGTGGGAGATGGACAGAATGAGAGAAGGGGAGTGAGAGGTACAGGCTTCTAGTTCTGAAATGAGCAAGTAGAAAGACAAAAGGTACAACACAAGGAATATTAGCCAATGGTACCGCAACTGTGTTGTGTAGTGACAGATGGTAGTTCTTGTAGTGCGTAGGAGCACAGCATAACATACAGAGTTGTGGAATCATGGTGTTGTACACCTGAAATTAATGTAACATAGCGTGTCAACTACACTTCCATTTTTAAAAACTAATGCATAAATAAAAATCACTTTGTGCCATGGTTCTTTTGTACTCTGTCAGTAGAGGTCATCTAGATTTGGATATTCTAGAAATGGAATCCATTCTCTCTCTCTCTCTCTTTTTTAAGATTTTATTTATTTACTCATGAGAGACACAGAGACAGAGAGAGAGAGAGAGAGAGAGAGAGAGAGGCAGAGACACAGGCAGAGGGAGAAGCAGGATCCATGCAGGGAGCCCGATGAGGGCCTGATCCCGGGACTTCAGGACCATGCCCTGGGCCGAAGGCAGGTGCTGAACCACTGAGCCACCCAGGGATCCCCAAGAAAACTAGAATCCATTCTCGCCAATGCTCAAGAAGTAAACACACAATCATAAATTTAGGGAATTGGGGGGACTGTTCAGTGAGTCTTCTGTGCTCCAAATACCTCTTTTAAAAAAATTTCCTCTCTGGTTTGACTACAGCAAGTCCTTAAACAGTAATCATCACTAAAAATAGGGCTCTCCCATGCCCCAAAGCCGCCTGCCACTTAGATTTCCTAGTTTCATTGCCCAAGTTTGTTTTCCCTTTCCATAGCAAGAGAAAGGTTGCAGAATATTTCCCATATGAAGCTGTGTCAATGGTCTGAGACCTGAAAAATAACCTAGAATTTTGCCAACACCTCCCAAAGATTGTTCGTTTACTAATTGCACCATCCATTGTAAGGTGAACTTTAAAGATGAAGGTAACAGGAGCTGGTGTTCCAAATCTGACCTCTTGAATTTCCTCTTGGGGAGAGCTACGAAAGAATGACATGATTTCATATGTAATAGACCTCAGATATTTATGTTCTAACACATATATAATTTTCACTTGTGGCACATAATGGCTCTGTGAGAATATGATTATCTTTGGAATCTGTTTCTATGTTTATGATGCAAACCTCAATGTAGTATTTCATAAAGTCTCTGCCTTCTCAAGTTTCAAGGGCTGGCTCCTCATTCTCTTGTGCCAGGACTTGATGGAAGTTAATCATTTTTGTGTATCCGTCAGGTTCATGTCATTATATATTTCAATATAAGAACAATAATAAATAATACTTGTGTAGTACTTTATGTTTTGCAAGATGCCTTAACATTAAATATTTCATTTGTGTGGTATCTCTTTGATTCCAAGATTTCACATTTCAGCATTTCCAACATCAGAGTGTTTTGGTTTTTTTTGGTTTTTTTTTTTTTGAGAGAGAGAGAGAGAGAGAGAGCACGAGCTGAGGGAGGGGCAGATGGAGAGGGAGAAGCAGACTCCCCACTGAGCGTGGGACTTGATCCCAGGACCCTGAGATCATGACCTCAGTTGAAGTCAGACACTTAACTGACTGAACTTAACCCCCCTGGGCCCTGGGCACCCCCAGAGTCCATCTTATAGTTGATGGTGCTATAGTTCGATTGGCATCTTTTCCTTTAATTGTACATAAAATAATTATGTCTCACAATCAGTGAGATTCCATGGAATATAGTAATTCCAACCAAAATCTTCCATTTGATATTATCATACTAATTTTACTAAGGAGAAACTGACACTAAAAGGGATAATATTTTGACGAAGGTTTATACATAGGTAGTAGGGAATCCTGTGTTTGAAACCTGATTCCTGAACCATTATTTATAGCGGGGGGTGCCCATCCAGGGTGGCCAGCTGGTGTGGGAAGGAAAGAGGCCATCAAAGTTGGTCTACACACAGAACCTTAGATGATGGGCCAGAACATGAATCATCTTAGCAGCCTCCTTACCTGCACCCTATGCCCCAATACACCCCCTTGTATATCCAACTGTAAACCCTTTTCCTTCCTCTAGTTATTTCAAGTCTTTCCATTTTCTTTCTAAAGATCACAACTCAGCAGCCCGGGTGGCCCAGCGGTTTAGCGCCGCCTTCAGCCCCAGGCGTGACCCTGGAGACCCAGGATCCAGTCCCACGCCCGGCTCCCTGCATGGAGCCTGCTTCTCCCTCTGCCTGTGTCTCTGCCTCTCTCTCTCTCTCTGTGCCTTCATGAATAAATAAATAAAATCTTAAAAAAAATAAAGAGCACAACTCTAACCACTAAGATTTAATATATTAAACCTTCCTCTATTGTTGCAAGTAATACCCATCCCACTCAGTATACCCCAACACCACAGACTCCCCTGGCATTCTGTGGATTATATCACTCAGACCTCAGAAAGCCAAATAAGCCTCTTTTTTAATGTTGCCTGGATGCCAACTGTGTAGCAACAATCTGTGAGTGTACCTATAAAATAAAAACAGATTTTCCAAACAAACAAATGGAGCCTAATGGTTTTTAGACATGTTAAAATCCAAATCAGGTCAATGGAAAGCTCTAAATCATCAGTGACCTTGAGAATCATCACAACAGCTTGGATGGTGAATGGGGAAGATGCAGAGAAATTGTTTATTTATGAATAAATTGTAGTCTAAAAGGCAAATGTGGCCTCTTCAGAATTAGAGTCTAAAGTTGAGCCTTCCCACAATATCCACAGCTCTAAGAAGCTCAATGAGAAACATTTTAGAGGAATGTCTATTTTATGATCCTGAAGTCGTCATGTTAAGTTTTGGAAGGCTGCTCAGGGTGAATAAAGAGTAAGCTCATTTTGTTAAAGTCAATCGTATCTATCTTTCCGCCAGCAGGAGCTTGAATATGGCAGCAACCTTCTTTTTCTCTGTATCTCTCCAACGCTTAGTCCCATGCCAGACCCATGGTACTGGGAACAATCTATGGGCACAGCAGCTAAGATTTATGACATGATCTTTCTTTAAACACCAAACCATTCTGGCATCAAAAATTTTTTTGAATGAGAACATATTTTTAATCATAGAAAGAATATTGCCCCTAAAAAATATTCCGATGTAAGAAAACAATTCATTTTCTCCGTTAAATAAGTAAAAATGTCTTGAAACCTCTGTTCATCTGGAGACAGTCAATATTGGATGAAGCTTTTCTCATTATTCTCCCCCAAGTTCAACTTACTTAGTTATCTAAGACAAAATGCAGCAAATGGGTCAAATAAATATCAAGGGATGCGTTCTACATTTAGATCTTTTGTTGTATACCAGCTTCTAGGTCTAGGTGTCTGTAATCTCCTGGGACTATCCGTAACTTTATATCTGAAATAGTATGGCCCCAACCTTTGCTACATGTATTGAGGGAAGTTCAAACCTTCCCCAAGATTTTAGAGGATTCCCAGGAGGACCTTACAAGTTCATGGTCACCCCCTGCTCTAATGTGTAATCTTTTTGAATTCTCAATTAGTCAGCTGAGTTCAGAGAGAGACCAATATTCACTGGTTAATGCCTGGGCTGCTGTCTTCTCTCTGAACCCCCGTAGTCCATGCTCTACCCCACCTCTCTTCCATCATTCTCTCAAAGGACCAATAACCACAACTGTCCTGTGCAGCAGGCATTTTATTGAAGGCTTAGGCTATCAGAAATGAATTACATACGGATAGGTTAGAATTGGCCACAGCATAAAATTGGGTATTAGACGTCACCGTGCTAAGATCTGGGGGTGATCTTTACTGCAGATATTATTTTCTGAGTCCTTCCTCTCCTCCAGACTCCACTTGATTCCCTTCCCTCAGCTATCACATGTCTTCTGCATCTTTGCTTCTCTGATCCTTTCCCACTCAAGCTGGGAGCCTCCTAAAGACTCCCTTCATCCAAGAGGGAAAAAACTCCAGTTACCTTGTCATGCAGAGTCATTCAGTTCTTTTGTTGTTGTTGTTACATGAAAATTTAACTCAATAAATTTTTTGAGGTTTTTGCTGCTTACAGGGCGAGACTGCGTTTAACCATTCATGTACATCAGAGGCGATGACCATGGCATTCATCAGTCAGGAGGACACAAACTCAGGGAACTGCAGGTGCCCTACTACACCAGGCTTAATTCTTTATTTTATTTTATTATTTTTTTCATCATGGTAATCTCCATCACCTGTTTCACTCATCCCCTACCCACCCCCCTTCTGGTAACCATCAGTTTGTTCTCAATAGTTAAGAGATTGTTTCTTGGTTTGTCTCTCTTTTTTTCCTTTTGCTCATTCCTTTTGTTTCTTAAATTCCACACATGAGTGAGATCATACGACATTTGTCTTTCTCTGATTGACTTATTTGCTTAGCATAATACTCTCTAGCTCTATCCATGTTGTGCAAATGGCAAGATTTCATTCCTTTTATGGCTGAGTAATATTCCATTGTATATATATATACCACATCTTCTTTACCCATTCATCTATCAGTGGATGTTTCGGCTGCTTCCATAATTTGGCTATTGTAAATAATGCCTCAACAAACAGGGATTCATGTATCTCTTTGAATTAGTATTCTTGCATTTTTGGGAGTTTAGTATCCAGTGGTGCAATTACTGGATTGTAGGGTAGTTCTATTTTTAATTTTTTAAAGAACTTCTGTACTGTTTTCAACAGTGTCTGCTTCAGTTTGCATTCCCACCAACAGTATAAGAGGGCTCCTTTTTCTGCACATCCTCATCAGGTCAATACCTGTTGTATCCTGTGTTTTTGATTTTAGCCATTCTGACAGATGTGAGGTGATACCTCATTACAGTTTTGATTTGCACTTCCCTGATGATGAGTGATGTTGAGCATCTTTTCATGTGTCTGTTTGCTATCTGGATGTCTTCTTTGGAGAAATGTCTTTTCATGTCTCTGCCCATTTTTAAATTGGGTTATTTTTTTTTCAGATGTTGAGTTTTGTCAGCTCTTTATATATTTTGTACACTAACCCTTTATCAGGTATGTCATTTGCAAATATCTTCTCACTCAGTAGGTTGTCTTTTAGTTTTGTTGATTGTTTCCTTTGCTGTGCAAAAACTTTTTATTTTGATGCAGTCCCAACTGTTTGTTTTTTATTTTATTTCCCTTGTCTCAGGAGACAAATCTAGAAAAATGTTTCTATGGCAAATGTCAGACAAATTACTGCTGGTGCTTTCTTCTAGGATTTTTATGGTTTCTGGTCTCACATTTAGATCTTTAATCCATTTTGAGCTTATTTTTGTGTATGGCAAAAGAAAATGGTCCAATTCCATTCTTTTGCATGTTGCTGACTAGTTTTCCCAACTCCATCTGTTGAAAACTGTCTTTTTCCCATTGTATATTCATTGCTCCTTTGTTGAAAATTAACTGAATTGTGGGTTTGTTTCTGGGTTTTCTATTCTATTCCACTGATCTATGTGTCTATTTTTATGCCAGTACCATACCGTTCTAATTACTACCATTTTGTAACATAACTTGAAATCTGGGATTGTGATATCTCTAGTTTTTCTTTTCTTTTTCAAGGGATCTTTTGTAGTTCCATACAAATTTTAGAATTGTTTGTTCCAGTTTTGTGAAAAATACTGTTGGCGTTTTGACAGAGAGTGCATTAAATCTGCAGATTGCCTTGGGTAGCATAGAGATTTTAGCATTTGTTTTTCCAACCCATGAACATGGAATGTTCTTCCATTTATTTGCATTGTCTTGATATCTTTCATCAGTGTTCAATAGTTTTCAAAGTACAGGTCTTTCATTATCTCCTCGGTTAAGTTTATTCCTGGATATTTTATTGTTTTTGGTGCATAGAGATTCTTTTCTTACTTTCACTTTTTGCTTTTTCATTATTAGTGTATAGAAATGCAATAGATTTCTGTATGTTGATTTTGTATCCTGAGACTTTATTGAATTCATTTATCAGTTCTAAATTCAGGATTTATTGGCCTCCATCTTAACTTTCTGGGCTATGCCCTACAGGGTTTTAGTGTCAAATACATGAAGAATTCTCCCTTTATCCTAGGTCAGCCAGCTTAAGCGGTAAAGTAAGGAGATAGGTAGATAGATATTTAGATAGATAGATACATTTAAAATAGCATTTTTCCTTTCCTAGGTAAAGTTGTCATCAAGGATTATATTTAATACAAATTATTGCCAGGGAAGGGGCCAAAAGTCCCTTCTTTCCATGCTTTAATGCTATTTGGAAGAAACTGAAATGGTATTAAAACTGTATATATCTTAAAACCCTGCTTTATAATGTCTATAATTTGCTTAAAAATGCTTCAGTACAGACAGCATGATGTAAAGGGATGTTGCGTGTTAATTTTAACTTATACCCTAGGGGCTGTCACTTATCCTAATCAGGAATTTACACTCAAAGGGGGGTCAGCTAGCATTTAATCAGAAAGGCCACAGCTATGCAGAGACCACAGCTATCTTAATCTTCAATCAAAACTAGACACTTTGCTAATTTACATACTGAGGACTGAAATGGATTTGTGTTGGTCACATTACTGGCTTGATCCTTAGCATAAAAAAAAATGTTAGGATTGTTTAAATTAGTTAAACAAGTGGCATTTGAGATATGAAAATTCAGTAAATTAGGCATGCTCTTACCTTATACAAGCCAGCAAGTCCTCAAGATGGCATCTGGGATAAGATTCCAGGCTCAATTTCAAAAGCTCATGATTGCTGCCAATTATCAGGTAAACTACACCTCTGGATTGTGGCTACAATTGCTTCAAGTGAACCCTCCATTCAAGGTATTTGCAGATCACCTAAAGTACAGAGAGGTAGGTCTCCATTGAACTCACAGAATGAGTTGTTTGATGGTTTCTGGGCCTGCTTACTAAAACTGTTTATCTAATAAATGTTTGCATGTGTGGCAGAGTGTGTCCTGTGACCTTGCTTTCCTTTAAAACCAGATTGTGGGAGATTAGTTAACTATTAGAGTGTCGATACTAGTAGCTACTAATATCTACCAAAAAGAACCAAATAGCTATGCGTGCCCAACTGACTCAGGTGGGTTCAAAACCACAGTTTCACTGTACCAGGGTGAATATCTGCTCCCACAGCACACTGCACAGGGTTGGACATGTGACATTTTCTCAATATGTGTTGTATGAATGAATAGCAAGGGTATACCATAAATCTCTCAGGAGATAAGAATGCAGAGGAGAAGGGATTACATTGCCTCACTTTGTCGTTTTGGCATATCATGGAGAAATGTGAATATGAATGTGATAGAGGTGAAATCAGACAGGCTGACTAGAATAGGAGGGCCTCCCAAGAAATATCTGAATTAGACACCTGTCACCATGCAAGAGTGATCAAGCCCAAGAGACTTTTACAAAACTACATTGTATGAAAAACTAAGGTAAGCACCAGAACTACCAGTTTGTTGATTCAAAATGAGAAATAAAGGTCGTGTGGGCTAAATTTCTGGGATCGAGATGACGGAGGAAAGTCCCATTTAAGACTTCAATAGACAAGTCAAAATAAGAAAGTTACCAGGTGAACATAGGTGTTAAGTAGATCAACCAACAAATCACATGCTTGACAGCTCTTCATTGACAAGTTCTGATCGTCTTACAAGTCTGCTTAGTTCTGGAAAACTTGTATAATGTTGTCCATTCCCTACATTGTTGAGATATCGGGAAATACCTGTCCCAAAACCAAACCATTCTGACAGACTTCTGCGAAGACAATGCAAATGAGCTTACAAAAGCTCATTACAAGCTCAATCTATACAAATCCTAAATAGCCCATGTCTGTTATACTCATGCACGCCCGTGCAGGGAGGCAGGAAGATGCCAACAGCAAATCTTAATTACAAGCAAGTGGGCCAGAATCTCACTTATGTCATGGAAACAGGGGATTTGGTGATTAGAGGCTTGGTGTGTCTGGCATTCCAGTATTGTTTTAACACCATTTTTAGTCTCTGAGCAGAAAAGTTTGTGACTTTTATTTTGAGATTGTACCAAATTGTTCCACTGATCTTAAATGGACTTCAAAAGACATGAGATATTACATTTTCTTCCTAAAGCGGGTGGTATAAAATGCAGAAATTGCCATAATGCAAGAGTGTTCAAAAAACTTTGAGTGTACGTTCTAGTCCAGTGTTTTTGGTAAGGAGACTCATTAATTTTCTTTTCACGATTAAAAAGCCTATTTTAGCATCTAATCAAATCTGGTGCTATGCAAGCCATTTCACAAAGAGAATTCCTTGCGTTTGGGGCTGACAACTATAAAATCACCTGTAGTCTCATTCCGTGATAAAAGAATGATCCCTTTTTTCAGCACCACCCCACATTTTTCATATGGACAGGTATTCATATAATTATAGTCTAAGAAAAGAATGTATTAAGCCTAAGAAAGAAACGTGTATTGACTGACACGTTTGAGATAAGTAGATCTGTTTTATAATGAGGAGCTAGTCATCTTCTGCTTTGAGCCCCCTCACAGGCAGTGTGTGTGTGTGCACGTGGCCTAACATTGTGCTTAGCTACTCCCCTGCACCACGCGTGACGTCACTGCAACTGCACCCCTCAGCTGTCCCCTGCTCCCTCACTTGAAACGCACCTCTACCACTGGGCTTCTCTCCTGCGAGTATGGGCAAACTCTGAGCAATGTTTAACTCTCAGCCATTCCCAAGAGTTTCCTTGGATTCTCTCCAGTGTTGAGTGTTAACATTTTCTTAAAGTCTGCTTTCTATCTGTCAAACAAAATATGAGTATTTCATTTTTACTTTAATCCTGCATTTTTAGACACAAAACATGTTAATTTCTTATGCGCTTATCAGCATTTCGATGTCTCTTTGGTGGATTGATGGTCTTTTCCCTCTTTTTTCTGGAACCGTTTCTTACCAATTGATATGCGAGCTCTAACATTTAACGCTTCCTGATAGATTTGTTGTTTCCTTTTAAAATGTTTTGGACACACACAATTTTTATGAAATTTATCGTTTCTCTTTCAATTTTTTTTCATTGTGTTTCTAATCAGGAAGGCTTTCTCCATACTAAGATTAGTTAAATATATTCAACTGTGTGGTATTTTATTTTTTAAATGTTAAATATTTCACTTACCTTCACTTGCCACTTATTTTGGTGTATTAGATGTGAGGTAAAGGTGCTATTATTGTCTTTTCAAATAGCTAACATCTTGGACACCATTTGTTGAATATTTCATCCTAACCATGTAGCTGTGGTGACTTTTTTCATTAAATAATAAGTAGAATTTATTTTAGGCTCTTTATCCCACTTCACTAATATGTATTTACATGGTTTTAGTTGTTGTAACTTTGTTATATGTTAATAATATATAGTACATATATGCATATATATAAAATAAAACACTTCTCAATTTTTATTATTCAACATTTGCTAATGGTTATCCTAATCCATGCTGAATTTAGGGTTTTATTCCTTTGCATTGTTCTGACTAGAGAATTGTATTTTGTTATTTATTTAATTACATATTTCTGTTGTCCATACAAAGGAAATATGGGTGGTTGTATAATTCTAGAGTCACATCTTTTCTCCCTCAGATCCTGCAGATGTTAACTCAATTTTTTCTCAAATTCAGCATTAGAAGAATAAAAAAATGAAGACCATTGGGAGTCTGACTGAATTAGCATAGTCTTCCTTTACACCTTCGGACGGAGCAAGAACCTAGTGGCATCTCTGAAGACCAGACTGTAGCTTTTGGTTCCAGGCAGGTCCCACCCCCATTAATGTGTTCACACTAGCTGGTCTGAGCCGCCTCAAGAGTTACTTGAGTGAAGAAGCCCTCCATAACTCCACATTGCTGCCTTCTGCCCTCCATAACCCTTCATTGCTACCACCAAGGTCAACAGTAAAGGAGGAAACTTAGTGACCTAGTCAGGGCAGGCCAAGGGGTGCTGCAGTAATAAATGACCCCAAAACCCAGAGGCTTCACACTATGTGAATCCGTTTCTTGCTCATCCACGTCTCCTGTCTACTAAGAGGACAACTGCCCTCTATGTGAAGGGGATCCAGGCTGCCTTAGTCTTCCTTCACTTTCCTCTCAACCCAAGACCTTCTCCATAGTGGACTCCATGGTGGGCGAGTGTGATCACACTGACAACTAAACATGCTCATGTCACTTCTGCTTACAGGCATAAGTCTCTCCATGTGGCAAGGAGGTGTGGATGTATAATGCTCATGGGTACCTGCAGGGAGAGGAGAATGAGATGGGGGTGAATAAGTAAGCCTTTAAGTACAGCTCTTTTTCTTCTGTCCATGCTGAATTTTACAGCCAACAATGAACTAGAAAGTGGCTCTGATGGAGCTACCCGGTCTTACTGGGTTCCTGTAGATCTCTATCAATTTGCCCTGAAAGTCACAATGGATGATTCTATCAGGCAAAATGGATATTATAAGATTCTTCACTCACAGAATGTCTCTTGGGCAAACTAATTTGGGCTCAAAAAAAGCATATAATTCTTAGTAAAATTTTTCTTTCTAATAGTGCATATCCATGTACACATATGTTTTATCCAACTGAGGGAAGCCCCAAGCTAATAGTCAGCATTAAACTGAAGCCCACAAGGACCTAAATCCTGTGAACTACCAGTTTGGTAGGGAGCCTTCCCTGGTCAAACCCAAAGATAAGACCACAGCTCAGGCTGACACTGGGACTACAATCTTATGAGAGACATTGAGTCAGGGGCACATGAAAACCAGATTCTTGACTATATAATAAACACTCATTGTTTTAAGCCACCAAGTTTCGTGGTAATTTGTTACACTAAAGGACATACCTTTAAAAAAAAAAGAGAGTATCTAATTATTCATGAGAGACACAGAGAGGTAGAGACATAGGCTGAGGGAGAAGCAGGCTTCCCACTGAGCAGAGAGTCAGATGCCAGACTTGATCCCAGGACTCCGCAATCATGACCTTAGCCAAAGGCAGAGACGCTCAACCACTGAGCCACCCAGGTACCCTTACAGGAAATAACTTAAAAAGATCCATAGTCACACAGGGCATTTCACAAATACATCTCCTTCCATTTCAGCTCCCCAAATCCTTCTTAAAGGTCAAAACAACCCTTCCAGCCATTAAGCTCAGCCACATTCTTCTATTCCCCTGCTTTCATTGTTTCTGCCAGGCTTGTACCTTTGAGCATACAAACAAGGAAGCACACCTGTTCCAAGATCTAAATAAATAAATAAATAAATAAATTTTAAAATAGATCAATGTTTCAACAAATGGTGTTGGGAAAACTGGATACCCACATGCAAAGGAATAAGTTATATTCTTACCTGGTATCATATACGAAAATTAACTCAAAATGGAATAAATAGCCAAATATAAGAGCTAAAACAATACAAATTGTAAGAAAAAATATTGGAAGAAAAACTTTATGACTTTGGATTTGGCAATTTCTTGTAAATGGCACCAAAAAACATAGGCAACAAAAGAAAAGAGAGAGATAAATTTGTAAATTATATTTCTGATAAGGGGTTAATATCCAGAATATATGAAGAACTCCTAGAATTCAGCAACAATTTTAAAAACCTGATTTAAAAAAGGAGCAAAGGGCTTGAATAGACATTCCTCAAAAGAAGACATACACATGGCCAATAAGCACAGGAGAAGATGCTCAACATCATTAATAGTTAGGTAAATACCAATCAAAATCACAAAGATATAGCACCTCACACCCATCAGGCTGGCTACTATCCAAAAAAAACCACAGAAAAATAACAAACATTGATGAGGATGAGGAGAAAAGAAAATACATTCTTGGTGAGAATGTAAAATTGTGCAGCCACAATGGAAAACAGTATGGAGGTTCCTCAGAAAATAAAAAATAGAATTACCATGTGATCAGCAATTCCACTCCTGGGTATATATACAACAGAACTGAAAGCAAGGTCTCAAAGAGATATTTATACACCCATGCTTGCAGCAGCATTATTCACAATAGCCAAAAGGTAGAAGGATAAACAAAATGTGGCATGTATGTACAATGGAGTATTGTTAAGCCTTCAAAAGGAAAGAAATTCTGACACACACAACAAAATAGACGAACTTTGAGGACATTACACTAAGTGAAATAAGCCAGTCACAAGAAAGAAAAATACTGCGTGATCCCACTTACATAAAGTACCTTGAGAAGTAAAATTCATAGACATAGAAAGTAGAAAGACGGTTGCCAGGAGCTAAAAAAGGGAGAAATGGGAAGTTGTTGTTTAATGGGTACAAAGTTTCAGTTTTGCAAGATGAAAAGAATTCTTGAGATTGACTGAACAACACTGTGAACTACCTACTACTGCTCAACTATACCCTTAAGAATGGTTGAATGGTACATTTTGTGTTATGTGCTTTTTACCATAATTAAAAAAAAAATTAGTCGGATATATGGAAGGCAAATAGGGGTGGAGAGAATGGGGGACAGAGGAGAATTGCCTGATTTCAATCAACAAAAACCTCTCTTCCTAAGAGGACACCAGCTTTCTCCAAGTCTAGTGCAGCTGCAATACTACCTTTCCAGGATACTTCAGGAGAAAATGGGACAGAATGAGTAGCTGTTAGCTAGCCACCATTTTAAGATCTCACTTTTAAAAAATACACGTATGACATATTACAAAATACTCATGTCCAGTAACACACTGGACCACACAATGGTCCTGTAGAAGTAGTGGGAAATAATGCATATTTCTTTTTAAAGCTTACTGTATGCCAGGGCATGTTGATGCTATTCCTTTCCACCTGAGATCTTCTGATTCCAAACCTGGAGATCCACATCGTCCTCTTCCTATTCCTCCCTGCTTATTTTATAGAGCAAACTGTATTTTAGAGCAATAGTACAGGGACAGGAATATAATTTCAAACATTGCCCTTAGAGGCTTTGATTTTTTTCAGGTTTTTACATTTATTATTGTGTACCCCCCCGCCCCGTGTACCCCCCTTGCCCCCCTTTTTTTGCACTACAATCTAAGCGGAGTGATCTACTGCCAACTGGCACCAATTTCCCAAATCCCAGTGTGTAAGGGAAACACGCCCTGTGCAAGCCTCTCTGCTAGGAGGTGTATCAGGACAATCAGGACAGGCTTAGTGTAAACCTTTCTTTCCTCAGGAGCTCTGTGTGTGCATGAGTGTGTTTGTGCATGTGTGTATTTGTGTGTGTATATCTTTTATCTGCTTCTTATTTGCCCATTGGTGAGGGGGGATCCCCAACCCTGAGGTTGGAGGGTGGTTGAACATGATACCAACATTGGATGGAAGAGACAGCAGTTTATTATTTACATATACTCACACTCCAGACAGGGGAATACCACAGGTGCCACGCTGTGCCACATGGGGTTTGTGCTTAGGAACAGGCTGAACTGTGAGAGGCTGTCTTTGTAGTATCAAGAGGATGAGGTGCCTATGGGAACATGTGATTGGTTCATTTGCATAATTCCCCGTGCTAACAGGGAATTAAGGAATAAGCAGGAACTGTGCTTTGCCCTTTGATAAGGAAAGTTATTTAGGTAAGGTCTTTATCCACAGGAGCCAAGTGATCATTTAAGGCCCCCCAAATTTTACCAGATATCAAGGCAGCACATTACACTGAGCCTTAATTTGAGGCCTTCAACCGATGTGTGTGTGTGTATATATGTGCGGGTGCACATGTGTTGGGAGGGAGGTTGGGAGTGGAGAGTGTTGGGGTAAGGAAGACACTGGAGAGAAGGAGCCAACAAAAACAGAGGGAACATATGTGTCCTTTTCCTCCTCATCCTCAGACCAATGCTCCTCAAACTGTGGTCCACAGACTGGAGCTAGTCTGTAAACCCTTTGCCACCCATCTGCAATTCAGATAGGTACAAAAATCCAGAGTAAGTATTTAAACACTTTGATGGCAATTTGACACAAGTCTAACTGTTGCAGGGATGCTCGGTTCTTGTCTCGTGTCAGGGAGTTGAAGAATGAATCTACCACACAAAAGGATCAAGTGAAGTGAAAGTTTATTAAGTGAAAGTGAGAAAAGAAAGAGAAAAGAAAGGAAAGAAAAGAGGCTCTCTAGAATGAGAGGGTCCAGACCCCTTGCCACTGAGAGCTCTTATGGTTCATCTTTTATAGGAAACTGATTAGGGAACCTGGTAAATTTCTTGTCAACATCATGATGGATTTGTGAATATCATGTCTATATTTAGAACAAACATGGTGGACTTGTAGCTATAATAAGGACAAACAAAGTATCTTGTAGATACCATGTCTATTTCTCCACATTGGGATTTCTGTGAGCCTGGTTTGTAGCCCCCTGAGTGATGCTAGTCATGTCACCCCCTACCTAGCCTCAGCCGTCCCTTACTCAGCAGCACATAATTCTAGGCACAGGGACAAAGGATCTGTACCACAATTGACATGGTTTCACACCAAGGAATGTTCAAGCATTTTACCAAGCAAGTTGGAAACTGGAGAATGTTGGTCGAGAGGAGGCTTATTTCGTTAATGGTTAATTCTGCTCCAGTGCTCCTATCCCCATTCCAATTAAATATAAAATACACATTTCAAGATTTGATGCCAAACCATAAAGGCTAGAGACAAGCCTTGCCACCCCTGCAGTAAATACTAGGGGAAAGATTTAATGTAACCGGCAGCATATGGCAGTGCTGATGATTTCTCATAAACTACATGGACTAATTTAGAAAGAAAAAAAAAAGAGGCAGAGAAGCCTTCAAGGAAGTAATAACCCAGAGGTAAAAAATATTGATTAGGGAAAAATATTATCTTAATCAAAATATGTCTTTTAGCTAGAAGTTGTTTGGGCTCCAGAAAGAGAAAACAAAGTATGTTTCTAAGATGTACATTTTTCCTTGTGGTTTTTGTTGAATAATGAGCAAGGCCATCAGTCTTTTTGAAGTCTTTGCTGTGTAAATCAAAATAAAGGCTTTAATGATTCTACAGGAAACCTTATTTGCTAGTTGGATAAAAGGAAGCAGTATTAATTATTTTTAAAATATTTCAATATGTACCTGTGACTTTTGGTATTTCTTGATGAGATAGCCAGATAAATTTTACACAGCTTGCCACACACTATATTTTCTTCTAATAAGAGCTTTTGACTTCTGATCTTTTTCATCTGTCTTCAGAGGCAAATGATTCAAAATAACTTGTTTCTATCAGCATTTGTCTGGTATTCAGGCAACTTCTTTTTAATTTCCTTCCCAGTTTAAGCTTGATCTTTTAAACATTACGATCAGACAATATTTGAATATGTCACGTGTACTTTTATTTTTAGGGATTTTATAAATTTGAGCTGAATCGGAATCTAAGTAGGTGAGAGCTACTTCAAATCTTAACACCTCTCCGTTTTTCCCCCTAAATCTTATAATGTATGGCTGTCCTCCAAATTTTATATACCAAAATGTCTTTATTATTTCCATTCGCCATTTGAACGCCATGAAGTTTATTCGTGGCAGAAACTGTCAGTGGGAATGTCTGATTCTATTCATGGGGGAGCCGAGTCAGAATTCTTAGTGATGTGCTAAAGAGTAACAAGGAAAAGCAAAATTAGAACGTATTTTCTCCACCACTCACTCTGTTTCTATATACACAAAGTAAGCAGTTGGTAAATTATCCAATAAATTTTGTCATTATAGCTGAGAAAATTCAGGTGTAATTGATAGATCAATGACCTAGATCCTTCAGGGACCCAATCCCCCAAACCTCAATCCTGCCTCATGTATAAATACTGCCTCTCCCCAAGGTCCCCTTCACTAACCTATGCATTCCCTCCCGTTGCTTCTCAGCGTATTTCCAAAACCTTTGTGTGTGTGAGAATTAGTCTTTACTTTTGCACTGAAAGTAGAGAAAAATAAAACTGAAGATTGTTTGGAATCAAATCTTTTTTTTCCCCCCTTCATCCAAATATGCACTGAGCACCCCCTGTTGGCTGCCTAGCAGCAGGCCGGTTACAAACACTGCCTCCTGGTCGTCAATGCACAAAGGAAGCAGACCAAAAGGGCCATGGTCATTTCCACTCTTGTATCAAAAGCGGGGGAAGGGAAATCACTATTTGCTTAATAGAAAAGGAAAACATTGACAGGGAAGGAAGTTTTATTTTCAAGCTTTTAATAAGGTGTTTCAATGTTAGGGAGGGAAAAATTCTCCCTCTTTTCTTTTTTTTAAGCTTAAAGCTATATTCACTTTCACTGTTAGATGAGTGCGTTTCTGAAAAGAACAATGAGCAGAAAACCTAACAAATGTATTTGTTTTTGCTCAGGCCACGTCTGGCTTTTTAGGTTCTGCTTTCCTCTATTCCAGGTACATCAAGGGCTAAGAAATCTACTGTAAATCCTAGATTTCCCTCGTATTTTCAAGCAGGACGACTCGGGAGTTGAAGAGAGGAAAATGTTTAGAAGAATAATACATAAGCATATACATATATTTTCATTCTGATGTCCTAAGGACTGAGTCAATAAAAATAGATTTCCTTTCTATTTATCATAAATATGCTTCTAGCCCCTTCCTAAAATCTGATTTTATTCATCTACAGAAAAGCATAGATTTTACTTTAAAATTCTGTTTCAAAAGAACAATAATAGGTTACTTTTTAAACAATAGGTATTTTGACAATCTTGCCAATAGAGTAGCATGAATTTTTCTCCAAAAAAAAAAAAATCTCTTCTTTTAGGAAGTTTAAATATTCTTCTTTTATTGTCAATTACATTTCTCTCTAATTATATATTTTAAATATATGATTAGTGAGTGGCTTGGCAAAAACATTAGATGAAGAATCAAAGAGCCTGACTTTGCCACTTTCTATCCCCAGAACTTTGCTGGCTGTTTAACCTTCCTGAGTTTAAATTTCCTAATTTGAGAAATAGAAGTCATTAATCTGACCAGTAACTGAAAACACATGAAAAGCCAATTACCAGAGATATTGTCAGGTGCTTAACTCTGGATGCCACACGGGCAAGGGACTTATAGTAAGTGCTTATTGAGCTTCTGCTGCGTCCCAATCACTATGACCATCACTGACTTGACTTACAGGAACTCATAGGGCTCAGCTCTAGAACTAAACGGACTTATTCCCAATCTCACCTCTGCCATCTTCCATCCAAATAGCCTTGGATGAAATAGGTAATGTATCTGAAACTGAGTGTCTTTATATGGGGACGTTGTGTCTTCCAAGTCACATGGAAATGGCAGGACGGAATTATAATGCAATCACGCCCTGGAGGAACCACAGTCTAGAATGGAATTGGTCACAACTAAAACACTGTAGTGCTCTGAAACTTTGTTCCTTTATTTTTCATTCTACTGCTTGAAGGGCCCTGAATGTCATGCTAAAGAGTTTAGACTTTATCTTGTCATAAAGGAAAGTTTGTGGAATATTTTGAGTCAGGAGTAAATCACGATCATGATATATTCACCAAGATGTTGAGAAAATTTAAGGAGCATCTATATATGAATGGAATACATTTGTGTAATCATGATTCTATTTATTATAGGTGATCCTGTATAGAAAATACCCACACATTCTCTTATCCTGATGTTGGTTACTATGGGTGCTAAAAGGTATTCTTTAAAAAAATTTTTTTAAATTTATTTATGCATGAGAGACACACACAGAGAGAGGCAGAGACACAGGCAAGAGGGAGAAGCAGGCTCCCTGTGGGGAGCCCGATGTGGGACTCCATTCCAGGATCCCGGGATCACACCTTGAGCTGAAGGCAGACACTCAACCCCTAAGTCACCCAGGGTCCCAGGATGCTAACATGATATCCTATAAGGATAAAGTAAGCCCTCTCCCCTATAGGTGATAGATATTTTCTCCCAGAGGAGGAAACTTTCTAAGTTTAAGTCATAATGGAAAGCATATTCCCAGACAGGAAATTAGAAATTGGGAACTGAGCCTTAATGAGTGGCCAGAGGCAAAAACTTCCCGTCTCCAGTCATTTTGTTCTTCGGTTTGAATTCTGAGAAAAACTTGAGAATAATGTGTACATTGATGTGGGGGAAAAAATGGCCTCTGCCAAGGAGGCAGCCAGGCCTGGGCAGCCACTCCTTCCCATCTGAAAGTTGTCTCTCTAATGCCAACCTTGGAACATATTGATGTGATGAACTTGCTGCCATATATGGGAAGAGCATGAATCCAGCTAATTCTGTTTTCTTAAAGAGAGGCACCCATTCTGGTGTTGCTTTAATGCAAATAGAAACCAACACTGGCACTTATGTTCAATATCTCATCCTTGACAATAAATAGGAATATGTCACATCTAATATGACATCTAATTTATTGCCAAAATGTGACAGGGTCAGGTTAAAAACTTTAGCTGTAATTCCTAGTGCAGGTAGTTCCTGACTTCTGATTTTTTTTTTTCCTTTAAAGTTCATTTTGGGAGCCAGGAGGGGGTGAACTGTGCTTATTTTGAAAGGTTGGCATGCAGTGACTCCAGCTTTTCTAAATCCGGGACATGGGTTCATGAAAGGCTTATGATCCATCAAAATACCTTCTCTGAGCCTATGGAATGAAAAGAATGTAGAAAAACTATTGTTCAGGGAAATGCTTGGCCTGTTCCTCAGATGTGGTCTCTTCTTATTAAATTATTCTGTAATGCAGCCACTCGATTAGAATGCTCTACTTAAAGTTGTGGGTATTTGGGATGCCATATAACTTTTTCGAAATTGTATGTCTTCCATTTCTGAAAAATTCCTTTTCCTCATGTGTTAGAAAGATGGTTCGCTTCCTCCTAGGGGCAGCCCCGTCCTCCAGGGGAGCCTTTGGGCTCCATTTCTACCATCGTGGCAGGGGGGTGACTTGTTTTTAATTTCTTGAAACCTGAAGATAGACTCTCCACCCTGGAAGAGGCTCTTAGCTCAAAATGTCTCTCTTCAGTAAGCCTCACTGATAAGAAGCCGAGGGGGGGAAGAAAACCATCACAAAGCCACGGACTTAAGCAGTTTCTTTCAAGCACCACTTAATGGCATGGAGAGGAGCACAGAGATCAGGATTCAGACGTAGGAGCTCGGTGGCTTCTTAATCAAATGCTGCCCAAGGGTGGGCGTCTGGGCCTCCGGGTGCTGGGTTGGCGTCAATTATTGGAGTCTGGGGAGGAAGAGAGGAAATAGGAAGGGCAGGCTATTTGTATGAAGAGGAGAAAAGCGAGGCAGTGCTGGAGTGAAACTAGTCCAGGAGGAGGCCATCCACTGATGAGGCTGTAATTAGGAGCCAGACCCCGTGGAAAGCACTTGTCGCACATGGTACTGGCACCACACGCTTTGGTCAGAGTTTATCAATACGGGTAGGGAACGTGATCTCTCAGAGGCTGTTGCATGCATGTTTATTCTGGGCTTTTTAAACTCTAATTAATGTCAAATTTCTCCCCGTGGGAGATACAGGAAAACTCCTTTATTGAACTTCACAGGTTGAATGTTGATGGCTAAACCGAAATGAAAAGTATGACTATTAAAAAAAAAAAAAAAAGAAAAGTATGACTATGTAGGGTAGTTTTTGGTTTTGTTTTTAAAGATTTTATTTATTTATTCATGAGAGACACACAGAGAGAGGTAGAGACATGGGCAGAGGGAGAAGCAGGCTCCCTGCAGGGAGCCTGATGTGGGACTTGATCCTGGAACCCTGGGATCATGCTCTGAGCCAAAGGCAGATGCTCAACCACTGAGGCACCCAGGAGTCCCAGTGTAGGGGAGTTTTTGACAAGAAAGAAGGAAGGAAGGAAGGAAGGAAGGAAGGAAGGAAGGAAGGAAGGAGACCAAACGGTAGAATGGAAGAGGCCTTGGGAGGCCACGCAGGAGGATCCCCTCTCCATCAGTCCTTTTGATGGGATCAGTTACATATATTTCTGCACTCCCCCACTCCCCCACCCTGTGAGCAACGTGAGGATAGGGAATTCTATATTATTCATCTTTATATTATCAGTGCCTAGCTCTGGGCTTAATTAACATTTGTCCACATTCACAAGAAGCCATGCAACAAAAACGTGTAAAATAGTTTAGTACTGATTGACTGTATTCCTGTTCAGCACAACATGAAATATTCAAGTGTGATGGTGGTAGTAGTGGTAATGGTGTGTGTTGGGAGGTGGGAGGCTTGGGGGTCAGGTCAGATTTGTCTTTTTTATTACTGCCTAGCTCTACAGAGATTTCAGGTTGGTAAGAAATCGCTTCATTCATGTTCATGTGCAACGGGTCTTCTTTTCTTCTCAAATATCTCTCTGTGTCCAGGGCCAATCTCCATTTCAGGGAGCTTTTGTGTATCTAGGTGGGAATTGTCTACACCACATTAGTGGGATTGGTACATAGGGACAGAGAAAGGTGATTTTCCTACCTGACGCCCAGCAGGCCTTATAGTAACTGCTGTGGAAGACAGATTCTCATGAAGCCTCCGTGCAAGAACAACTAACAAAACTCCTCAGCACAAGGACTGTGTAGTCCACACCTTAATGGAGCCAACAAGTCCCCCAGTGATTGGTGTTGGCTGCTGTTCACGGGACCACATGCTGGAGCAGAACTGGGTGGCTTTCCCTAGGGCCTCTCCCAGCTTTCTTGCACATTATATGCCTTTCATTTGTCACTCATCTCAGCCTGGAAATTCCTTTCTGGTCTTATAACTAGAAAACTCTTTGTCTTATTCATCACACCTCTTTCATGTTCTCCTGAAGCCAAAGTTTGAAAGTGAAAATCCCAGACTTCGTGTTTCTGGGTTGCCATCCTTTTTCTGAGGAAATGAATAAAGAATGCCAAACTGGCTGAATGAGGGGAAAAGGCGAGGGCTAGAAGAGCTGGGGATATTGCTGGGTCATAGGGCAGGTCTATTTTTAACTCTTTGAGGAACCTCCACACAGTTTTCCAGTGGTTGCACCAGTTCACATTCCCACCGACAGTGCAAGAGGGTTCCCCTTTCTCCACATCGTCTCCAACACTTGTTGTTTCCTGTCTTGTTAATTTTCAATTTTCCCCATTCTCACTGGTATGAGGTGGGATCTCATTGTGGTTTTGATTTGTATTTCCCTGATGGCCAGTGATGCGGAACATTTTCTCATGTGCTTGTTGGCCATGTCTATGTCTTCCTCTGTGAAATTTCTGTTCATGTCTTTTGCCCATTTAATTATTGGATTGTTTGTTTCTTTGCTGTTGACCATTTGCTTCAACATGGATGGACCTGGAGGGTATTATACTGAGTGAAGTAAGTCAATTGGAGAAGGACAAACATTATATGGTCTCATTCATTTGGGGAATATAAAAAATAGTGAAAGGGAATAAAGGGAAAGGAGAGAAAATGAGTGGGAAATATCAGAGAGGGTGACGGAACATGAGAGACTCCTTCCTAACTCTGGGAAACGAACAAGGGGTAGTGAAGGGGAAGTGGGCGGGGGGATGGGGTGACTGGGTGATGGACACTGAGGGGGGCACTTGACGGGATAAGCACTAGGTGTTATGCTATATGTTGGCAAATCAAACTCCAAGAAAAAATATACAAAAAAAAATTTAAAAAAAGAAGAGCTGGGGACAGAGCAGGGAAGGACATGTGAATTAATATTGAAACTATTCTTAAAATATATCATCCTGCTGCGTAAGTCACCAAACAGCCCATTTCTCGATGGACGTAGAAGGGAGGTAGAGGGGATCTTTTATGAATATTTCCAATATGGACACCGGCCTGTGGTCTTTGCATTCATATCACAAATATTAAGTCCTCCGTATCCATCTGCTTACCCAAACGATCAAGACTCTTCCACCCAGCAAGTGAGAAAACTCAATTCAAAACAGCTTTAAGAAAAAGGAAACAATATTGTCTCGTATACCTGGGAAATATAAGATAAATTTAGAATTCTTCACAGCTTGATCCAGTCCCTCACAGATTGCTTCCAGGGCACTCTCTCTTGGTCTCTTTCTCTCTCTCTCTCTCTCTCTCCATCCCTCAGCAGAGCTTGGCTGTACTATTCAATCAGGCTTTCTCCAAACAAGCAAGATAAAGAGGGCTGCTGACAGTCTACACCCACTTCTTCACAGCTTGGCAGCCCCGGAAGAGAGAGGCCATCTTCCGCTCTCATTCTAGCAGAGATGTTTTGACCAGTGTACATGGGGTTAAACATCCTTACATGGAAACCAGGAGGAAATGTGTTATAATATACCCAACTGGGATGCCTGGGTGGCTCAGTGGTTGAGCATCTGCCTTTGGCCCAGGGTGTGATTCTGGAGTCCCGGGATTGAGTCCCACATGGAGCTCCCTGCATGGAGCCTGCTTCTTCCTCTGCCTGTGGCTCTGCCTCTCTCTCTCTGTGTCTCTCATGAATAAATAAATAAAATCTTTTTAAAAATATAACGGACCCAATTTAATCACATGCTCATCTCAGAGGCCAAAAATATGAAGAAGCCACTGTGCTTGAGCTCCACCCAGATCACCTAAACATCGAAGGACAGAAGGATAGGGAAATGTTCCAGAGGGTAAAAAACTAGAGTTATTCCAGTCCACCTTACTTGCCTTGTTTCTTATTGTCAAAAATTATAAGGCAGTACTTTTCCATTGCAGATAATGAAATCAACTTAATGGATAGTAAACAGTACTGTAGGGTAGCATAGGGTTGGATAGAACAGAAAAATGTCAATGATGTCAGTGTGAACCACATATACCAAGGATAAATATAATTCATGGAAATTTTGTTTCAGTTGAGTGTGTGTATGTGTGTGTGTGTGTGTATGTGTGTGTATTCTCTTCTCTTGACATATATGTAAGATGAGTTTCTCACTGCGAGTTGCAGTAGGTCAAACAAAACAAATAAAACCCCAAATAAACCAAAACCTTTAAGATACACTGAATGAATCCACCTAGCTGTGAGACTTTCAAGCACACAATAACTCTTTAGAAGATGAAAATTAACTGTGCTCAGCATTTGTAAAGATTAAATTCTCCCATTAAGAAACAAAATTTGTCTTCCATATTTAATGACATTATGCTAATATGTTTCTTTTTATGATTTTATTTATTTATTTGACAGAGAGAGAGCGCATGCACATGCAGGGAGAGTGGCAGGCAGAGAGGGAGGGAGGAGCAGATTTTCCTTCAGTGGCTGAGCAGGGAGCCGATGCGGGCTCAATCCCAGGACTCTGGGATCACGACCTGAGCCCAAGGCTTAACCGACTGAGCCACCCAGGTGCCCCACTTTATGCCAGTATGTTTCTAAAGGCTTGGTCCATGAAAGTGATAAAGCAAAACAATTCCTATCAGCCTAGTAATAAGTGTCCATGGCTTGAATGTTCCAGACTTGATATTCTACACTCAGCAAATAGAGCCAGGACTGCAAAGATTCAAGAAAACTAAGCTAAGGTCCCAAGAGTCAGAAGTTGTTTTGAAAGCTAAGTTATTCTAGAAGTCATTTTATAGCTTAGTGGGTGGAAGATACAAAGTAAAATATCAAGTTGTTTTCATCATCAAGTAATGGCCTGGAAGGGTGGGAAAAGTTATTGTAGGCAACATTAGACATTGGAGAAAACTTACTCAACTCAGAGTCAAAATAAATAGTCATATGTTTATGGAATAATAGCCTAGTGGCTTGAAAGAGCACTAGTTTGCAAGGGTCCCTAATTCACTTGCTTAGGATAAAAGCACACTCTTTCCCTGCAAAAGATGTTAGAACTTCATGATAGCCAGGTGCAGATAAACAGGCAGACAGAGCTGCCTAAAATTCTAGGAAAAGTGCTGCAAGTACAACCTAGAAATAGAAAGCGTATTTCCTGGAGAAAAGATTATTAATAGCTTTTCTTGCTGTTGTTAGGGCAATAACAATGAGTTCTGAAACCAGAGGCCTTAGTGGTCAAGTACGGAAGTGGGGTCAGGGGACAGGGGACAGGGAGATTCTTCTAAAAAGAGAACGGCCCATCCGAAGGCCCAGAAATTGGAGACAGTGGGACACATAAGGCACTCCAAGTGATTCCAGAGAAGAGCATGAAAGAGGAGAGGCGTATGAGGTGGTGAGTACAAGGCCACTGGATTTTATCCCAAAAGAACTGGAGAGCCCATGAAGGATTTGAAGCAGAGCAACTGTCCCACCATGTCTTTTATTTATTTATTTATTTATTTATTTATTTATTTATTTATTTATTTATTTTTAAGCAACCTTTATTTCCCCTGAGGTGGGGTGCACCATTCCTGGAAGTACTGCAACACCAGGTCGATGTGTGGGGTGGATGGAGCGAGCTCCTATTCCATTTTCTAATTCCAAAACTCCATTTAATATATTGTCCTCAGATAGAGAACGTATCAGATATTACACTGATAAGAACAGGTACTACCCTTGATCTTAGCCAAAAGGCCGAGAGGTGATCCACCCTGTCTTCTTTCTAAAGTATCACTGTAGTGGCAGTGAGAACAAGGACGTAGACGGAGAAGAAAAGAGGCTGACAGACCAGTGGAGGGGGTGTTATACTCATCTAGGGGAAGGTTGATGGTGACTTAAATTAGGAAAGACAAACTGGGGATGGAGAGAGAAGGGATGTTAAGAGAGAGAGATGTTAACAGCATAAATTAACAGAACTTGGTACTTGTTGGAGTCTGGCACTGTGAGTGAGGGAGATGCACCAGGGAAGATATCTCGCTCTATGATGGGGCAAGTGCATGTAGAATGATGCCAATCATCGAGAAAAGACCTGTGAGGAGGAGGTCGTGGTAGAGAGCAGGTGATGAATTAGGGTATATCCTCAAAAAGAGGACAGGAAAAGAGAACAACTTAGGAAATAACTGTATCCGAGTCTCTGTAAATTTAACTCTACTGTTAGTGACTCTTCGGCGTCTGTCCCCTAATCTTTGAGTTCATGTGTCTGCCCTTAATACATGCTAATTGTTGAATGAATGGATGTCATCTGTGTAAAATGAGTGGTGAAAACCACACCTTTCGCTCAAGCTTCAAAACAAGTTACAGAGTGATATTATACTATTAATATTTCTGAAAGGGAAATGTGGATCTTAGACACATTTCATGGATGAAAGGATCTGGTAAATGAGTTAAGAACAAACTCCTAGAAGTTCCAGAACAAGCTACTTCCCCATATAATCCTATGAATAGGCTGAATAAAAATCCTCCCAGAAACCTTCCTGCAATAAACAATGTAAGAAGCATTTAAGCACACTTTATTCTGACAATATTAACTACATGTCACCCAATTTAGAATATTGTAAATGCCAATACCTGGTGCATGGAGTGAGGAATAGCTTTCCTATACCAAAAGTGAGAGTGGTGCCAAGGGAGGAACCAATGACCCTTTGCCTTGCAAGAATCCTCATCCTGTTAAGGGAGGGAGAGAGTTTTCTGGTTGAAATGCCTGTTGCCCCGCAAGGTAGTATAGATCTTACATAGATCTGGGAGTCACCCTGGAATGATTTCTAAGAGTTTCAATAAGGCTAGCCCAATTCGTGGAATGCAAACACAGAAAAGAGCCACCATTGTGGGAAAAAAATTATTCTTTGGGTTTATAGATGCACTAAACCCAATGATCCTCTGGACATTTGCAGCACTGTGGTGCTTGGAGCACAGCATATAACTATCACCAGTGAATCCTTTTCCAGGTATGAAATTACACCATGTTTAGGGGCCCCTGGGTGGCTCAGTTAAGCATCTACCTTCAGCTCAGGTCATGATCTCAGGGTCCTGGGATTGATCCCTACTTCAGGCTCCCTGTTTAGGGGGAGTCTGCTTCTCCCTCTGTTCCTCCCCGTACTCATGCTCTCTCTCTCTCTCTCTCTCTCTCTCTCTCTCTCTCTGTCAAATAAATAAATAAAATCTTAGAAAGGAAAAGAAATTACACCATGCTTGCAAAGACTGTCATTATTATAGTTTGAATATTTTCTTCCATTCTGCAGTTTGGCATAAAAGAAGTTTCTTAGATAATATTTATTTACAAATTGTGGACCAGGCACAAACTTAGCAGTTCTTGACATTATTAGAAAGAGAAAAACCTGTTAATTAAGTTTAGCTTGTTTGTGGAAGAGGGAAGATTTCCAAACATTACAAGATGGGAACTCAAAAAAGGTGGAAATTCAGTGCTCCAAGAGTAGACTGTATACTATTATTTAGGAAGGGTTTTATTGCAAAAAGGCACATTCAAATCTTAGTTGTTTAGTAAGTACTTTTTTTCTTTCTATCAACAAGAGGGAACCTTCTGGCCAACCACCTGCCACTTCTGCAAGAGGAGGTGTGTTATTTTGAATTCCAAATATGCCTATCACAGTAAGAGTACTCTTGTGGCAATTGCAGGTAGGTTTTGGGCCAGCTGCCTGGTATCCTCAAGATTTTCCTGAACATTCTCTTCTTCATAGGCATCCTGCCTCTAGATCAACCAAGAATGGACACATAAGACTAATACCCTACTGGTCTAGTTCCTGAACCAGATAATTGAGCCAGTATCTTTGAGGGGCTCATATTACAATTTCTATTGAACTTGAAACTGCCTTTCAAAGTGGCTCCTGGCCTGATATCCATATTTATGTGCGATTACTCATCTGAAATCTAGCTAAGAAGGCATGGTAAAAATCAGTTACTGGGTGAAATTCAGCTAGCTTAGAACAGCAGCATAGTCCTTCTTGCAAATGAGGGAATATATCAAGAAGAAGTGGGAATGGCAATTGCATTTACCATTCAAAGAGAGGGGAATTTGGTCCTGTCTCTGTTCTGATTCTCTCTCTTAATCCCTTAAGAGATTAAGAGATTAAATCTGAGAATCAAGACTGGTTCCCTGGTTACCAAAGCCCTCTTACTAGAGCAAAAGCAGAGAAGATACGCTATAGGGTTTGCTTAGAGGAGAAAGCCCTCCTCATGTGTGTGTGTGTGTGTGTGTGTGTGTGTGTGTGTGTGTGTGTACATATCAGTTAGAGCTCTTTGGGTTGTAAATAAACATCAGAACATGAATTTGAACCTGTTTCAACAACAAAAAATTACTGGGATACTTCATAGAATCAGGCAATAGTTTGGCCTATTTCAATCTTAATTCTAAAAATCCTAGGGAAGGGATAAAGATTGATAAACTGAATCTAGTAAGTATAAGGACTTCGTAGGCACCCATGGGCCAGGGGCATGGATTGGTAGGGAGACCAATCCTAGGAAAGGGCGCTGGACAGATAATCCAATAAATGTCTTTTTAAAAAAGATTTTATTTATTTATTAATGAGAGACACACACAGAGGCAGACACACACACACACACACACACACACACACACACACACAGAAGCAGGATCCATGCAGGGAGCCCGATGTGGGACTCGATCCCAGGACTCCAGGATCACAACCTGGGCGGAAGGTAGGTGCCCAACCAGTGAGCCACCCAGATGTCCCAATCCAATCAATGTCTACTGCACATATTATTAATACTTAAAACAGGCCTTTTCTGTCATTAGGATTTCTCAATTGCAAGAATCAAACCCAAGATAGGAGAAAACCAGGGTGAGACTTGGTAGAGAGAGTCCCATCATCTGTATCAACTGATGGTAGGGCATGGTTTTCTTCTCCGTGGCCAATCCTATCATAAAGACTTTTCCCTTTCCTCCTTTCCATTCACCTGCACCATCAACAGACACTGAAGCAAAATGGAAAGAAGAGGGGGCAGGATCTGTAGCATGGGATAAGTGAAAGGGGTAGGAACTGGTTTATGGGAATAGCAGGAATAGAACATCCCAGTTTGAAGTAGGATCTGCAGGAACCAGAGTAAGGGACAGGCATGAAGGGGGAGCACTGCAGATGGCCTCAGGAGGCAGTTGGTAGGGAGTTGGGGTTGTTGCTGGTGGGGTTCCTCTATTTCAGGGGCTTGTAGCTAAGGCTTGTGCCATCTTGTAATAACAATGCTGGAAGTGGTGGATAAACTACTTGGTTATCATATTCCAATAAATGAATAACTGTATCTGTAGTTATGCTGGTTCCAGTACTGTAGAAACTCAATGTGGTAAACAAAAACAAACCCCTGGGGTGGTTAAATTTGGTTTTCCTCACGAACCAATATTCAAAGTAAATACAAAACTACAAAACCAAATTAAATACAAAACTATAAAACCAAAAAGACGGTTCTTTAAATGTAATCACTGGGACTTTATTGGTAGTGTTTTCTAGCCAAGAAACACATTACTATTTAAACTGAAAATGATTGTTAAGCTCCAATAAATTAATATGCCAGTTATGTTAAATTTTGGAATGTGGTCGAGGACAACCACTACTTTTACCTAGGACAATAGAACCTTCCTCCTTCTCATTTTTTCTCATCTTCCTCTTCTTTTTCAATTTTTAGTGTCTCTTGTGTTTGAAGGATGCAAGATATATGGAAGAGAAAGGGTCTTGCTCCACAAACATACCTTGAAATTGGATTCTTGCTGAAAAATGGACCTTGTTTCACAAATGATATTTGGATCCAATGGCAGGATGTGTTTAAGTATTTTGTTTCAAAATTTTGATTGAAAACGAAAGATTCTCTATAAAATAATACATTTCCTTGGCACAGCTAAACACCTGGATTCTGAACAGATTGAATTCATGCTTTAAGTTAAAAAATTAGTTTTGTGCTTTTCTGTCAAAAATATGAAAGAAGTTCAGTAAGTGGATTGCACATAAGCAGTCTATGTCTGGGGAAAATACAAACAGATGGTCTTTGAAATATTTCTTAGTAAGACATAAAATAAGAAATCCGAAGGGTGAATAAAGGACTTTATAAATTATTCAAATTACCACATTAGAGTATTCAAAAATTGTTTTTTAGGCATTTCTTGATATTTCCAAAGAACTTTTACAACAACTTCAAGAGACTTTTGACCAAGCCATTCCATTTTTACACAGTTTTCTAAGGAAATGTTTATAAAGTGGACAAGTGCTCAAAGAAACAATGTTTATCACAATATTATTTATAATAGTGAAAATTGAAGGCAATCTAAATATCCAAAAGTGAGGGGTTAGCTACATAAATTATAATAATCAACTCAATAGAAGACTGAGTGTTGACAATTCTGTAGCTATATATTTATTTATGTGGAATTATGTTTTTGACATACTAATAGAATTTAAAAATGTGCCACAGAACTGTAGAGTACAATTGAAGTTATGTTTAAAATTCAAATATAGGTGTTCTTATGTAGAAAATCTGGAAAAATATTCCCCAAAAGTATTGCAATGGACATAAGAAAAAAGTCCTTCTAGAGTCTCTTCTCTCTTTCATTACTGAGTTACATTTGACAGATCACTTACATATTACCTTTTTCTTTTTACAAACAAATTAATCTTCACCATTCCCTTTAGTAATCTGTAAATGTAAAGTATTAACATACATAACACGGTGATCATTTATGGGAAATTATCATGAGAAGAGTAACCACTAGGTACTTCCACCCTCACAATGGGTGAGATACTACTCTATGTTCTGTATAATTGTACAAAAAAAAATGACATTTTCTTTAAAAAAAGACTTTTAAAAAAGGTTTACTTATTTTAGTGATAGAAAGTGCTTGAATAGGGGAAGGGCAGAGAAAGAGAGAGAATCCTCAAGTAGATGTCCCCCTGAGCACAGAGCCTGATGCAGGGCTCAATCTTATGACCCTGAGATCATGACCTGAGCCAAAATCAAGAGTTGCACTTAACTGACTGAGCCATCCAGGTGCCCCACACCCACCAAAAGACTTTTTTAAAAGAGCAGTTTTAGGTTCACAATAAAGCTGAGAAAAAGGTACAGAGATTTCCCATATATCCCCTGCCTCCTCTACATGCATAACCTTCCCAACTATCAACTCCTCTCCCACCAGAGTGGTCCATCTGCGACAACTGATGAGCCTACAGTGACACATCATTATTACCCAAAGTCCAGAGTTTACATTACGGTTCACTCTTGATGGTCCTTCTTTGGATTGGACAAATGTATAATGACATACATTCATCATCATGATACCATCAGAGTGTTTTCATTGCCTTAAAAATCCTCTGTGCTCCTTCTATTTATTCTAAGTCCCCCTCTTGGCCACCCCCTAGCTCCTTACCCCTGACAACCACTGATCAATTTACTGTCTCCATAGTTTTGCCTTTTCCAGAATGTTATATAGTTGGAATCCTATAGTATGTAAACTTTTCAGATTGGCTTCTTTCACTTAGTAATAGGTACTTCGGTTTGTTCCATGTCTTTTCATTTATTGATAGCTCATTTCCCTTCAGTGCTGAATAATATCCCATTTTATTTATATACAGTAAATAAACTGGGCATGCAGTTTATTTACTTATTTGTCTACTGAAAGACATCTGGTTTGCTTCCAGGTTTTGCCAATTGTAAATAAAGCTGCCAGAAATACGTCTGTATGCAGGTTTTTGTGTGGACATGGGTTTTCAACATTTTTGGATAAATACCAAGGAGCATGATATCTAGGTTGTATAGTAAGAGTATGTTTACTTTTGTAAAAACAAAAAAAAAAAAACCTAACAAAAATTCTAAAGTGGCTGTACCATTTAGCATTACTGGCAGCAATATATGGCACATCCTTGCCTGCATTTGGTACAATGAGTGTTCCAGATTTTGGACATTCTAGTAGGTGTGTAATGGTGTATGCCATTGTGGTTTTATTATTTATTTGTTTATTTTAAAAGATTTTATTTATTTATTCATGAGAGAAACAGAAAGAGAGAAGCAGAGACATAGGCAGATGGAGAAGCAGGCTCCATGAAGGGAACCCGAAGTGAGAGTTGATCCTGGAATTCCATGATCACGCCCTGAGCCCAAGGCAGACGCTGAACTCCTGAGCCTCCCAGGCGTTCCTATCATTGTTGTTTTAATTTGCATTTCCCCAATGACTTGTGATGTGGAGCATCTTTTCATCTGCTGTCTGTATATCTTTTTTGTTCAGGTGTTTGTTGAGGTCTTTGGCCCATATTTTAATTGCTTTTATTTTTCTTTTGTTTTGTTTTTTGTTTTGTTTTGTTTTCTTATTGTTGAGTTTTATGAGTCCTTTGAATATTTTGGGTAACAGTCCTTTTTCAGATAAGTCTTTTGCAAATATTTTCTCCCAGTCTGTGTTTTGTCTTCTCATTCTCTTGTTGTCTTTTTGCACAAGTGTTACATTTGAATAAAATCTAACTTATCATCAATTTCTTTCATGGATCATGTCTTTGGTGTTGTATTAAAAAGGCATTACCATACCCAAAGTCATTCAGGTTTTCTTCTATATTATCTTCTAGGAGTTTTATATTTTTTCATTTTACATTTAGGTCTATGATCCATTTTGAGTTAATTTTTCTGAAGTATGTAAAGTTTGTGTCTAGATTCTTTTTTGCATGTAAATATCTGTGTAGTGGTTCCAGTACCATTTGATGAAGAGACTATCTTTGCTCCATTGTATTGCCTGTGCTCCTTTGTCAAAGATTGGTTGGCTGTATTGATGTGGGTCTATTTCTGGGCTCTCTATTTCTTCCATTGATCTATTTGTCTACATTTTCACCAATACCACATTGTTGATTACTATAGTTTTATAACAGGTCTTGAAGTTGAGTACCATCAGTTTTCCAACTTTGCTCTTTTCCTTCAATCTTATATTTGCTATTCTGGGTGTTTTGCCTCCCCTATAAACTTTAGAATTGGATATCTATAAAATAACTAGCTGGATTTTGATTGAGATTGCATGGAAGATATAGACTAAGTTGGGAAGAAGTGATACCTTGACAACATTGAGTTTCCCAACTTATGTGCATGGAATGTCTCTTCATTTATTTGGTTCTTTTTTATTTTATTCATCAGTATTTTATAATTTCCTCATATAGATCTTTTACATATTTTGTTAGATTTATAGAAAAGTATTTCAATTTGAGGGATGCTAATGTAAACTGTATTGTATTTTTAATGTCAAATTCTACTTGTTCATTGCTGGCATATAGGGAAGCAATCAGCTTTTGTATACTAACCTTGTGTCCTGCAAACTTTCCATAATCGCTTATTAGTTCCAGAAGGTTTGTTCAAGTCTTTCAAATTTTCTACATAGACAATTATGTCAACTGTAAACAAAGTTTTATGTCTTCCTTCCCAGTCTGTATACTTGTACTACCCTCCCCCCTTTTTTGCCTTGTTAACAATAGCAAGAACTTTCAAAATGTTGTTGAATCAAAGTATTGAGAGGGGACAGCCTTGCCTTGTACTTGACCTTAGAAAACTTTGAGTTTCTTATTTTTAAGTATTATGTTAGCTGCAAGTTTTTTGTAGATAGTCTTTATCAACTTGAGAAGGTTCCCTTGTATTTCTAGCTTACCAAGACTTTTCGTCATGAATGGGTGTTTCTGTATCTATTGATATGATTATGTGATTTTTTTCTTTTTTAGTCTGTTGATTTGATGGATTACATTAATTGATTTTTTTTTAATATTAACCAGTCTTGCATACCTGAGATAAATCCCACTTGATCATGGTCTATAATGTTTTTATACATTTTTAATTCCATTTGTTACTATTTTGTTAAGTATTTTGAAATTTGTGGTCATGAGAGATATTGGTCTGTAGTTTTTCTTGTAATGTTTTTGTCTGATTTGGTGTTAGAACAATGCTGGCCTCATAGAATGAGTTAGGAAGTATTCCTTCTGCTTCTATCCTCTGAAAGAGACTGTAGAGAATTGGCATAATTTCTCCTGTAAACTTTTGGCATAATTCACTAGTGAAAATATTTGGCCTTTTGAAAGGTTATTAATTATTGATTTGATTTTTTTATAGAGATAAAGAAGGAAGGGGCAGAGGGAGAAGGAGAGAGAGAGAGAATCCCAAGCAGGCTCCACACCCAGTGCACAGCCCAATGAGGGGCTCAATCTCCTGATCCTGAGATCATGACCTGACCTGAAATTAAGAGTCAGATATTTAACTGACTGAGTCACCCAGGTGCCCCTGATTTGATTTTTTTAATAGGTATAGATATAATGTTAGGTATTTCCTCTTGGGTGCTTTTGGTAGATTGTATCTTTCAAGGAATTGGTCGATTTCATCTAGATTATCAAATTTGTGGGCATAAAGTGACTCACAGTATTCCTTATTATCCTTTTAAAGTCCACAGAATCTGTATTGATGTTCCCTCTTTCATTTCAGGAATTAGTAATATGTGTCCTCTCTCTTTCTTAGTTACCCTGCCTTACTGATTTTACTGATCTTTTCCTAGAATTGGCTTTTGGTTTTGTTGACTTTCTCAATTGATTTTTTTGTTTTCAATTTCATCAATCTGCTCTATTCTTATTATTTTTCTTCTGGTTACTTTGGATTTAATTTGCTTATCTTTTGCTGTTTTCCCAATGTGGAAACTTAGGCTGCTGATTTTAGCTCTCTCTTTTTTTCTAATGTATGCATTTAGTGCTATAAATTCCCCTCTAAACACTGCTTTTACTGCATGCCACAAATTTTGATAAATTGTCTTTTCATCTTTATTTACTTTGAAACATTTAAAAATATTTCTCAAGACTTATTTTTTAACCCATGTGCTATTTGGAAGTGTGTTATTTAAGCTCTATGTATTTATGATTTTCCAGTTATCTTTCTGTTATTGATTCCTGGTTTACATTGTTGTCTGTGAGGAGGTTTTATGATTTCTATTCTTTTGAATTTGTGAAGGTGTGTCTTATGGCAAGAATATGGTCTATCTTGGTGAACTTTCCATGTGAGTTTGAGAAAGTGTTTACTCTTACGTGTACCTCCATAGCTTAAAGGTGGGAGGGTGAATGGATGATGGACAAGAAAAAGCAGGTGTCTTGCTATAGAGTGAAAGACTGTTGCACTGAGCACTTCTCAGCTCTAATGTACATATATATTGCCTAAGGATATTATTAAAGCCCAGCTCTAGATGTTTGGAGAGGCCATAACCTCATTTCTAACAAGTTCCCATGTGATATTAATGCTACTGGTCTGTGGACCACCCTTTCAGCAGCAGGGGGTGAGAGGATCTCTTAGACAAGGGAGCCAAAAACTCTCATTTCACATGAGAAAACGTGGGGCTCTGGGCAAGCAGTACAAGCTAACCCAGTATTTTTGAAGTATAACTTTTTATGTGGTTCTCCATTGCAAAGAGTGACTTATGCCTCATATTCACTTAATATTTTTTTTCAAAAAGGACAAGAACACTTGTAGACTAAGCAGCATTTTTTTTTCTTTCTTAAGCAGCATTTTCTAATCAGAGTCTCTGGCATTAGACAAGACCAAATTCTAATCGTAGTTCTGCCTCTCACAAGCGGTGTGACCTCTGAGCCACGGTGTTCTCCTCTATAAATGAAAACACTAGGGGCGGCTGGAGGAATTCAATAAGAAAATTCATGCAAAACCATAACCCTAGGTCATGATATACATTAAATATCAATAGATAATATCATAATCAGGGGACCAGTAGGAACAAGAAAATAAATCATGGAACGAACGACGATTCCGTTCAGATTCTACATAGCACAAGCACGCTGAGCTTGGAGAGTCAGAAGCAGGGATGAGGCCCGAGAGCCTCCCCAGCTGGAAAGGGCTCCGCGGCGACACGCTGCCGGAACTACATTTCCCAGCAGCCCCCGGGCCCTCGCGTCTCGGTGTCTCTCACTTCCGGGTCTGTCATGTGACTCCCCGGCGGCACCATGGCGGAAGCAGAGGAGCAGGTAAGGGCTGTAGCTGCTGGGCGAGCGAGTGAGAGGCGAGGGCGACCGGCGGTCGGGGCTCGGAGCGGAGCGGGCGGGGGTGCGGGGCTGCCGGCGGGCGCGGCAGGCCGGCCGCGGGGCGCGCGGCGGGAAGGTGCGTGTCGGGGGCGGGGAGGCAGGTGGCGGCCGCTGCTGGCGGGCGGCGGGGCAGCCTTGCTCGCCGTGCCCTGTGGGCTGCCCTCGTGAGATCGCGGCCTGAAGGCAGCGCCCTTGGGGGGCGTAAGACGCGGCCTGGGTTCGCAGGCCGGCGACTGGCCTCCGAGGCCTTTGCATCCAGGTGAGAGCAGAGCTGCGTCTGCGGGGCTGAGCGGAGGGGGCCCGCCGCGGCGTGCAGCGGTGCTGGGGCGCCTGCCGTCGGGGTCGGGGTCGGGGTCGGGGGCAGGAACGCCGGCGCTCCGGGGCTGGTTATTCAACCTTAAATACGCAGTGGAGATAGAAGGGTAACGTCCTCTGTCGGTGGTTCAGGATAGAGTAAGATAGTAGCCCGGGGGCGGCCGGGGCTCAGCGGGTTAGCGCCGCCTTCCGCCCGCGGCGTGACCCCGGGTCCCGCGATCGAGTCCCGCGTCGGGCGCCCTGCGTGGGGCCTGCTGCTCCCTCCGCCTGGGTCTCTGCCTCTCTGTCTCTGTGTGTCCCTCACGAGTAAATAAATATATAAAATTTTTAATATAAAAATTAGGGAATTCCTGGGGGGCTCAGCGGTTTAGTGCCTGCCTTCGGCCCAGGGCGTGACCCCGGGGTCCCGGGATCGAGTCTCATGTCGGGCTCCCTGCATGGAGGCTGCTTCTCCCTCCGCCTGTGTCTCTGCCTCTCTCTCTCTCTCTCTCTGTGTGTGTCTCTCATGAGTAAAAAAATAAATAAAAAAAAAAGATAGTACCAAGTTAAAGTACTTCGTGAAAGTTGGGCTCAGTGAAAGTTACATGAGATTTGTTGCTGGGTGGACATCAGATGGCAATGCCAGTCCACACTTGGCAACGTGGTACTGGATTTTATTTTATTTTTTTAAAGATTTTATTTATTTTTTTTCACGGCAGAGAGACAAAGAGAGAGAAGCAGGCTCCACGCAGGGAGCCGGATGTGGGATTCGATCTCGGGACTCCAGGATCAGGCCTTGGGCTGAAGACAGGTGCTAAACCGCTGAGCCACCCAGGGATCCCCCACCCCCCCCTTTTTAAAATATTTTATTTATTTATTCATGGCAGAGATAGAGAGAGAGATTTTAAAGTAGTAGTTAGGGATGGCAGTAGAGTCACTTTATTTTATTTTATTTTATTTTATTTTATTTTATTTTATTTATTTTATTATTATATTTATTTATTTATTTATTCATGATAGAGAGAGAGAGAGAGGCAGAGACACAGGAGGAGGGAGAAGCAGACTCCATGCCGGGAGCCTGACACAGGACTCGATCCCAGGACCTCAGGATGGCACCCTGGGCCAAAGGCAGGCGCCAAACCACTGAGCCACCCAGGGATCCCAGTAGAGTCACTTTCATGTAGGCAATGGAGGTAGCCAGACATTAGCTGAAATGATAGAGTAATATCAAGAAGACAAAAAAGCGCAGACAAAAGGTCAGAACGTGGGGGAAATAACTTACTTTTCCGTTTCCAGGGCCCTTCCAGGTTGGCAGTGTTTTTCCTTACAAATTAACACGGTCAGGGATCCCTGGGTGGCGCAGCGGTTTGGCGCCTGCCTTTGGCCCAGGGCGCGATCCTGGAGACCCGGGATCGAATCCCACGTCAGGCTCCCGGTGTATGGAGCCTGCTTCTCCCTCTGCCTGTGTCTCTGCCTCTCTCTCTCTCTCTGTGACTATCATAAATAAATAAAAATTAAAAAAAAAAAAAGTTTAAAAAAAAAAAAAAAAACAAAAAAAAAACAAATTAACACGGTCATCAGTTTCCCTAATTGCCTTGAAAAAGTGATTTATGATGAGCTGTACTGTAACAAAGGGAAGTTTTAACAGGTTGATAATTTGTACCATTTGTAACGTACTTTATTCGCATGATGAAAATTTGCCCTAGGTACATTTGATATATATCAGCAATTAAGAAATAAGGTAGAAACTGGGTTTGCGGGGTCATTGTGACAACAGGGGTGTTGCTACCAAGCACCGAAGCCGCCTTTTCCCATCCAGTCACTTCGAAGGAAAAATGCTCGTTAAGCACATGTAATTTCATGAGTCATTGCTAGGTTGGATGGTAGTGGTGAGATTGCTTTTCACACTGTTGGTCTTTCAGGTTGAAATATAGCTTATTTGTAGTTAGGCTTAAAGGCAGAAAGCCAAGATCTTAGACATAAGGTAGTAGAAATGGAGAAAGTTGCCCTTCCTATTTACTGGTGTTTTGTGTGGCAGAGACGTTTGGCAAAGCCGTCTGATGTAAAAAAGCACGCATAGCAAGTTAGCGATATAATACAAATTCTTTGGATTTTTATAGCACTTTCCACTGCAAACCCTACAACGTCACATTTGGTCCTCACCAAAGACTTCCGCGTCGTAAACGTTTATTCTGATAAATGCCAGGACGAGCACCTCCTATGTCTTACACCTAACGGCTTCTCATTGCCCTCGGAGGAAAAGCCAGGGGCCTTTAGGATACACAGGTTGCCATGTGGGACTTGCCCCAGATGCTCCTTCTCCTTTTTCTGACCTCATTTTCCACTGCTTTTCTCTGTTCCCCTTTTGTCACTCGGCATCAGCTATACTTGGTTTTCTTACTGTTCCTTCAACAGGCGGACGTGTTTCTACATCAGGGCCTTTGCTCAACACTGCTCCCTTCCTTTTTTTTTTTTTTTTTTTTTTAACACTGCTCCCTTCTTTACCCCAGATATCTACAGGCCCTTCTAACCCGCTGCCCCAGTTCCTTTATGTCTTTGTTCAAGTGTTATCTTTTTCAGTGAGACTTTCTTTGATCATTCTTTGAAACCTCTTTCTTGCGTTATTTTCCCCCTTAACACTCATCACCATCTGACACAGCGTGTTTTAAAATTTGTTAATTTGTTCTGTACGTTTCTGTGTTCATTTCTGTATATTCTCCCCATTAGAATGTAAGCTTCATGATGGTAAGGATTTGTTCACTGCTGTTTGCTTGACACCTAGAGTAGTGCCACAATACGTGTTAAATGATTGAGTTTTACACATAAGCAAATGGAAATTCAGACAACTAAAGTAACTTAGGCTTTTTTTCTATAATAAACCTCCAGTCGTCTGTCTCCAAGGCTCACAATTTTTCACTTGAATACCCCACCTTTTAAAAAATACTTATAAACCTAATTCTGTTTTTTTTTTTTAAGATTTATTTATTTATTTATTCATGATAGACATAGAGAGAGAGAGGCAGAGACACAGGCAGAGGGAGAAGCAGGCTCTGTGCTGGGAGCCCGACGTGGGACTCGATCCCGGGACTCCAGGATCGTGCCCTTGGCCAAAGGCAGGCGCCAAACCACTGAGCCACCCAGAGATCCCCTTTTAAACATTTTATTTTTAATGGAGCAGAATGGCCCCTTAGCACCTTAATAAATGTACTTCAAGTCATAATTTCACTTTTGACACTTGAATAGCTTGCATACGGTTAGAGTGGACATTCATCCCCCCACCAATGTCACTCTCAAAAGTCCAGCATTTTGTTAATTGCAGAAGGAAGCAGACATTCACAAATTGTTATTTTTTAAAACTAATAAATAATGCTACTAAATTAAAGCTAATAAATAATAATATTTTGTTAGTAGTCCTTTGTAGATTAAAAATGGTTAGAATTTTCTCACCCTGCTTCATTTGTGCATTTCACAGTAAAGAAGCCATTGAAATCTGGCTTTTTTTTTTTTTTTTTAAGATTTTATTTATTTATTCATGAGTGACACACAGAGAGGGGCAGAGACACAGGCAGAGGGAGAAGCAGGCTCCATGCAGGGAGGGAGCCTGATGCGGGACTCGATCTCGGGGCTCCAGGATCAGGCCTTGGGCTGAAGGCGGCGCTACACCGCCAAGCCACCCCGGCTGCCCTGGCCTTTTGTATACAGTTTTTTGAACACTTAAAGGGCACAAAAGTGGAGTTAAAAAATTTTGCTAATTGTTCTGTTCTGCTACTTTGAACCTTTTAGAAAATCTTGACATAATTTTTCACCCTAGAATGCTTTAGGAACTGAGATGTGTATTAAAATTAGCTATTACCTGATGACAGGTTAGGGCAAAGAAAGCTTTTTTTTTCCCCTTGGCATCATGCACTATAAATGCAAACAACCCTTTATGATGAACAAGAAAACTAAATCTCTCCTCTTAACTTTTCTGAGAATTGTATTCTTTGGTGATTGCAGTTTTTTTCCTCTTTAATTTTAGAAAGATCCCAAACAGTAAGATCTGTACTGAATTAACATAATGTAAAGTAGTTCATAAGCTCTCAAACTCAAAAATCACTTTTTTTTGGATATGATTGAACATTTTTTTTTAAGTCATTGGGAAATCTTTGTTTATGCTCAGTATGGTGAAGGTAGCTTGCAGAAATAACTACATATATATTATATAGGTCACAGAAAGGACTGGAAATCTTCTAACCAGCAGTTTTACTTAGCTCTAAAATGATTTATAGTTGACCTTCATTATCTCAGATGCCTAACAGTATTTGTTCATACCTCTTTTATGGATAACATTCTGCTTGAAGTCTGGTTGTTTGTGTATTTGTCTTCTCTCTACTGCAGATTGCTGAGTCCTCAAGAATGAGGACAGAGCTTACTCATGTCTGTATCTCTCAAAGGGTAGTGCTTTACAGGTACTAGGTGCTTAATAAAATGTTGAAATGAATTCATTAGGGAGAGACTAGCTTTTTGAATTAAAAATGGCAACTTGTAAGTTAGATGCAGTAGAATTTGTGTTTTTTTTTTTTTTAATTTTTATTTATTTATGATAGTCATACAGAGAGAGAGAGAGAGAGGCAGAGACATAGGCAGAGGGAGAAGCAGGCTCCATGCCCTGGGAGCCCGATGTGGGATTCGATCCCGGGTGTCCAGGATCGCGCCCTGGGCCAAAGGCAGGCGCCAAACCATACGCCACCCAGGGATCCCGAATTTGTGTTGTTTTTTTTTGTTTTGTTTTGTTTTTTTTTTTAATTTTTTTTTTCCAAAGGCAGGCGCCAAACCACTACGCCACCCAGGGATCCCGAATTTGTGTTTTTTTTTTTTTTTTAATTTTTTTTTTCCGAATTTGTGTTGTTTTATCTTAACTTGAAACTTTTGAAAGTTATTAATTCAAATATATTGGTAGATTACATTTTCTACATTCCTCTCCCTCTGGTCCCTTTTCATCTTTCCAGCCAATCATCAGGGAACCTAGTCTATTAAAATATTTGATCAGTCAGACCACCTATTCCTACAAAAGAGTAGAGTTAGTTTGTTTGTTTGTTTCTTTCTTTCTTTCTTTCTTTCTCTTTCTTTCTTTCTTTCTTCTTTCTTTCTTTCTTTCTTTCTTCTCTTCTTCTCTTCTTCTTTCTTCTTTCTTTCTTTCTTTCTTTCTTTCTTTCTTTCTTTCTTTCTTTCTTTCTTTCTTTCTTTCTTTTCCCTCTACATTTTAAAACTTGGGGGAATTTTATCCTTATTGTAGAGCAGTTACTGATTATTAGATGGCAGTTCATGAGCATGTGTACTCCTATGTGAGTACAAATATTTGACTGCCTCAGTTTTCTTGACTGTAAACTGGGGCATGTACTCTCCAGAACCGTTGTGAGTATGAAATGGGATAAAGTATGTGGCCAGGTTTGATACAGGAGAGAGCTGGGTTCTTGTCTCAATGAGTTGGAAGTCGGAAGTCACAGACAAAGGAGAGGAAGTAAAGCAATAGAAGTTTATGAAGCAAGCAAAGATACAGAGAGAGCTCTTAGAAGTGAGAGCTTCCCCACAGGGTTGCCCACTGGGGGCTTGTAGGGTTGGTCTTTTATTGAAAGACAACCAGGGAACTTAAATCCTTTTAACATTGATATCACCATTGAATAAGGACTAGTGATAACATCCTAAATGGTTTACTTCTTGGGGTCTGGTTATTCTTTGTTGGTTACAGATGACTATCATAAAAAAAGACATCCTCCCCACCCACACCTAGGGCAGGGTGGTCTGGCTTGTTTCCTTATCTCTGGTTTTCTTACACTTCAGCATTTTGGGGATTCTTGTGAGCCTGTTTCCCTGGCCCCCTACCTTGCCCTGCCTAGCCCCATTTGTCCCTAACTCAGATTGAAGCGTCTTATGTGTAGGACAACAGTTTATTGTCCAAATTTGGGCTTTGCTCAAGTATGCACAATTCTCTCTCTTTTTTACAGTTTGATCAAGATCTTTTAAAAGCAACTTCACTAATAACTAAAAGAAACCCAAAGCTCCAAATAAGAGTTTGCTAAAACACAGGGTCAGAGAAATTTTTAGAGGATCCACTCTTTTTTTTTTTTATTTTTTATTTATTTATTTATGTATGATAGTCACAGAGAGAGAGAGAGGCAGAGACACAGGCAGAGGGAGAAGCAGGCTCCATGCACCGGGAGCCCGACGTGGGATTCGATCCCGGGTCCCCAGGATCGCGCCCTGGGCCAAAGGCAGGCGCCAAACCGCTGCGCCACCCAGGGATCCCGAGGATCCACTCTTTACCATCATATAACTAAAATGTAGTCACAAAAATTAGCTTAGCTGGACATGCTTATTGCCTTAAAAGATTTTCCTCTCATCTTTGTCTGGACTGGCTGGCTGAAGGCCACTGTCAGCAGCTGATTATTAGTGGTCTCGCTGGCTACCTACATTACCACCTTGGAGAGGGAGCACTCATTGAGTCTGGTGTTCTGTGTTTCATACAGCTCCCTGTTTTCTGCCGTCAGTCACCCTTGCCTTTGTTTCTTCTGGGAACTTGGTCCTCCTCAGTGTTTGTTGTTGTTGTCGTGGTTTTTATCAAATGCTTGTGATTCTAGGCTCGTATTTAGACTCCCTGAATCAGAATCTGAAGATGGAGTGTTTGCATGAGTATTAGCCAGTTTCCCCAAATTGAATTGATGTGATTGTAATGCAGTTAGATTTGGGACTGGGTCACTATGTCACCTCTGGTCTCTTTTTCCATGCTGGGCAGACATCCAGGTTTTCCCTCCTTTGCAGACTATGATGGGTGCCAGTAGCTGAGCCTTTGGGCTCAGTGGGGTTGGTACCCTGAGTTTGCCCATAGTGCCCACTTCCCAGATACTCCTTCATCTTTGCTATTCAACCAGCCTAATTAATGCCTGAGTGCTCCAAACTGGCCACAGCTCCTTTGAACTTTTAGAAACTGGCGCTTTGATGATACAGGAATATCACACAAATAGATACGCATCGCACAAATAGATCCTCTAGCCTTGGCCCACATCCAACATTGGGATCTCTCACACCCTGTCTTCCATTAAGTTTAGCTGTGTCACACAATCTGTTGGGAAGGAGAGAAGGTGGCAGTGCAGCGTTGAGTGTCTCAAGTCTATCCTCAGCCAGGCTATCAGCCAGGCTGATTTCCTGGGGCCTGATCTCTGCTCTGTTTCTTCATCCTGCAGATGTTGGAGCTGGCCTTCCTCAGGCTCCGGCCTCTGTTTCTCCCCTAGATTCTGTACCCCTCCCCTCTCCCTCCCCCAACAATGTGTATAGATTCAAGAGGTCTCATGTCAAGGCACAAGGATTGTTAGGTTTGGGTAAGTGATTGAGTTTAAGGGATTGGTTTGCAAAAGAAAGGTAAGGTGGAGCAGTTGTTGAGGTTAACCTTCTCCTGTTGCCCATATTTTTGTCCAGCTCCACATTTGCATTACTCTGCAACCTTTAGCTCATTAGTTTTGCTTCAAACAACACAGTTTTTTAAAATTTTGTGGTAAAATATACATAGTATTTACCACTTTAACCATTTTTAAGTGTATGATTAGTGGCATTGAGTACATTTGCATTGCTGTACAGCCATTACTACCATCCATCTCTAGAACTTTTCGTCATCACAGACTGGAACTCCATACCCATTAACACCAACCCCCCATCGCCTCTTCTCTACTCTGTTCTACTTGCCACCTCATATAAGTGGAATTGAACGGTACATATCTGGTTTATTTCACCTAGAGAACAGCACAGTTTTGTGACTTATGTTTTCAGATTTGGAGTTCTTTAAAAGTTAGAGTGTGAAGTTAAAAACAGTTTTGAAAACCACTGACTCTTTCTGAATTGTAACCTTTCTCACCGTTCAGCCTAGCTTCTTGGATCCTTCTCTGGGACATTGACCTCCTGTCTTCTGGTTTGCCCCTGGTCTCTAGAGTATTCAGTACAGGGGCTTGGATGAAGATAAGAAATAGCAGGCAGGATGATTCTTGAAGTCACTCACACATTGCTTTGGTGGGGTTGTGGACAAAAGTGTGGCTTTTTTTTCTTTTTTTTTTTTTGAAGCCACAGCTACCTTTGGGAGGTCTGTGCTGGTGCTGGGGGTCAGTTCGAGACTGTACTGGAGCAAATGTTCTCATTGATACCAGTGGCCTCAGGAAGTTTCTCTGAGAGCCTGGTTTTCCCTGAAGACTCAGTTTCTGAGAGCTACACGCCTCGTGGTGTCAGATTCTGGCACTGCATGCTTTTTGGTTCAGAGCAGGAGTATAATTTGATTTTTGAGTTTTTGGTTGAAATTGCTGGGTGGGGACTTAAATGCTTTTGTTTTAACGAAGAACATAAATGAGAGATTTGCCCTTTTACCCCATGTGCCTTTTTGAATGGATTTCAAATCAGAAAAAAAATTTCCTTAGGCTTAATGGAATTTTTCTGAATTCTGAATCCAGTGTCCTTTTAGAGTTCAGAGTTCTTGGGTTGGGGAATAGGTATCCAGGTGCAGGTCATTGTCATGGTGGTCATAGCCTTGTTTTGCTAACGTTAGTAACTTAATATTCAGGAATAGACAGGGGTAGAAAGAGTGTCAGAAGTCATGAAGTTTAGCCTTTGAGCCTGGATGTTCTTACCTCAAGGGTCATTAGGAAATTCTGAGATGCTAGGTGCAAAGCATTTAGCATTGTGCAGATATATATAATAGATGTTCAGTAAAGATGTCAGAAAAGTGACTGTTAATAATAAATGGAGTGTGTCCAGAAGAGAAGGATCAGGATGGTAAGTGGACGAGAACCAGGATCTGGGGATGGTTAGCACAGAGAAAAACAATTTAGAAGGGCAGGCATGATACGTGTCATTAACTCTCTGGAGAACTGTCAAGTAGTAGAAGAATTGGATTTTTTATGTATCTTATTGGTGCTCAGTACAAAAAGTTACTGCAGAGGGATTGTAGCTCCAAAGCGATAAGAATTTTCTAATGTAGAAGAACTTGAAAACTAAATAGGCTGCATTGAGATTTAGAGGAGACTCATGTTCATTGTGGGTAATGATACAACTGCAGTAAAATTCTTAATTACAAGTCACATTCGTCCCCATTTTACAGATGGCCTTTCAGAGCAGAAACGTATTATCCACAAGGCTGCTCCACAGGCATCCTGCCACTACCAACTTCTTCCATGATTGAAATTAAAATGTTTTCAAATGCCAGATTTGTGTATATCCTGCTATACAACCTGCCCTGAGTAATATCTGCATCTAACTTTCTTTAAAATGTTTATTTTTTTTCTTGAAAAATATTAGTTATATCTAAAATGTCCTTGCCCCATTTTTTTGATCTTTCTTTATCTCATGGATTGTTGTAAAATGCTTACATTCAGTGTCAGCATATTAGTTGTAACCTTTTATTGCTATTGATATCTATAAGTACGTTAAGTAAATCTTCATTTTGCTGACCTCTTTGAGGATGCGTGGCATCAGCAGATTCTCTCTTTCAGTGGACAGGTGAGAGATTAGCAGGATCAAGTCAATTTTTCCCTTTTTGCTTTGTTTTCTCCAGAGCAGCAAGATTCATTGTCTAGCAAGAGGGAAACTGTGTTAAATGGCAGAATTTGTCTTCCAGTTAATGGTTTAAAGAGTAGATGTAAATTATAGAGCTTGTTTGCTCTTGTCTGATAGGTACCACTCTAGGGGAATTCTTTTGTAAAAAGCTGTTTAAGCAAGACATTCGCTTTGACTTCACCAGATTCATAGCATAATAATTAATAGCACAAGGGCTTTTCAGTATAAAAATTGGCATAGAGATACCTTGAGGATGGCAGTTTCCTCTTCCCTTTCAAGATTAGTAAGGCTGCTTTGCCAGATCCATTTGCATTTTTAGCGAAGGAAAGAGCCTTCTGTGTACTCATGTGACAGCTCCTGGGGCTGTTCATCAGCCTGCTGACCACTCGAGGGAGGTCAGCAGGAGCCACAGGTCTGAGTGACCCCAGAGTAACCATCTCAGTCCTGCTAGATGTGGGAAGTTGTGGAGGCTTGTGAGAGTCACACCATGTGGAGTCCTTTCTACCGTAGTTGTAGATTTCTTCCCAGAAACGGCAGGTGGGTGGTGGTGGTGGGGATGCGATGACTCTTCTCCCTTATTTTATTCTCGTGTCATCTTATCTGACCATTTTCCCCCTCTGTGCTTTGTAGGAAACCGAGTCTCTCGAAGAATCTACAGATGAGTCTGAGGTAAGGTGGCGGTGGTACAGGAGCCTGAGGATTTCTTGCTCACCATGTTATCTTGAGCTTGTTCTACTTTGTTAAGTGCGACACGTGCTGGGGGCTGGGGTAGTAAAGTAGGGCCGCAGCTGATTGGACCTTGGGGCAGAACATGCCCATTGTCTTTAAAAATATTAAATGGGTGACGGGCACTGAGGTGGACACTTGACGGGATGAGCACTGGGTGTTTTTCTGTATGTTGGTAGGTTGAACACCAATAAAAGTTAATTAAAAAAAAAAATATTAAATGGATTGACTTAAATAAACAGGAAAAGGAACACTTTCTCCTGATCGTGAAGAGTGGTTTAACCTGAGGTGTGTTGGTAGTGGGAAATTTGATGCAAAGTTTTGCAGATTAATATTGATACTTTAAAAAAATCTGTATTTTAGGGGCCTGTGAGTGGCTCAGTTGGTTAAGCATCCGACTCTTGATTTTGGCTCAGGTCATGATCTCAGGGTTGTGAGATCAAGCCCTATGCTGGGCTCTGCACTGGGTGCGGAGTCTGCTTAAGATTCTCTCCCTCCCTCTCTCTGCTCCTTCCACCCCCACTCTCAGGCAGTCTCTCTCTCTCTATCTCTCTCTCAAAGATAAATAAATAAATACATTTTAAAACAAGCAATGTAGGTTCTGCAATATTCTTTTCTCATTCGTTCAATGAATATGACATGCTTATTGCTGTAATTCCTGAGTCATTCAAATTATAGTTCTTCTCATAAAATAAAAAGGAAAGTACCTACATGTAAAACTGTTAAGGAGCTAAATTGTGTTAAAGGTTGTATTTTAAGGAGAATAAAGTAATATTTAAGTGTGGGCTTTTAAAAAAATTATATTTTTATTTTTATTTTTTTAAGATTTTATTTGTTCATGAGAGACACAGAGAGGCAGAGACATAGGCAGGGGGAGAAGCATGCTCTCCGTGGGGAGCCTGATGCAAGACTTGATCCTGGGATCATGGGATCCTGGGATCATGACCTAAGCCAAAGACAGATGCTTAACCACTGAGCCACCCAGGTGCCCCCCCAAAATTTTCTTTTCAAGTCTGTGCATAAAAGTTTAAGCATAACACATATTAATGAACTTAACCAATTTTATGGATGGATTACTAATAATTATTATATTATATCCTATAACTATTTCTTTTAGCTTAGAGGAATGAAAAATATCTATGATAACCTGCTGGAAATTCACACCAATGTGACTGTAGCTAGTATAGTCTGTAAATATAGATTGCTTTGTATATAATTTTATATGGATTTTGTTTGCTTTTTCAGGGAAAAGATGGGCTTAAACATTTTATTTTTATTTTATTTTATTTTCGGTTTTTATTTTAATTTTTGACAGTTTTTATTTATTTATTTTTAAAAAATTTTTTATAATAAATTTATTTCTTATTGGTGTTCAATTTGCCAACATACAGAATAACACCCAGTGCTCATCCTGCCAAGTGCCCCCCTCAGTGCCCGTCACCCCTTTTAATCTAGAGAACATCTTATATATTATGCTGTTATACATTTGCAGTTTGGCTGTAGAGGCATGGTTCCTAATATTTGTACTACTAAGGATCTCTGATACTCTCTTTGGGGCTCCTGATAAGGCTTTACAGAGTTTGCTTATAGGTATGGTATAATACTTGTTGGTTTTTAATAAAATACTGAAAAGCAGTTTAGGTTACCAGTTTCATTTTTGGAGACCTCTGGTTGCCATGTTCTCAAGACTCACTGGTATAGAATTCTGCAGTGTTAGAGTCCTGTCCAAGAATTTCATTTCAGAAGTGAGGAGGATGTTGGCAGCCTCCTAAATAAATCTTTTATTTAGTATCCTTCAGATACTAAACATATCCACAAGGAGAGCAAACAACACACACACACACACACACACACACAAACAACTGATGCCTCCAACATAATCAGGAAACAGGGTATGCTGTAAACTTCAGTATAACTGGAGAAATACATATCCAAAACCAGCAGAGCCAGCTGTGGATGGAGTCTGGAGCTGAGTCCAATGGAGGCCAGTTGGAGATAAACAGAGTGTAGCTGAACCCCAGCGGGGGTGATGTACACATGAAAATCACTCCCTGGAGGGAGAGGGTCCCACCCTGAGTGGGCCGGTCCTGAGAACAGGTCTGACACCCGCTGGATCCCAGTGCTGGGTGTTGAGGAATTTAAATGGCGCTGTGTGGGACTAGGGGGACAGTGTTAGGTTAAGGCAGCTCTTGGAGAGAAGTGGGCATGTCCCTTGGAAGCTTGGTGGTGATATTAAAGGAAAAGGGGTGGGGACTAAGGGTACCTATAAACAGTAGAAAATCAGGATACTAACCTACTCTCCTCTCCCCAGTACCAAAAAAATAGTGCTCCTTATTAAAGAAAATGCACTTTGATTACCAGTGTAACTAAGAGACCTAATAAACCATTCAAATATCTCATTCCCTCCATAGCAACATGTATTGTTGCTGTCCTGGCAATCTAAGACTTGTAAAAGTGAACTGAAATGGCAGGGAGCATCCATACCCCCCCCCCCTCCAAAAAATATCTATGTATCTATATAACTATATTAAGAAAATCAAATGAGAGTCAAAAGTGTTCAGCCAAAACAAGCAGTAGAATAACACTCCATCATGTCTTTAAACAAGCATTTGCAGATATGCAAAACTATCTTAAACCAGAAACTTTAAAACTCAGAATAGAAATGGACAAAAACTAGGAAAGAAGGGAATAAGGTTGAACACTCAGCAAAGAAGTGGAAGGAAAGGTCATTCCATTAAAGTTGAAGAAACCAAGACCTAAAAGGTAACCTGTCTAATGTCATATAGCTGGTGCAGGGGAGAAATGAGTTTAAACTCAGATCTGGGCTCTTTCTATCATTTTTACCTTCTAGCTCCGGTGTCTTCTACATCTGCCGGGACTGAGGGACTACCGAGTCAGGCCTTGGATTCATTTCTCAGCTATACTTTGTACCTGCTGTGTGGTCTTGGGCATAGCACTCAGCTCATCTTTTTCCTCAGTCCCCTCATGTGGTTCCTGTGTGTTGCCGTGAGGATTAGATATGATTGCCGTTTGTGAAGCACCTTGTATGGTGCCTAGCTGTGAAGTATGTGTTCAGAAGAACTTCATTCCCATTTTGAAGCTCTAAGCTCTTGTCAATCCTTAGGAACAATTGCTGTGGTATGGGTGGTGGCATGGTGCTACAAGGGCGCAGAATAGTGGATGATCAATAGGGAATGGCTTCTTCATTTGGAGTCTTTAAGAGTTAAATATGGAAGATGAGTCTAGGCAGAGGCTGGGCAGGTCTTTGGGGAGATACTGAGTGTTGAAAGCACTTGCATGTTCAGCCAGTCAGCTGTGAGGCAACTCCGTGTGGCTAGAAGGTGGAGGAAGTTAGGGAAATGAGGCTGGACACGGAAACTAGGGTGAAGTTGTAGAGCTGCCAATATGTCAAACCAGACAGTCTGGGCTTGATCTGTTGGAAACTGGGGAGCCAGCCAAAGCCTGATTGTAGGGGATGAGGATAGGGGTCAGTGTGACAGATGAACTGGAAGGAGAGACCTGTGGCAGGAAGTTCTATTAGTATAAGCCCCAGAAGAGGTAATAGGGATGTATGGGTGTGAGTTAGGCAGGAGCAGAAGACAAAGTGGAAATGTTTTTCAAGTTCAGTCAAGAGCAAATGTGGTATAGTATGTGGGAGACAACTCGGTGAGGAGTCAAGAAGGTTCCAAAGCATCTAGCTCAGCTGTGTTGTAAGAAATAGAGAAAACTCCATTGTTAAGCAGTTGAAGGAAAAAGATGTTTTAAACCTGGAGTTAATAACTTACATTCATTTTTTTTTTTTTCTCTGAAGTGGTACTTTTCTCATCCATTGGTGACTCCAAAACTTAAAATGGTTTTGTTCAGGCTGAAACAAATAATATTCTTTCATATTAAATATGTTTGTAAAAAAAAAAAGTAAGTGAGCACGCTAATATCTGGGTTTTTATTTTTAAAACCCTCCAAGTTACTGCTTTAGAGGAAGGTTATGAGCTCTCTTGGAGCAAAGATGGTGTAAGTGGAATGAGCAGTGTTCAGAATCTATTTTGATGATGAAGATTATTACAAAAACACATTTAGTGTAGGACATAGCAGTTGGCACTCTGGTAAGATCTTTGGATATATTCACTAGCCCAAGTTTTAGCCATGATTATTGCTTCTATTTTATAGATGAAGAAACACTTACAGGGTTTAGGTAACTGCCCAGGGTCACCTGCTGGTAAATGGATTTGAATCCTGCAGTCTGGCTCTGAATCCTTGCATTGTACTCTGTAGTTACACTGATTCTGACTTCCCTGTGACCTCTCAAATCTTATTCTAGCTCTTCCTCTGGTACCTTTGTAGAATTGGACATGATTTAAAAAAAAAAAAAATCTCCCTTGGAACTCCTGCCTGTGTATAAAATGATATTTTGGGTGATGTTACAGATTTTGGCTTATTCAACTAGTAGGAAAACATCAATGTCAGAATCTCTGAACTTTGTCTCCTCTGGGAGATAGAGAATTGGCTTGCTAATTTATACATAACATTAATAATTATAGAAACTCATGTTTTATCATAAAATAATGTTACTTATTTAGAAAAGAATTATAAACATTTATAAAATATTTATAAAGTAAATGTTAGTTGTTAAGTTGTATCCCTGTCAAAAAGCACACCCATCTTTGTGTGCTGAAATTTAGCTGCAAGAGTGTTCATTGTAACTTTGTTTATAATATAAAAATTTGGCTAACTATCCAGAAAGGAATTTTAATGCCTTTATAATTGATAAAAGCATTTTACAAAAATATCATTTAGATCACAGGCTGGCAAGCTTTTTCTGTGAAGGTCTAGATTGTAAATATTTAAAGCTTTGCAGACAAAAAGACAGTATTGAGGATATTATATGGGTATGTAACCATCTAAAAATGTAAAAACCTGCTTGAAAGCTGTATAAAAACAGGCATCTAGCTAGATGGGCTGGTTGTAGTTTACTGTACCTGATTCTGAGAATAATCCATTTTTTTTCCACTCCAAAATCCACATGAAAGCATAGAAAAAAAGACCACAGGACCATGGTATCCCTGGGTCATGTGATTCTTATTTTATTTACTATCATTATCTGCCATCATTTTCAAAGTTTTTAAAATGCATTACTTAGCAAAACAATACAATTTTTTTTTTAACAAGACATTAATCTTTATACATATTCTTGTAGTTTTCTTGTGTCAAATTCTTGTAGTTTTCTGTGTGTAACAGAACTTTTGGGTTGCAAAGTAATGGGATTCAAAATGAAACTACATGTCCTTCCTTCCTTACCTCAAACTCAAATGAGAGAGTTAGGGAAAAGGTTTGGTTTATTCTTCTTTTCATCTCATCCAAGATTTTACATAAAAATTGTTTTTGACTGTAGTATACATTTTTTTTCTTAAGATGTTTTTTTAAACATTTAAATTTTGAGATAAGTGTAGAATCACATGCAGTTGTAAGAAGTAACAGACTTTCTATACCCTTCATCCAGTTCCCAAAGGCTAACATCTTGCATAATTCTCGTGCAACATCATCTCCAGGAAGTCAATATTGATAACCCAGAGACCTGATGCAGATTTCACAATCCAGAGACCTGATTCATTTGTGCATATGTGTGTCCATGTGTTGGCTCTGTGCTTTTCTGTCACATGTGAAGAGTGATGTGACCATGACTGCCATCAAAATGCAGAACTGTTCACCACTAAGTTCTTTTGTATCATCACAGCCAGTCCCTCTCCAGCTCACTCCTGGCACCACCATCTCTTCTCTCTCACCGTAATTTTGTCATATCAAACACGTTATATGAACCAAACCATACAATATGTAATTTTGTCAAATTGACTTTTTCCACTCTGCCAATTTGTCTTTTAATTGGTGTGTTAGATCATTCACGTTTGAGGTAATTACTGACATTAGGGCTTAGGTCTGCCATTTTTTGTTTTTCTATTTCTCTGCTTTTCATTTCTCTTGTTTCTCATTCCATTCTGAGTGAAGTTTTTTTTTAAAGTTCTATCTTTAAAGTTATTGATTGATTGATTTTAATGTATTACTTTGTATGGTTTCTTAATGTTGCTCTAAGTATTAAAATATGCATATGTAACATGTCAGTCTACTGGTATCCATGATATTTTACCACTTCTGGTCAAGTATAAAAGCCTTACTTCCATTTATGTTCCTCTGTTTTTCCCACTTTTTTTTTTTAACTCATGAGAGACACACAGAGAGAGGGGCAGAGACACAGGCAGGGGAAGAAGCAGGCTCCCTTTGGGGAGCCTGATGTAGGACTCCATCCAGAACCCTGGGATCACTGAGCCAAAGGCAGACACTCAACCACTGAGCAGCCACCCAGATGCCCCTATTGTTCTCACTTTTTAAGCACAGTTATCTAAATATTTACATTCATTGAGCACCACAGCAGACTTGGTATTAAACTCTTTGCTTCAACTATCAAATATTAAAAACTCATAATTATATTTACCCCTATTTTCACCTATTCCTATGTTCATTTTAATGTTCTAAGCTTTCTGTTATCTTCTGTTTTTTGGTACTTTCTGTTTAGAAACTGCTTCTTCAGCCATTCTTTAGGGGTAAGTTTGCAAGCTGCAAATTCTCTTGTGTTTCTTTATCTGAGAATGTCTTTATTTCCCATTCATTTTTGAGGGATATTTTCACTAAATATAGTATTTGTGTTTGACAGTTCTTTTCTTTCAGAGCTTGAAAAATGCTCTGCCACTTTCCTCTGGCCTCTGTCATTTCAGTTGACATATGTGTTTCACTGATGCTTCCCCATAAGTACTGTGTCCTGTTTCTCTGGCTGCTTTCAAGATTTTTTTGGTGGTGGTGCCTTAGTTTCCAGTAGTTCAGTTTGATTAAGGTGTGTCTCTTGGTGTGGATTTCTTTAATTTATCTTAGCTGGAATTTGCTCAGCTTCTTAAATCTGTAGGGTTATGTCCTTCACCAAATTTGGAAAGTTTTCAGTATTATTTCCTTAATTACTTTTTCAGTTCCACACTCTTTTCTCCTTCTGGGAGTTGAGTAATTTGAATGTTAGTCCTTTTGTTATTGTTCCACAGGTCCCTAAGACTCCGTTCATGTTTTTCAGTCAGTTTTCTGTCTTGTTCAAATTGGGTAAATTCTGTGGATTTGTTCTCAAGTTCATTGGTTATGTTCTCTCTCATATCCACTTTACTGTTTAGCTCATCCACTAAATTATTTCTTTTGGTTATTTTACTTGCCAGTTGTAAAGTTTACATGTTTTGTTTTGTTTCTTAACTTCTGTTTAGTTGCTGAGATATCCTAGTATTTCTTTTGTCTCAAGAGAATTTAGTAATTGTTTGTTGAAGCACTTTTATGATGCTGGTTTAAAATCCTTACCAGATAATTCTAACATCTGATTCATTTCATATAAAGTGTATTTTAACGAAGACAGTATTTAAATCATGAAGAATCATTGATTTAATTTTTTTCAGGTCCATTTACTATGTGCCATGTGTTGTGCTGAGTGCTTTGCATGGATTATTTCATTTAATATGAACCAATCCTAACAGGTACTGTAGTAGGCAGGAGAGGTTGGCTATGCTGCAATAATAAACAGTTCCGAAACTCTTAACAGTTTAACACAACACATTTATTTCTGAGTAGAATCAGTGGTGCAGGGAGAGGAAACTGTGGCATCAGCAATAGAGAAATGTCATCATTTTACATAGGGTCTTTACTGTTAATAGACCAGACACAATGCACTGTGGAGTAGCTTGGCCATAGAGCTGGAAACTGAAGCAGCTCTGCTTTGTGGAGAGATGTATTTTCCTAAACCTGGCTTTCTTCAGACAGGTTCTTGGTGTATTATTTATTTAAAAGCATATTCCACCTTTTCTTCAAAGAGTTTAGTGTGCTATACAAAGAAATTTGCAGTAGAAGCATCAAATTGTTAGCCTAACATTTCAAGATAAAAGTTGCACAGCAAAGAGAAAAATGACAAGGGAAACCATCAAGCTAAGGAGGGGTGGCAAGGAGAGAAAAGAGCACCTGATGAAACATATATAGTAAAGTGGGTCGGCTTTGTACCATGTGAGGGTTCTAGCCATGCAACTCTGTAGCTAAACTAAAGCTTATTCTGCCTGTGGTATGTTCCTTTGAGGTGAAGACTGCATGGAAATAACCTTACCCTGGACCTGGGCTTGGGCCTGGCCTTGGGCCTGGCCTATAGTAACAGAGAGTTAATTAATTAATTAGCGTCATCACTGTCTTTATTTTTGCTACCATTATTAATAAACGTGCCTCCTAAAGAGATGCCTGTTTGAATCTGGCTCAGTTCTTGCAGATACTATGATCAGAATGTCTTGAATATGTTAGATATATTAATTTTAATAAACCAAGTGGATTGACAAATAGCTCAACCTATTTAAAAGAAACCTACATGCAATTTTATGTGAATGAGAAATTAGTATTAAAATGCAGCTTCTAGATGCGTCAGCCACCAGGATTATTCTTTTTCAATTTTGTTCAAATGAAAACCAGTCATTGTGAGAAATCAGGAGATAGCTTTTTTAAATCAGAAAATGCATCACACAAAAATAATTTATTTATCTTACCTCATGGGTAGGACATTGTGAATCATTTATTGAAACTTAAATTGATTCTTTACATGTATTAATTTTAATAAACAAATTTAGAGCAACTAGTAACTAAGATGGTAATGTACCTTGTTATGAGATTGATTGCTGAGAAAAATGGAGCATGGGGTTATAATACATTCTTTCAAATAGCCTTTGGATCAAAAATTTGCTCTTTCATTTAATGAGCTATTAATATTAACAGGTTTTGCTGATTATTGCATCACTCAGGCATGGATAAACATTCCCTCTGAAGCATATATTATAAAAATTATATGTTTGGAAACTTAGTAGAAACCTGCCAGATGCAAATTCAGATTTGTGAACCTGTATTTCTATCATTTGTTAGAGATTGAAAAGATGAACATGACTCTGGTTTGATACTTCTTTGAACAGAATTTATAATTTCATTACCTGGGAGAAAAATCATTTTAGGCAGGCCAAGATGGGCTGATTATTTATTTTTTTTATTCAGCAGATATTTATTGAGTACTTTTATCTTCTGGGCTCTAGGCTTACACCAGTATTTATGAAGGAGGCAGACAGTAAGCAAAAACTTACATATTTGGTGATAATAAATGTTGTGGATATAAAAATAACGTTGGATTAAGGGACTTTGGAGCGGACTGAGGTGCTGCTTTATCCTGGGTGGTCAGGGAGAGCCTCTTTAAGAAGGTGACATTTGATAAGTATATGGGAGAAAGGTCTTGTGGCTAAAACGAAGAGCAAACACAATACCTTCGAGTAGGGTTGCACTAGATGTCCTTGAGGATGCCAGTGGGGCTGAGTGTTAGGAAATGGAGGTAGTCAGTGGCCAGAACAAAGAGCTTATAAACCAGTTTATGGACTTGGTTTTTTCTTGAATAAGATGGGAAGCCATTGGAAGGCACTGCTTTAGTGAGAGTTTTCTGGATGCTGTTTGACAAAAGTCTTGGAGACAGCAACTAGGAAGCAGCAAGACTAGTTAGGAGGCTCTGGCAGAGCTCTAGCTAGAGGTGTTGAAGGATTTAGGGTAGTTTTTGTAGTAGAGCCAGTAAACCTCTTGATTAGGACATGGAGATGTAAATGAAAGTGAGCAACTAGAAAGGTGGATCTATGAACTGAAATAGGATGATTCTAGCTAGCACTGGTTTGGTGTTCAGGGTAAGGTGAGGGTGGTGAGGTAAACCAGAAGTTCCATTTTGGCTCTTTTAAGTTGGAGATGTCAATTAGGCATCCAAGTGGAAATGTCAAGTAGATAGTTGGATAAAGAAGACTAATGCAGGTCTGGGCTGGAGATAAAAATTATTTTAAAGAGGGGAGGGGCAGAGGAAGAAGCTGACTGGGCTTGATCCTAGGACCCTGAGATCATGACCTGAGCAGAAGGCAGACCACCTAGGTGCCCCATGAGATAAGAATTTTTGACTCAGCTTTTAGATGGTATTTGAAACCATGAAACTGGATGAGATCACCTAGGGCCTGAGGTCAGATAAATGAGAAGCCTGATGCCTGGACCTGAGGGGTACTATAGTATTTTTGAGCTCTGGTGGATGATGAGAAATCAGCCAGTGCATTGAGAAGGAGTAGCCATTGAGGTAGAAAGCAAGCCACATGAGAGTGGTGTCCGAGGACCAAGGGGGGAATGCATCTCAGGAAGAAGGGCATGACCAGCTGTGCCAAATGCCCATAGAGAGGAGTAGTAAAAGGAACTCTAGGGACTCCCCCTTGAGTCTGCAAAGGTGAGGCCACTGGCCATCCACACAGAAGCACTTGTGGTGCTTCATGGCAGTGGTGATGGTGTGGGGCCCAACTGGAATGGGCTCAAGAGATCGGTTGGCAGAATGTCTTTGATGCCCTCAGAAGTTCTTGTCTTGTCTGTCTCAAAATGGTGATATCTAGATGCTTATGAAGGACATGTTTGTTGAGTGGGTGTTAAGGGAGATAATGTGTATTTAGCACTTGGCCTGTCATGAAGTATTCATTAAACATGCTGCTGCTGCTACTTTGTTATTTTTATCCACTTCTGTGCCGGGGACTCTCATGAGGGCTGGGCCCCTATCCCTGGGGTCTCACTTAGCAGAGCTGCTTGTGAATGAATAAATGAATTGATTGCACAAATCCTTACAACAGCTATATGAAACTGGCATTCTGTTCTTATTTTGGAGATGATCTGGTTCTCAAACCAGAACTTTGAGAGGTCCTTTAGTCAAAAACAGATATCAAGGACCTCCTGACTCAGACTGAGAACTGTTTATCCCATGCTGTGTCCTCAGAAGGATTGTGATTTCATTTAAGGACAAGCAAGTGAGAACTGTCTTTTAACTTTGGCTTGGGGGCATCCAGCTCCATACCCACTGCTATTTTTATCCTCTCTCAGTCACAGGCAGAATCATGGTAGGCAAAATAATGGTCCCCCAAAGATGTCTGTGTCCTAATCTCTGGAACCTATGAATATGTTATGGCAAGAGAAATTAAGATTGCTAATCAACTGACTATAAAATAGGGAGATTGTTCTGGATGATCCAGGCAGGACCACTGTAATCACAAGAGTCTCTACAAGTGGATGAGAAAGGTAGAGGTGGTCAGAGTGATATGATGTAGGAAAGACTTAACCCACTTTTGATGGCTTTGCTAGTACAGGAAGGAGGGTACCTACAGCCACAGATAGCAGGTGGCCTCTAGAAGCTGGAAAAGATGAGGAAGCACTCCACTAAAGCCTCCAGAGGAATGCAGCCCTTCTGGCATCTTGATTTTTGCCCACTGGTATCTGTATTGGACTGTAAGACAACAAATTTGTGTTGTTCCAAGCCACTGAATGTGACAATTTATTACAGCATCCATAGGAAATGAATACAGTAAGTAATGTGATTGGATGATCTTATTCCCTTAGCACTTTTCATTCAGCACATAATACACTTGTAATGAAACTGCTAATACTTTTGGGAGCTATATTTATAAAAATGTGTGTCTCTCTTTTCTAATACATGTCCAAGAATGTTGTTTAAGTAATAATTGCACTTGACAATTAGAGCCTGGTTCTACTCTGTCAGGAGTTGAAAACATTCCTTTTCTCTGAAGACTCAAGAAATGCTGTAAAAAATCTGATTTCTAAAATCTACAGATTTCTTTTCATCCATGAGTTACTTGAGTTTTAGTGCAACTATTTTAAGTATAAAGGCAGGCATCTGTGCTACCATCACTCTTTCCCTTAGAATGTGGTTGCTTTCTCCAAAAAACCCAGTGAATGAAATAAATCTTTCAAAATAGTATCAGAAGGGATGAGAGAGGGGGAAACCTTTGATTTAGTTTTATCTTTAGTTTTAGATTTTAGTCTGTTGTCATCATTTCCATCGGTTATTGGGCACCTTTGATGTATTTGGTTCATGATGGCGTAGGAGTACTGACAGCCCTGACTCCATCTTGTTTCCCCTTCTGGCACACAGTTGGTGTCACCCTAGATAACTGGTACAGAGCCTCTGGCACACAGGTGGCGCCACTTTAGATAACTACCCTGTGATCTCACCACCATGCCCCTTGCTGTATAAAAACTGTGGGTTGAGGTCCAGGCTTGGTGGAGAATAGGGGCAGAGAATAGCAATGCAGTGCCCTGGATCATTTTTCTGTCTGCCTGATTGCTCCATCAGTTTGAATAAATTTTTGTGTAGATGGTATGGAGTGGCTTGTTTTGTTTTGTTTTGTTTTGGTATTTAAGTGCCTTCTGAGTCTGGAGGATCCTTTACTGACCCTCCTCCACCTTCTAACAGATTAGCTACTTTGAGTATTTCCAGACTTCCAGTAGAGACAGTAGCATTTCCTCTTTTCCTTTTTTTCTTTAAAGATTTTATTTATTCATGAGAGATACAGAGAGAGAGAGAGAGAGGCACGGACATAGGCAGAGGGAGAATCAGGCTCCATGCAGGAAGCCCGACGCGGGACTGGATCCTGGATCTCCAGGATCACACCCTGGGCTGAAGGCGGCGCTAAACCGCTGAGCCACCTGGACTGCCCAATTTCCTCTTTTCCTAACAATATTCACACTTGGATGTGTTTGAAAACATTTTCTTAACGATGTGGCAAAATAAAAAATAATATATCTTTTTTTTTGAAGTACTATAAAACAAAGAGGTATATTTGGATAATTTTTTTTCCTTCTTTTCTCCCATCCTTAAAAAAAAAAATATTAGTGAACTTTACCAAGGGTTTTTTTTTTTTAATTTCTAATTTTTTCTTATTTTTCATCTCTTTTACAGCATCCCCTAAATTTTTTTCTATTTGAATGCTTCCTTGAAAAATATGTTCCAATGTGGAAATTTGTGCCATGTGTGTTCTGAGTCCTTGTAAAGTGCCCTTGAGGCAGATCTGCTGGAGGGAGCAGCCCTGGGAGGAGTTAGTCTCCACCTGGTAGGAGGAGAGATAGAAGAGGAGGATTGAGCAGCTGGTCCATCCTTACCCCCCGCAAGGGTGGAGCTATTGCTGTCCATTTCTCTAGTGAATGGGGTAGCAAAATCCCAGAGGCAAATTTGGGGAGAGGTGAGTGCTGGGTCAAAACAACTCCCACTTCTGGATGACTCCAGTTGCCTCCAGAGTTTCTCACTTGGGGATGTTAAGTTCAGGAATCCCTCTTTCCTTTTATAGTGTCTTCAGGGCTGATTTGGGGGAAGAGGCCAGCAGCCCAGACAAGCTCTCTGTCTTGGCAGGAGCTGGGTAGTAGTCAGCATTCTGTAGAGAAACAGAACCAATAGGTTCTGAAAGAGAGAAAATTTGAGAGAGATCAATGGGATCTGAAAGAGAGGGAGAGAAAGATTTATTATAAAGAACTGGTTTGTGTGATTATGGAGCTGGCAAGTCCTCAGATCTGCGGGGTGAGTCAGCATGCTGGAGACCTAGGAGAGCCAGGGATTTCACAGGCTCAACACCAAGAAAGAGCCAGTGTTTCAGTTCAGATTCAAATATAGGGGAAAAAAGCTGCCCAGTTTGAAAGCAGTTAGGCAGAAAGAACTTTACTGTTCTAGAGGGTCAGTCTTTGTTCTGTCCAGGCCTTCAACTGATTGGATGAGCCCCACCTATATTGGGAAGGACAATCTGCTTTAATCAGTTTACCAATTTAAATGTTAATGTCATCCAAAACGACTCTTATAGAAACACTCAGAATAATGATTGATCAAATATCTGGGCATTCCATGATCCGGTCAGGTTGACATAAAATTAATCATCACAAGCCTTAAGAGTTTTGTTCTTTTCCTATGGTCATATCATCTTTAATTAAGACCATCAACAATGATTTATTTATTGTTTTCCATTTTCTTGTCTTTTACCTTGACTAAAACTTATAAATCAGTTTTGAAAAATAAAGTGATAATAGACACCTCTGAGTTTCCTGTTGCTTCTCTTTATTGTTGAGTGTCATGTTGGCTTTTGATTTCAAATGTTCATTCTCAGCTTTTCAAGAGAGAAGCCTTTTTATTTACTGAAAGTTGTTGTTTAGAATCAGAAATGAGGGCTGAACTTTATAATTACTATTTCAGTATTTGTAAGTGTGGTCCTACAGTTTTTATTCTTTGGCCTATCAAATGATGAAATTGGATTTGTTAATATCCAGTCTTTGTATTTCTGCAATATTTTATCTAAAAAGTTTTCTGTTAATATATGGTGGGGTTTCAGGATACCTGGGTGGCTCAGCGTTGAGTGTCTGCCTTCGGTTCAGGGCATGATCTCAGGGTCGAGTCCTGCATCGGACTCCCTCTGGGGAACCTGCTTCTCCCTCTGTCTGTGTCTCTGCTTCTCTCATGAATAAATAAAATATTTTAAAAATATATATGTATATATATGTTGGGGTTTAATTTGTGATAGTTCAAATTTTTATATTTAAATTCTAACATGAGATGATGGAACTGTCTTTTCTCCCACTGTGGTGTTTGGAAGTTTTGGTATGAGGATTATGCCACTTTTTTTTTTTTTTTAAAGATTTTATTTATTTACTAGAGAGAGCATGCACATGCATTCGAGCAGGGTGGAGGGGTAGAGTGAGAGGGGGAGAGAGAGAATCTTCAAGCTGCCTGTTTACTGTACTATACAACCCGATGCAGGGCTTGGGGCTTGATCTTGTGAACCTGAGATCATGACCTGAGCTGAAATCAAGGGTCAGATGCTTAACCGACTAACCACCCAGGTGCCCCTGCCATCTTTTTGAAATGAATTGTGAAATTTTTATTATTTCCCTATGTTGGGACAGTTTAAATAACTTAGGGATTTTCTGTTTGAGGGTTCTTAATAGAACATGTAAAAACAGTCTAGGCCAGATGCTGTTCTGCAGAAGATGGGTAGGACTGGGATGACTTATTTTCTCGGTTTATTATGTGGTTATCATATTCTATTTGTCTTTTAAAAGTCCCAGCCCTTGGACTTATTAATGATTCAGTTTCCTGGTTTACTAATGCATTATTTTACCTTGTTGAGCATTCTCTGGTTCCCTGCAGTGTCCCCCTTTCCTGCTAGCAGCTTTCTCTTGGTCCTACAGTACTTAACGGCTGGGGCTCTCAGACCATCAATAATGCCCTGCCACATGTTAGCAGCTCTTGGTCTCTGCTGGTAGGAGAAAGATGGAGACAGTGGCCAGGACTGAAATTGCAGGCATGGAGAAATACTGGGCAGAGGTTGCCGACAGTCGCCTCCTTCTGGAGAAAACCGTCCCTAAGGGGTGGGTGAAGCATCTGTTTGGTTGAGCAGGACAGGCTCTGGGAGGTTGGTGGGTGAGCTAAACCATCTTCCTACTTCTGTTCAGATTGTATTCTCATGAAGCAAATCAAGGCGGGTTGTAAACTCACATTCATATTCAGCATACGTATCATTTTCTCCTCAATTCTGGTTAACACTTTCTCTTAATTGTTATTGCTATTTTAGGTTTTTCATCTTTATCCATTTCTTCCTGGAAATCTTTGAGAAGCTGTCAGAGACTTTGGTGGGGGCGGCCAGCAAGGTGCTTCTTTGCATCTACAATATGGAGTGTGCAATTGAAAGACGTTTGAGAAGTATTTAATGTCCTCTAAAACATAATACAATCTCAGGAACTGGAGCATTTTCCTTGTCCATACAACAATAGACATATAAATTGTAGATGTAAGTTCTTCATGAAAATGGATTTGGTAAGGTCTCTATCTGCTATTGTGGTTCGGTGGTAGAGCTTAATTTCTGTAAATTTATCTTTAATTTCTGTTGCTGTTTCAGAATAGTTACTCCTTTCCCTGTGTTTAGTGCCTCCACCTCTCAGCCTCCCCTTACTCCCCACCCCCCCGGCAATAAAATAACACATAGCTGAGGTGATCTCTGCAGTTCCTTTTGGCTGATAGCTTATGATTTGGATTTTCCTGTGTGGAAATCTAAATGAGAATGTCTTAGAAAAGCTTCTTACTAACCTCGGTCTGCTCATACCACATACTTGTGTTTTCACTGGTCTTTATTAGGTACCCACAGTTTTGTTAGGTGAGTTCAGAACAATGAAAAGGCATAAACCCTGCTTCTCAGGATCTTGTGATCACCAAGGGATATTGGGAAGAAAGGAAAAAAGGGTTATGTTGGCTTTAGTGGCGGAAATTGTCCACCTGAATGGCATACCTTGAAGATTGGGGGGTTATTCTATATGGCTAGAAGGAAATGAAAAGCTTATTTGCTTTTTTCGTTTTTTTTCCCCCTCCTCTATATATTCTTATCGCTTTCCCAATATAAAATAAATGATGGGAGTTGATCCTGTTTATGGCATGTGGCTCAGGGCATGGGAACCTTCACCTTATTTTTCTCCTCCTTGAATTGAACATGAAATTCTGATGCTACAGGGCAGAGGAGAGACCAGGGTTTATGAAGACTGCATAGCTTGTGAATCTTAAGTAGAGCTCTTCAATTATTAGAGGCTCAACTTTTTCTCACTTTTCTACTCAAAGTGTTACGGTAAGGAAAGCAGCTTTAAGAGATAAGAATCTTAGGTTAGTAGAGTTTTGAAGAGGATGTTGAACAATAGCTTTAAAAGCAGCATTTATTTCTTTAATAAATGTAATACATGTTTATCTTAGTATAGAAAATACTGGTAATAGCTCACGATAGTGATTACTATTTTCTGTAATGGCCCCAGCAACCCTGTGATATGGGTCCTGCTGTCATTCCCCCATTTGAAAAACTGAAGTGTTTGGTGCTTATTCTTCTGATTTTTTTCTTCCTACATAAACTTGTTCAATAAAATTTGGATCATGCAAAAGCAGGTTTTATGACCTACTTTTTCAACTAATAAGACATTTTAAGAACACTTCCTTTGTTATTAAAAAGTTTTTGAAAACATTTTAGTTTTAGTTTTTGTTTTTGTTTTTGTTTTGTTTTTTGAAAACAGATTTTAATGTCTGCATAACATTTAATCTTATGAAATTCATTTAACTCAGAGTTTCTTAACCTTGGAACTGTTGGCAATTTTGGCGGGATAATTTTTTATTCTGAGAGATTTGTCCTGTGCATTGTAGCATTTTTAGCATCATCTCTGGCCTCTAACAGATGCCAGCAGCACTTTCTCCTCCCACTCAGTTGTGATGACAATAATGTCTCCAGACATTGCCAAATAAATGTCTGGTGGGGATAAAATTACCCTTGGTTTGAGAACCGCTTATTTAACCATATATACTTAATGGTTTTAATATGGATATGAGGTACCTGGGTGGCTCAATTGGTTAAGCGTCCAAGTTTTGATTTTTGGCTCAGGTCATGATCTCAGGGCCATGAGATCGAGCCCTGTGTCAGGCTCTGCACTGCTGCACTGGGTGTGGAGCATGTCTGTGATTCTCTCTCCCTCTCCCTGCCACACTTTTCTCTCTTCCTATTTACCTTTCAAAAAAAATATGGATATGAATAGACTCATTGTGAATTATCTATATGAAAAAAATAGATCCATGTCATCTAGATTACATTTATCAGCTCTAATTTCAGCTACTTTCTTTGGTTAATATGTCTTCTGTAATAGCAATATTGCTTGAAAGTCAAAATTTAGCAACATTATTTGCATTCATATAAGAATGTAATTGCTTATCTGTCACCAGTCTGATGGAAAGGCATCCTGGGAGCTCTGACCACAGTTGTTTTATTGTGGATGAATTCCATTATCTCCATGTCACTTTCTTAAAAAGTTTGGTCATTGAGGCAGCTATAATACCTTGTGTTATTAATGGAAACTGGAAGTTACTCTTTCAGCTTGTTTATGTAGTTTTCTTGATATGTTTTGACATTTTGGAAAGATATGTAAAGCCGTCTTTCCTACCAGCCGTCTTTATGTGTAAAGAAAATTATTTTCTGTAATAGAACTCTAATCTACAATAATTAATGGTTGCACTTGCCCTTTTAGAGAGGTAGCATTCATTTGTGGGGATGGGTTGGTAGGCAAAACAGGGCTAATTGGAATCATTAGTCCTTGATTAATTATGAATCTTATGTTGAGGACCTTTATGCAGTCTCAAAGAGTAGATCTCTTTTATTCTTTCTCAAAAAGTTCAAGATTGATATGTTATGTTTGGAAATATCCTGTAATGTGCATGTATATGCATGTATGTTTACTGATAACATTGTAATTTCTAATAGCTGTATTTACACAATAAAATGTATGGTTCTTGACTTTGTTGATAATACCCTATTGTAGTGAATAGGTCTCTTTCTTAAAAATTTGTTGTTTTTGAGACTGTTTTGATTGACTTACAGAATAGTGTGAATTATGCTTTTTAAAAAATTATTTGTATTTGGCTCAGCTGTTTTATTATTCTGTTCTCCCTCTGTCTTCTTTATTAAATAGTGATCCTAAAGATTTCAGTATTACATGAGACTTCTTTCAAAGTGAATTATTTGGAGGCACCTGTTGGTACAGTCTTGATTGTGGCTCGGGTCATGATTTCAGGGTTTTGAGATCAAGCTCCATATTGGGCTCTGTGCTGGTTGTGGAGCCTGCTTGGGATTCCCTATCTCTCTTTTCTTTGCATTTTTGTTTTAAACAGTGATTTTTTTTTTTTGATGGTAGTGTTCTTGTATCCGGCTTTAAAGCATTTTGGGGGATCCCTGGGTGGCACAGCGGTTTGGCGCCTGCCTTTGGCCCAGGGCACGATCCTGGAGACCCGGGATCGAATCCCACATCGGGCTCCCGGTGCATGGAGCCTGCTTCTCCCTCTGACTGTGTCTCTGCCTCTCTCTCTCTCTCTGTGTGACTATCATAAATAAAAAAAAAAAAAAAAAAAAAAAGCATTTTGGGTATTTATTAAAAAGATTTGCCCCTCACCAGATGCAATGGTGACATGTGGCCAGGTAAACCGTTCATCTTATAATTTCTGAATGTTCAGGTGAGGTCTTTCTCATTGTTGAAACTGGATGGGATAAAGGCCATCTCTGTAGAGTGAGGTTGTGATTCGTCAAGGAGTGCTCACCTGGGGGTATTTTTCACTAGCTTAATTTGCGTCTTAGAAAATATCTCACCTCTCCCTTTCAGTATTTCTGGTATTTTATTTTGGAAGTAAAAAGAAACAGAACAAAAAAATGCATTTTAATAAAGTAGTTTCTAGAAATAACATTTTAAGTTCTGTATATAAGAGTAACAATATAAAAAATGTAACAGTCTTTCTGTTAACTCCCTGAATACTTGTGACACATATTTTTAAAAGTAAAATTCAAGTCCTGTTTTGGACTGTAACAGCAGTATATAAAATGTACTGATGTGTGAAAGATATGAAGAAATTTAAAAGAGGATGAAAAATTGGTTATAAATGCCAATAAAGTTTTTCTTATACATGAATTTTAAATTATCAGGTGAAAAGTGCAATATTCTTATGGGTATATACATCTAAGTTAGGTGATAGGACTTCTGCCGTGAAAATTTATCCTGTGGTGTTAGTAACAAATTACTAAATAGTTTTTCAGGCAGAAGTCTTTAATTGCCATAATTTGTTACCCACAAAAGTAATTTTTTTTTTTTTGCTTTTAAGTTGGAACTCTGTGGGAATGACTGATAGGAAATTTATTTTCAGATAGTGTCCTAGAATCCTACATAGGATGGTTTAAAGGACTTGTCTTTAATTAAAAGTGCTCTACGCTTAGTGAAAATCCATGTTAGTTGAAGGATTGATTCTTTTTAAAGGAAAGCTGCAAATTTTTCTTGTATGGGTAAATGTCACTCTGTTCATATCTTCGCTTAGCTGCAAGTCAAGACTTGTACTATTCTGCTAGGTTGTCATAGAAACGCAGTTAACTGTCATCTCGACTCAGACTGTTGATGGTTTTATTTGTAGGTTTGCAAGATTATTAAAATTTAACAAAAATTATTGATTTGCCTTTTATTAACACTGAGTTGTTTTCCATGGAAATTAAAACTGCACAAAACCCTTTTTTTCTGCTTAAATTTCTTTAAAGGTGAAACTATATTAAATCTGCTTGATTTTTTTTTTAAGTTTTTATTTAAAATGTGATAGTCTACCACAGTAGAATAACCTCCATGAATTGTATTTTTGAATCATTTTCCATTTTCTTTGTTTACAGCAAGCAGAAAAAAAAAAAAACCTTAAAAATTTCACCTTTAGACTGCTTTCTAACTTAACATAAAAGATACCTGTCAGAAAAGCATGAAATGCTACATCAAGTGCCTAATATTGGAGTTTTCATTTTATTTATGATTTTTGAAGCCTAGCACGAATGCTTCAGTGAGCTGTGTTGTGAAAGTATTTATTTTTGTATATTTATGTGAGAGAAATTATTTAGTTTTCACTTATAAATAAGACCGGCAAACCTTATTTACAGTAACTTTATCTAATGGTCCGTGGATGAGTGCTTTTATGCAAAACAGTCAAGAGGCTAGAATTAACTTTTCACATTGGATGCACATTTGATGTCCAAACTTGAGCAACATGTGGCATCTTATTATAAAGACTAGCATTCAGGATTCAATTTGTATTTAACACATTTACTTCAGAAGGCACGTGTCATCTTTGCCACATTTAATGTTAACTTTGTAAGGATTTCGATTTCTTGCTTGTAGGTACATAAGTAGAAGTGTTTATTTGTTGCTTTTTGCAATTTTCCTTTATATAGGTTTTTTACACTTGGTTAATTAGCTATTTTAAGAACAAGTCATTTTTGACATATGATGGCTCCTTGGATTGACTATTGTCATTTATTTTTTTAAAGAAGTATAGGTATTTTATTTTTTAGGCTTTATAGATAACCATGCTTATTATACTTTTGCCGCTATTCTTAAAGTTATTTTTGGAAGGTTAGTAATGGGTATATATCATCTTTGATTTTTAATACTCTTACTAAATAACTAATAGCTTGTATATACTGGGGAAAGAAAATTTGACACCTCATCAGAGACATGGAATATTGGTTTTTAAAAAAGATTTTATTGAGCAAGAGATTGAGAAAGCAAGAAAGTGAGGAAGCATGAGCAGGGGGTGAGGGGGAAGGAGAAGCAGACCCTCAGCTGAGCAGGGAATCTGAAGCCATGCTTAATCCCAGGGTCCTGGGATCATAACCTGAGCTGAAGGCAGATGGTTAACCAACTGAGCCACCCAGGAGCCCCTACCAATTTTTAAAAATCAGATTTATTGCTCTTAAAATTGTATTACTTTTATAGCTAGCCTGCACAATGGCCCCCAGTCATCCTCTCCTGTTATTCCTGATCTTGTGACCTCCCCTCCCACACTGAATGGTGGCTGACCTGTATGATCAATAGGATACTGCAGACGTGTGATCTCTTAGGCCAGGTCATATATAACTTTGCTTTCTCTTGGATCACTCACTGTGGGGGAAGTCACTTTCCATGTCCTGAGGACCCCCTGGTAACCCTAAGGGGGAAGAGGTCTGTGAAGTGAGGAACTGAAGCCTCCTGCCAACAACCAACACCAACTTGCCCATTATTTGAATGAGCCGTTGTGGAAGCATACCCTAACCCCAGTCAAGCCTTCAGCTGGTTGCAGCCTCACTGGACATCTTGCTTGCAACCCTGTGAGAGACCTTAAGTCTGAACCACCTAGCTATGCCAGTCATGTATTACTTAGCCACAAAACTATTAAATTCATCTTTAAATACTTAAAATAATACACCTTTATTGTTTTAAGTTAGTAAACTTTGGCATAATATGGTATGCAGCAATAGATAACTAATGCACCTGCTAAATACATTTTTAAACATTTCCTATTGATCGCATCATTCATAGTTACTTGTAGGCATAGAAATTGTGGAGGTTTCTGTTTGTGATTTTTAACATCATTTTCCTAGGCTTTTGGGTAGTGTGTTATACTGTAGAGCATTCATAAACAATTTGAATTTTGGATTTGTGTATGTTCTTTATGAAATTAAAATTTCCACTAATTTCTGTGTACCGAACATCTATAAAATGTTTTTTTTTATAAAATGTTATATTACATATAACTCCAGTATTTATTTTGTTAAGTCAAGAGAATGAGGTGTCTGATGTTAAGTCTGTTTCATGATGTTTGATGAATATCATCCTTTCTATGTAATGATGTGGTTCTGTGCCCCAGAGGTAAAGATTTCTTGTGGCATTTGAGTTTGCGTTTCTGCCTGGTGTGTCCTGCCAGTCATCATCTTCACTAGGCCTACTCTATGGGTCTTTTTTTTTTTGTTACTTATTTTTTTTTTTTTTTTTTTTTTTTACTCTGATTCAGTGTGATTTTCTTCATATTTATCCTGCTTGGGATTAGAGCTTCTTGAATTCGTGGGTTGAGGTATGTCAGTTTTAGGGAATTCTCAATTCTTACCCTCTTTAACTGTTGCTCTTGCCTTTCCTCTCCGTTTTCCTTATTTTTCTGGGACCATAATTGTTAGCCCATTTCCGTGTTCCACATATTTCCGATTCTTTTCTGCATTTTTTGTTCATTTTTCTACTCTGGCTTTCTTTGGGATATTTTTTGACCTGTTTTACACTTCACTAATCCTGTCTTCTGCCAAGCCATCTGTTGCGTTCTTAGTTTCAGTGACATTTCTCACTCTTAAAATTTCCATTTTTTTCTTTTTTGTGGATTACAGTTCCTTGTTGAAAATTTCTATCTTTTCATCTATTTTCTCCGTTTCCTCCATTGTTTCGTTGAACATATGAATCATAGTATGTCAAGGAGTTTTTGCTAACTCCAGGTCACCCATGGGTCTGTTTTTAGGGTCTTTTTTTTCTCCTTGATTTTTAGTTTGTTGGTCCTGTCCTATGGCATGCCGGGTGATTTTTAAAAATTGATTTTATTATTTTTTATCCTCAGTATTGTAAGTGGAAAAGGGTAGAGGCCCCAGTAGTTTTCATACTCCAAATAATTTTCTTTCTCCCAGGAGTCACCCTTTTACTGGACAGGTAGGTTGGGGGTTATATACATACTACCTTAATCCAGTCGGGGTTTGAACTGAGTCAAAGACAGATTGAAGTTTTAGGAAGCACTTTTTTTTTTTTGTATCCCCTGGGGACCAGGAGTTCTAGTTAGCCTGTAGTATTCATCAGGACCTCATTTGTTGGTAATTCCTGAACTCTGTTTTTTTGTCTCTTCGAGCACATCAAGGCAGCTGGTTTGCATTATTCAGGCTTTCTGTTTAGTGTTTTTAGCCTCATGCCCCATATTCCTTTGGGAAAAGTGGCTGTGTAACAAGCACCCTTCTCTGCCTTTCTCCTTCACTAGAATCTTAGCTCCTCAAGCCTCCACTTTTGTTACTCAAGCCCAACAAGTACCGGAAGGTTTGCTGCTTTTCCTTCCCTTAGCAGTGTCCTCTTCTGAGGCAGAGCTTGGGTTCTCAGCCTCTTGCCCTGCACCCCGAATTGGTCTTTACTTCCAAGGAGAATGACTGGTGCATGGCAACTCCCCTCCCCCATGCTTGCTCCAGTTTTTCCACCATCTTGGAATCTTGGCCCTTCTAGCTCAGGTAGCTTCAGCAGCCCTTTTCACTGACGCCTCAACTGTTGCCATGTATTTCATTAAGGCTTTCTAGTTGCTGGGTGGGAGCATTGGCGTGCCTCCCTCTATTCAAATGTTAACTGGGAAGTGAAGATGCTACAATTATTTTGAAGGAAATGTCCGTGAGTAGATTATTTTTATGAACTTCTGTTTTGGTGAGCTTTATCCTGTCAACAGTTGTTGGTACATGCACATTTTAGAGTTTCTCATTATGAATTGATACAGCAAAATAACATCTTTTTGTGAATCATTGCAATAATTTTTATTATTATCCTTGATTTAATTCAGAGCCATCATAGTCAATATAGGTTCCTAACTTTACTCCATAACTGTGCCGATTAAAGATATCCTAAGATACACTATATCAATAGTGAGGTTAAACATATAGTTAGTAATAATGCATACAAAATGGTTAAGACATTTTAATGCATTTAGGAACATTTTTTTAACATTAAGTTTATTCAGCTGAAGGTAAACAATATGTTTTCTCACAAACAGGAATGATCATGGAGTAGCAGTTTTTAAAAATACCAAAATATTTTTATCTGAGGGTATAAATATATTTTGTTGGATATAAAATTTCTAGTTTCCTTTCTTTGATTTTTTGTAATTATATTATTCTAACTAAAATGAAATATTCTCAAATATGACAAAAATATTTAATCTTGAAACACAAAGTCTTTGGAGGTTTATTGTATTACTGTCTCAGCTGCTGTGAGCATTTTAGATCCACAAGGTCAAATTGACAAGTATTTTTGCCCACACATCTTTTATTGGCATATGTGGCCACATAGTTTTGTATTTACCCTTATATGACAAAGTTGAATACTGTCGGCACTAGGTATGTATATTCCTGTTTTCAACTTTTCAATGTTTTCTGCTGGTGAAGTTGTAGCAGTTGATACACCCAGTTGGAAAAAGGAAACATGAAGATCTTACCCTTGAGCTGTAGTTGTAGTTATTGACAATCAGTGAGGAAGCCATCTCTGGGTCCCCCTTAAGAAATGTGTTTTGAGTCTGACTATTTCAAATGAATCTGTGACGGCTGTCATTTTCTCTGCTTTTTGTGCAGGAAGAAGAAAGTGAAGAGGAACCCAAACTGAAGTATGAAAGGCTTTCCAATGGGGTAACTGAAATCCTTCAGAAGGATGCAGCTAGCTGCATGACAGTCCATGACAAGGTAAGGTAGCCCTTCTAGAGGATTCTTCTGTTAAGTTGTTTCTCTTGCAAGTTTGTTTATACTTTGGAGTCTTGATGCTCTTGGTGGTGGCTTTTTCCAGTAATTGTGTCTTCCTCCCTCTCTTCCTTTCTTCGTCCTCTCCAACAAAAAAATGAAAACAACAACCAAAGACATTGTAGTATGTATTTGTGTACACACACACACACACACACAAGCACGCACCACATTGCAAGAGTGTATCAAGTAGAATTTAGATATGAAAGATTTATAGCAAGTAGTTCTTGGCAACTCTATAACTTTAAATTCCTCAAACCCTAAGTATTAGAGTTGAGAAGTGTTAAGATTAGAAATGGTGTAGCGCTCAGTACTTTCATAAGAGCAGAAGAGATTACATTGAAGGTGTTAGGAATCAGTAGAAAGACCCCAAATGATTACTCATATGTCGGATGAATGAATTAAAATATTCCACATTTGAATCTTTGTTGTAACAAATCAGGTTCGAGTCCAGTTTCCGTACTGTGTAGCACCCTTAGCCTGTTCTTGGACCAAAACAAAATGTGTTGTGAGAAGAGTACTGGAGGCCACACAGTGCGAACCATTGCCCTCTTCCTGATGGGCCCCAAGAGTGAGGCAGACTCCTCAAGTGTGATCCATCTCCTGGCTTTGCCCTGTGTTATCAGCAGTGCCTGTGCCTACCCTTCTTTTTTTACTCCATCCCACTAAACAGATTCCTGGACTCAACACATTGACAGAATATTCTCTCTTTAGCAGAAATACCCTCGTTTGGGGCACCTCTCATTTGGCCTTCCCATTGTGGCCACGTCCCAGATTCCTCTTCACTTTGTTTCATCCCCTGAAGACTGGCCTTGTAGTTCTTGTGAACTTCTCCTTCCATCTCACTTCATCTCTCCCTCCCAGTAAGGCCACGTGGATGGCACTTGTGCCTGGAACTTGAGGATCTTTCCATGTCCTCACTCTTGACCCCTTTTATCCCTCAAGCTTTGGTATTAATTTTCTGACTACCCTGTTCTGTGACTTTCAGGAGCTCTGATCTTGAATCCATTCCTTGCTTAATACCCTGCCTCTATCACATGGTTAGCTGTCCCCTCGCTTTACCGGTGTCTCCAGTTCTTTTACAGCCCTGTCCTTTGTCACTCCCCTCAAGCCACTGCAAACCCTGTTATGGATTTGTTCTTCGTTGGCCCTGTTAGTCCTCAGCCTGTCTTCTCAGCCTCTCTGTCCCTTGTCTCTGATGATGCCATTTTTACATAAGTAAGAAAATCCAGTCTCTCAGGCCTGACGAGCCTCAGCCCCTGACCACTTTCCCAGCCCATGGAATTCATGCCCATCCTTCCCCCTCGGAGGCTTCCTGCCCACTCATGTTCTGCACTGAACTTCATATATCCCCTTCCCTCTTAGTGGTGCTCACCCTAGCCCCATGTCACCGCTAACCTCTACCTTGTTTGCTTTTGTGTATATGGCTTTGACTTGGCGTAACAGTTTTGACGTTCACCTGCCATGTAGTCTGGATCAGTCCTTTGCTCCTTTTTGCTGCCCAACAGTATTCCATTGTATGGGGCAGACAGACCACGTTTTGTCTCTCCATTCACCGGCTGACAGATCTTTTGCTATCAAAATCTTTTAAAAGTGTGGATCTCCCCTTTCTTCTATACAAAAGCTTTGGGAGAAGCTTTCTTAAGCCATTCTTTTATTATTCTCTTGATCACTTCTGTGATTCCCTTCTGGTTCTTTCACTTTCTCCTTACCTCCACCTTTCCCTCACATGTTGGTTTTCCCAGGATTTGGTCCACTGCCCACATTTCTTTGTAGTTTGTACTTTTCTTGATTTTAAATTTCCAGACTTCTCTGACCACCCACCCACTGACGCCTCCCCAGAGTAGTGTGCTGCTTTATCCAGGTGCCTCTTAAAGACTTCTTCCTTTTGTTCTTTTCGCACACCCACAACAAACTCATGTTCTTTTCCCTCTGTAATCTCACATCTATTTTGTGTTCTTTTCCCTATTTGGCGGCATCACAGTCTCTTTCGTCATCTAAGCCAAAGCTGACTCCTCCCTTGCTTCTATGCAGTCCCCCTCCCCCCAAGTCCTGGTGATCCCCCTGCCCCTCCTCCCCCCGCCTGGAATCAGACCTCTCACTTTCCTATCTAAACCCCTCTGCTGTCTGGTTGCCATGATGATCTGTTGAAAATAGAGGTTTAAAGCTCTCATGTGATTTTCACCACCTGCTACATAAAGTCTCAGCTCTTAATGCAGTAAGGCCCTCTGAGATCTTGCCTTCTTCTGTAACTGGCTTTATGTCTTACCACTCTCTGCTATGTGGGTGGTGGTCTGGTTGCAATGCTTGGCTGTTTTTACGCCATCCCTTCTGCCTGGATTCTCCTCCATCCCACCTGATTGAGCCCACTCCCATCCTGAGCCCTTGTCTTTCAGTTTAGGCATCTGTCATTTCTCCCAGAACACACACACACACACACACACACACAGACACACACACTGCTAGCCAGTCTACTTTCTTGCAGATTTGCTTTGACTCTGGTCCATCCACAACACTCCTTTCCACTAAAGTAATCTTCCGGAAATTCGAATCTGATCATGTAATCCTCCCTAGAATTCTGTATTGGTTTCCTGATGTCTTCATGATTTCGACACCCTTTCCTTTCCTCTCCTGCTTTCATCTCCATAAATATTCAGGTGCTTCCTATGAACCAGCCTTTCCAGACTTATCACCAGTCTCTTCCCCTGGGCACAAAGTGGATACTCCTGCCATATATAACCACTCGTAGTTTCTTGACTTTGTTCTACTTTTTATGTGACTCCATGCCTCTGAGCAAGTTGTATCCATTCTGCCTAAAATGTTCTTTCCACCAGCCTGTTCCATCTGCCTCAGGTTCTACTGTGTAACTCCTCCTTCAGTTAAGTGCATCTGATACCTGCCATGTTCCATAGGGTTTTGGAGATGCTGCCATTTTAGGCGTACCCTTTAATTTAAATTCAGTTCATCAATCTTTTTAATCTATCTCCTTTATGACCCTTTTAGGTTACACCTGCTTATTACCTGAGCATATATGGTTGAATCTGAATGGATGAAATGGAGAACACAGTTTGCCTGCCCAGAGATCAAACTTTGTTAACACCATAATTAAACCAGTTTGGTCAAGGAGTCTTCTGACAGTGGGAACCGTAATCAGTGCTGACTTTTAGAACACATACTCTTTATCTGATGCCCATGTTTCTATTTATGAGGCTTCTGATCCAATTGAGAGAATCTTGGCTCTTAATTCAGGCCCTAGCCCTGCCACCCGATTGACCGTTCACAGGAAGTCACACCAGCTCCCAGGATTTAGGTTCTCATGTGTAGCTAAAGCCCTCCCTGCTCTAATGTTTTGAATACTTTAACTGCTGTGGGGAACTTAGATGATACTGTACAGCTGATCACATATGAAATGGGCTCCTTTATGGTGTCCAAAGGACTGCTTGTCATTTCTTCTGCTTGTTTACTTTGCACAAAGTCCACTCATTCAGAGTAGAAGCAGTTATGCTAGTGGATGGGATGGGTCAGAGTGGACGTCCATCTGGTAGTTTACAAAAGGAGTCAAGATTCTGTATTTAAACGGGAAGGGGGCTAATTAAATTATGCTTATTCTTTACCCATCCTGGATTTTAAGTGTTCTCAGGTTAAAAAAAAATTAATAGTTACTAATAGTTACAAGAGCTCAATGAGGCTTTTAATGCCTAAAAAGAGTCACATTGAAAGGATTTGAATTTACTTTTGTGATTTGTGGCCAGTTTTGCATTTTTGTTATATTTTTGAATAATCAAAAGCCTTAGTAAGTGAAAGTATGACTCATCAGTAATATCAGGACCTGAATACATTTTCTAAGACCTATACAGTTATCTTATCAAACTTGGGTTTTTTTCTTTAAAAGCAGCAAAGTTGTTTATTTTTAAAAGGCAGCAATAATTTATTGAATCCAAATGCTGAAATGTTTTAGTAAACAAAAGGTAGCTTGTCGTAGAAACCACTGCATTTTAATTTTTTTTTCTTTTTTTTTTTAGCTAAAGCGATAGGGAGGGGAAGAGCAGAGGGAAAGAGGATCTTAAGCAGGCTCCATGCCCCAGGCATGGATCCCGCTACTCTGAGATCGTGATCTGAGCCAAAATCAAGAGTTGGATGCTTAACCAACTGAGCCACCCAGGCACCCCCAAACAACTGCATTTTTGTTCAGAAGTAACAGTAATTATGGTTTCAGATTGAAACTATAAAATCGAAATAATTTCTTTGTTTTCTATCTTAAATATTAAATGAATCAAGCTAGTAATTTCAAAAAAGGAAAAAGGAAAGGAATTAATAATATTTGGGTACTCTGCATAGAACTTTTAAAACTTTTGATAGAATCATTTTAAGTATCATTCGAAGTTCAAGAATGGCCTTCATAGAGGTATTAGAGAATCACCCAGTACTGAAGCATTTTTAGGATCCAAGCCCCTTTTCTTTTTATGAGAAGAATCAATACTGTTGAATACTTGGGGTGCAGTGAGCTTTTAAGGTTCATTTTTTTATCATAGCCTTGGAGAGAGGCAGATGTTTGTTTTTAGTTAGTATTATGCATGGTTTTTTAAAATTATTATTCAAATATTGTCAGAGTCACCGTGGAGAAAAAATTACAACCATCTGAGCCATCTGAGTCCTCTGTTTCTGATTAGAATGTTCCTTCACTTTGAAGGCAATGTCCCGGTTTGGTTTAAATATTCAGACTAATTTCCCCCTAGAATTACCTCTTGCCCCTTCCTTTGCTGGGCCCAGGCATCCTGTTTCCAGCAGGCTTGCTGTCTGCCCTGGATGAGTAATCGGCATGGCACCCGGTGCATTCAGGCAGGCCTGTGTGGTGGAATCGTCATACCTAGTTATGTCTGCACACCTGATGTTTTATTAACCAGTATTGATTTTTTTCCCCTGGGGACTTTTTTCTTCCTGAAAAAAGGCAACCTTGCAGGAGTGAAAGGCATTGCAGGGGATGAATTTCTAATGAACCCCTTCTTTCCCTTCTAGTGACTTCTCTTTAATGTAGCTTCATATTTTAAGTGCCTGAACTGAAATTTCATTTTAAGCAATTCCATTTTGATAAAATCCTTTTAAATCTGGACTTTCTGTAAGGTTATTTTTATAAAGATTGTGCTGCTTGACTGAAACGCTTAGTAGCGCCTGTAAATTTGAGCATTTCATTATAGGTTGCAATGAAGCATGCTCACTTGCAATGAAATACATAGAATTTGGAACTATTTGAGTAATGCTGAAAGAAGTAAAGAAGAAAAAAAATCTCATGTCATATTTCAGGTAGTCCTAAAGTTTCTTCGTGCTTTTTTAGGGTTAGTTCAAAGAATTAAAGGAACAGTGGAAGTTACAAACTGTTTCAACTATTTTGTATCATAAAATGAATATGTAGCTCATTGGTTATTTTGTGGCAGGAAAGGATTTTTTTTCTTGCATTAGAACTTAAACATTTACACTCTGTATTCTACATTAACTTTTATAGAGGTATTTAAATGCTAAATGATAATGTAAATACTTCCAAGCTTTTTTATCTCTCGGCATAACTTAGATTTTCCTTTCTAAAAAACAGTCATACTTTGTCATTTGTATATATTTGTTAAACTTAAATGCTAGCACAGATTTACATATTTGCTATAAATTAAGGGGGGTTTGATCATTCCCTTCTGACTCTGAGCTCAACTGTAGGCTGATTGTGCTTTCCCAGCTGCAGTGGAATTTGTGGCCTCACTCCATCAGGCATTGTGTACAGACCGCATACACACCATTAGTTGTCAGTGGATGAGGGTCCTCATGAGTCATTCTGACAGCCAGCTTGCACTCTCACAATAAAATAGGCCCTGTTCTGTTATTTCCCTGCAGCTGGAAACAAGCCTTCTCCAAGGAGTGAATATCATCCAAGGCATTGCAGATCACTTACACATTCAGAGTCTTGACTTTGAAAATGGTTTGATTTACTAAATGTATACTAATGGCACATTAACAGACTGACCTCTCTGTCCTTCTTGCAGTTTTTGGCACTGGGCACACATTATGGCAAGGTGTATTTACTTGATGTCCAGGGGAACATCACTCAGAAGTTTGATGTAGTAAGTATACAGTATGAAATAATGTATGAACTAGACTTTGTGCTGAAAATTTGTGCTTTTCAGTATTGGTTTTAGCAGTTTGTGGTAATAATCTAAAGAAAGTGCCTTTGTCAATTAAATCAGAATACTTAGAATGTAACTCTGAATTTTATAGTATATGCTAAAAATTTATAAAGGTGAACGAAAAGTGAAAGAGGTCTATACATTTAATATTTTAACTGCATATCTTTCTATGTAAAGCCCATTTAAAAATTTATTTTTATAAATCCATTGAATTGTAATTCTTTAATTATAGTCATTTTGCCTTAAATGGAATATTAAAATGCTTCTATATGTGTTCTTTTAAATTAGAACAGTGTGGAATATCTAGGCGAATAGTTATTAAAAGAAGAAATACTGCTTTTATTAGTGAATACTGGCCCTAATTTATATACAGGGGAAGTTGTGAAATCCTTAAAGTGTGAAGCCCCCTCATTTGGTCAATTGTCAGTACATGTCCCACCATCTTCTGTAGATGCCAAAGGTAATTGAAGATTGATTGATCACCTTGCTGGTTCAGTTTATCTCTTCTAAATATAGAAGGCTAATATTTTATGTGAATGTTTTGGCGCTTGGGTACTTAGGGGATTATATCGATTAAAGAGCTAGGCTTTTTAATTTTTTAATTGTGATTTGGAATCATCGAGGATGAAGGAAAGGTGGAATTTGAAGCTTGACTCTGGTGTTTAAGATGTACCTTGAAAGTTTCAAGAGCGTCTGTGGTTGTGTGCATGTGAACATTCGGGGTGAACAGGGTGCTCATTTGAGGGGCAGGCAATACTTTTTCAAAGAGCATGAGCAATTGCTGAAAGACTGATCTATTATAAGGCATTGGTGCAGTTTATAAAGGAGACCACGGTTTCTGAAGTTGGCACATTGTATATGAAAGGAATAGGTTGCTTCGTTTTCCTTAAAAGATATTGAACCACTGAATGTTGACAGAATCTTGGGAATAGTCCAGGAAGGGACTCAGGCGCGCTAATCATACTACTACCTTAGGCAAATTGTGGGTTCTTGTTTTGCTTCAGCATCTTTCAGACAAGAGGAATAAATGTTGGACCCTCCCTGTACCTCCTGGACACGCATCTTAGTGACTTAAACGTTTGTTCTTTCAGTCGCCATCCATTCAAACGTGTAGCTGATGCTGGGAAGAACTCTTTTTTGGGGTGTTATCTGTATCTCCTCACCATAAAAACAAACACAAACAAAAAGCAAAAAGGAACAACCAAAAAAATCTCACCCAACTGGTCTCTTGAACTTTCTGCTCTAGGTAGAGGATTATGTGGTGCTCTGCTTCTAAAGACATCCTTTAAATACTGTATAGAAATTACAGTGCTTGATTGTTCAGGCTCATGGGTATACCTGCTGGGGTCCATTGCCAAAAGGGAAGCCAAGAAAAATGCTAGAGGAGTTTATTCCTATGTTTGTTCACTCATTCATTCAGTCTTTGTGTCTACTCAGTGTGAGCCTTCCCTTATCCTTTTTGATGTCAATTTTATGTCAAGTATATCCTGTATCCTTTTTTAGGTAATTTATGGTATCATCTCTAAGTTTGCCCACACTGTTTTTCCCTTTTTTTTTTTCCAGTCTATCTGTATGGCATCTTGAAAGTGAAGTTCTTTAGAGCCTTGCCTGTCCACCTGCCTTTTTTTTTTTTTTTTCTTTTCCTGGCAGGAGAGGAAGTTGGTTTGATGGTATTATGTTTACCTTATCAAAGAATTTGATAGTCTTCTACAGAAGTTTTCCATGAGACCCTAGCTTCTTCATGACCATTATTACCATAGTAGGCTTAGGGCTTTCAGGTGACAAGTTTCATATTGCCCTCTGTTGAAAAGAACCATAGTCTACAGCTTCTTATCTCCGAGTTTTTTTACTATATTATTTTCCTGTATCTGATGATCTGATTGCTTTGTGGGGCTCAGTATCACTCCTTTTAAAAAAGGATTCTTTCGATTCTAAAAATACTAGTATGACTTGAATTTGCTGCTTTTCTTTGAATATAATGGTTGCCATTTTAATCCAAAACTTTATTTTTCATTAGAAATGCAGTGAGAGTGAACACATATTTTTAAAAATTAATGAATAAACACTTTCGACTTTAGTTTTCACTTCTAAGTGGGAATGATTGAAACAAATTAAAATTAGATAAGATAATAATACCTTATGTTTGCATAATGTTTATTCCCACAGGCAATATCTCTTCACCCCAGTCACTGCGTTTATAGTTTCGATCGTGGTAGTTTTGTTTGGCACAAGGGTGGGGGCGCGCAGGAATCTCTAACAAAGTTTCCCAAGGGATTCTGCTATTTGAGCTGAGATGGAATCATTATTGCACTAGAGGCGGTCTGACTTTACTTTAACTACATATGAGGTAAAAGAAATAAACAAATCATTCTGCATGTTGAAGAAAGATATTTGTTTTCTCATTAATATTTCAGGAGAAATACTGTGTGTCCTGCAGTTCCACATGTAGGTATACATTCGAGACAAATGAGTGCAATGTGTATGTACGCGCGCGCACACACACACACACACACACACACTCACACACAAAACATACATATAAAAGAGTGTTATATTGGTTAATTCATAATAGCTCCAAACTAGAAACCACTCGGATATTAATCATTCATAGAATGGATAAGTTAATTGTGGTATATTCTGAGCAATTAAAAAGAACAGATTGTACATGTAACAACATAGATGAATTTCACAGACTTAATGGTCAACCAAAGAAGCCAGACACAAATGTGTACATGCTGTATGCTTCCTTTTATATGATGGTCAAGAAAAGGTGACACTAAACTGTGGCAGTAGAAGTCAGATATTATTATTTGACCTGGGAGAGAGCACAGGAGAATCTTCTGGAGTGGTGGTAATAATTTCTATTGTGATAGCTTCCCCTATATATACATATGTAAAACTCACTGAACTGTAAATTAGAGATTTGTGCTCTTTAGTCTGTATTTTGCCTCAATAATATATACACAGAAGTACCTGTACACTAGTATGTATCTGACCTTGAGCAAAATTCAGAATTCAAATTATCCTTTGTCTGTTGAAGCAACTCTTCTCCTCACTTCTAAATATGAGCAAATTTGTTAAGTTGGTCTCTACAGGAATCTTTATATGAATGGATCACGTCACTGAGATTATTCCTACACCTGTATATTCTTCTACAATTACATTGAAAATATAGATAGAGAGGATTCTGTGTTACCTAGCTATCTCTGACTGTTATTTTGTCGCTTGAGAGTGAAAACCACTGAAATGTTGCCTTATTTTTGCATGTTGATGGTCATATTTCAGAATACTGAAAAGAAATATCCAGATATGTTAATGTTTTAACGACAGAGGTGGTTTTTTTTTAGAGATAGAAGTTTATATTAGTTTATGCTAATATTGCTAGATATTAGTTTATATTAATGCAGACTTAATTGATAAAGTTCACTTCTCCTTAACTCACAGAGTCAAATGAAAGGCCTAGCTTTTCAAATTAAGTGCTCATGTTGCTAAGAGAATTGCCTTTAATATAGATCAGGCCATATTCCCCCGAATAATGGCTGTCTTAATGCTTACACGGTATATAACATAGGACTTCAAAATTCTTAGGGGATTGCGAATATCTTTTAAATGTCCACATAGTATTTGTGCCCGTATAATGCCATTAAATCATAGTAGTTACTTTCTCTTAAATACCTTCCACTTTCCTAAGCATATTAACTTAAGGCTTACTGATTAGGAGTGCTTACTTGGAAGCAATGAACAAGTTATTTTGGAGCGTTATTCCATATGTTTTAAATCTTTGTTCTTTTAAGTGCACTAGAGGGAGAGCAGAGAACTCCACTGACCAAACATAAATTTTTGCTGTTTACCTTCATGTGTTTTTCTTCTTTTGCTTGAAATGGAAAATGATACGGCTTTGCTGTCTCGGTGCCGTGGCAGGAGATATCAGATAAATACCTATAAAATGGATGGTTACAAAAGGAAAAGGATAAGAAAACAAAATAAAACAGAACAGGGGCTTATTGGGCATTTTGTATTAAGGTAAACACCAATTTTTTTTAACTAAATCTCTTAAGAGGTAGGTTTAGGATTCTCCTTGAACTCCAGATAGCAGAGTCTATTGATGTTTCTATTCCTGTTGTTTTGTTTTATTTTTTTTTTAAATTTAGGATTAAACTAACACACTGTATTTCTTACTGCTAATCTTTCATACTTCCTCATGTTCATATGCTAATAAAATCTCTGATATCTAGCAGAATTTAAAGTAGATTTGCAGGACAGTAACTTAACATCCCTTTCCTAGAGGGTCTTGGTCTCTGTTTATGCCCTGCTCTCGCCCCCATCAGTCTAGTTCCTGTCTCCAAAAACACTGGGTGACTTCCCAGGTGGAGTTATTACTCTGTCTAGCTCAGCACTCAGGACCCTGATTGGTCAAGTGGCCAAACCTACCTTTGTAATCTTCCTTTTAGTTTCTTTGTCCTCCAATCATTCTGATACGCTCACCATTTTCTGAGTATTGCCTCAGATGTGCATGTTTGCTTCCCTGCTTTTCATCACATCTTTCTGGAATGCCTTTCATCTTTCTTTCTGTTAGTTCCATTCTTTCTTCTGAGATTTGAACCTAAACTTTACTTTTGGAAATTAACCCTTTTATTCAGTAATATTTATTAAGTGTTTAACATGTGTGTAGATTTTTCCTAGTCACTCTGGATAATTCAGAAAGTCATCAAAGTTTAGAAGCTCAGGAGACTTAGATCATTCTAGATATAAAAGATGCCAGGTACGGAAGCCTGAAGGAAATAGGACTGGAGCTGCTTCGGGTCTGTATTCCGTGCTCTCTACATGCCTGCTTGCCCTGTGTATTCGAGACCTCCTTCACATACCTAGACATTCTGATCAGGTTATTTCCCCTACCTGAGTGTGAAGAGGTATTCGTGTGATTGGTTCCTGGCCTGTGAATGACCATGGTGTCATTTCTATCTCTGGCCTTTGGAACTTGGCCATCTTTCAGATTGTGCTCCTGCCCTTCTGCTTTCTTTGGCTTAGAGGAGTTCATTTCTGATATAGATCAGCTCCTCTTTCCTGTGTTACTGAGACGTAAATGTTGTTTGTAGGATCATCCATCTTTTTTTCATGTTTCAGGGAAAAGGGCTTATCTGCTCTTTTATCTCTTGGCTAAGGTAATCCTGAAAAACTTAGTGTTCTCTTAAGCTTCTTAGACTGCATTTATAATATTCACAAATACATTTTATCCTCAGCATGATTTGATCTCTTCCTCCTTTGTGTTATTGCCACATCTTGATCATGTGGTACTTTTGTTGAGATTATTTAGCATCTGTCATTCTTCCCATAGAATGTGAACTTCCTGAGGGCAGTTTCTGTGAGGAATTTATCTCTGCATCCTTGGTGCTCAGCATAAAAACTGACAAATAGTGAGGAATTGATACAAGTTGGCTGAGCTCTAATAATTTCAAATCTGTAAACTTCCTTATACTTGGACTGCTTTATACCTTCCTTTGCCATATCTGGATTGTTGTGTCTACATTATGGGAAATCATATGGACATGACCATTTATTTGAGAGTGAATACAGATACCATGCATTCGTTATTACCCTGAGGAGCCCAATTATTTTGGGCTCCTAATGGGGTCAGAATAATATTGGGGTGACTTGTTCATTAAAAGAACCCTTAGAGCAGATCTAAAAGTGTAAGCAATCATTGAACAAAGAAATTCTGCTCTCCTCTTGGTCTCATGGCACTTACTTATCAACCTGAAGTAAATCCCATCTATAGTATGCTCTGCCAGATGTGGCATCATTACTTGGGAAGCATGGCATGTATCTTTTGATATTATCAAAGTGGTACATTGTTGACTCAAATGTGCTAGTGTCTGTAATACCTGTCTAAGGCTGATTGACAGGTCTCAGAGTCTTAGGTGTTGAAAGAACACCTTCTATATTTGGACTTCTATATTTGGACTCTTTATTTTGAGAGATAAGAAATGTGTCAAATGAGTTGAGAATTAATTAAGTGGAAATCATTCTAACTGATGCCAAGGAAAATCGTATTTTCGATTTTATGCATTTTTGTATTAAATCATCTCCAGTTTGTGGATTATTTATAGGTAGCTTGATAACTTTGGTAGCATCTATGCACAGAGGTCTAAGAAAACATATTCAACTTTAAGGATTCTTCTCTCACTTAGAACATTTACAGTGTTATGCTTGCAAAATGTTGTAATATAGGACTTTTTGGTGCTAACTGCATTTGGGCAAATACCCCTTAAATAGCTAAAATTTAAAGTATTTCTTCACTGAATGGTATCACCCTGGAATTCCACACATTTCAAAGTCAGAGTTGTAATGATTTTAACTTTTTGGAACATGCCTCGAACTGGGTAGTAGACTGGGGGCCTGGCAGAGAACCTGTGGATTCCATTCTGTAGTAGAGTGGGTCCTCCATTCTGATGCTGCTTCTTGGGAGTCAGGTACCTATCAAAAAGTGAGCACATCGAAAGGATTATAAACCATGTGGAGGCTCAGGAGGTGTGATTAACTTTGCAAGTGGGAGAAACTGAAAATTTCAAGTGAGCGTTTTTCGATTGTTGGAGTGAGTCTGGACAGGGTGATGCATTCTTCTTACGAAACAGGGAATCTGAAAGGGCAGGGAACATTTATCACAGCCTTTTTACCTATATATACATTTTGTTTTTTTCCACTAGTGGCTTGAGAGTCGGGGAATGGAAAGGGAAAAAATGGTGAGATGTAATGAGAGACTTCAGCAGGTTTGGCAGAAGGGCCAAAGGAGAGAGAAGGGAAGTGTCTTCATGGTGACTGGCTTTGGGGTTGGGAGTGTTTAAGAAGTGAAATGAAACCATTAAAGTGATGGTAAATCATACATCATGGCCCAGAAGGCAGGGGCTTTTATATATGGGCAACATATGAGTGTCTGTGTATAGTTTGATAACAAATAATTTATACCTTGAATTAGTAGTATATTACTTTTTCCTTAAACAAGCTCTCATTTTCCGTTCAAATAGCTTTGCTTTATTAGCCTTCTCTAGAAATTATTTATTTGGCTGAAATTCACAAGTATTTTTTATTTGATAGAATCATGATATATTATGATAATTGGGAATCTGCAGGGTATTTTGTCATCTCTCCACCCAAGACATGAAATTCTTGAAAAGCATTCTTGTCATTCGCCTGATGAGTCCTTTTTTTTTATACTTCTAGTAAGGAGGAACTTAATACTTCTGGGAGTACCTATTAGGTTTTGTTAGTGTAATTGATAGCAAGGGAAAAAATTCATATTGAAAACTAAGTAAAATGGAAGAATATATACCACCACCAACCTCTTAGAATGGCTAACGTGACAAAGACTGACCATACTAAGTGTCCATAAGCATGTGGAAAAACTGGAACTCGCATACACTGCTATGGAAATGGAAAGTGGTAGAACGATTTTGGAAAAGTAGTTTAGTGGTTTTCAGAAGCATTACACATAATACCCACCCTATGCTCTCTTCTTTTTACCCTGAGGAAATGAAAGCATATGCTTATACAATGGCTTGCATATATATGTTCGTGTCAGTTTTATTTTGTCACAGCCCCCAGCGTGGAAGCCATCTATATGTCCGTCTACAGAGGAATGGATAAACAAAATGTGGTATATCCATACAGTGGCATTCTACTTCTTAATAAAAAGGATTAATTTTTGTTAATTAAATTTTATTTTAATTAAATTTAATTAATGAGCGACTGCTACGTGCTACAACATGCATGAATCTCAGATCTGTCATGTTAAGTGAAAGAAGTCAGACTGAAAAGCTTACCTATTGTATGGTTGCATTTATATAAAACACTGGAAATGCAATCAAATCTATAGTGACAAAAAGCAGATAAGTGATTGCATTGAGAGAGGCAGAGGGCTTATAAAGTGGCATGAGGAAACTTTCAGGGCTGATAGATATATTCATTATATTGATTTTGGGGAAGATTTCACAAGTCCATATGTATGTCAGGACTTCTCAAATTTACACTTTAAATATGTGCAGTTTATTGTGTGTCAGTTGTATCTGAGTAAAGCTGTTAAAAGTAATAACTATGAAAAGACAAGCTACAGAAAAAATGGAATAATGTGTTTTAAGAGGTGACATTTATATATCAAAATATTTGTTATTTCCATTTATGGAAGCCCGAATTGTTGGGTATTCTTTAAAGTGCCTGACATTATAAACAGCACCATACAGAATGGAATCTAGATTATCTAATTACTGGCTTCTTCTTTGGCTTTTCTTTAAATTATGAGTCAAAAGAAAAATATTGTCTTCTATAAGTTTTTGCATAACTTCCTTGTTTCTGACCAATGAAATATATGGCTGGAGAAAATACCAAAATTTTAGCTTCTGTGAGAGGTGGAAGAATTTTGCCAATATATCAATATATTTTTCCTGTTTAGGTTCTGTTTACATAAGTAATATGCTCTGTATTGCATATCCCTTTTTGGGAGGAGAATGACCTTTTATAGAAATGATACAGTGACTGAGAGCGCAGTCCGTGGATAAATGAGTATTTGTTTTCCATTTCTCCATAGCATGGGTACTCTCAGATGGTGTAAAAATGGGCTTGTCTGAAATAATGGAATGAGTAGCTTCTGTGCTAAGTATCTTGTTGGGGTCTATCTACCTTTTTAGCAGAAAGTCTACCAGTTTTTCTACTTTTAAAATAGAGTTTTATCTCAGGATTAAATGCCCTATGGGGTGGTGAGGTAGTCTAATCATCTAATTCTGTTTTACATTAGTGGAAACAAATTAATACATTAGGGCACTTTGTTTGCCCAGGGATGGAAACACAGCTTGGCCAGGTTTAACAGTGGGAAATACTGGCTTCTGTTGTAAATCAAGTTGAAGTGGGGATGCCAGGCTCAACACTGTCTCACAGTATCCATCTCTGGAATAGGCTCACTATCTAGCAGGCACCATGGTCGGCCCACAGCCCAACACTGATGTCACAGCACTGTCATCCTCATAAGCGACATAGGACTTCAGTAACTGGCAAAAATCTACCAGGAAGGGCTTTCATGGGCCTAATGGGGTTTATGCTTGTACCTGAAGCAGTGGCTACAGGTGACTTAGTAAGATACTCTGGCCAGGCTTGAGTTAGGAGTAGGTATTGGATGTGGGAGGGAGGGAGCCCCACTTTAATAGAATCAGTTTCTTAGAGTAAAAAGCTGGTCTGTTACTCTCCAGGAGCCAACTTTCTAGTGCCTTATACAGTAACTGAATGATGCTCAACCTAGAAGTGATACTAGGGTGAACGTCCTTGGGTGGGCTGAAGAATCTGGTGACTGAGTCTTTCCTTTGAACACATCTTTGAGGTAAAAAAAATAACTGGTTCAGATGCTATGAATGCTCATAAGGTTTTGCTACAGCTGCTGCCTTTCAATATACTTAGATTTTACCAGTTGCACTCCCACCAGCCCCACATGAGAATACCTCACTGTATCTTGTCACCAGCATTAGCTGTTATTCAAAAGTTCTTTGCCACTTAGATTTCTAGAAAATGGGAATTTATTGATTACTTTGTATTTTTCTTGTTACTAATGAGGCTGTTTACTCTTTTGAGAATTGTTAGTTTGTATACTTCATTGGTATGTGTGTAAAGTTCTAAATTGATTTGTAATTAAAAAGTTCACTGTTTACAAGGAAAAATAACAACATTGATCAGGGTGGATTGTGTGAAGGCTCAAAATCAGAAGTCACCCCAAGTCACATTTAACAGTTGCCGATAAATCTTTCTATTAAATGAAACCCTGATGATTTGCTTTTAGGATAACATCCATTTTCACACTAAATTAATACTTTAAATCTGAACTTTATTGTTTTTGTTCATTCACTTGTCTTGATACTTTTAAGTTCTGTGAAAGCTGTAATCACAGGGTGTAGCAAATTTTAACTGCATATTTTTGTTAAAATATTACTTCTACCACGAACTCTAATCAATAAGGAAAATACAAACAACCCAGAAGGAAGCTGGACAAAGAGATAAACAGGAAGTTCTCAGATGGAGAACCCTAAATGTCTCTAATAACCATGTGAAAAGAAGCCCAATTTCTCTAGTACTGATGGAATAGTTGAGAAAATGTGAAATTTTCTTAACTAATAGATACCATTTTACACTCATCAGTATGACCAAACATTTAAAAGTCTGATGAGTACCAGACACTAGATGGTGGTGGCAGCCAGGGAATTGGGCAGATGAAAGAGTCTGGACACATATCGTCAGATGAGTGACATATGCCTTCTAGTCATTGGTTTATCTTTTAATTCCACATTTGTGATGTTTTCAGTTCAGAAACTTTTTATTTGGATGAAATAAATACATATTAATTCATTTATAGTTTGTACTTTTTTATGTCTTCTGAGGGAAAACTATTTTGCCTCTACTAAGTCATAAAGATATACTCTGTATAAAGTTTTCCTTTTTTACATTTAATTCTTTGTTCTTCCTCAAGAAAAAAAAAAAAATCCTCACTTCTGTGAAGAGGAGGATTTATTCCTTGGTATCAAGATGGAGTCTGCAGTTCTTGCTTTGCCAGGGAAAAGAAAAATTACACAAAAATTTGCCACCCCCTGAACCTGCTGGCTTCACATTTTCTTTCCCTTTAGGCCTTGACTCGGTTGCATTATTGGAAACGCAGCTGCCCTGGAACAGATGTGGGAAGAGAAGTGCTGATGGGATGGTTGGAGGTGAAGGCTGACAGGGCAGTGATGCCCAGCAGAAGGGAGGCTGGCCAGGTTCTGGAGTTGGCAGATTGTGGTCCCAAGGCAGGGGTTAGGTAATGTGGTGCTGTGGCGGCCAGCTTAGCTGGGGGTCAGTCACCCCATGTTCATTGGTTCAGGCAGGCTACTTAAACCTCTCTTTCACTCTTTCTGTGTGAAACGTGCAGCATATCCCACCCCTGAGCTTGTGATTAATTTGAGGATCTTTTAAGATACACATGTCAAATATTAGTGCAAGGCTCAGTGTCACCTATCATGAGGAACCACATCAAGCCAAGCATCTGGTTTCTGCCATTTATGACGCTTGCTGAAAGAGCTGTTATTTGTTTAGTTCATTTATGTGATTCACTTTAATGCTGTTTCTTGTATCTAGGGCATACGAAGTTAGAAGAGGGAGGGATGAAGGAAAGGAAAAATAGGAAAAAGGAGAGAAGAAAGAGAAACTTCCTCAGCACACTCATTTTTTACTGATTTTGCAGCCTGCTCCATCCGATCCTTTATTTGGGGCGTGGGTCCCTTTTATAGCATGTCACCAGTAGGTTTATTTTCTATGGTGTTGTAGGAACACGCTTACTTCTATAATGATGCTGTGTGAAATGTCCCCAGTGCAGGTCTTGTGAGTTGACTTTAGGAGTTTCTTTTTAGTGCAGAGGCATTGCAACTTCATTTACAGGGTGCTTCTTTTGAGAACTGTTGAGAGATGACAGTCTACTTGGGAAATGCCTTAATGGAGAATTGATAAAGTTTTTACACTAGAGAGTGTTATCACAATTTCTGTGATGAAAGTACAGCTGCTTTGGTGAAATTTTAAACGGTCCTTCTTTATCTTATGTCTGAAAAATAAGGCATTTTCTATGTGATTAATAACTTGGTCTCTGTTAGTTAAACCATATGTGCTGGCCTTTTTAGAGAAGTGGGTTTTTTTTTTTTTTTTTTTTCCCTTAACCTGTGGAAACACAAAGTCTTTACTTTCTCAGATGTTGTTTTAAGGTAAGTAGAATGCATTGTCCAACAGCATTGTTGCTGTTATTATTCAGTTATAAATGAAAGAAAAAGTAAGAACATCTTTACTCCTAAGAGAATTTTTCTTAATCATTGATGATATCATTAATGTACATATCGAGAATTATACAAGGTTATCCGTGGGCCCTGGTGAGATGTTCATATCAGCTCTGCAGTCATCATGGATTTGCATTTTGTTGGGTTTTCTGGACCTGCTTTTGGTGACGAAGTTTGTCCTTCAAAGTATGGCATAGCAGATGCTTAGGAGTTGGGCTGTCTAGGGGGTAGCCCTCCAAGCCTTAATTCTAAAGACTAGTAATGTGCCTGTTTCTTTTCTAGTTATGTGGTTGCAGGGATGACAATACCATTTCTGTTACATTAATTCTTTTTTTTTTTTTTTTTAAGATTTTATTTATTCATGAGAAACACAGGCAGAGAGGAGAGAACGAGAGAGGGAGGCAGAGACACAGGCAGAGGGAGAAGCAGGCTCCATGCGGGAAGCCTGACGTAAGACTCAATCCTGGGTCTCCAGGGTCACGCCCTGGGCTGAAGGCAGCACTAAACTGCTGAGCCACCCGGGCTGCCCTGTTGCATTAATTTTTAAAGAAAAAACTTATATGCTCTAGGGCAACGTTCTGTGGGGGAAACTGAATTTTATTTTCTGAAGTTGTAGGATTAGAAGCCTGTAGGCTAGGAACTTCAGGGCCATGGCCACCTGTAGAGGATACTCTGTTCATGATGTCCCCTTTCAGCTAAGCATATTTGGGTTAAAACACAAGTACTTATTTCTATGTTAAAGTATTATTTGAAATAATTTAGATAATTTGGGTTGTGCATGCATGAAGACATCTGTGTTGTGAATTAACATAGGGACAGAAGGGACTGCTCTTCCCCTTCTCTGCTGAGGCCTGGCTCCCTGGCCTGACAGCACTTACACTGGCCCCAGCAAGGTTCTGCCCTTGAATTAGACCATCTATCTTTTGGAAGTCCTTGTTTCTTTATCAGCAGGATTGAGTGGGCTAGACAAGATAATAGTCTCTTTACGAATCTAAATACTATAGCCAAGAAAAAGCCCATCTTTGCTTTACTGCAGAGACTAGGCATTTCCAGGCCTGTTAGATATCATGTCTTTAGAAGGCCCCGTCTTCTCCTCGGGATTTACTTCCAACCATGTGACATTTATCCTCCATCATGTGCCTCCATTACCTTGTATATCCCCTAGATTCTTCTCTGAGCTTGTTCTTTCTTTTGCTCATTCTTTATATTGCCACCACTCTTGGTCAAGTCTTCATTGAATCTCACCTGGGTTATTACACTGAAACCCAGCGGATCTCCCTGCCTCATGCCCCCCGCCCCCAATCCATCCCTCGCACAGCTGTCCACGCAGTCTTCCCAGGGGAACGCTGGGATTTTGTTACTCCCCTCCCTGAAAACACTTGGGTGCCTCCTTGATGCCTGTGGAATAAAACAGAGCTTCTCTCTGCAGCCCTCAGGCTTCCCCTGTCTCTGCTACAGTATTTCCCTCATCGTGGCCCTTGCTCTATCCAGACTTTGTCCTTTGGCTCTTGCTGGAATGTGCTCCCCTGTCTTTGCCTGTGGAAATGCGCAGTGTCCTAACTCCTTTGTGACAACTTTCTTGATGGCCCCACACGAAAGAGTGCCTTTTTCACATATTCATTCACTGATTGCTTCTTATTCCCTTAGTAAACATTTCTGAGTATGTGCAAAGGATATAAAGAATGGTAACACACAACCCCTGTTCTTAAGTCAAATAGGTTGTGGACTGGTCATATAAATGCTCTGTGGTTTCATGTGTTAACTTATAAAATACAAGTGTCACAAAGTGCTGGAATCACAGACTGTGTACACAAACACCTTGAAAGCAGGCACTGTGTGTCCACTTTTCATTTAATACTCTTTGTATCACAGAGGGGTTTTGGTAATATTTGTTGCTTTTTAGTTAACTGCATTCATGGGTAGATTTTTCCAATATGCAGTTCCCTCGCGATACCCTGGTGACTGCGTTTCTTTGGCTCTGCTTTCCTTTCTCTGTCCCTCTTTCTTCTATGTTTTTGCTGGGTACATGTATAAGTCAGGAAGATATTAACTCAGTTTGAGAACAGATAATTTTTATCATACTTCATACAGTATATTTCACCATTTTGAAAACTGTCAATTGTATTTCTTTACAGGTTATTTATGTATATAAGAAAATGTTTATGCTTTGAAGAGTGATTTTCCAGGAAAGCTGATTGATTTACAACAGCACCACAGACTGGGCACAGTGTCTGGTAGCTGGCCTGGGCTCAGCAATTCTTCTGGTGTGGATCTGAGAAAGAGAAACTTTGCTGCTCCTTATGCTGTTGCTCAGAACTGATTTCCTATTAACGTTTTCCTCCCTCATCTGCCAGATTTAGTATTGTAGACAGCTATCCAAGGCGTCGTAGGGAGGCTTCTCTGGAATGTCCGCTCTGTTCGGCAAACGGACATTGCACGCTCTGGGGAGAGTGAGCTCTGACTGCCATTTGCCATTCATCCATCTCCCTGCAGAGGATGGCTGCAGGTCTGTGGCGTCCCTGGAAGGTCATGGTCTTAAATGTGAACAGCGCGCGCTTCAGTGGCCTGCACGCCTCCTAAGGGCAAGGACCACATTTACCGTGTTCACCTGGCAGCTGGCACAGTCCCCAGCATGTAAATGAAAGAGGACCAAATAAAGACAAATAAAAGTAGACCAGGAGCCTGACTTCACCTCTGACTGAGGCAGTGTTTTAATCGGTGCCCAGGTTGCGAAGGATTGTGTTGTGTGCGTGTCGTGTGCAAGCCTGCCTCCCCTGCTGCCTGCGGGGATGTGGCAGGCAGAGGCGGGAGATGCAGTCGAATGAAAGGAAAACCGCTCTGGGAATCAGCAGCATGCCGGCTCCTTCAGAGGCAATCCCTTCAAATCCTCCCTGTGCTTTTAAAGGTGGTTAGGATTTAGAGGACGAATGTTGATGTAATAAGTCTTCTGCAGGCTGGAAGGCCGTTTGGCGCTCCTGCTTCTGGGAGCTTGTACTCACCCTGATGGGAGCGGCAGCGGGGTAGGGGCCTCAGCTCCTCACTGGGGGCCTCCTCCCTGGCCAGCTGGCCAGCCGTGTCCAGGGACTGGGGGCCTCCGATGCTGGGAGGGGCCCCTGTCCGGGCTTTGATGAGTCGGATGCAGTGGCCAAGTGCTGCCAAGGCACACCTGGCATGCTCTCTATTTATTTATTTGAGAGCGAGAGCGAGAGAGAGGGAAAGGGAGTAGGGGAGGAACAGGGAGAGGGACAAGCCTAGCATCAGGGAGCCCGAAGCAGGGCTCAATTCCAGGACTCTGAGATCATGGCTTGAGCCAAAACCAAGAGTCCCTCGCTTAACCTACTGAGCCACCCAGGCGCCCCCAGAGGTTACTCTTGAAAGGTTAAAGTACTTAGGAATGTTTCAGCGGCCTGCAGAGACTGATTTAGAAGTGTTCTTACAACTGCAGGAAATTTAAGCTCAAGTGTTAAAACAGCCATGACGCAATGAATGGACAAAATGCTTTTCTTTCCCAACAAGGTGACTCTTCTGGAGAACTTCTTTCCTCTCTTCTCGTTCCCAAGTAGTTTTTACTTCTTTTAGATTATTTTCAAGACACTAGTTAGAGTTTAAATCGTTTTCTGGGGACGTTTATTTTCTAATAGGATAATTTCAGTTTTTGATCTTTAAACTGCAAGTTAAATTTAAGTGGCAAACTTTTTTTTGTGGAAGTTATAGAATATTAAGGCTATTGGGAGATGGAGACAGTGTACTCTGTATCTTCAGGTAATCATTTTATATTTACTCACAGTTTTGCAGCATCAGTGGAAAGCTTTGGTGAACCACAAAGCTACTTGAATTACGGGAATGCTCTGTAGTTCAGCAGCTTGTGATGTGGGAAGGGTATTTTGGAATTCTTGCGTTAGGAATATAATGGCCATTACCTCAAATAGCAGACATGTAATTGTTCCACTTTAAAATAACTGTGCTTAATGTTTTAACTAATACATAAGTTATTTAAAATACTTTTCACTTAGAAATCAGCTTTGTTTATGTAATAGGTTAGTACTTCTTTTTTAGAATATGCAATTTTATTTTTTCAAGCATTATTGCAATATAACTGACATATAATGTCATATAACTTAAAGGTATACAGTGTTATGATCTGATACTTGTCTGTTTCAAAACGTTTACCACAATGAGGTTAACTTTCACCTCCTGTAATTACCATTTGGTGGTTATGGCGTTATGGTGAGAACCTTACAGCTCTTCCCTCATAGCTAACTTTCAGGTTATAGCATACAGTGTTGTTTACTGCAGTCACTAGGCTGTGTCTTACATCGTCCCCTGACCTTCCTCATCTAATAACTTTGTGTCTTTGACCGGCATTTCCCTATTTCCTCACTCCCTAACCCCTAAACCACCATCTTACTCAGGTTCTGGGAATTGGATTCAGATTCTACATATAAGTGAGATCATAAAGTATTTGTCTTTGTCTGACTTATTTCACTTAGCATCACGCCCTCACGGTCCATCTGTGGTGTTGTAAATGGCAGTTTTTTTTTTTTTAATGGCTGAAGAATATGCTATATAAATATACATAACCACATTTTCTTTATCCACTCCTCTATCAGTGGACTAAAGTTGTGTTCATGTCTTGGCTATTATGAATAATGCTAGTGAACACAGGGGGTATAGATCTCTTTGAGATCATGAATCATTTCCTTTGGATATATACCCAGAAGTGAGATTGCTGGATCATGTGGTAGTTCTGGTGTTGATTTTTTGAGGAACCCCCACACTGTTTTCCATAGTAGCTGTACCAACTTATATTCACGTCAGCAGTGCACCAGGGTTCCCTTTTCTCCATATCCTTGCCAGCATCTGTTATCTGTTATAATAGCTGTCCTCTTAGGATATGGCACGATAGTTCATCATGGTTTTGATTTGCATTTCCAGGGTGATTAGTGATATAGAACCCCTTTCCTGTACTTGTTGGCCATTTGTATGTCTTTGGAGAAATGTCATTTGAAGTCCTCTGCCCATTTTTAAATCAGATTGTTTCCTTGCTTTTGAATTGCATGAATTCCTTGTCAATTTTACATATTAACCCTGCATCAGATACATGGTTTGCACATACTGCTTTCCATTCTGTATACTGCCTTTTCATTTTGTTGATCATGTCTGCTGTACAGAGCTTTTCAGTTTGCTATAGTTCCACTTGTTGATTTTTGGTTTTGTTACTTGAACTTTTGGTGTCAAATCCAGAAAACCAAGACAATCGGGAGCTTTTCCCCCCTACAATTTCTTCTAGGAGTTTTTATGGTTTCATATCTTACTTTTAAGTTCTTAATGGATTTTGAGTTACTTTTTGCAATTGGTGTAAGATAGGGGTTCAGTTCCATCATTTTCAAGGAATATCGAATTTACCCACCACTTATTAAGGGGATTGTCCTTTCACCAATGAGTATTCTTGAAATACAAGGTGATCATAAATGCGTGGGTTTACTCCTGGGCCCTAGATCCTGTTCCATTGCTCTGTGTGTGTTTATGTCAGTACTGTGCTGTTTTGATCAATATAGTTTTGTGATATAGTTTGAAATCAGGAAGAGTGATGACTTAGCTTTTTCTTTTTTTTTTTCTCTTAAGATTTTAAAAATTTATTCATGAGACACAGAGAGAGAGGCAAAGAAGCAGGCTCCTTGAGGGGAGCCCAATGTGGGACTCAATCCCTGGACTTGGGAACCATGCCCTGAGCAAAAGGCAGATGCTTGACTACTCAGCCAGTCTTCTTTCTTAAGATTACTCTGGCTATTTGGAGTCTTGTGGTTTTATATACATTTTAGGATTTTTTTTCTATTTCTGTGGAAAGGACTGTTTTTGATAGTATCAATTTGTAATTGGTGCTCAGTAGTTGTTTGTAGAATAAAGAATATTTCAGCCACATTATCAGGCAAAATTTGAAACGTAACTGCTATGTAGTTGTGCCTCCTTTCACCACTATTTTTCTTTTATTCAGAGTGGAAAATAATGACCTTGTAGCTTTTTAAATATACTAATTATTTCTCAAGTTGGAATGAATGGATACTGACAAAGCATTTTTCTTTCATCTGCAGAAACAGCAGCTTCTGTTAAAAGCTGGATTATCACATCATAAACTTCAAATTAACATAGTTATTAAGGCTTAGGGAGGTAGTATCATCTTCCAAACCTCACAAGAATAGTTTTCCTGCACTCATTTTAATGATGGAATGATTCTACTTGGTATCATGGGGGACTGTTTGCCAGATGTGAACCATCGGCACTTCTTCAGCTATTCAAGTCTGATACTGAGTATTAAAAACCTGAGATGAACTTAGAGCCACAGAGAAAATTTGGGAGTTTGTAGTTAAAGGTTAGGTTGTTCTGCCCATAGAATAAGTCAGTGAGAAAATAAATGTTTGTTTTGTAGATTTGTAGAAAACTCACAAGTAGGTGTATTTGTCAGAGACTTCTTAAATCCAGCTGGAGGTCTTGCTCACCTCAGGGTGTATCATCAGGAGAGAGTAAAATAAGCAGTAAAAAGAGCTTTTCCCAAGTATGAAAGAACAGGCGTTTGCTTTTCACACGTGTAATGTAAGTGTGGCTTGCTTGCTAAGTGTGACTAAAGAGCATGAAGCTGCCTGGGCAACCATGTGGATGTTGGGATTGCTAACTAGTGGATCTCAGAGAACGAAAATGAAATCCATCTTCTGTTTCTTATTCATTCCACTCTGTGTCCATGGGGATGCAGCATTTGTGAAGGAATCAATTATCCATTTGTTAGTCAGAGGAGACTTACAAATTATACATTAGCAGATTGATTTCTTAGGTTCACTGTTGGGGGACCGATAGCTTAAGGTGGGATGATGAGGAGTGTCGAGGGAAAAGAAGTTGCCACAGAGAACACCATTAAGAGCAGCTTTTGCCATGACCGTGAATTTATTCCTAATTGAAGAGCTGACATAATCCATACTAAGTGTATTTATTTCAGGCATTTTTACATTAGGTAATTGATTATCACATGAGGTGTACATGTTGGTAATTTTGCCTTTTCTTTAAATTTAAGAACCTGAGACCACCTGTAGTGGACTTGGGCTTAGAAGGTATGTGCCAGTCCTCACCCCCTCCTGCTTACTCAGGCCTCTCTTTTTGTTCCATTAAGGAAACATTTTTATATGTTCTATAGTGTCAGCTTGACATTATTGATTTTTGAACAAACTCACTTATATTGTCCAGAATTCCAAACATGTCTCCATTAGGAATAAAATTGTTGCTAATGGAAAATACAGCTGAGGCCATTTTTCTCTGGTCTTTTTTCCTCGGGTCCCTCTCCTTGTTTACATCTACTCCAGTGTCCTAGCTTTGCAAACACCCTCTACATTCTGTGTGTAAAACAGGCAATATTGCAGAAAGACTCTTCACTCCACTTTCCCTTCTGTACCCTTTTTCTCCTTTTCCCGCTGATTACTTCAGGTGTGAAGAAATGGCAGAAATGCGTTAGGTGTTTGTTCCTATTTCTGTGAGGAATGATTATAGGTGCCAGACCCGCTACCTGTACCATTGACAGCTGTAATGCTGAAATCCTGTTATTTATTTGTTCTCTATCAAATATTGTGGAACTAGTAATAGAAACCAATGTGCATAGTGATGACACCCAGTCGTCGCTTTAGGTAAAAATAGGTGCTGCAGGTCCTCAGTGACAGCTTTAACAACTAAGATAAATTTTGCTATCATTTTGGTTTTAAATTAAAGAACTGACTACATAATCATTTAAAAATATTTATGTTTGTATTACAAACAGATATATATCCTAGAAATTAGCAAAAAATAGAGGATAATCTAAACAGTAATATTATCTCAGCACCTAGATAAAACCAGTACTAATATTTTGGAATATCTACTTCCAGTCACATATGTTATGTGAAAATACCTATAAATACAGTTGTGTTTATAAACACAGGATCATCTTTACCCAGAGTTAGCTGAATTGTGAGAGTTGAAGGCACAGTCTTCCAGATGAGTGAATTTGCTGAAAACTTCCGACACCAACTACAAGATGTAGAAAGTTCCCAGATGCACTCTCATGATTGATAATTAGTTAGAGGCCTCACGGAACTCACTGAAAGTTACTATACCCACAATTGCAGTTTATTATAAGGAAAGGATATAGTCAAAAAAATCAGCTGAAAGAAGTCTCATAGGGCAGACCCTGGGATACAAGATTCCATTGTCCTCAGGACATGTTATAGATGTGTGAGCATAGATGTGTGACAACCAGGGAAGCTCCCTTTGGTGTTCAGGATTTTTATTGGGATTTTATTATGTATGCATGATTGGTTGATGGGTTGTCCACATGGTTGAATTCAGCTTCTGGGTTGGTTGATACGCTGTGGTCCAAAGCCCTCACCTAAAATCACAGAGTTAATCTTTCTGGCATGGCCCATTGAAAGACTATGAGGTCTTTTGCCTTTAACAAAGACATCCTATCAGATCTGTAGGTATGACACAGGTTATCTCCCGGAAACCAAGGGCAAAGACCTGACTTCTCTTGGATAAAGTCAGAATCTTTTTGTATTTTTAAAGGTTTATTTACTTATTTAAAAGAGAGAGGGAGGGAGGGTGCATACATGTGAACAGTGAGAGAGGAGCCAGAAGGACAGGAAAAGAATCTCAAGCAGACTCCCCGCAGAATGTGGAGCCCAACTCAGAGCTCCATCCCATGACCCTGATACCATGACCTGAGCTGACATCAAGAGTTGGATGTCCAACCAACTAAGCCATTCAGACACCCTAAAGTCAAGATTCTTTATTACATACACATTTTTTAACTTAATTTGTTCTTTTAATTTTCATCATTTATATTCCTTGCTTTTAGAAATGTAGATAATTTCCATTTCTTAGTGTCTTATAAAAGAAATCTGCTGTAGAACACAGCTTTGCAAAGTAATCTTTTTTTTTTTCCTTGAGCCAAAACCAAGAATGGACAAAACTGCAGTTGTAATGGGAAGTTTTTTTTTTTTAATGGGAAGTTTTTGAAACATGCTTTTATCAGTCTTCAATAGATCAAGAAGAAAAAGTAAATAAGGATATGTAAAAATTAGATAATATAAATATACATATATTAAAAATATATGTATTTGGGGCAGCCTGGGTGGCTCAGAGGTTTAGTGCCACCTTCAGCCCAGGGCATGATCCTGGAGACCCCGGATTGAGTCCCACATCGGGCTACCTGCGTGGAGCCTGCTTCTCTCTCTGCCTCTCTCTGTGTCTCTCATGAATAAATAAATAAAATCTTTAAAAAAATGTATTTTGAACCAGAGAATATGTGTTAGTTTGAAATGAATATCTTAGGTTTCAGAGAGCAACGATTAAAAAAAAATGTTACACAAACCACATTTCTGACCACAGTTGTAGTTACAGTAGAATTTATTAATAACTAGGTAAATAACCAAGTAATACTGTCACCATCCTTAGAAGTGAAACAAAACAAAATAAAATCTTACTTTTCTCAAAGAGGAAATAATTATTGCAATTACACATTATTTTTTGGCCTCTGATTTGTGGCCAGTTGGTATACTCAAAGGCAAACGCCAGACATTTGATTATTTTATGATTAACAGATGAGCATTAACAACTAATGTGCAATATATTAATGTCAGGAAGTTCAGTAAGGTCAACAAAATGTCCAAAGGCAAAAAAGGGAAAATTAATATGTAATTAGAAATTAATAAAACACATTAAAAATTACATTTTCATATTTGCAAATGGGAAATAGGAAAAATAATAGTACCTGTCGCCTAGAGTTGCCATGAGGACCAAATGGTACATGTGTAAAACTCTTAGAGACTGGTGCACAATAAGCCACAATAGGACATGTTAGCTCAGTAGCAGTAGTAGTAGTAGTAGTAGTAGTAGTAGTAGTAGTAGTAATAGTAATAGTAGTAGTATAGTAATATCATTAGTATTATTAAAATATTAGAAGAAGAAAATATTAAAAGTATTATTTTAACATTAAAAATATTTAAAGAGGGGATCCCTGGGTGGCTCAGCATTTTGGCGCCTGCCTTCGGCCCAGGGCGTGATCCTGGAGTCCCGGGATCGAGTCTCACATCATGCTCCCTGCACGGAGCCTGCTTCTCCCTCTGCCTGTGTCTCTGCCTCTCTCTCTCTGTGTCTCTCATGAATAAATAAATAAAATCTTTAAAAAAAAAAAAAAAGAAGAAAAAGAAATTTTCATCTCTTAAGGATATGAAATGCAGTATTTTCTGGGAAAATCAAATGACCAGAATAGAATGAGAACATTTGAGTTATTTGACAGTTATTTGGGAAAAAAAAAGAAAAAAAACCGATGATTTAAGAAATAAGCCAATGAAGGTATTGACCACAGACATTTTCATGAGCAAGTTCTTCGTAATTTTATTTTAACATTTTAATGTTTATTTTTGTGAAATACAACTTGACAAAGCACATAAAATATGCAGTGAAACGAGAGTTATAAAGCAAACCATCATGTAACTAGCACTCTGTTGAGAATAGACCATGTGACAGCTCTATCGCCCTGCTTGCAGTTCCCTTAGAGGGACCCTACTGCCCAGATCTTCCTAATTGAAAATGCTTAGTTTTTCTTTTTCATTTTATACCCTCTATCTGTACCCCCTGTGCACTGTCATAGAATTTTGCCTATTTTTATATGTTGTGTGAACAGAATCCTATTACACATACCAGGAATGAGAAAAGGGTGCTTACAGGCATTGCCACTCCCAGAATAAAATAAAATGCAAGATCTCTAAGGAGAAAAATATCAATTTTTTTTGTTTAGAGACATTAAAGACGGTCTAGTAAATGGAGAAATGCTCCAGGTTTATGGATTAGAAGAGTTAATATTGTAAAGATATCAGAGGGAAAATTTTCAACATTTTGCCATTAAGTGAGAATGAGGAATTTCTCTCCCACTATGCCAAGGGTTTTTACCATGAATGGGTGTTGAGTTTGATCACTCTCTGCATTTACTGAAATGATCTTTTGATAGTCTTCATTTATTTTCTTAATGCAGAAGATTATACTACATTCATTCATTTCCCTGTATTGTACCAGTCTTAGTGTTCCTGGAATAAACTTGGCTTTTGTACATATGCCGACTTTATTAATATTTTCTTTAGGATGTTTCAATTTATGTTCATGACTGAGATTCACTTGTACCTTTTCTTTCTTAAAATAGCCTTGTTGAATTTTGTTATTATAAGGTGATACTGGCTTCCTAAAATGATTTGGGAAACCTATCCTTTCTCTTCTCTGGAAGAATTTTTGTGCAATTTGAATTTCTTACTCTTTGAACTGTCTCTCGTGAATTTAATATAGTAGCGAGGGAGTTTGACAGAGAATAAGATAAATAAGTAAAATAAGGTAGGTAGTGAGAAGTGCTACAAGGGAAAATGAAGCAGTGAAGCAGTTGCAGTGTTTTGGTGAATGTTGAAATTTTAGATCAGTGGCCAGAGTACGTCCCTGAGAAGGTGACCAGTAAAGATTTGGCAAGAATGCATTTTGGGCATGGGCAGATAGGTGCAGAGGCTCTAAGGCAGGAAGACAGCAGGAAGGTCGTCGTGGCTGGAGGAGAGAGAACAAGGCAGAGAATAGGTGAGGGGAGAGATTGGCGGGAGGACTGGAACCAGACTGTTGAGGACTCTCAGCTCATAGTAAAAATTTGGGGTTTTATCCTGAAATAGGAGGCCATTGGAGGACTTAAAAGGAATGACATTATCTGATCAACTTGTTAACAATATCTCTCTGCTGGTTTTTTGAGAACAGACTTCTGGAGAGTATGGCAGAAGCAGGTCCACTAGTTAAGAGAATATTGGGATGGTCCAGACAAGAATGATGATGGCATGATGGCTGTTGTAGGGCTGGTGAAAGTGGTCACAGTCTGGATAACTTTGGTTTATGAGATGATCAGAATTGCTGACAGATACACAGTAGAGTGTGAAAGAAAAACAGAAGTCAAGAATAGCTCGAAGGTTTTTTTTCCCCTGAGCAGCCAGAAGAATGTAGTCATCCTTAACTGGGATGAGGAAAACATTCAAAAGGGAAAACCGTGTGGAGGTTCCTCAAAGAGTTAAAAATAGATCTGCCCTACGACCCAGCAATTGCACTGCTGAGGATTTACCCCAAAGATACAGATGCAGTAAAATGCCGGGACAGCTGCACCCCACTGTTTCTAGCAGCAATGTCCACAATAGCGAAACTGTGGGAGGAGCCTCGGTGTCCATTGAAAGATGAATGGATAAAGAAGATGTGGTCTCTGTATACAGTGGAATATTACTCAGCCATTAGAAATGACAAATATTCACTATTTGCTTCTATGTGGATCGACCTGGAGGGTATTATGCTGAGTGAAATAAGTCAATTGGAGAAGGACAAACATTATATGGTCTCATTCATTTGGGGAATATAAAAATTAGTGGAAAGGAATAAAGGGAAAGGAGAGAAAATGAGTGAAAATATCAGTGAGGGTGACAAAACATGAGAGACTCCTAACTCTGGGAAATGAACAAGGGGGAGTGGAAGGGGAAGTGGGCGGGGGGTTGGGGTGACTGGGTAATGGGCAATGAGCGGGGCACTTGGTGGGATGAGCACTGGGTGTTATGCTATATGTTGGCAAATTGAACTCCCCCCCCCCCCCCCAAAAAAAAAAGGGCCCTTACATAAGGGAGCATCAGGATCTTGGGCTGAATGCCTGTGAGGCATCCAAGTACATCTGTGAAACAGGCAATTCTGTATATTGGTCTGAAAGAGGAAGAGGCCCAATCTAGAGAAAAAATATAAGAGTCAGTTCATGGCTTGGGAGAAAATAGCCAAAGGAGCAAATATAGACGCACGAGAGAAGAGCTACAAGGACTGAACCACGAAACAGAGAAATCAGAAGATTGTGAGAATCTAGCCATGGACACAGAGAGGGAAGCTGGAAATTTATTTTTTTTATTTTTATTTTTTATTTTTTTAATTAATTTTTATTGGTGTTCAATTTACCAACATACAGAAAAAACACCCAGTGCTCATCCCGTCAAGTGTCCGCCTCAGTGCCCGTCACCCATTCCCCTCCAACACCCGCCCTCCTCCCCTTCCACCACCCCTAGTTCGTTTCCCAGAGGTAGGAGTCTTTATGTTCTGTCTCCCTTCCTGATATTTGGGAAGCTGGAAATTTAAAAGAAAAACCAGATAAGTTTAGTATCCTGGAAGCAAAGAGAAGGAGAAAGTTATTAGCATCCTCGTATCAGTTAAGGTAAGTTAGGCTTGACCACTGACCACTGTGTTTAGCAAAGTGAGGGTCATTTGATCTTAAACTTCACAGGAGAAGCATAAAAATCCTTGAGAAAGGCCAAGGAAAATATGGAGAATTGTGGCTGGGTCTTGCCTTTTACCAGGTAGCAGAACGTACTATGTGTATTGTAATTAAGTCAGTGATGAATCGATATAGCAATGATCAAAGAGACCACAACTAAAAACCCAGAATGTTATCTGAGTGTATGTGAATATTTATTATATGACATAGTTCTCTTCAGAAGAAGGATGGAGTATTTAATAAATGGGGCTACCCCAACTGGATATCCATTTGGAAAAAAAAATGAGTCCCAAAAGTATTGAAGACTTAAACATTAGAAAAAAAGTAATAACCATCTTGCAAATAAAAAAAACAAAAAACAAAAACAGACTGCATACAGCGTCTGGGTGAGATATTGTACTAAGGTCTCATACCCTAAAAATAAAAAGAAAATTCAAAAAAATAGCAACACACATATCCATAGAAAAATGAGTAAAAGCTGTCTGTGAACAAGCTCAAGTGCTTGAGCAAATTGGCCAACAGACTTAAGAATGCTTATATTGGGCAGCCCAAGTGGCTCAGCGGTTTAGTGCTGCCTTCAGCCCAGGGCATGATCCTGGAGTCCCAGGATCAAGTCCCGCATGGGGCTCCCCGCATGGTGCCTACTTCTCCTTCTGCCTGTGTCTCTACCATTCTCTCTCTCTCTCTCTCTGCCTCTCATGAGTAAATAAATAAAATCTTAAAAAAAAAAATGCTTGTTTACAAGTAGTAGGGAAGTAAATCAATGATCATTGGCAGAAAAATAAGGTTAAAAAAAATTTCTGTTGCTAACAGAGATGTGAGGAAAAGAAGATTCTCAAACTTTGTAGATGTGCTTTTCCCTGTTAGATTGCTAATATGCCAGTACATATTCTACTCAGGATGAAACACATTGTGATTAAAAGTTTGCTTTTCTTATGACCAGCCACTGAGAAGTCCTGTAGTTCCAGACAGCCCTGAGAAACTCTCGAAGTCTCCTTTTCCTTATTGTGAGGTAGCGATGACCATCGTATGCCCATCGTATGCTCATCGTATGCCGACTGTTTCCCCTGAGATCCTGAGGACCAGCTACTGTGTGTATGCCGGGTCTTTGGAAAATGATACAGTGTGACCTGGAGAATACTGGCAAGATGCCAGAGCCCAAGAAAAGAGATCACATAAATTGTGACATGCATATGGGAAGGAAATACACTTCTTATTGTGAGTTGTTGTAAAGAAAGGCCTATAAAGAAGGACTGCAGTCCGTGTCAAGGCTAAGTTTTGTAGGCCTGGAACAGCACCGTCCAGTAGAAGTTTCTGCAGTGAGGAAAATATTCTGATTGGTGTGTTAATACGATAGCTGCTGGTCCGTGTGGTGGTTGAGCACTTGTCAGATGTTGGTGCAATTGAGGAATGAAATTTGTGATTTTGTTTAGTTTTGACTAATTTAACCTATATGGTCACGTGTGGATACCACCGAGTTGGACAGGACAGGAGAGAAAAGCTCAACGTTGTTCAGGCTCCCATGCACCTATTAAATTATAATTTAATAAATTATAAATTATAACACATCCTGGTTAAATTACAATCAGGGGTATGTGAGGTTTATATTTGCCAAGAGTAAATGGGTATTAAAATGTGCGATGAGCAAAATGATAAGCATTGGGAGGGTGGTGACAGAAGATATTTTATGAGAAAAGCATTTAGCCAGAGAAGACTGTAGAAGCTGTGCCGAGTCAGGCTTGTCAGCCAGAAGTCCAGACATGCTGGCCTCACTGTGTCCCAGTTCAGCATGTATTTTGTGTTGCATATTCCTTGCTATTCATCATAACACTCCCTGTCCAGGACACCTGTCCACTGCTCTCAGGTTTAGATCCCTCGTTCTTTATTGTGATTCTCATCCGTGGACTTTGGTTTATTTTTCTATAAAAGGGATCAAATATCTATCTACAAGATCCTTTCCTCTTTTTAACATTCTAGGAACTTTAAAAAAAAAATTTATTTGAGAGAGAGAGAGAGAAAGAGAGAGCGCACAAGAGGGGCAGAGGGAAAAGCAGGCTTCCCATTGAGCAGGGAGCCTGATGCAGGACTTGATTCCAGGATCCCGGTATCATGAGCCAAGCTAAAGGCAGACACATAACCGACTGAGCCACCCAGGCACCCCAACATTCTAGGAACTTTTAAGGAGATAGGTTGCTTTTCATAGACTGCATTTCAGGAATGTTGCTTGTGCGGGAATCAACATGAGGAAGGATTCTGAGGCCAGCCGTCTCAACCTGCGACTGAGGAATTTGTTTCAGCAGCATTAGTCATTGAGTGGCCTTCCAAGGTCTGGGAGTCTGGATCTGCTCTAACCTTTGCTTATTAGTTCTAAGATACTTTCTCTGAGAAAGGAACATTCCATTTTCTATTTTTTCATTTATTCTTATCAGTAAGCCAAATTACTTTAAGGTTAGAAACTTTAAGAAACTAATTTGCAGACTCATGTCATAACTGATAAAGGCTTACTTTTCTTTCCATGCTTAGTTTGTTCTATCATGTTTGTGTAAAATAGCAGGAAGCTGCCATTATTTAAGAAGGGGGAAAAAAGGTTGCCATTTCTTAATGTCAACATTTACCAGTTTTAAATTGTATTGGAAAATCCACCTATATGAATGTTAAAGTAAGTAAACAGTTGACTACATAAAAAACTAGAAAGCCGTGAACAGTTGTAAAAGTTCTGTTGTGTATTTATACTTGGGAAAATACATCCAAAATAGAATGCCTGATTTCAGTCTTGACAGATTTTTAAAATTTGAGATTACTCAAAAGAATAGGGATAACAAATTAATGAATATCAACTAGACCCTGTGGATTTCCCCCCAGAAAGTACAAAGAATAAAGTGCAAATACAAAGTTGACTTGTGATTTAAGAGAGAAGAACAGATAGAGTGGCTGACATACCAAGCTAAAACAGTGAAAATTTCTCTTTACATCATGATTTTTACATTGGTGTTTGTTATGTTCTTTTAATGGATTTTGGTTGGGAAGAAATTTTAGGAATGTGGAATAAATAGAACAGAGTTAATAAAAAGCCATATAACCTGTAACAAAAAACATTTTAGCTGGGACTTGAAGCATATGAAATATGTAATTTCGAGAAATCTAGGTTTCTGGGTTTATTACACATGTGAGAACAAAGCTGTACTTTACCATTTGCATTTGCAAAATGCCAAGTATGTCTTGGACTCACACATCTAAACTTAATAGACAGTTTATATCACTTAAATATTACAAAGAGCCAAAGCATTTGGTTGATATATATTTTCCTGAAGTTTTACATGTTTATTTGTTTGTTTTAATAGAGTCCTGTGAAGATAAATCAGATTAGCCTGGATGAAAGTGGAGAGCACATGGGCGTGTGTTCGGAGGATGGCAAGGTATGGCAATGACTGGGGCAGGTGGAAAGCACCATCTGGCTCTGAGGACCGGAATATTCTCCCACTCTAGGGGCTTGGAAACACCTCTGCTTACTGTATACCTGCCCTAGGAGAATCTTGATTATTCTTTTTGGGTATTGGACTTGCTTCCGATTGCTCATAATTAAAGTAAAATATATTTTGCACAAATGTGCCTTAGGAAAAGTAATTACAAGAATGTCAATAATGTAACTAGTATTAAGCTGATTAACAGCTGTGGCAGGGGGACGTGTCACCTTAATCATTACTGCTGTGCCACTTATACTTCAGTGACTAGTCTGCAGTTCCTGCAAGACAGTAGTTTAATGCCTTTCTGCCATAAATCCACAAAATTGGATTTTGTGGGCCTGATTTCTGTGGGCCGGTGGTTTTCATTTTCACACAAGTTATGAATGTTTCTCTTGAATTATAGAATCTTTTGATAAGCAATCATAGTTTATCAGAAGAATAAAGTGTCTTACAATGGCCACATTAAATAAATGTAAAATCAATATATGTACAGTTTTCTAAAAACCTGGCACCCACTTCCTCTACCGAGGACATACATCATTTGTGCAGTGTATAACTAACAATTATCAGTGCTTCTTGCTGATGTTGAGCTGTGACATTTAGTGGTTGTGGTGATTGATTTTCCACTTATAAGAATGTCTTTTTTGTTTTCCAGTCGATGGAAGTCTTTTCTAATGTTGGTTTGCAATGATAAAATTCTAATGCACGGTGTATTTAAGCTACTTTTCTAAAATAACAGCTTGAGAAGAAAGTGCATTTAGAATCATTACACAATCTTACATATTCCTGACTGAATAGAGCACATTTCCTAATTTAATTTTGCATTTTTACATGATCTAAATTCAGTGGGTCATTAAGATGAGTAAATGAAAAATAATGTACTCCATGTAAAAGATTTATACCCATTTAATCTATCAGCAAAAGAAAAAGTCCTCTTGACACACAAGAGTACATTTTATATATCTAAGCTTAATGTGGCCCAAAAGGTCCTTTGAAATTGTCATTGGAACACTGTATTTTCCAAAGAGCACTGTCAAGTTGTATAGTGCTTTCTAAAATTCTGGGGAGGACCAGACTGTCAGGGAGTTGAGGGAGGAGTTGGTATGTAATGAAATTTAGAATTAACCCAAACAAATGAAACGTTTTTGTAGTCATGTATTTGTAAAGGAAAGATCATCTTTATTTTGTTTTCTTAAAGATAAGGAATTCCTTCTGGGCTGACAACCAATTTAGTTGAACTAAATTGTTGAAAGAGAATATTTGTTTTTCAAATTGGAAAAGAATTTTTACTAAAATACTTCATCAAGGAATTCTCAATGCTTTCATTGTTGAATAATTATTTGATATGGCAAAGTGGGATATTTTACTGTGGCTAGTGGTTAATGACCTTCAGATATCACCTGGTATAGTTCTCGGCAAATACCTGTTTTCCAATTTAGATAGATTTATAAATGCCATATTTGGTGTAGACCCATGATACATTTTTAAAAATAGTTTTCACATATATTTTAGTAGCATTGATAGAACTGGAAACAAATCTTTTGGTGCACATAATTTATGTAAGCTAGCTGGTATTGCGCATGTATGTACATGTGTATGTATGCCTGTAAGCCAGCCACTATTGAGGAAATTGAGTATCTAGTATAGAATGATCTGGCAAAGTGGTTAGTAATGATAAAAATATAAAGATTATTACACAGATAACCCCCTCCAGATATCTAGATACAATGCATCTTTAAGTGGCTGTTGTGATTTTTCTTAGATAAAATATGTCGCCTTCATACATAAAGTAGGATCAATTTAGTGTAGAGTTCAGGGTGGAGATATTTTCTCTTAAAAATTTTGGAGCTGTTGCTCCCTTTTGTCTGACCCTTATTTTTGCGGACATGTCTGAGGCTAGCATACTTTTGTTCTTTCACAAAACGTTTTTAATTTTTTTTCTGTCCTGCCTTGGAGCTTAGACTAATAATAATAACAACAATAAAACAACAATATACGGCCCTTGTAGTTCAGTTTGCTAAGTTATGTCTTGTTCGGGTCTATTTTCATTAATTTTGTCTGGAACACAGTAAGTCCTTTTGATCCATATACTGAAGTATTGTTTTCATTTTGGGAAAGTTTACTTCAGTTCTGATTTTGATTATTGCTTCAGTTCCATTTATTTTCATTTCTTCAAAGAAACCCAATAATACTTAGGCTGGAGGCAGTTCCAGTGCAGAGGCTAAGAGCTGGCTCTGTATTCCGCCTGCCTGGGCGGGATTTCCGCTCCCCTGTCTTAGGCTGGGGGCTCCCCCTTGGCCTCCCAGTGCCTCTGCCTCTGCTGCTGGGCAGTGGACACACTGGGGTGGGGGGGGCCTGCCTGTTGCCAGATGTTGGGTGTATGGTGAGCCCTCTGGGTGTATGTTAACTGTTTTTCCAGCTAGCCATTCACTTCTTAACCCATTGCAGACTGGCCTTTCTCCCAGCTGCATTATTGTACCTAAACTTTTCAAGGCGAGAGGGTGAATGGTACTTATCTATTTTTGAAAATAGGTATATTGTTAAGAAAATTGGTCATACTGTGTGCATGACACACAGACAAGCACACACACACACACGTATGCGTTTTTCTTTCTCATTGTTTTTGTCCTCCTCATTTCTATGTAGTCACGGGGAGTAGATTCTGGTTTGTTCCCTTTGTTGATTTGCTTTCCTCCCAATGTCAGTTTTGCCTTATGGAATAGAGTTTTATTCCATCTTGGATTTGTAATTTTCCTGAAGTCTTTCTATTGCTCTGAGCTCTATTTTCTTTTGTTTTCTTTTCTTTTGTTTTCTTTTCTTTTGTTTTCTTTTCTTTCTTTTCTTTTCTTTTCTTTTCTTTTTTTTCTTTTCTTTTCTTTTTTTTCTTCTTCTTCTTCGTCTTTTTTTTTTTTTTTTAAAGATTTTGTTTATTCATGAGAGAGACAGAGAGAGAGAGAGAGGCAGAGACAGAGGCAGAGAGAGAGAGAAGCAGGCTCCCTGTAGGGAGCCTGATGTGGGACTCGATCCAAGGACCCCAGAATCATGCCCTGAGCCAAAGGCAGATGCTTAACTGCTAAGCTACCCAGGCATCCCTCGAGTTCTACTTTCATATTAGCCAGATAGTATATTTAATTAAAATTTTACAGCTTTCTGTAGGTCTTAAAGTGCCAGACAGTACAGTATCAAGATTAGGAGTAGAATTGTCCTGCCACATTTTGGCTGTATGATATCAGGTTCATTATTCCTGTCGCTGTGTGCCTCAGTCGGTTTCCTCTTCTATAGAATGGGGATAATGATAGTGTCTGCCTCCTTAATTATTAGAAGTAAATGAATTAATATTTGTAAATTGTTTGGAATAGTATGAGGAACAAAAGAAACATTGTAATTACTAGCAATCATCAGGCTATCTTTCTGCTCCAGACTCATGGAGGTCTTTTCATCTCTTAGCGAAGTCACTGAACAGTTTTCTAGTTTTCTTTTTTATCCGCTTACCAGGAAACATTTTTAAAAGCATGCTTTTTCTCCCTCCAAGTCATCAGAATTGTGCTCTGCAGTATCCTTTTTATAGACCTTGTATACATTTTTTGTTGCTTGTTTATCCATTCCAGATCAAGGAGAGGGCTCTTTCTGAATCTGGGCTAGCAAACACATTCTATGTCTGATTGCTCTTGGCCCTGCCTGTTACCATTTTGGGTGTTGTGGAAATCACCTTCTCAGCTCCGCACAGGGGTCCTGCTAATGAACTTGAATTCCTCTGCCCAGAGGTAATCAGTGAAGGCAGCGCCCCCAGTGATGTGGGAGCCTCTGCTGTCACCTCTCCTGAGTCTCTGACACTCTTTATGGGTGGAGGAAATGAAACTGGCAATCTCCTCTGTGAGGGTCTCTTCAGCGACCACCCTCAATGGAATGGCTACTTTCATATTCATTCCTGTTCCTACTCTACCCGTTGCTGTTTGGAAGCTGGGCTTAGAGAGAGAAGCCATTTCAAGGGAAGTCCTTCCTGGGGGGTTGTCTGACACTCTGGCCACCTCATGCACGGTTACTCTATATCAGATGGGCTGTCGCCCAGTTTCCCGGTTGGCAAATAATATAACTCGATGCTCAATTGGAGAAGAATACACACCTTTCTTACTGCTTTGTGATGGTACGTTTTCTTTACTTTAAGCAATAAAACATATCACATACTTTCTGTGGTTCGGGCCTAGAGTTCATGAGAAATCGTCCAGGACTGCAGAAGTTTGACTATAAGGCCAACTGTTCTGAATTTTGTCTTTTCCTTCATTAGATATTTTTGTGATTAATTGGGGGAGATTGTTAGAGGAGACCATTTTCAAAAGGATCCCTTCTATTTTACTCTGTAATTACAGGTTCTTATCTGGAATGTGATCTTCCTTAAAGCCAGAATTCTAGGCAGACATTCAACAAATGCCTTTCACAAACAAGTATGATATCCACTGACAAAAGGCAAAGTGAATAGAAAGGGAGAAAGAGAAGAAATGAATAAAAATTGTTTTGGGTTTAATTAGCTATAGTAGTATAACTTGTGACCAACTCCTTTGGCCTGTCACATTACTGGAATGAACCAAAATGTAGAAGGTTTTACAAATTACCCTGCTTGTACTGCTCATGTTTATGAGACTTGTCTCATGAAGTTACAGTGTTTTCCATATTGAAGGAGAAAATAGGAGTATTTGAGGAAGAGGTGATTAAGAGGTAAACGTAGCAGTAGAGACATAGCCCAGAGCTCTGGTCTGTTCACTTTCCTGTTGATTCCCCCTTATTCTACTATTACATCTCCTATGGGTTCATAATGTTTTTTAATATGGGTTCGTAATTTTTTAAGGGGCACTTATCCCTGTTGATTCATAATTTAATTTCACCTTTAGATTCACATTCCTTAATATTTATTTTCTCATTTACTGATGCCTCAGTCTTCTTCTGTGGGTTCATACATTGTTTATTTACATCTCATATACTTTTCCCCACAATAAAAATCCCCTAACTTTTGTTCTGAATATCACCTTTACTCTGCTGTAGTCAGAAGAAAGCTTGTCCAGTGGAATGAATGGTCGGCTTCATTTAGTTTCAGCTTTTGTCACAGAGTTGCCTAATTCAGAGTCTGACATTCACCTTCATTTCCGTTTGGTAAATATTTGAAGCTTTTGAATGTTTTTTTCCTGTCCCACTTTGCCTACACTTAACATAGAAAGACATCTATTTCCATATTATAGGCTGTGTCATATAATGTTAGTGTGTAAGAGAATAGAGTTTGGAACATTATTCTTGCTTCTTAATGACCTTGGGCAAGTCATTCATTTTTCTGCAGAATCATCTGGTCCGCAGGCCTGGTAGTGTTTGCTGTCATACCTAGTGGTGTTCCTATAAGGACCAAATGAGCAGGATTTTCATTGCTAACTGCATACTTGCAGTTGTGAACCTTTTAAAATACCACTCTACCCCACTGGAACTGTTTAGTTTGTCTAGGGTGGGGCCTGGCCATTAGTATCCAGGGATCTTATCTGTGCAGTAATGATAATTGCCTCCAAACAATGAGAAGCAAGATGGTAGTGGACATGCATGTGTTTATATGTCAAGAATACCTTCTGACACCTCAGGGTAAATCACATTCCATCTTTGTTCCATTGGACTGTGTGCTGTTGTTGGAATCCAGGTAACACACTTGGCACAGGATGTGAAAGCAATAGCCCCAAAAAGGGTGTCCTCATGATTTTACCTCTTAATGAATGAATCTGTCTCCAAAAATTGTGTCATGAGTAAATTTTCCTCTTTGAACTCGCAAAAATGAACCTTTCACAAATTACTAGAATGAAAATGAGAAGAAATCAAAAGCCTGAATAGTTTTATAACTACTTAAATATTTGAACTTGTAATTAAAAACTTCCTCACATAGAGCCATCTGACCTAGATGGCTTCACTAGTGAGTTCTTACAAAATTAAAGAAGGAGTAATACCTCTCTTCTAGAGACTAGAAAAAAAGTGCACACATCCCAAGTGTTGGGAAACAGTTCTAAGTGCCCCTAATAGTTAGCTCCAAGTGTCTGAGAGCTCCTGGAATCTTAAGCTCTGCTGATAAGAGTGTAAATTGATCGAAACCACTTTGCGAAATGGTTTGGCTGTTTATTAAATGTGAACTAGGCTAGTTGCCTAGCCTGTGACAGTTCCATTCCCACTTACGTACTCTTCACAAATGTGTATCTAAGTGCATCAAAAAATTTATAAAGAGTGCTCATGGGAGCATTATTTGTAATAGCCCCCAATGTGGAAACAACCCAAATGATCAACAAAAGGTGGATATGTGAATTGTGGTGTATTCATACATTGAAATACTATACAGCAAAGGCAAAGAACCTGCTACTGCTATACATGACAGTGTGGATAAATCTTCTAAGGAAGACGTAGAGTGAAAGAAGCCAGCGAAATAGCTTATGATTCTATTTATATAAAATTCAAACACCAGCACAATTCATCTGTGGTGATAGACCTGAAAGTAGTGGTTCATTTGTGAGGGTGTTACTGAATGTGAAACAATACAAAAGCACTCCTTGGTTCTATTTCTTGATCTGGATGGTGTCTGCAAGGTTTATGCAATTTCATAAAAATTTATCAAGGTGTAAATTTATGATTCGTACTTTTTGCAATATGTCTATCATTCAGTTTTTAAGTAAACCACTCAGATTATGGATAAAGTAGTCTGGAACAAATTTAAAGGAGGCAGTAATAAGTAGAAACTTCAATCTTATTTTTATACACTCTCAGTAGATTCAACATAAGATTATAAATGAAGTGCAGTTCACCTAATCTCTTGCATGGTTGATTTATGTATATATGACTCAAGAAAAAAAAAGAAGCTCTTTTTTTCCTTCAAGGGAAGGAAAAAAATAATTCCTTTAGGGCTAGCCTATGGGAAGTTCATAAAAGAATATTAATAACCTATTCATACCTATTTCATTTTTAAAAGTTGGTATCCATTTAATAAAACAAATTTGTGGTAAGTAAAGGGAACTATATCTATGAGATGCTTATAAAAGCTTAATTGCAGTGGAGTACTCTCACCCTGATAGAATTGTTTTCATTGGATCTTTAATAGAGATCACAGGGGCCTTGGATTATTAAATATTCTACTTTTTAAAAAATCAATAGTATGTATTTTGACCGACTCAGCAGCCTTCTTTGTTGCTGTCATGGTGAACTCACAGGATCCATTTTACTTTTCAGGTGCAGGTGTTTGGACTGTATTCTGGAGAAGAATTTCATGAGACTTTTGACTGTCCCATTAAAGTAAGTATTCAGTAAGTTTTAATTTTTCTAAGGGTTTTCTTAACTGAGACAATTAGGATTGCAGTACTTTGAGCGCTACCCATCTTGCATTAATTTTGTCAGTAAGCATCTTCTCAATACTTAGGAAGTACTAGATATCATCTGATGGTGTAAAAGAGCACGGGATGTGTGTTATATGACTATGACATCGGTCCGTCCCCAGGAATCTTTTGCTGTAGTGAGTGATATGACACATACAGCCTATGATTAAAGAATCAAAGAAGTACAAACAGTATCAAGGAGTCCAAAGCCAAGAGAAGTTTACTTCTAGTTGTCCTTGTTGGTGAGGGCTTCACAGGGGGAGTGATATTTGGGTGGGCATTAATAAATGGACAGGGTAGACAAACCGGCTTTCCATGTGGAAGAACAATATAATATAGATGGAGAGGCCAGAAAGTTCCAAGTTGTGTTCAGGAAGTGGCAAAAACAGTCTAGTTTAGATGGTGCATAAAACACTGACTTGGCAGGAGAGCCGTGCAGGCAGTTTGGGGCTGGTTTTATTTTCAGGCTAAAGAGTTTGGAACTCTGTGTGGTAGATAAGGAGAAATTATTGAATGTTTAAGAGCAGAGAAGTGACATAAACTGAGCTAAGCTTAAGGAAAATTAATATGGTGACTATATACAGTATAGATTGGAAGGCTGATAGATGCGTGGCAGGAGGAGCGGTCTTAAATAACAGTTATGGTTGTTAAAGTGATGATTAGAGCTGTTGAAGGAAGAGGTCATTCATTGTTTTCACTTGTTTATTCAAACACTTATTGATCGATCAACAGGTAAAGGAGAGATAGGATCTGATGTGTGTTTTAGAAAAGCAACTCTGCCAGAGTGGAGGGTGATTTAAGCAGGAGAGAGATTGTGACAGAAGGCAATTTAGAAGGCTAATGCTGAACTTGAGGCAGGGCTTCACAGGACCTCATTAACAGGAGGGTCAGGAATATTCAAGGTGGAGTTGAAGGCATGAATGTAGAAAGCTTTTAGAAAGTAGACTTTGCTGCAAGCCTTCGTGATGGGTTGGATGGGGTGATGAAGGAGGGAGGAGCTGGTTCTTGCTCTGGCAGTGGTATGTGGTGATGCCATCAGCTGCAGGAAGGGATGTTGCTCATTTGGTGCTGAGTTCAAATGACTAGTATATCTGGTGGAAATGGTTTAGAGGTTAGAAACATGAATGTGGAGCTCAGGTAGAGATTGGTCCTAAAAATGCAAAGTTGATAACCACAGTTGAGTAGGATGAACATTGTTTAAAGATATCATCCAGGTAGAAGTTAAAGAGTGAGCAGAGAAGACTGATGGTGAAATTCTGGAACATTCCAATGTAATGATTCAGGCAGTGTGTATATGGGGTGGGGAGCAAGGGCTCTCCAGAAGAATGGTGTCAGGCCAGCCAGAGGAGTGAGAGATTCCAGAAGAAAGGAGTGGGCAGCAGTGTAGAAGTGACATGGTGAGGACTGACACAGGGCATTTACCTGGTAATTATGAAGTCAGTGGTGACCTTAGGACAGTTTCGAAAGCATATGAAAGCTCACCATAGATCAAGAAATAAATTAGAGGCTGCACTTGGGTGGCTGAGTCAGTTAAGCCTCTGCCTTCAGCATAGGTCATGATCCCAGGGTCCTGGGATCGAGTCCTGCGTTGGGCTTCTGCTCAGTAGGGAGGCTGCTTCTCCCTCTTCCTCTCCCCCTCCCCCAGCTTATGGTCTCTCTCTCTCTCTCTCAGATTAATACATAAAATTGAAAGAAAGAAAGAAAGAAAGGAAAGGAAAAAGGAAGGAAAGGAAAAAGGAGAGGAAAAAAGAAAGAAGGAAGGAAGGAAAGGAAGGGAGAAATTGTAGATGAAGCAGTAGAAACAACCAGTGTAAACTTTTTTTTCCCGAAGAATTTGGTGATGGAGAAGAGAGATCATCCAGTAGGAGAGCAGGGCCTTGTCCTGGCATGATTCCTGCCAGTCATGCTTTGGTTGATGGAAAAAAAAAATCAGCAGAGGAGTAAAGATTGCAAATAAAGAGCAAAGAATACTTAGCTGGGCAGTGCTGGGGAATGGATTCGACCACGTAGGGAGGGAGAGTGTCCTCCTGCCTCTGTTAGTGAGACCGAGCCTACATACTGCCCACTTGGGCCCTGTAGGAGCCGCTGTTAAGAGCAGTGACCCAGGAGGCCTTGGTTTCTTACAGCTTGAAGAGAAGAAAAGGCTGACATAATGTGGTCAAGGAACATAGGGGATATCTGGAATAAGTTGCTCTCTAGAGTTATGCATTATAAGGGAGGTAAGAGGACCCTCATGAGAGATGTTAAGAATGTGTCAATGACTCAGTTCGTTTCCAGGGTGGATTAGGACAGTGTTGGAGGGAAGCAGGGAGGCTTGAATGGTTGGAGAAAGATGGCAGCATATGCCTAAAGCCCAAACAATGACAGTGTAGGAGGTGGAATCAGTTCCATTGGAGGATGGAAATGTATTAGTCAATAAGAATATAAAATGCATCTAGTTAAAGGTTGTGAAGGTACAGTTGTGTGACTTTTCTTTTAATGCCCAAAAGTGCTTGTTATGTTAGGTTAGAAAAAAACCAAGATGTATTAGCAATTACAGTGGTTTTGGAACTAAGACAAGGAGGTAAGAGTATATGCAGACGCACAACCACAAAGGAGGAGCCATGAGGATGAGCTTGCGCTGAGGGGAGCCCCCAAACCTTCCAGAAAAGTCAGGGTGAATGAAGTAGACAGTGATGAGGGAGGAGCAGCCTGTGGAGAAACCCCTGAAAGGGCCTGGGAGGAGATTGGCTGAGTGGACAGCCAGTGAGCATGGGTGTGTGTGGGGGAACCACTTGGGCTGCAGGGCCAAGGGGAGGTCCTGCGTGGTCAGCTCTGTCGCTGGGGTCCTACAGCTCTGTTACCTTTCCCACTGCCAGGGCCTCCGAGTGACCCCTCCCCTCCACATGTATTGGAGGTCACACTCCCCCACTTGTTCCACTTGGGTGCCCTCAGATCATTGGAAGGCATCTGGGACAAGGAATTAGTTGGCTTTTTCTGGATTTCTCCCGTGCATCATATTCAGTTACAAGCATTTGTGACATCTTGTTGCCTTGATTGATCTTAAGGAAGAGATGCCCACTCAGAGAGTCCTTTACTCAGCCAGAAACTAGAGCTAATTCACTCTCATTGTTCAGCTTTGACCTGGCTTCACAGGAGAAGTCTTTTTACCAAAGAGCAAAACTCAGACTTCATCAGTCTTAGGCTATTACCTGCATAGATTTCTTCTTACCTAGCTATCAGGATAATTTTTAGATCATGCTACCTGTAATGTGTAAAGGAATTTCATTCTGTGCTCTCACTGTGATTCCTAAATCAGTGATGGGTTCTTGTTCCTTTGCAGATCATTGCTGTGCACCCCCATTTCGTGAAATCCAGCTGTAAGCAGTTTGTGACTGGAGGGAAGAAGGTAAGTGCTTTGTGTCTTCCATTATGTGTAGTCTTGGGGCTTTTTATTTATCCATAATATTTTTAATGTCTATTCGTTAGGAGAAATTTTGAGAAAGACCATTGTGGTGAAATTGTAAGACCATTATCCCTTGGGGGAGATGGGACCTCAGTGCCTCTCACTGATCATCCTTTGGAGTAGATATAGGGCAAGAAAAACAGAGCTGTCATCTAGTGCTTTGAAATGTCCCTTCCACAAACAAAAAAGTAGCATTTAAAAATAACAAAAGAGCAATTAAACTCATGTTTTTACCTGTTGTGGAAGTTTCTTGCGGACTTTCATAAAGTTTTAGAACGATTATGGCTTTTTTTTTTCTGACCTGTTTCTGGCATATTTCATTATCTTAATGAAGTGCTATTTTTAAAAAAGAGAGTAGGGGGTGCCCTGGTGGCTCAGTTGGTTAAGTGTCTGCCTTTGGCTCAGGCTATGATCCCAGATCCTGAGGTCGAGCTTAATATCAGCAGTTGGGAGCTTGCTTCTCCCTTTCCCTCTGCCACTCCCCCTGCTTGTGCTCTCTCTCAAATAAATAAAATCTTTAAAAAAAAAAGGAGAGAGAATAAAGTATTCCTTTTGTACATTTACTTGTTTGTATAGAGATACAGTAGATTCTAAAAGAATCTTTCTGCTTCTGGAAAATAAGTCCAAGTTTTTTTTTTTTTTCTATTTTTATTAGCCAGTGATATTTTAAACCCATTTTTATAACAAAAATGCTGTCACTGTACTGGAATGCCAAATATTATTTCATATCCAGTTTAGCGCTTCGTGTAAATGAGGTGGTCTGTGGTTCTTTCTGTAGCACTGTATACCTACGGACTGGCTACCTTGAGGCTCAGCTGCCAAATGGTTTTTGAATGTTTTATGGTGGTTATCTGTTGTTTTCCTTTGGTTTGCTATCTCAGACTGATTGGGCAGGAAAGCATACTGGTCATTACCTAGTGTTTTTCAAGCACTGGTTTTAGCTCATTGTAATGGTTGAATGGCAGGTCCTGGAGATCCCGATTCCTCTCCACAGCATGAAGCCAACTTTGCACCAGCTCTGATTTCTTGTTGGGAGCCGGCTAGCTTCCCATCCCCCAGCTCATGCTTATCCTTAGGCTGTACTTCATCAGCCTCCCATAAAAATGTCTGTGGGATCAATCAGTGGGAATTACCCATTGAATCTAACATTCTCTAGCTTAGATCTGCAGCTGATTCACTTCTTGGAAAAACAAAACAACTATCTTACTTGTCTTTGTTGACCTCAGGAAGAATAGCTTTAAAATTCCTCTTATTAAAGTATTTCTTTATTGCATGCTTTTCTAGTTAAGAAATTTTAGGAGAGCTATAGCATAAACTCACTCAGCTATAATTTAAACCAGTGCATTTTTATTTAAAACTGAGTGGAGATAAAGAATACGGAGTACCAAAAAAAAAAAAAAAAAAAGAATACGGAGTGCTTTCCTGTGTGTTTGTTCTTTTAAGTGGCTTAAAACAACAAACTTTTACTGTCTCACAGTTCAGAAATTACAGAGTCGTTTGCTTCTATAGTGCTTCCTCTGAGTCTCCCTAGGCTTCAGTCTGCATTTTTGGCTGGGGATGCTGTCCTCTGAAGGCTTGACTGGGACTGGAGAACCTGCTTCAGTTGTCTTCTCTCGAGAGAAGACAATTTTTTTTTTTTTCCTTTTTAAAGATTTTATTTATTTGAGAGGGAGAGGGAGCAGCAGAGGGAGAGGGAGTAGCAGAGTCCCGCTGAGCAGGGAGCCCAGTGCAGGGTTCTGTCCCAGGACACCAGAATCATGACCTGAGCTAAAGGGAGATGCTTAATTAACTGAGCCACCCAGGCACCCTCAGTTGCCTTCTTACTAATAATCCCTCATATACTTAAAATTGATAAATCATTTTGGTTTAAGTATTTTCCTAGCATAGGATGCAGTTTTGTGTTCCAGTTTCTGATTTTAGGAGTTAGAAATTTTACAGTTAACCTCTATTTCTTGAAGGCATTGGTATAGAAGAGCATAGAGATAATATGAGTGGCAGTGTCTAAATGATAGTACTCAGAATCTGAAGGTGGAATTTTTCTGTGTTAATTTGAGTTTTTAACTCGGTTATTCATGAAGTTTGGTAATTGCTTTTATACTGTGAGGATACAAGGAGTCTCATCAAGTTTGCCACAGTAGTATTACTACATGGATGGCTTGTCAGTTTGCAGGATTCCTGGGTGAACTGTGTCGATTGTGTATTCTTCATCTTTATACTTAGCGTTTGATATCCTTTATAGACATCTGTAGGAAGGATAGTGTGAACGTGGCTATTTGGGTCAGAGCTCATTGAGTAGATATAGGAGCATTGTGCAGACAACTGAGTAGTCCAGTCTTCATTGTGGGTGAGCTAATATGGGAAACAATGGAATTTATATGAAGATGAACATTGTGATGGGCGATGTAAGTGAAATTTACCAAATGCTTAAAGGACAAGAACATCAGGAGTTTGGTTCATCTCTGGTTATCATTGACTACTTGACAATTAGTTCTGTATCTGACAATATTGTTCTACAAGAAAGCATTCTGATTCTTTTTTCCTATTCATTTCTCCAGAAAGGCATCTGTAGACATTTCTTCTCAAGCACAAAAAGATGTTTAATTATATGTACATAAGAAAGATGAAGTAAAGTAAAAACAAATCAGGTCATATAGACCTGATTAGAATTTTTGGATTAAAGTAATTTAAAACAAAAAACACACAAAAGAGCTAATGTATTATATAAAGGACTCAGTATATTGGGATTGATAAAAGTACATGTGTGAAGAATTTTGATGTGAAGAAGCATATGATTACACATGTCATTGTAAGTGATACTAGATCAATTTTTAAGATTTTTAATAGCTTTATTGATATATAATTTGCATATCATAAAGTTTAAAGTATATTATTCAGTTGTCACACTTTTCCAAAGTGGCTGCAGCATTGTACATACTCATTAGCAATATATGAAGGCCTCAGTTTCTCCATACTCTCACCAACATTCATTTTTATCTGTCTTTTTGATTATAGCCATCTGAGTATGAAGTGGTATCTCATTATTATTTTTTAAAGATTTTATTTATTCATTCATGAGAGACACAGAGAGGCAGAGACACAGGCTGAGGGAGAAGCAGGCTCCCTGTGGGGAGCCTGATACAGGACTTGATCCCAGGACCCCCAGGATCATGCCCTGAGCCGAAGGGAGATGCTCAACCATTAAGCCACCCAGGCATCCCTAGTATCTCATATTGTTGTGATTTCCATTGTCCATGATGTTGAGCATCTTTTCATGTGCTTAATGGCCATTTGTATATCTTCTTTGGAGAAATGTCTCTTTGGATTCTTTACCCATTTTTGGATTGGGCTCTTTGTTTTTTTATTATATACCTGTGAAAAATTTTTTTTTATATATTGTATATCCATGCCTTTTATCAGTGCAAGATTTGCAAATATTTTCTCCCAGTCTGTCACCTGTCTTTTCGCTTTACTTATGGTATCTGTGAGGTATCAAAATATTAGATTTCAATGAAGTCCCATTAACCCACCCTGCCCTTGTTTTTGGACACTTAAATTTTTGGTGTTGTATTTAAAAAATCATTGCCTGATCTAAGGTCATGAAGATTTATGCCTATGTTTTTTTTCTAAGACTCTTGTAGTTCTAACTCTTAAATTTAGGTCTAGAATTTCTTTGAGTTAATTTTGTGTATGGTGTGAGGAAGAGTCCAGGCTCATTCTTTTACATATGGATATCTATTTGTTCCAGCCTTGTTTGTTGAAAAGATGATTTTTTTTTTTTTTTTGGCCATTGTCTTGGCCTCTGTCAAAAATCACGTAATCATAAATGTTAGAATTTTTTTCTGGTCTCTCAGTTTTCTTGATCTATGTATATTTATCCTTGTGCCAATACCCTTTTTAGGTTTTAGAGTCACTAATTTTGCTGTAATTATTTGTGTGATGACTAACAAATTAGCTGCTCTTTAAAAAGCTGTTATAATTTCTCTTATGTGTGTTAGAGGCTTAAGAAACATTGCTATGTAAATGTGTCTTCCATTTAGGGACTTGTACAAACTATCGACTGATTTCCCTGGATCCATTAAGTTGCTTATATAAATATGTATTTATTAAGCAGTAAAAAAGTAGTGTTTGTTCAATAAACTGTAATGACCTCTCTGTATGCAGTTAAATAACCAGAGGTTTCCAAAATGTGAATGAGTTTGGTGTGGTTTGCAGAAATCCCTGGAGCTATTTCTTGCTTCTGTGTGTATATGGTACTTTTATTAAAAAAATTTTTTTTTGTTAAAAGATTTTGTTTATTTATTTGAGAGAGAGAGAAAAACCATAAGCAGAGAGGAGGGGCAGAGAGAGAGGGAGAAGCAGACTCCCTGCTGAGCAGGATGCCCAGATGGAGGGCTCTACCCAGGACCCCAGGATCATGACCTGAGCCAAAGGCAAACACTTAACCAACTAAGCCACCCAGGTGCCCCTGGTATGCACTTTTAAAGATCACTTATGCTCCATGATTTTGGCATTAATGTGTTTTGTTTATTATAAAACACATTTATTTATTTGAAAATATTTCAGGGAATATTTCTGATTTCATTAAGGAATGTATCCTTGATTTTAAAAATGAAAAAGCTTTGAGAAGGTGACATTAAAGGGGGGTCACTACTGTGACATGATCATTTTCATCTTGAAAGTGTTGGCAGGTTTTTAGGAAGATCTGCTTGCTTCATAACAAAGTTATGGCATTTTGTACCTTTGAAAAATAAGAAACACAAGATGACATTGGCCCAGTTGTAACTCTGATCTTTCCAACTGCAATTTTCATCTAGCACTGTAAACTAAGCAGAGCAGGTTTGAAGAGTCGAGCATTTAGCAAATGGTGATAAGACTGTGATAATCATATATCGTAGATCTCGAGACTTCTCTGTTTAGGGCAGATGGCAGATCCTATAGAGAGAATAGAGAGTAAAGACAAATATTGCATTAACTGAGAGGTTATGATCTTCTGCCTTTGAAAAAGAAATTATTCTAGCCAGATGAAGGTGAAATCTGGAATAGAGGCATTCTTAACCCTTAAGAACACCGATCTTCCTTAGACTGACAGCTAAATGAGTCTTTGAATTATATGCCAACTTCTGTAAGCATTGGTGAAAGTAGCACAGGGACTAGAGATGCAAAATTTGGAAAATGGAAGCCCTACAGTGGGATATTCACAGGAAAAATTAAAAGAGATGCCTAATTTACTATTTTAGTTGTTCTCATTTTATTTAAAATCATAATTCCTATAAAAACATTTTTTTTCAAGTAATTGGGACAAACAGCTCAGAATAGCCCTGCAAAACAGCAACATAGCAGAAAAAACTTGAGTCTGTAGTTTGACACATTTGTTGATATTTCCCTTTTAAGGTTCTGGCTGTTTTGGTCTTTAGAGATAGCTCCTTATCCACCAGGGAGTAGGAAGAGGAGGCTGTAGTTCTATTTGGCATAAACTTTTATTTTAGGTTTTCAAGGTAACTTCTCAGTAGTTGAATGCCATAGCTGGATTTATGGTCTCCACTGCTTGACACATGAGCATAAAAAGCTTATTCTAAATTCTGTTTTGTTTTCATGTTGGGAGAAAAGAAAAAGGAAAGAAAAGGCACATTTCTTAAAAGTGCCATTGGAGAGAGCTTTCAGACACGTGAACCTATGGATTTTTTTAAAGTGTAACCTCTTGTGTAGCAAAAAATTCTAATACATGAGCATAGCAATGAGGTTTCTATTTTAGAAATAAGTCTGTCAAGCAGATCTTACCTAGGTTTTTTTTTTTTTAATTGCTCAACTTTCTCTGTCAGCAGATAAACTTTAGCTTCCTATGACCTTTACCTTTGAACTCTGAAATACACTTCATAATAGTTTGTTCTACGACTGACAAATTATTAAATTGTCACAGTGCTGTTTGCAGCCAAGTTCATTTTTAGAAACGAGATAGTCAGCTGTTTGGCATTGTGGTGGGATAGAATGAGGGGACCTGGCCGCAGGGACAGGTTGCTTTGTAAGCTAGAAAATGTCAGTTCGCAAACAAGGAAAGGGTCTGTGTGCATGAAATGAGAAGCATTTCACTGTTCAGCACTGAAGGCTTGTGGCAGGTTTTACCTGAAGGGTGGGTGTAACATCAGCTAGCTTCTGTAAGTTCCCAACAGTGATCTGCAGATTCAGATTACATTCATTTTTCTTTTTGTCTAGATTGTGTTCTGAATCTTTTCTGGAAGGGGATTTAACAGAGCTGCTTTTTGTACTAATGCAGATCTTTTTTAGAATCCCGACAGCCCAGTGAACCACTAAATGTGACATGGAGAGGTCTTCCTTTCATGTTGGCTATCTTCTCCTGAGGTCAGAGCCAGGGTTCTTGGGCCTAAAAGGGATTCGACTGTCAGTTACCCTGCTTGGTCTGTTGTCCAGTGGATCTCAAGGATGGTATTTCTATAGGTGGTCAGATAGCAGCTTTAGAAGTGCAAACATTTGTCACACATTACTTCACAGGCAACTACCAAATTTATATCCTGATGGTTGCATGTGGAACCATTTATACATAAAATACCTTCATTTCTTCAAGTACTGTGTTTTAAATTGGTCCCATTATGAGAAATTCATTTAATGTTCTAAACATCCCAAAATTGATTGAAAACCACCTGTTAATAGGAAGTACAACACATGTATAACCTTCACAAACAGTTTTGGGATATGTAAAACCAAGTTATGAAATAGCTGTGTGGTAAACATATACTTGGGCGTGTTTTCTGTATGTACTGAACCAGCTGAAGCTGAAAATAGAAATCTGATTCTTAAAGTAGAAATCATTTCAATGTCAAAAATAGGCATTCTTCACTGCTTTCAAAATCAAGTTCATTTGTCTCAAATATTAATTGCTTTTTTGATGTCAACATGCAGGATTCCCAAAGTCCTTGGGATGGATCCATGGCAGCTTCATTTTCTTCCATGATCTCTCTTGTTTCATATCTGTCAAAACCCTGTTGACAGTAGAAGCCTTTTTTCTTTAATGAGTTCAGCTCACTTTTCCATATGTGATATTTCCATATTGTTTGTAGCTTCCCCCTGAATTCCAATGTAAAACTTACCATCTGTCTTCCTGGAGCAATCAAACCATCCTTTGCTCCTTACTGAAAATATCTTCCTCTGCGTGCTGAGAGTGCTGTGATTTTTTTTTTTTAAGTATTTTGAATAGTTAATGACTGTGTGAGAATAATTACCTAGTTCAGATTGCTCGTCATGTTTGCTTATGGGGTTTAATACCTTCACTGTCTTGAACCCTGAGAGGTGGTGTCTTTCTCCCTCTTTATAAAAGCTGTATCAGTACCGTCATTAAATTTGGAGCCTTTTCTTTTTTTAAGATAAGGCTGTTAAAGCAAGGAGTCATAATTGCAACTATTGTAGATTTGGCATCACCAGTGCAAACTGAATCACAGTCATGTCATGAGACTCTTCGGCCCACATCTCCTCCCTGAATACAACTTTGTGTCAGGTCCACATTAGGAATCATGAACACATAGTACCTGGATTTTGGGAAGGGCGTGCCATGTATTTCCAAAAGTAGATGAGTGGAATGCTGTTGGTGGAAAGCAATTAGTCTGTTAGACCATTAATCAGAATGGTGATTTTGTAGGAAAATGAGTGTTCCAAGTCTTTGAGATGGAAGAACGTGTACATACGTCCATATGTATGTTTGTATCTTACAAATGTACGTGTGTATCACGGTGGGATAATTTTGTACCCCTTCACCTTGCACTTTCTCCCCTATTGTTTGTTTCCTTTCCGTTTTCTATTCAGTTCCAGCCTCTATTCCTCTTTGATACTTGTAACAGTGAAAATTGGAATAAACTAAAGGTCTAACAATAGTGAATTAGCCGTGTCAGTGCCCTGCAGCCAAAGACCACCAGATATAAGACTATGGAGTGTTCGAAGGAATTCTAAGGTTTGGGCTGGTGAGAGGTGATTGGGAGAGACTTTAGGGAGCAGCGCTTCACTCTAGATTGGATGCTTTCTGGAAGCAGGAGTAATTCTACCATTGGGTATGTTAATAAATCTTATCTAGGAGAAGGAAAGAATCAAGGCTAAAAATATAATTTGTAAAAAAAACAAAAACAAAAATACAACAGTCTCTCATTTTAGCCAGAGTGGGGAGATATTTGATCATTTATGTGACTTGGAAGATGTTCGTATTTTGGCTGTGTTCAGATAGGATTATGGAGTGGTCTTGTTTTTGTCCTGATCTTTCATGGTCACAAGGCCTTATCTGATGTTGGTGTTCTGTGAAATTGTTTATGTTCACCCAGAGAGCACCAGGGCCTAGCTGTGAGTGCTCAGCCACCTCCTGGATGTCTGCTTTTCTTTTTCTCAGTTGCAACAAATAAAATGCCCGACATTTGCTAAACTGCTTCTATTGAGATATGTTACAAAAATATATGTATAGTCTGATTTTTTTATAGAAATAAAATTATGTATATATTAATATTTGTATAAGGCCACCTATGAAATTATTAGTGATATTAATAATAGCTGAGCAGGATTATGAGTGTTCTTTTTGGCCTTCATTGGCATTTTCTGCCTTTTTCTTTTCTTTTCTTTTTTTTTTTTTAAAGAAAACACATTACTGGGGCACCTGGGTATCTAGTCAGTTAAGCCTCTGCCTTTTGGCTTGGGTCATGATCCCAGGGTCCTGGGATCAAGCCCCACCCCAGGTTCCCTGCTCAGCAGGGAGTCTGCTTCTCCCTTTGCCCCTTTCCACTGCTTGTGCTTATATACACTTTCTCGCTACTAAATAAATGAATAAATCTTAAAAAAAGAAAACATACATTACTTTTATAGTAAGAAAAAGCAATAATAAAAGAAGGTATAAAGTAATCTCAACTATTTTGGATCTCTTTTTAACTTAACATTGCAAATCACATGGAATTCCCCGCATCGTTGAAGTCTAATCTTAACTCAGACATTCTTTAATGGTTATGTAGTATTCCATCCTATTAATCTGTTTAATTTTTCTTAACCATTCTCATATTATTGGACAATTAGGTTGTATCTAGGTTTTAGTTATCGTAAATCATGGTGTCATGAAGCTAGAAACCATTGGGCATGAACTTGCACTATGCTTTTTAATTTTTTTTCCAGAGCTAATTTTCAGGATTGGGATTACTGAGTGGAGAGATCATGATTATTTTTTAGGCTCTAGATGCATACCACCACGTAAGTTGCATTTGAGAAAACATACCAATTTACTCCAGCCATGTATGAAACTACCTGTTCACCACATATTCTTTGCCAAATTTGATATACAAAGAAAGATAGTCCGTTGTTCTATTTTGTAACTTCTTTAAATTATTAGCAATTTCGAACATTTTAATTTACTGGCCACTTATATATCTTCCTTTGTGATTTGTCTGACTATATTCTTTGCTTGGGGCACCTTTTAATATTACCATAGAACCCAGGACAATGAAGACTGTCCATTTGATATTTATTGTCAGTTTGAGCACAAATTATTGCTGCTTACTGAATAGCCTGCAGCCTTTTCTCCAATTTTGGCTAAATCTGGAATAATTATTCTTGTTCCCAGGGAGACATTATATAGAAGTCATAATGAGACTGTAGAGTAGACACTGAAGCCTGTAAAAACAGGACACATATAAGCTCCTACAGAGATGTGAATCTGCCCTCAAACCATCAGCTCTGCCACATGCACAGAGGCTGTCAAGGACAGACCAGTGTGCCCTGTTAAAGGCAAGTTCAGTTGACTTGGTTTCTTCTGTAGATGGTGGCCTGATCTTTATATTTTCCTCTTCTGCTTTACTTTGAATTGAGTGAAATACTTGTTCAAATACATAAACCTGTGTGTTGAGGTGACTTTTTCTGCTACTCAAGACTTGGCAGTTTCTTTATTTCTTTTCCATAATCCCCACCATGCGAAGATGTCCCTCCAGTATTCTGTAACTGAGATTATGCATAGTTAAAATCAGAGATCATTGTGCATCACACAGACCATTAATTCAAGTTTAATCACCCAGTGGATGACTTTTGTGTTTTGCTGCTGCTAAAGGGGTCCAACCTTAAACCCAGCCCAGCAGATGTAATCTTAAAGAGCGTATGCATATGCAGACATTGCAGATTGCTGGCTTAAATAGGAGCCTACCGCACATGTGGCCACATTTAATGCTAAACCCATATAGATGGGTACACAGATCTATGTCTATCTGTCATCACCAGTATTTTAATGTAAAGGAAACTGCTCCTGTGTGGTACCTTTAGCGTTTAGCTTCTTCTGTTCTCATTGAACCTGTAGCTTGGTAGGGTGTTTCTTAAATTCCTTGTGTTGGTAGGGTGTTTCTTAAATTCCAAAGTGGTGTTCTGTCTACCTAGTTTTCACGGGATTGGTTAACTTCAAGGGCTTGTCCAAAACCTGTGTTGCATTGGCATGGCGTTTACTCAAACATCACTCAGAAGCAAGTGGTCTGTCAGGCTCTGGAAATCTGTGTACAGAGATTTCCCGTCATAGCAGTTTGGGGCCATTATTTAACCTCTTTTAAACATGTTAAATTACTTTAAGGGAAAGGAGATTGAAGGATTATAATTCGTCCAGCACATCACCCCTGAATTTAAGCAATACTCTATCTGGGAAATGCTCTTTCTCTTCCTATGTGCTTTATGTTCCTTCTTGATGGAGTCTGGGAAAGCTGTGTGTTTTAAAACTCTGGTCCTGGGCCAAAGCAGGAAGCCATACACAGGCACCAGTTGTTCCCCTCTTGGTCACCCTGACCTCTATCCAAATCCAGGACTCCTGTCTGTCGTCAGCAGCCAAACCCATCCCAGATCTTCTCTGTGCTAATTTTGTCTCTCTTGTTTTCTTGACTTATTATTTATTTTTAAGATTTTTAATTAATTTATTTATGAGAGACACAGAGAGAGGCAGAGACACAGGCAGAGGCAGAAGCAGGCTCCATGCAGGGAGTCTGACATGGGACTCAATCCCAGGACCCTGGGGTCACGCCCGGGGCTGAAGGCAGCGCTAAACCGCTGAGCCACCCAGGCTGCCTGCTTTCTTGACTTTTTAAATTTCATTTCAAATCTTTTCCAACTTTGGATTTTTAAATCCTTCCAGGACAGGTCCTGCACATCATTTTGCCATTTCTCCATTTCTACTAAGACAGTCTACTTGGGCGTGTTCTAACTTGCTGGGTTTTTCCTTTTATTTCTGTATTTCTCTTTTTCCCTTGAGCTCCAGCATCTTCTGTAATCTGATATCTTATCTTTATGGAGTCTGTTTTCTCTAAGCCCCTCAGTCCTTCCTGCAGTAATGCACCTGCTTTCCAGGACGCACCTATGGGCTTTCCCCACTGCCCACTCTTCCCTGCACCCTTGTCTGCCTCAGAGCAAGCAATGCCACTGGTGTTTAGGAAACCTAAAGGACTCAGGTGATTTATATACTTGAAAGATCACAAGATGATTAAAAAGGGGCCAATCATACTCCCTTTCCTCCATCAGGGAAGAGTGGAGGATAGGTAATGACAGGTGTTATGTTGCCAGAATCGGTGGCTTTATTACAGCACGATAGGAGTCACGCCCCATGTATGGGAGATTCTGGGATGTGCATCCTTACCACTCTGTAGTGTAGCAAAGTACTAGATAGATTTATCAGCACAAAACATAGGAGAATAAAGTATATTGCTGAGGATGTGAGGGCTCCTATTGAAATATAAGTACCAAGAGTGCTGACTGCCAGAATGTGGATTTATGGGAAATAAAGCCCTAGAATATTTTCTCCAACAAAAAATAGACCTCTTGGAAACAGTTTTTCCTTTCTATGTACTTAGCTCCCATTGAGTTTAAATTGCTCTCAGTATTGTGATAATGACAATTCAATATTATGGGATGTGGAAGATGAACCAAATAAATTAACCAGCTGCTTTTAAAGGTAGCTCACGCAATGAGTTACCCTCTAAAATGCTTTGTAGAACATTCATGCTCAGTAGGTCTCTAGGCAGTTTTATGACTAGAAGAAAGAAATAGATTTTATTAAATGTCAGTGAAATACAGGCAGATAGTTTTGCTGTAGTTAAATTAATGTAGACTCTTTGTAAGAAAAGCAGCTTATCTTTTCTTAAGTCACTGAAGCAGAACTTTCCTTGGCATTCCTGCCAGACGGGGTGTTTCGGCTTGAAATTCCCATAGATGAGGATCAAAAAAGCAGATGGAGAGTGGATTTTGTGGTCCTTTTCCCTCCTGTGTGAAACAACCATGGGTCCCACAGAATGCTGTAAATCAAATCCTCCCCCCTGTGCTGCCTCCTCGAATTTAAAGAGTCTCAAAGGACAGTCATGGGAATGCTTCCATGATTACTGGTCCATTTAAGGTTTTCTGCTATGTATGGATTGGAAAGTAGGACTCGTGAGTAAGGAAGAAAGTGTAGTGGAGAGGGAAGGCAGAAATAAGTGCTTCAGGGGCCAGGGGAGGTGACATAGAGAGAGAGAAGCAGGCCAGGGCTAGACAAGCAGGAGAAGAGGGCATGGTGGTGATGGTGGAGCATCTCAGCAGCGCACAGACACGGTTCAGACCAAACAAGAGGCCGGGTGGCATCCCGGAAATGAAGGAACTGTAGTCAGCTAAACTGAATAGAGGGAGGTGAACCTTAGAAGTCCTTCCCAAATTTGTGATAGGTTGTGTACAAGTTATATCCTCTGCCACCGAGCAAAGGGAACTGAACCAACATTTGAGGCGTAGGATGCCTCACGTCATTAAGATGCCAGTGTGTCCAAAATTGCTTAGGGACATCACTAATGAAAGGCTGAGTAAATGGAAGGTTTGGGGTATGATGCAGCTCATCCTGCAGCAAACAAATTGTGTGAGTAGACAAGGAAAGAGAAAGAATGAAACTGCTAGGGTCAGGGAAGCCTACTCGGTATCTAATGTTTATTGCGCCCTGTGCGTCTAGCAAAGTAGATGTGGTTTCTTTCCCTGATGCATTTGCCGTGTGTGGGGGAGATGAAAAGTAAATACATGATTCCCACTGAACAATATAAACTGTAGTATTCCTTACCCCATGATAGGACCAGCATGACCCTAAAATGTATCAGAGCCAAAAAAATAGGAGGACTTATAAAAGAATTCTAAACGAAGATCTTCCCCAGAGGCCATTTGTTTACAGAGCATTTCTTCTTTTTTCATCCACAATATATGAAGGTAAAATTGATTGAAACTACTGCTATTTGAGAAACATCAGATAATAACATGAATCATGTCTAAATTTGTGATGCAAATTAGTTGAGATTTGTTTTCCTTTACAGAAAGGAGGATGTTAGCCTCCCCCTACCTTTTTCTTGAGCGCTCATCAGTTGCACAGAATGACGTGCACCGTCTGTACTATAAAAATATTACGGAAGAAGTTTCTTTGATTCCATGTCAGAGCAGGGTGCACAAGGTTTATTGTAAGAGAAATCTGGAAAGTCAGACTCAACCATTAGACCAGCTGAATTCAGAATTCTCTCCCTCCTCTTCTTCCTGCCCTCTGCTGGAGGTTTCCTTGGAGCTGGAGCAGGAGACAAAGGGAGGCCTGTCCAGCCTGCCTCAGCTTCCTGCTGTAAGCCACAGCACACTGACCCCAACAGAAGGGCTCAACTGGAATGCGTTTGGGTATTGGTTGGAATTGCAACAAGACTTCATTAACAGTTTTCTAAAGTTAATGTTTTATTTAAAAAGTAGCTACAGTTTATGTGAGTAAATTCTAATACATATTCACTGTGATTCAAACATTCCTTCTTTCTCTAGGTTTCATTGAATCGTTGATACTGTTTTGTTTTGTTTCAACTATTGCCTTAAATTATCCTGATTATCATAATCGGAGAATGGATTTTCAGCCCTCTACATATTAACACAAAAATAATTCACATGTTCCATGCAGATTAATTAGTGAAATAAAAATAAGTCTCCTATCACCTCTCTCTAGACTTAATTATGATTACTTTGTAATGTATCCATCAGATTTTTATATATGGGTACACATATTTTGTTTAAAGGTTATCATATTTAATATTGTTTTGTGATCTGCTTTTTTATTTAATGGGCCCTGAACATCTTTTTGACATTAATAAAGATATGTGTATAGTCATGTGTAAATGGATGCGTAGTCTTTGGTGATGTAGCTCTGCCACATTTTACTTGATCATTTCCCAGCTGTTATAAATGACTTTACATACTTCTTTACTCACTTTTCTGATAATTTCTGAGCATAAATATCTAGGTGTGGACTTCTGGGGTTATTTGCAAAACTTTGATTCCCCCACTGCTAAAGGATTTTCCAGAAAGGGAGTGAGTTAAGGGCACCTGGTTCTCTGAGCATATGCACCCCGCCCCAACCCCCAGTTCATTCTTCTTCATTTTTTTTTTTTTAATGTAGTCATACAGAGAGAGAGAGAGAGAGAGAGAGAGAGAGGCAGAGACATAGGCAGAGGGAGAAGCAGGCTCCATGCACCGGGAGCCCGACATGGGATTCGATCCCGGGTCTCCAAGATCGCACCCTGAGCCAAAGGCAGGCGCCAAACCGCTGCGCCACCCAGGGATCCCCTATTCTTCTTCATTTTGACTCAACTTTGTCAGTTCTTTCTTTTCTTTTTACTTTGTCTCATTTCTAGGACCACTGCTATACTGTTTTATGTGCTAATTTTAGCAAACGCTCATCCTTCCACCTGATTGCTTAATTAAAAAAAATTCCTATTATTCTCACATATCTTCAGAATGAATTGATAACATTTTGGAAGTTCTATAAATAATTCCTTTGGGATTTTCAGTGTACTTCCATCAAAATCGCAGATTAACTACTAAAACTAAGGCTCTTCAGTGAGAATTTTGAGTCTTAATATCCAGGAAGATAATATATCTTCACATTTCTGTAGCTCTCCTGTTATATCTCAATAAAGTATTTTTGTTTTTGTCATGTAGCTAGTGCATGCACATTTGTTTTTGTTCCTTTTCTTTTAGAGCTGTAGACTCCCTTGTTTACAACTTCAACCACATCCCCTGAAGTTTAGATTTGCAGCATTTGTGTTCTCGTTTTCAAAAGTGCTCTGGTCACAGTATGATTTCCTTTCCTACTCCATATAGAGTATATATTATTTTAATTTCAACTTTACTTTGTGTTTCTTATCCTTTGGTGTGAATTTGCTTGATTTTGTTGTCACCTAAGAACAGAAGAATTATTTTTAAAGTTCTTGTCTGCTTGATGGATGATCTCATTCATGTGGAGTTAGGAGTGAGATAGGGAATAAGGGAGATGTCTCTTATAAGCACTGTTGTTTTCAAATACTGAGTTTTTCCATATTGCTGGTATCTTTTCTTGTTCATATTTACTGGGAGAAGTCTATATTCAGTATTCACAGTTGTCGTTGCTGCAAATGTGTCATAGATTTTGTGAGAACTTGTCCAAATCTTTTATTCTGGACATGATAGGAGAAGGAAGTTTTATGTTCTCCTTCGTGCCTGGATTGGAACACAATTGTCTGTTGGGGAAACAGCTTCCAAAGAGTATAATCATTGATGCAGCAGGAAAGTGATGTACGTGTTAAAAGCCTGCTTTCTGTAATCACTGAGGCACTTTAAAGTTTGTGCGAATGCTGCCCACCTCTTGTGGTGCACAGCCGCCACTGGTGGGCCCCCACCCCATTGCCAGCACATTTGTTTTCTCCTCCCAAGCTGTGTGGCCGAATGACAGCGGGAGTGGCTACTCCCATGACACTAACAATGCTGACCATGGCCTGTGTGTCCCTGAGCGCAGTTTTCCCCCTGATTCCCCTTACCTCCACACCATTACACTGAGCAGAAGATGTTTTGGCATGCTAGTACCTACCCTACCAGCTCCTTCCCAGATGGGCTTTTTCCTGTAGGGAGTTAAATCTTGGCCTTCACTGAGGCTTTCTTTCGGTCATGTTCAGTAGTTGTCTTAATTTAAAATTTGGGTCATATTTAATTTTCTTTGCACAGGTGCGGATTGTTCCCCTTTCATGCAGCATCGGTCACCCCTAGGTGGGATCAGAGGGAGAGGAATCTGATGCCGTGCCACACCACACTTTCCTCCTTGCTATCCAGCCAGTCACTCCTTCTAGCAGGTCATTATGGGGCACTCTGGGGGCACAGCCCACTTCTTAAAATCCTTTCCCATCTGATCCACCACAGGTGGGAAGATAGACATCATCTTACCAATTCCTCATGTTTAATATAATTGTTTTTAGTTACCCATCTTTCGTGGAATGTGTACAGCAGAAGGCTATATTCTCAGGCTTTCTTCTCCTTCCTCAGATTTCACTTACCCAGTTACAAAATACTGAACACCTTCAGTGACCTTCTTGACTGTGTTTTTTGCATCATGGCCCAGGGAGAGGGAGAATCACAGACAGAGGACAGATCTCTGGGTCTTGAACTGGGAGCAGGGAGGCATGGTAGTAGTGATTTCTTACTTAGAACCTGGACTGAGAAAGGATGAGATGAGTGGGAAGAGCTTCGAGAGCAAAGAGGATATCTTGTATTTGTCTGATGGGAAGACAGGATCCTATATGGTCAGTAAAAGCCCTCTCCATTATGGACTATGTGAGGCCACCTTTCTTTTACATGGATAATAGAGAGCTTCAGACATTTATGTCATTTTAAAGTGACCATCCTCAGTGCATTTGTGAAGATGGACACTTCATTTTACAGTTTTGGTGTGTTGTCTGTGTGTGTGCCCCTTTTGACTGAAGGAGCCTAAGTATTTAGAAAGATCTGTAAGAAATATAAATAAAATATGAATTTATTCTCTTTCTCTTGTTACCGATCTTTCCCCTTTAGAGGTGGGAAGGGACACAGACTATGCTTAAGATAAACTGAAATTTACTCTAAAGATTGGAATTTTTAAAAATCTGTGATGGAATGTATCATCAGCATTGCTTTTAAGAGGTAAACATATATTTCAGGATTGCATGTCTGAAGTTATATATTGTAAATTATATATTATATAAATTATATATGTTATATTGTATAAATGTCTTAAGGGATTTAAATTGGATATATCAAGAAAAAATACTGTGTCAATTATGCATGAAATACTAGAACTACATTTTCACCAGTCCTAGATATTTTAACCAGTTAAATTTAGTAATAAAATTTATATGGCGGAATTTTTTTTTTTTAAGATTTTATTTTAAGCAATCTCTTACATCCAGTGTGGGGCTAGAACTTACAACCCCCAGGTCAGGAGTCTCATGCTCCACTGACTAAGCCAGCCAGGTGGACCCCAGCAGATTTTTTATTATAGATTCTTTCTTTTAAAATAAAGACCCTAGCTAACTATAAACTATTTAAAGAAGTTTAATCCTAAAGCAAGTTTGTCTTATTTTATGAGATGAATTACTCTTCAGGCATCATTGTTAAATTATTTTTTGTGGGTTAAATGAAAAACAGGTTGCTCTCTGACTATTGCAGTTTAAACCATGACTAGTATTTTACTTTCAAGGAAAAAATTATGAGATTTTGATTTCCCAAGTTACAAAATAAATTAATTTCTGGGCAATCACTTGAAGAACTTTCTGTGACACGAACTGACTAATCTGTATTTTCTCCATGAATTTTGGTATTTTGGTGCCATCTTGTGGCTTGACTTTGTAGTAACATCATTCAGTGGAACGGCAAAAAAAAAAAAAAAAAAAAAGAAAAAAGAAATCTAATATATGCTTCTTAGTTTTAAAAAATCTTTTATATTTGTCCCTAGTTGCTGCTATTTGAACGATCTTGGATGAGCAGATGGAAGTCTTCTGTTTTGCACGAAGGGGAAGGGAACATAAGGAGTGTGAAGTGGAGAGGCCATCTGATTGCTTGGGCCAATAATATGGTAAAAGCACGTCTTCATCTTCCTGATTCTTCTTCAGAACCAGAAAAGTGGCCACCTTGAGAGAGCTGTGACAAAGGGGAGGATGCCACTGACTGCGGTGGTCTTTTCTAAGACATACAAGTGGAAACGCCCTTGTACCTGGAAGGTTAAAGAGATTAGATTGCCTTTGGCTTTCATAATAGAGTAATTCCCAACATATGCTGGGCTTTGTTTTGGAGTAAGAAACCTGAGGCATGGAGAATAGCCAAGAAAATGAAAAGGCATCTTAATAATTGAAGGATTGCATTGGGAATGTGGTGTTGAAAATACCATTTGCCTGTTAGCCAAGGGCAAGTAACAGCCACTATGGAACAAGAACAGGAATAGCCGATCTCGTTTTACTCCCAGTACAATCACAGGTGAAAAAGAAGCCCGCCTTTAAAAAGTAGATTGTAATTTTTGGTGTTGCCTCCTATTTAAAGTTTTTACTCAATATGAGATAGGGTGAGTAGAAAGTTTAAAAATTAGCTTTTGACATCTGGCATATCTTTTGGGATTTCAGGATATAATTTCGTAAATTCGTTCTGTTCAGTTTTAAGTGGTAGACTTCTCCCAGAACCTACTTTGCTATTCAGGACTTTTCAAACTTCTCCCAGGTCACAGTTAAAGGTAAACAAACCTGTGACCTGTTGATTTATTTTTAGTTAGCTGCTTGCTTGATGTTTCCATTTCAATGCTTTAAAATGTCAGGTATGGTTTTCTTTACACATAGTGGTTTGTCAGATTCAAAGCTTTTCTAAAAAAACAAAACAAAACAAAACAAAAAACTCCACATTTCTATAGTGGAACAATATAATTAGAAATGTTACTTGTCTGTCATTTTGGAAATGGCGGTGCTTGATATCTGTCCATTTCACATTTGTGTTGTATTTGAGCCACCGATGCTGTCTGCTAATAAACTCTCTTTTGTCCAGGAAGAAGGGTAGAGGTTTTCTTTTGTTGTGGGTTCTCACAGGGTTTGTGGAGTAGGAGCATTTTTTTTTTTTTTTTTTTTTGCATGGCTCCCAGCCGTGCTCAATAAACACTGTCAATATTTTGCAGTGCTAGTTATTGGTGGTGTATGGCAGTGGCTGTTAATAAATTTTTCCTTTCCTTTCCTTCTCCTGAGGAGAGGACGCTTAATGCTATTGTATTTTCCAGGGTGTGAAGATTTTTGACATCACCTCAAAGCAGAGAATCACCAATGTGCCCCGGGATGATATAAGTCTTCGTCCAGATATGTATCCCTGCAGCCTCTGCTGGAAGGACAGCGTGACGCTGATTATTGGCTGGGGGACTTCTGTCAAGGTGGTTTTGCTTGTCTTTATAATAAGTCTGTGGTGTTATAGATCCACTGAGAATGGTCCAGAAGAATATGAGTTCTTGAATGGCTTCTTGGAACCAAAATATTTTCCCCTGAATATTATCGTCATGTCCTATTCATTTATGCTCAGATCCTCTCATATGCATCAATTTGGAGATAGTCTTTCTTTTCCTTGCCATGCAGAACAAATTGTGAACTCTTCCTTGTTCACAGTGGTGCTGCCATTTGTGATCATCTTTAAATTTCCTGTCACCCGTTGGCCTTAGCTATTTATGGAACCTGTGGTTGGTTTCGTTGGTTTGCCAGGTTTTCCATTCTTTATTGTTCTTTCCATTCCCCTTAGTTTCTTCATTAGCATTGATGGTAGAAAAAGAACTCTAAAGCTAAATCATCCCGCTTGCTTGGTCATAATTGGATGGAGCAGAGGCCCAGACGTATTATTGATAAAATTAGGGGCTGTTCTCTGGCATACAACTATCTGCCCTTTGTGTGCCTGAGTAAATGAAATTTAGCCATTCTACAAAGCTCATTCACATTTATTTTTCGCGTGCCAGTGTTTGCCTTGTATTACATATTTCAGAACCCAAAGTTGTTGGCTTCCCTTTAAAAATACATAATTTAATCTAAACAAACAAAAAATTAGCTAAGAATAGTGTAAGAAAGTATCCCAGCTAACTCAGGCTTTAAAGTTAGACAGGTTTGGGATCAGTTCCAACTTCACATACTTCCTGAGTGAGCCTAAGCCGTACTCTCATCCACAAATGGAGCACTGATTGAACACCTGTGTGAGCTTTGGGGAGAATTAAATGAGGTAATGTGTACAAATAGCTGAGCATAGAATCTGACATATTGCAAGGGCTTCATAAACCTCAGTTGTCATTGTTCCATGAAATTCTAGAAAACTCTTGAAAGAGACATGGTTATTTGAAATGTACTCTTCTCTGGAAAAGGAAAGCATAAAAATTGTTAGTGCAGTGCTTCTTATTAAGCAAAACAAGCATTGTTAACTTGAAGTAAGGTCCTCGTGACCCTTAGGTTTGTATGATTCAAGTTCTTTCTTTCTTATCTTCATGCATGAAATGAACATAGCCTGATTCACATTTAGAGTAGCAGAAGAGGTGTGCCCAATAGTCTAGGATTAAAAAAAAACAAAACTAAAAGTGATTCTCTAGTCTCCTTATCCTGTATTTGTGGCTACTCATCCAATAAATTCATGTTCTTGATTTTTTTTTTTTTAATTCCTTAAATGACCCAAGTGGCTTTTTGTTGTTGTTTAAAGTTGTGATTTTCTTTTCTTTTGGGGGAAAGACAAGGACAATTAGGCTATAGGGACACATAAGTTTACTGATTGCTACCAGAAATGCTGTCTCTCTTCAGCTGAATAATGGCCCTCAGAGATAGCATGTCCTAACCCCACAACCCATAAATGTTTCTCTGTATGGCATGACATACCATGAGTTAAGGATCTTGAGATGGGAAGATTGTCCTTCTTGATCTGGGTGGGCCCTAAATGCAGTCTTAAATTCTTATGGTATTCTTACAGAAGGAGCACCACCACAGAGAAGTGGAAGGCACCATAAGCGGGGAGAAGGGGACTGCCTTGCTGACACCCCTCCCTTTAAGCCCTACCCAAGGGAATGCCCACAGCCGCCAGAAGCTAGAAGAATCATGTTACAGAGAGCTTATCCTCTAGAGCCTCTTGGGGGTGTGCAGCCCTGCCAACACCTTGATTTGGGTTCAGTGAAACTGGTTTTAGACTTCTAGCCTTCAGAACTTTGAAAGGACAAATTTCTGTTATTTTATTTAATTAAGATTTTATTTATTTGTTAGAGCAAGAAAGCACAAGCAGGGGGAGCAGCAGAGGGAGGAGAGGGAGAAGCAGGTTCCTCTCTGAGTAGGGAGCCCAATGTGGGTTTGATCCCAGGACCCTGGGATCATGACCTGAGCCAAAGGTGGACATTTAACCGACTGAGCCACGCAGGTGCCCCACATTCTGTTATTTTAAACCACCAAGTGTGTGGTAGTCTGTTAGAGCAGCCATGGGAAACTACCATGCTTTCATTGTGCCCAAATCATAATCCAACTCATATATGTAAGTTTTCATATCAAATGTTTCTTTTTATTGGGAATTCTTCTTATTCCAGCTCAATTAGCAGCAGGACATTGGGTGCTGCCTCTCAGTTGAGAATCCCACCCCCCCCCCAACTCCCCCACCCCGTGTTCTGCCGGGGGAAGAGAAGATAGGACATTATCTCTCCTCTCAGAGAGCAGTCTTATTGGGGAGAAACAGCCACAGATTGTAGCAGAGTGTGCAGTTAGAGCTAACCATTTCCTTTTTTCATTCACCCATCAACTACTTACTGATGTGCCAGGCAACAGTGTTGGAGTGTTGCAGATACTTAAAGGAGCAGATTAATTCTTTCTGGGCAACTTTAGGTTCTAGGGGGAAGATGGACAAACAAGTGACTATACCATGTTGGTATTGGTAAATACTGAGGGAAGTAGTTAGGGAAATAAGGAGAGGGGTCAGGGTGGGTGGCATTTAATGTATATCGATCCAGGGAAGACCTCTCTCATAAAGAATGTGTCATTTGCCAGAGATCTGGAGGGAGGAAGTCATGCAGCTCGGGGGAGAGAGGTGTCAGCAGGGACAGCAGCCAGGGCAAATCCTTGAGGCAGGAGTGTGATTGGTGTGTCTTTATGGGACATAAAGCCATTCTCACCACGGTGACTGGAGCAGGTGTGGAGGAGAGGGATAGAAGACCTGAGGGAAAGAGGGAGGTGGGTGTGTTATGTAGGGGCAGACCATGTAGGGCCTCACAGGCCTTTGTGTAATCTTTGGCTTTTAATGTGAGTGAGATGGGAAGCCAGCAGAGGGGTTTTGAGCAGTGGACTTAGTTAAATGATCTAACTTGGATTTTGAAAGGATCACTCTGCTATGTGGAGCCAAACAGCAAAGGGGCAGTGAAGATGAGAGACTGGGAAGAAGGGTACTGCAGGAACCTCAGTAAAAATCCTGGTGTGTTAGATCAGCCTAGTGGAGCTGATGGGAATGACTAGATTCTGGATGTATTTTGAGGGTAGACCTTCATAGGATGTATTGATGGTTTGATGTGGGATACAAGAAAAAGAAGTCAATGGTGACTCTCCTTTAACCTGAGAAGCTGGGAAAAGGAATGTAATGAAGCTACCTTTTACTGACATGGGAGAGATTACTGATGGAACATGTTCAGAGGGAATGTCGGGAGATGTTTTTGTGTGTGTCCGCTTGAGATGCTGTTAGACACCTAAGTGGAGAAGTGGAGGAGACAGTTGGATGGAGCAAATTAGCATTCCTGGGTGAGAACCTGCCTGTCAGTGCAGAGGCTCTTGAAATCATTGATCTGTTGTTATGCAGGACGGGAAGTTAGGATAGTGCTTCACTCTCACCTACCTGCACCTGCTGCTACTGCTCTGAGGCACATACTGGGATAGAGCTCAGACCACAGAACTGAGGAGGGGAGAGGAGAGCCCAGCCGTCAGTACCGCCAGTGTGCTGGTCTTCAGAGAGGTTGTAGCATGGCCAGAAAAACAGTCCAGCCTTGGCATGAGTTCCCTTTTTGGGAGGAGGCTTCCTCCCCTGCCAGGAGATGCCTCTGCTTTGTACTTCTGTACCTCCCCTCACCTTTGAGTGAAAGGACTTCTTTTTGTGGCGTCCTCACTGCATCATACTCTAAGAAGAGAGCTGTGTCTATTTCTCAAAACCCTTAACTCAGGGCTGGTGCTCAGTAGTTGCTCAAAGTGCTGGTTAATATTATTTATGGATTACTTTCTATTATTCCCAGGACTCTGGGATCATGATATATATATTATGTATTGTGTTATTATAACATATTATTACATTATATTATACACTGATTTTAAACGATTTTTTTAAATTTTAAAACGAGAGAAGAGGAGCATGATACCACTTATATGTAAAGTGTTACTTAGCAGTAAAGCAAATGACTGACATCTAGTGAGAACACAAGCCTAAAGTGAATGTTGCTCAGGTTAGTCACTGGGTGTTTTTGGTTATGTGCTTCTACCACAGCTTTATTTGGACAATGATAGAAGTAGGCCCTAAGTGGAGGTACAGAAATGGGTCATTGGAAACATGTTAAACTGATATTATAGGTTCCCTTCTTCCTTTGTCCTTGAATAAGACTTTACTGAAGAATAATGTTGGAGAACATAAGCAATGGTTCCTGTGTGTAATTGAAATTAATTTCTATCATTTTAAGTCATCAAGTGGATTGTGTGTGCTCCATCTTGGGGCTACATGGCTAATTTAACAAAACTATAGTATATTGAATGAAATGTTATGAAGAGTTTTCCATCAGATAAGTAAAATAACCTGTGAATTTATTTTCTAGATCTGCTCAGTGAAGGAGCGGCATGCCAGTGAAATGCGGGACTTGCCAAGTCGATATGTTGAAATAGGTAAGCCTTCTAGGAGTGTAAGACAACAAAAGAGAGTCCATTTCAATAAAGGGAAACCTTAAAATCATGTTCCTCTTCAGAGCTCATCACTTGGGACCTTAGTGAAGTAGGTCAAGAAGCTTTTGTTTTTAAGTTTTGAAACTTTGCTATGGAGACCCTTCTTTCTAAATATAGTTCTGATTTTCATGCAGTACTTGATAGTTGGCTTTGAAGTTGAATAACCATGGGTTCGGGTTCTGTTGTTTCCCACCTGGACTTTGGACAGATTTCTGCACGCCTCTGCATTCTCATCTATAAAATGTGGGAAAGAACACCTTTCCCGTAGGTTGTTCGGAATTTGGAGAGTTCATGCGTGCGCAGCTCATAGCAAGGTACTGACCCCCGGTCCTATCATGTGTATTCTCTGAATATACTAATTTTCATCATCACTGGTCTGGTCTGAACTGCCATAATCTTTTCTCTGGATCACTACAGCAGCCCCCTGACTGGTTCATCTGCCACTGTGAATTATGGTGATCTGGTCTCCCCACTGCAGTCAGCACACAAATCAAATCATGTCGCCACCCTTCAGCCCATTCCCATTGTATGTAACAAGGAGATGAGACTCTTGGCGTGACAGCAGGGATCTGTGCTGCCCCCACCCCTCCCCGGCCTCCGCAGTGTTAGCTCATACAAAGGTCTTCCTTGGTCTCTGCACTGCAGCCACACTGGCCACCTTCCACCCATCCATGCTTCTTCAGGTCTTTCTAGAGGGCTCTTCTTGCCTTTTTATACTTCATTGACCCTTAATCATTCCTCAGCTCAAGTATTGCTTGAGAAAGCCCACCGGGAGAGCCCACTGGACCTTGCCACCTGGGTGAGACCTTCCCCCCTGAAGCATACGTGTCACTCCCCTTCTTACACCTATGTCACTTGCCGTGATTTCAGTATGGGTTGGTCCCTTCTACCAGACAATTCTGTCTCTGCTCAGTGTTTGTATCTCAGGGACATGGCACATTGTAGATACTGAATAATGCCAAGTATTGAATGGACTCAAGGAAACACACATTTAGGAGACAGATGTGAAAGATGATCTATCACTACTTTTTACATCTTAGTTTCAGAACTTAGTGTGAAAGTTATTCAGACAGAAAGGATGAAAGCAGAAGGACTTTTCCCAATTAAACAGATATAGTAAAAGCTATTTTTGGATTATTTAGAACCAAGCAGGAGGAGACAAAGTCGTGTGGCAAAGTTTTGCTGTATTATAAGTCAGCTAGAAAGTTCATTTGCCTCTTTGGATGATGGGTGGGCAATATCACTTTGATGGGTTCTTATAACAGGGTGAAGCTAAATCATTTGCACATGACTGTGTTTCTAAAACCAGAAATATGTGTATTACTCCCATGGCTAATATGGTCACAGCTTTTCAATCTGGGATGTTTTGTACTTTTTAATAATTTTTTGCCTTAGAGGGAGAAATCCGTGCATAGTTGGGATTGCTCTGAGTGTGGACAGAACAAGCATCTGCAGGATATAGTGGTCCTGAGAAGAACTGAGAGGAACAGGAAACCAGAGAAGACTGGAAACTCGCAGGTCATGGTCATTATTTCAGTGTCTTCTGCCTTCTTTCCTGCCTCCTAGCAAAAACCTCTGAACATGTCAGTGCATAGTGTCCTGAGAGAAAGTATTACAATATTTTAAATACAAATGAGTGAAACACACATACACACACACACACACACACACAGACACACACAAAAACCGTAAAGAAAACCACAAAAAAACACTCCGGGAGTTTTTAAGGTTGGTAGAATTGCCAGGAAGGCATAAAAGTGTAGCAAGCATCCTCTTCTCTCCTCAGCTGATGTCCATTGCTCTGCACAAGGCATGGGCCGGTGCTCTCTGTGCTTCACCTGCTTCGGTTCACTTCCCCCTCGTGGGGCTGCCACGAGGCAGTCAGTTGGCTTCTCAGTTCAACCACGAAGAGAGTGGGGGCTCAGGGATGTAAATATCTTATCTCAGATCATACTGCAGTGGCATTAGAAATGGTTAGAATCTAACTAGAACCACCACCAGCTTCTGGGGATACAGGGCAGTTTGCCGAATTCCCATATAGTCTTGATGAGCTTGCTTCGCCTTCCCCAGCCAGGCTTTCTGCCCCTGTAAAATGGAGGTGATAAGACCTACCTTTGCCATCTGTTGTGAGACAGACGTAAGTAACATCTTTATCACAGTGCTTGGCATACAGTAGGCACTCACTGAATCATGGTGGTGATTATTACCATGCAGACTTCCAGCCCAGCTCTGCAACTGCTAATAGCTGGCCCAGTGGTGGCCCCAGAGCCCTGGGATCACGTTATTAAAGTATAGTTCATCTGTACTACAATTTACGTGAAATAGACCGTGTATGGGTGCTGGCAGTATCACATTACTGACGTTTTACCACTATAGTTAGTGGTTAAGTACCATTTTTCCCCCTCTTGAGAGCAAACCTTTAAGAATATAAACCATTTCCATAGCAGGAGGCAAAGTGGTTTCGATAAGAGTCCTTGACGAGGATAGAGGAAAAGAGAAATATTAGGAGGTCTGGATTACGATTTGCTTTAGCCCTGAATGGTGTGAGCCACTGTTCTTTAGTAAATGAGGTGAAAATGGCATCAAGGTTAAAGACCTATCAGTGGCTATACATTTCTTAGAAGCTAGATGTTTCTAACTCTTACTCATAAATCAGAATCTCAAGAACAAAAAAGATTTCACTCTCAAACAGATATTAATTTGTTCTTATAAATGAAAAATAATAATAATAAAGATAAGGCTTACTGGGCAATTGCCAACCCATGAAGACATTCTCTGTGCATAAGACTTTTTGGCTGTCATTTCTTTTTCCAAATTACACTGTTAAAAGTAGGTTTTTTGTGGTCTAAGCCTGCCATACTTATTTGAACTTGGATCTCTTGCATTATCACAGGACTCCCTCCCTCTTTGGTACTTTCCACCAGTCTTCCATGGGCTTCATGGAATGGCATTTGGACAGCTGTGGAGAAATGAAGCCAGTATTCGTGGGTTATTTTCTGGGTATCTACTGCCAGGGACAGATGACTTACATGCGAGGAATTCACGATTGGCATCCTCATCTTGATTTCATATGGAAGCTTGTTTTAAAAAAAATACAAAACTATATGAGAATCTATATAAAATGAGAGAAGCCAGGAAGAAAGAGAGGGAGGAGAAGAGAAGGGACATCTTTTTGACTTTAATTAAGCAGCTTCTGTGTATTTTTATCTTCATTTGATTGTATGCTATGGCTCTTAGCATTTAGCCCATTGTTCTATTTTTAGCCTTCCAATCGATTAGGAAAACAGTGACCTGGAAAGGAAAGATCTGTATGGTGGTGGAGGCGAGCTGTGAGATAAATGTCTTTCCTAGACCTAAGTGTATCTCACCATCCACCTGGGTTAGGCTGGGCTGACCCAGATGCACGGGTTCCAGCAGGGGACAGTTCTCGTGCCACGTGAGTGACACAGCTCATCCCCTAGCCTGAGGCTCAGGAGGAATCGAGGCAGCTCTGGCATCAGTCACCGTGTTTTTTGCTTAAGGATCTAGCTTTGTACGGTGTTCTGTTATAATTCGGTTAGACTCTCTGTAATCTCTTAATTCTTCTGTGTTCAGTTTTTCCCCTGACATTTTATTATGAAAAAAGTAAACAGGTTGAAGAATACCCAGAAGTAAGCTTGTTAGATCATATAATAGTTATATTTTTAATTTTTCTGTAGAACCTCTATGCTGTTTTTCATAGCACCTTACCATTCTGCATTCCCACCAGCCTTATACAAGGGTTCTAGTTTCTCCACATCCTCACCAACATTTGCCTTTTCATATTTTGACGTACCCTATTTTCAACTTGGCTTGACCCTTTTGACCCAGCAGGTCCTTAACCAGTATCACTTTTTCTGTTGTGCAAGCAGTATGTCGTGAGCTCACAAAATCGCTCATCTGTGCTGTTTTCTGAGTGCTGAAATTGAGCAGAGGAGCTTATCACATCAGCTTAGCTTTGTCATTTAGCACGTAGTGTGCTGAATATTGATTAGAAAAGATGCAATTAAGTTGCAGACTACACTTCTTTAAATGGTTTTTGTCTTATGTATACTATGGGCTCCCGGCTTAAGTATTTTTGTTATTTTGTGTGTTAACCATTCTCTTGTATTTTATTGCTGTGTATTAGGTCGTCTTCATAGTTTCCTGATGTAAAACATGGTAAAGTCACTTTTACTTTAACACATCTGCTTCACTTCAGAGCACAGCCCTGAAGATGCTGGAATGTTGTGGTTTCCAAATACATTCTCTTAGATCAGTGGTCTGGCTGGCAGAGTGTCTAAACTTACTGAAAAGTCTGTGGATATTCTATCCAGTCCATTGCGAAATACTGACATCTGGTGACCAAGGGGTCCGATTCTCTGGAGAATAAAGCTTTATCACAAATGGACCTCACCGCTTGCTCCTAAGTGAATATATAATTGGTCCTATTTACAAGGTGCTTGAGAAATTCTTGTTCATTTGCTTTTTTACAAATCTTAGAGGCCCAAATTAGAGGCAGATTATTTTAGTTAGCTCCAGTGAAGAGACCAGATCCTCTGGGTCACATCTAATGGGCATTTTGAAACCAACAAAGATAAAATGGGCTAGAACTAAAGAAGCAATACAGGTTTCTACGGGCTTCAGTGCTGTTTGGTCTTGTAGCACAGCAGATTTAAGAGAAGGGCTGGGCACGCTGGCTGCTGCAGCAGAACCACTGCACAATTGTTAAAGCCTTAGCTTGGTTCCCGCTGGCTGTAGCACACTTCTCACCTGTGCATCTCTGGGTGACTGCTGTCTGGGAAAAGGAAGACTTCAAATTCCCACTTGTGCTACCTTCTATGTTGGTGACTTTAGTTAAGTAACCTAACTTCTCTGAGCTTCAGTGCCCCGCCCTGAAAGAAGTAGAGGGTTGTTATGGTATGCACAGGAATCCACATACTGCCTCTCGCATAGGAAATGTTGGTTGATGAGAGCTGTTACTAACACTACCATCGTAGTCAGTTACTCAGTGAGAGAGAAAAACTAGTTTAACAACAGTCAGAAGACTAAAATACTGTCGTACGTGAAATCAACCGAACGAGAATTGGGGGGAAGGTATAAATAAGCTTCGATTGAGTTATCCTGAGGAGACTAATATATTTCATAACTCCATTTTCAGTAAAATGTATCTGTAAACCCATATGATACAAGTGCAAGTGATAATCAAGAATATTGATTTAAATATCATCACTTAAGGATCCGAATACACTGATAGGAAGTGAAATAATCTGCTTGTGAATTATTTGGAGAATGGTCTTTGTATTCAGACCTAAAATCTTGATTTTTGTCTTGTACAATTTAATACACGTTTTAAAATACTTTTTTAAATGAAAAGATTTTAATGAACACATAATGAAATGTTTTATTATTAGAAACACCATACCCACCCTTGAGAAGCTTACAGTCATGATTATTACTGTTTTCATCCTTATCTCAATCTCCCTAAAAATAAATTATCCTGGTTTGGTACTGTGTCTTGCTTCATTTCTGTTTTTGCATAGCCTGTGGTATTTTAATTTTTGTTATTATTATTAGCTTCTAGACTTAAAATCTTTTAGTCAAACAGGGTTTTATCATTCTGATACTTCTGAAAGAATGTCTTATGCCCAATTAGTACTCAGCTATTCTTAAGTAGTATATTAAGTAGTTGATAACCCTCAAAGATGTAAGACTCAAGGTATAAGAGAGTTCTTGTTAATTTCTTTTGGCAATCATTCTGAAATTGATAGTGGGTATGCAGTGGACGGCCCAACGGTACCTATGTGTTTGTGACTCTAAACCTGACCACATTGCCCCTGCTGCTGGAAAGTTGGTGTGTCTCACTGATACGTTAACATTTTGTGCTTGAAGGATTCTCAGAAGATGGTGGTAGTGGTAGCATAATTTTCCAGTCTGCCCAATGCATCACCTAAAAATGGAATAACTAGATCATACAACCAGGGACTCACTGAGAGCATTTACAAAACAAGTAAATGACAGACTAGCCCTGAAAACCTCAGATACGAGTGGAAAAAAAACACCAGTAGCCACAGGACCCACTGTGGTGTCAGTGTCTGTGTGAGAGACAATAGAGGGGAGCATGGAGGCATATGGTGAATTTGAGATGAGAACTCCCAAACAGCAGGTGGGTGTTCCCTGGAGAAGACCACCAGCTGCTCAGTGGGTGGGGGGCTGCATTTAGGCGGTGGGCTCAGCCCAGCAGCCTCTGTGCACTCTTAGCAGTTGAGTACCTCGTGCTGTGTGTTGAGGCTGGAAGAGAATAAAACCTGAATAGGAGAGGAACTATAGAGACAAAAGAGAAGGAGCAGTGCCAAGAAGTCTCAGAAAGCAAGAGGCCAGGTTTTTAGTACTAAATGAAAACAGTGTAAGAGGGAACTCTGCTAAGTTTGAAGAGCTGTCCCAGTCCACCTCTTTCTAAGAGCTCAGGGACCATGATGTCACCCACGGACCAGGACCAGGAAGGTACCAGGAAAGTACCAAGGTCAAATCCCATACTGAGTTGTTTAAGTGAAAGTAAATAAGGAGCAGAATAACATTGTTGGCAATGAAAGCAAGAAACCAGAAAGAAACACCCAGAACAAGCTGTAAGACATTTTTTTTTTTTTAAGAAATAGCAAGACATTCAGAACTAAAAAAATCTGATGACAGAACTCAAATATTTATAAGTAATAGGACAATTTAAAAAAATCACAAAGCAATAAGAAAAAAAGATTTGGAATGAAATGATAAATATTGAAGACTGGCAAAGATGATTCAACCTACAAGTACCAGTCCCTAAAGAAAAGAACAAAACGAAGCAAAGGAATGGAGCAGATACCAAAAACAGTAATTCAAGAAAAATTTCCTGAAACTATAAAGAAACAAAACTCAAAGCTATAAATCAAAAGCATACCCCTGTGTATCTGAAAAGAGTGGCCCATGATGAGCACCATCAAGATATATTTGAGTGAAATTACTGGACTTTCAAGACAAACACTCTGTTGGGCATCTCGATCTGTGCTGCCCACTACCGTAGCCGCTAGCCACTTGTCGTGCTTGAAAAGTGGCAGGTGCAGATGGAGCTGCGCTGCACACAGGACTCTGAAGACTTAGTATGGAAATAAGAAGTAAATTGTCTCATTAATTTATGTTGTCACATGTTGGAATGGAAACATTTTAGATACGTTGCACTAAATAAATTTTAAAAAGTTTATCTATTTTTATTCTTTAATGTGGCTAGTAGAAGATTTTTTTTTTTTTAATATTTTTTAATTTTTTATTTATTTATGATAGTCACAGAGAGAGAGAGAGAGGCAGAGACACAGGCAGAGGGAGAAGCAGGCTCCATACACCGGGAGCCCGACGTGGGATTCGATCCCGGGTCTCCAGGATCGCGCCCTGGGCCAAAGGCAGGTGCCAAACCGCTGCGCCACCCAGGGATCCCTAGTAGAAGATTTAACATTGCATACGCCAGTTGTCTTTTTTGGCTTGCGTAATACTCTGTTGGACAGTGCAGTCTAGAACTCTAAGCTCCCTTCTGCATCAGGGTCCCCATTCTGCATCTAAAGGACTTCCCCGGCTGCCCAGGTGGCTCAGCGGTTTAGTGCTGCCTTCAGCCCAGGGCCTGATCCTGGAGACCTGGGATCGAGTCCCACGTCGCGCTCCCTGCATGGAGCCTGCTTCTCCCTCTGCCCCTCTCTCTCTCTCTCTCTCTCTCTCTCTCTCTCATGAATAAATAAATAAAATCTTAAAAAAAAAAAAAAAAGACCTCCCTGAATAGAATTATCTTGTGAATAGTCTTTTTGAAACTTTCTCTCAGTATGCTTGGACTCTTTCTTTTTCCTTGAATTCTTTTTTCTTCTTGCATTTCAAGGAATGCTTCTCCCCCAGAATAAGCCAGAGCACAGCACCACTTGCGTCTGTGGAGGCAGAAAGCCGTGGCTGAGTTCTGACCAACACCCTCTTGTCTGGTCCTTCCTACTCAAGAGTGAGCACAGCATCTCCGTAGGACCAGAGCCATCACTGCACTCGAGATCTCATCCTGAAGTATAGCTACTGTCTTGGGTTCCCTCTGGACACATCCCTCTCTAGCTTTTATTGTATTTTTTTTTTTTAGGGCAAAGATAAGCTGCTGTGGTAATAGACGTATAAATTATCTGTATTTAAACTAGTTCTCCTTTAGGGAAAAACAGGTGATCTTCATTAAAATGATTAAATCAGGGGATCCCTGGGTGGCGCAGCGGTTTGGCGCCTGCCTTTGGCCCAGGGCGCGATCCTGGAGACCCGGGATCGAATCCCACATCAGGCTCCCGGTGCATGGAGCCTGCTTCTCCCTCTGCCTGTGTCTCTGCCTCTCTCTCTCTGTCTCTGTGACTATCATAAATAAATAAAAATTTAAAATAAATAAATAAATAAAATAAAATAAAATGATTAAATCATTGATATGTGGAAAAGAATAGGATCTCGGGGAAAATAAGTTAACCAAAACTTTCATTGGTCCGTTGAAAATTTGAAATAGCCCAGTAATTACTTGAAGGTATTTCAGGTATTACAAAAATCATCCCATTAACTTTTACATCATTTATGTATGTTCTTCAGGAGAATAAACACTGCCATTCCACATTTCCTTCTCTTGACATTAAACTTGACACTGGTTTTACATGGAACATCTTTTCTTCATAAGTAGCATCTTTCCAGTTAGTTTGTAATTTAGCCACTTCACATTATCTCCCTAAATTATTACTAATTCTCAATAAAGTCTAGTAAGATCTAGTGCTTAACAAAAACATTTATTATAGTATCTGGAATTCAGAAAAAATAGCTGTGTGGTTCTGCACATTTTCCTTTGTTTTCTTTAAGAGCACATTAGATTTCCTATCGTTCTTATTAGAGAACAGGAAATTTTCTGTCTTATTAATGGAAGCTATTGTGGACTGGGAGATAAGTATGTAGAACAGGGAAGATTTGGAAAGAATTATTTTCTAGCTTCATTGTTCTGTTTCTTTCAGCTCATTCATAAAAACCAAGGCTTGATGTGTATTTGGTTACATGTAGGAGAGACACTGTTACTCCTTGTCCCTTGTCCGTGTGAACCCAGGCAGCATATTTGGCATCCTGAATGGGGAGAGTGCCTTGTTCACCCACCACTGGCTAGATGATGTTTTCCCTGTGGTGCCTAGTAGACAAGCACATCAAAGCTTCCTTGTAATTCCCATGAGTCTGTGGCATCTCTGGTTGATTGGTTGATTGATCAATTGAACTGTATGTGTAACATTTCAATGATGAAATGTTATTTAGTGAAATAGAACTCAAGACCATTTCTACCAAACGGGGTTTAACCACCTCAGGAGTGACGACAGTCAAAACCTCTGGTTAATGTGCCTGTATGCTTTCTAGAATGTAAAAGTGCCACCTCTTTGATCACTGGCCCCATACTGTTCTGTAGCATCTGGACATTCCACCCCTCCCCATCCCTACCTTACCCCCTCTCCCTGTGTACACACAGCCATGGGAGCTTCTCTAGAGCCTTCAGTGCCTGGTCACACTGGATGTGCTCATCTGTACATGTGGTTGTGGTGCAGGTGGTGTTCTGCATATGCAACTTCCTGTGAACATTTATCACAGTAACGTTTTACCAAAAGTATTTTTAAGTGCCCGGATAAAAATGTTCAGTTCAGGCCTACAAAGATTGAGGAAAAGTGTTAGTGACAGTGGACTGGTCCCCATTAAGCTGGGACCAGAGCACCTGCCTTTGGAGTTCCATTCTTTGGTTCTTCACAGGCCACTGTGACCACTTATGTGATCTAACCAAGGACAAAGCATAATACATACTACCTTTTTAATATATATGTTATTATTTAGTAATTTTTTCGTTCAACTTAAGTTTCGTTTCAGTGAGAGAATTAAATTGTGAGAACAGTTGTACAAGGAGTTGACGTTAAAAATGTTAAAAAAAAAAAAAAAAAACAAGTGACAGGGATTTCCAGGGAAAGTGGAGAAGACGCAGAAGAAAAATTCAGTAGCCCCTCGTTTAATCTGTGTTAGGGATTTTATTTCTACTCTGATTATTTTATAGATGGGAAAAGTTATACCTACAGAAGATAAATGACTTCCCCGAATTTGATTTAGTGGAAATTACAAGCCAGGCTTCCTGACTCTATGTTAAATATTGTTTCTTCTTTTCTTTTTTAAAGATTTTATTTATTTGAGAAAGAGCATGAGTTGGGGGTGGGGTAGGGATGTAGGAGAGGCAGAGGGAGAAGCAGACTCCCAGCTCAGCAGGGAGCCCAATGCAGGACTGGACCCCAGGACCCAGGGATCATGACCGAGTTGAAGGCAAACACTCAGCCAACTGAGCCACGTAATATTATTTCTGCTATGCTACAGTGACGTACCCTGGTTTGGAGAAAAGAGCAGTTTCATCATAGAATTTAACTGAATCTGGGATGCCTGAGTGGCTCGGTTGGTTAGGCGTCCAACTCTTGATTTTGGCTCAGGTCATGATCTCAGGGTCCTGAGATCAAGCTCCATGTTGGACTCCACACTCAGCATGGAGTCTGCTTGAGGTTCTTTGACCTGGCTCTCCTTCCACCTTTGCTCCTCCCACAAGTCGTGCTTGCTTGCTCTCAAATAAATTAAATCTTTAAAAAAGAGAGAAAAGAACTCAACTGAAGCTGAAGTTGAAGCTTATACCACTAACTGTGGAGAAGGTCTGAGCCAGGAAACTCTTAGAAAATGTGGTGGGTCCAAATGAGAGTCTGCTTCCAAATCTGTAAGTGCAGTGCATGACTCCTGGAAGAGTCTCTGCCACCACCACTACTGTATCAGCTAGCTTTGCTGTATAGTAAACCACCCCCAAACTTAGTTGCTTAAAGCAAAAATCATTTATTACAAATATTTTATAGTAGCTAATTATTAGAATCATACTATTAACAATATTTGTACTTCTGCCACTGAGCTTTCTATTGGGTCTGTGAACTCTATTATAATTAAATCCATATACTTCTTAAGTGATGCCCTAGTTTAAAATTTTAAGTGTCTTTAAAAAAGAAAGGATTTCCTTATTTTCTCTAATCTTTATTTCACTTAGGAAATAGTGGTCTTTCATCACAATGTGATCTGTATTAACACAACTTTTTTCTTTTCTTTTTTTTTTTTGTTTCTGAGTCATCAAATTAAATATTATTTTTTTAAAAGGCATAATATTTCATAGTTACAAATAGCGTTCCTTGTGAACTCTGTACTCCTGCAATGCGCTAATTATAAAAAACCTAAACTCAGGCATTTTTTTAAAATTATTGTCATTAGTATTACATTGAATTTTACAGGTTTAAAAGTGTCTTCATGGGATTTAACTGTGTCGTTTTTAAACTAGCTGGTCACAGTGTCACGTCTGACTGTGACAGGTTTGCTTTTGTTGGTGATAGAAAATTTCTAGTTCCCAGATATCCTTTTCTGGCCTTTCATTATTGTCAAAGAAGTGTGTTTATCCACGCCCCCTTTACGTTCGATTTCTAGAGTAAATCCACCCTGCATTTGTAGTCCATGTGTCCTTTCCTTGATGCGCTGCTTTTTGCTTCTGTTAACACTTACTCTTGTGTCCCTTCTGTTTGCAGTGTCTCAGTTTGAAACTGAATTCTACATTAGTGGACTTGCACCTCTCTGTGACCAGCTGGTTGTTCTTTCCTATGTGAAGGAGGTTTCAGAAAAAACGGTAATTTTTTTTTTTGTAGCCCCAATACAGAGGGAAGTGTGGGTTCATTATTTAGCACTATAGCCAGATCAGGTTGCCCATGAAAGGGATGTGCTGTAGTCGAGGCACAACTTCTGACCTATAAAATAAGGTCAGCAACGATTATGTATTTACCTTTCAGAAGCCCCACTCGTTGCCTGCCTTTGTTCCTTTGGCCAAGCCAAGAGGAGTCATTTTTTTCTCTTTTTTCCATCTCTTGGTATTTTCGTCGAAAGGAATGAAAGATTTCTTTTGCTGAAGGGCGAAGAAACTAAGCTGACACTGTGCATTAGCAGAAATGACAGCAGCAAAGTTGATCTTCCGCAACAACAGGCACCCCTGTGGTCACAGGGAATTATGGAGAGGGCACTTCATTATTTCCTGTGGTCCAGACAGATTTGCTTACTTCCCAGTGGCCGACTGATTCAGAGCAGCTTGATTTTTTTAGCTTTGAAATAGGTTGCAGTGAAGTCTCAGTTATCAATGGAAATGAGGGTATGAAACGCATGGCCAATAGAAAGCAGCAGAGAATCCAGATCTCATTATCTGTGACTCTGGAGGGAAGCCTGTCTGTGTGATCCAGTGGAGACACTCGATCTTCCTTTGCAGCCTAGATGGGCCCCATTCTCAGCCTGGCTTCACTATTAGAGTCCAGGGGTTCTCTTGGGAAGGGGGGGCAGGAGTGGGTGGCTTCAAGGCATAAACCAAGGAGAGCTTATTGTAGAGGATTTTCTCTTAGATGCTGTATATAAAAGAAATTGCCAATTGATTGTCTAGGCCATTACAGTAAGTAGGCTCTCCTTGTCTGTATCCTCTCCTTTTTTCCCCCTTTTCAATTGGCTTGGAATAAAATGGGAGGGGGGGAAACCCTGGGAGCCCCGGTTTTGAAGTGGTAGCTGCTCTGAAGCATTTCTCTGAGCGAGCACGTGCAGTGGGAAGTCATCACTATAGTAACCTGAAAGCTCTGGGCGCCCATGTTGCTAGGCAATGGGATGCTGTCGACTTTAAGTGAATCCTCCCAGCGACTAAAATCAATAGGGCTGGCTTCTAGCCCTGTTGCAGGACATCACTTTATTATTTTATTTATTTTTTTGAAAAGAAAGAAAAGCAGTGGCTCCTGAGGGAGCAAATACAGTGCTTTCTGATGAGGAAGGTGGGGCAGATTGAGATTGTGATTGAAAGACAGAGGAAAGAAGCAGTAAAATGAAAAAAGGGAAAGCCTCATAAGCAACCGAGCCAAAAAAGAAAGGAAGCAGGGAGACCTTTGATAATAAACAAGACTATCACAAAGGAGTAAAGACCAAAGAAAGGCCAACCTCACAGAGCACATTAGAAAATGGAATTGAGAAGAAAAGAAAAGAAAATGGAGTATTTTCAGAGGAAGAAGTGGGAGGGTCTCAGAGATGATTCACGAATATGTGTGCCGACACATGTAGCTATTTTATGATGCCAAAGTACACCTTAGATTATTAAACATGGAGTAAACTGGTACAATTAAGACAAAAGGAGGAAAGCAAAAGCGGGTTCAAACCTCTCCCCTCTTTTTTTCTTTTCATACAGAAGAGACAGTGTAACCACAACATTAAACCAAACCTGTCTTTATATCATGCCTCTCCTCCCCCAGAACATTCTCCCTTAGACCTGTCACATACGTGCATGTGTCTGCATGGTTGCCATCACGGTCACACGCTCCTCTGTGTTGCCCAATTTTTATGAACCTTATTCTGTTCCCTCTCCATGTGGTTATGTATTCTCCTATCATTATCATTTATAGTGGTTGTGAACTGTTTCATCTAGATTTATTAAGCTGTCCCCTAGTGTTTGTTTCTCTTTGATTCATTGGTAAAACATATGTGCATCCAGAGTCACGCTAAGCATTAGGGATTAGAGACCTAGCAAGACCAAATTCTCACCCTTAGCAGGGCTGCTTGACCAATGAGCAAAGGTTGTAAAGTAACAAGATGACTCACATCACTGACAGTTTTCTTATGCATTTCAAGGAGCGGTTTATGTGACCCAAGCAAGGCGGTTTTCTTTTAATATTATTTGTTTTAAATATCTTTTCTATTCTTGCTATTCTAATTTTGCTATATTTTTGGTCACTGTCCACAGCAGTTCATTTTTAAAATATTCAGATCTTTCCATTTTTCCCCATTGTTTCAAAATTGAGACATTTTTCATTTTTCCACAGATGGGAAAAATTATGCTGTATATTCACTATTTTTCCCCCTTCTACTGGTTGATTTTTTTTATAGCTGCTGTTTTATTTTTGGAATGTTTTGATACGTGTGAGATGCAAAGCTAATGTAGTTACCCCTCAGTTGACCTAACAAAATGGATCTGGGTACTCTTTGAGGCCTCCCGTGTTCCTCAGGGAACCTGGGGTGGTGGGGAAGCACCAACTTGTCTCACGCTGCACCGCTTCATCATCTGGGTTCTCAGCACCCGTGTCACATGGCCCCAAGTCTTCCTTTGGAAAACACTCAAGTGTGTGTATTACACCTGTGTGTTGAAAGCTCAAAAACAAACTTTTAAAGTAAAACAAACTTGACTTCAAGTCTCAGATTCACATAAGTCCCAGTTTCCCCACAAGTGGCAGCCTCACTGTTGGCGGACAGCTGCAGGGATGCAGCACCTGTCCTGTTGATGTCACACAAAAAGGTCAGGAAATAACGTGCTATGATGAGGCTGTCTGTGCAGGTTAGGTTAGAAGGGCTTACATCTTTCAAAATTATGAAGCCAATGCATGCATGTATGCATGCACTTATTCATTCATTCATTCATTCATTCACTTACTCACAAGAGACAGCGAGAGGCAGAGACATAGGCAGAGGGAGAAGCAGGCTCCATGCAGGGAGCCCAATATGGGACTTGCTCCTAGGACCCTGGGATCACACCCTGAGCCAAAGGCAGATGCTCAACCACTGAGCCGCCCAGGCATCCTGAAGCCAGTGCATTTAATGACTGACTAGAATGAATTTGTACAGTTTCTAGAAACATAATGAGAACATGCCTGTTCCTTCTCTTTCCTCCCACCCAGGAAAGAGAATACTGTGCCAGGCCAAGACTAGATATCATCCAGCCGCTCTCTGAAACTTGTGAAGAGATCTCTTCTGACGCTCTAACAGTGAGAGGCTTTCAGGAGAATGAGTGCAGAGATTATCATTTAGGTGAGAGACCAAAGCTCTGGCTCATATTATTTCTTATACTTGTGGTTTTTTCCCTTTTATGCAATTAGCATGACCAGGAATTTAAGTTGAGGTTCTGCAAGGGTCATAGAGAATATCTGGGCCCATGTCTTCTGTCAAAGCTGAGGGCATGAGGCCCAGACATATTACAGAACTAGCTTGAGTTCCCACAGCAGAAGGGTGGGGTAGGCTCTGTGGTCTTTGTTTTTACATTTTGTCTGGTGTCCTAATTAGTGTGACATTTACATGGATGCTGGGCAGCATGGTTCTGTGGTTGCCATATGACTCCCAGCTTCATAGATCTGGAAAGTGTGCTCTGGGATGGCAGAGAAGTCGTCTTTCTATTTGGGACCAAATCCCCAGAGCCTGGAAGGGAGCCTGGTAAGTACTAGGTGTTCGCTGAATATTTGCAGAGTGGGTGAGTGAATGCACTGGTCGCTGCTTAGAAATAAAGGATGAACTACTGATGTTTAGTCATGCCAGGGCATCTGTGCTAGTGTCCTCATATCCTTTAAAAATACATTGATCAAAGTGGAAGAGCCTAAGCTTTTTTTTTTTTTTTTAAGAAATTATTTCCCACTTCATAAACCAATTGACATATTTTCAGAATATTTTCGGTTCTCAATCTGGCCAAAGACAATGAAGAAATATTCTATAGAGTTGGAGCTTTCTTTTATATGGCCCCTAATCAACTGAGGAATGTGAGTGTATATTCTGGACTTGGCAAAAAGCAAATGTGATCCACAACTGGAAGGATCCAAGCTAGGGTTTTTGCTCAGAGCAAACTCTGCTGCACACTTGGAAACCCTTCAGAACAGGTTGTATAATTGAATTCTGCAGGAAACCCTCACGAATGGCATTGTGCACAACATGCCGAAATGATAGATTATGTCCCCAGGGCTTGGGGCATCTGTCATTTATGCTGTAAACGGCCTTGACCTTGATGAGGAGGAAACATTTATTGCCAACTATGGAGTGTAATTGTTCTGTAAAAGTAGAACAGTGCTGTAAGTGGCCATAAATTAAGTGTATATACAGAAGATGAATTCTGATACACAGCCGACTTAGAAATCTTGATCACCTTCTCAGTCGAAGTCACGATGTTAATGTGTTAAATACAGAATTATAAACCTACATTAATTTTTTGACTTTTTTATGGTATTCCTTCCTTCCCTTCCTTTTTTCTTTCAAATAATTTTACTTGTAAATATTTTTTAAAGCACTCAAACCTTCACAGAGCCAAACATACTTGCTCCAAAGGTGAGCAAGTTTCCTGTTCCCTCTGGAGTTGGCTTCCCTAACCAAGTCTCTGAAACTACAGCCAGGGTTTCTGCAGCTTATGCTGTTCCTTTCTTTCCTCACCTATAGAGTACTCTGAAGGGGAATCGCTCTTTTACATCGTGAGTCCAAGAGACATCGTAGTAGCCAAGGAACGAGACCAAGATGACCACATCGACTGGCTCCTTGAAAAGAAGAAATACGAGGTGGTTTTGATTTTCCTTTCCTAAAAGTATTGACACTTCTGTAACATGGAGAGGATAAAAGGTTTCTGTAATAAGTCTTTTGTGTAGGTGAATTAGAGAGCTCTAAACGAAAAATATGTAGTAGGCTAATAACTTTCCAATACTCTTTTCAGAAATTAAGAGGGGAAAAGATTACAAGGAGGTTAACTGGCTTTACTGTTCAGTGGAGAAAGAGGTGGTGGTAGAAGGAGTGGGGTGGGTTAGATCCAGCCTGTCCAAGTGTTTATTTTGTGGCTTCTCAAGGAAAATAAAGTGGAGCTAGTATTTCAGAATTGTCTCCTATATTCTGGTGGTGCCATTCATTTGTGCTAATTTCATATGTAAAGTTAAGCTGTGACGTTATTATTCACTGAGGATGGTTTGGACTACTTTTCTGATGGAATAATGTCCACTTCGTTGAGTCTTAAATCAGACTGATTTGAATAGAAAAATGTCCCATGATGAGCTTTTCTTTTTTAAAAACGAAAACCTTCCTGACTTTAAAAGAAGAAAAGGCAATATTATGTCCATTTGGTGAGAGAAACTCTCTGGATGGGCTTATATGCTAATTAGCTAAAAACAAACAAAAAATATTCCACTTATATGTTGCTTTAAGTTTGTGACTGCCTGAAAGGATTTGGGGAAAAAATGTTTTTCATATATAAACTGGAGTCTAGGTATTGATACAAAAAGTTTATATTTCAATTATTACCATATATTGCTTTAGATCCAGTAGTTCCTTAAATAATTCTTTATGGTTTTTAAGATTGATTTTATATATTAATGTATGTATGTATGTATTTGAGGGTGGGAGGAGGGAGAGGGACAAGCAGACTCTACACTGAGCCCTGATGGGGGGCTCGACCTCATGACCCTGAGGTCATGACTTGAGCCAAAACCAAGAATCAGACACTTAACCAACTGAATCACCCAGGTGCCCCAATAACTTTTATGTTTTATAAACATTTCTGTTAAAGTAATAATTACGAACTTTCCAAAATAAAAGTAAAATCAGGGATTTTTAAAATCTTAGTTGCAAATACACCTAAATGTATGCATATAGTGCATATAGCTTAATTTTTGTATTTTATAGAAGAAACGTACCCCTTTGTCAATGTATGTCATGCAGATTTAGAATGACACATGAATTTTTTTTGTAGTTGGAACCAAAGAAATTTTGTTGTGTTTTGATTTGTGCCTGAAATGTGATTCCAATATCCTAATGTGGAAATGCATTCAAATGGAAATAAGAGAAGTCTTCATTTTGGTTGACTGCTTTTGTTGGAGTTTGAATGCAGTGAGGTTCATTCAACCATAACATTAAAAATGCCTGTGCTTGAGGCAAAAGCCATGGGAAAATGGGGCTTTATTTATGTAGTCCAGAACTTTAAAACATAATAAATATAGTGTTTATAACATCAGTATCTTCCCCATTCTCTCTCATTTTCCCTCCCTTCTTTCTGACTCCTTTTACCATGCTTCTGTAAATACAGGAAGCTTTGATGGCAGCCGAAATCAGCCAGAAGAACATTAAAAGACATAAGATTCTAGTAAGTATGTAATTTTACTATTTGAAGCATAATTTTACCTTTCGATAAGTTATAATGAGGCTGAAAGTAACTTGAGAACAGCTCTTTCCTACCTTTTTGAGATTTTATTTCAGACTAACTCTCTAACCTGCCAGGTCAAAATATCTCATTTTATTGAATCCATTTCTGCTTGTAAACAAGAGACTTGAACACCTTCTAGGAGACAGTTTCAGGTAATTTGGAACCTAGATTGTGAAGCGCACTTTAACTACAAAGCTTTCCAGTTATGTGTGGGGAAGTCTCTTTAAGTCATAGGTAAAATCACATTATTACAAAATTTATCAAAAGTAGTTTCATAAAACCAGATTGTTTCAGTGTCTGCATAGTCACAGAGTCATTTGTGTTGTGGAAACTAATCTAGGACCTCATATACATTTTCATTACATTTTGGACTCTGGAAAAAGCCCATTTCTTTGCTAACTGTGACAATGGATGTGCAGATGGAAAGCCAGAGAGAGTGTGAAGGGACCAGTGAGTCCAGCACCCTTGTTGAGAGATGAAAACTCTTTTATGGCTATTTGGGGTTGTAGCACAAATTCCTTCTGCCTATACTTTCCTCACCTTAAGCTTCTCTCAAACACCTTGTAAAAGCCTAATGCCTTGAGAGTGTACACATAAAAGAACTCAGGAACCCAAAGGAGGAGAGAGAACCAGATCATCTTTTTTCCCTCCATTCAAAATTGTGGAGCGTAAATAAGGATTGTCTAGAAATGGAGAGGACATTCTGCCCAATAGAATAGTATACGTGACAGTGCAGAGAAGTGAAACCATGTGGCCTGCTTGGTTATGTGGGGCATTTGCAGAGTGTATATATGGGTAGCAAGAGCCAGATTCTGAAGGCCCATATATAATTAGGAGCTTGGCTTCATCTTGAGACCTCTACAGTTTATGCTTTCAGTACCTCACCAAATGTGCCTGTTAGAAAGATTCTCTGATGGAGAAAGGGGCCAGAGGATAGCCAGCTGAAATGGAGATCAATCAAGAATGGCTTCCTTCTTGGTAGGGAGGTGAAAGGATCAGTAAGAATGGAGAAGTGAAGACAAATGGAGGATACATTTAACCAGACTCTGCAGATTATGGTGGTTGGCTCCTCATGCATATGAGAGCAAGAAATCTAGCCTGACTTCCAGTCTTTGGGCTTGGGCTTCTGGTGGATGGTCTTGCCATTCCCTAAGAGAAAGAGAGAGAGAGACCATGCCAGGGAGAACGGGATGGAGGAGTGTGGGTAGATTAATACTGGTTTTGACACATTGGGTTTGGGTCAACTCTGGGACATCCTAGTGGAGCACAGGGAAGAGATCTGGACTCCAAAAGATTCCAGAGATTTGTCCGCAAACAGGTGGAATGCATGAGTTTGAACCAATCCGCACGCAAGGGTGGGCATCTAGCCTCAGAAAACAGAGAACTTGAATGGAACCATTGGAAATGCCCACGTTTGAGGAATGACATGTCCAAAACAGTTTTGGAACGGCAGAGGAAGGCTCTGTCATGGGAGCAGGGAGAGGAGAGCATTTCAGGGTAAGCAAGCTAAAGTAGTTGAGGTGAGCAGGCCAAAGGTAAGATAAACTAACTAGTTGGTTGTCCGTTGGGTTTGGTAATACAAAAATGACTAGTGAATTTTCTCTGTATTATTCATTCCCAATGTGCTGTAAGGAGTGATAAGTGAGGAGATGATGGATGATGAAGTAGAGTTGCATGTTGACCGTCAGGTTGGCTGTGAAGTGAAAGAGAGTAGACTGTGGCTGGAGCCACGTGGTCATGAAGAGGTCCTTGGTGATGGGGAGTATTTTGTGTGAGAGAGACACAGAACATGCTTACACAAAGGGAAGAGAGAAAACTTAGGTTGAGGAAAGAAGGACAGAGAAAGAGGATGAGTGGTAGAATAAGTTCCACAGTGGGGTGGGGGCCTGGCATGAGGACAAAGGTTGGAGAGATGGGCTCTGCAAAGGAGATGTTCTCTTCTCTAACCCTGGACAGAGAGACTTCAGAAATACTGTAATGTGTAGTCTGTTTGCAGAAAACGAAAGTTAGGCACCCCTTTTTTTACTCGTTAGTTTATACAGATTTGAAATAGGATTTCCTACATAGTCGTTATTAGAGTAAAAATTTAACGAACTATGAACTATTAGTATTTTCCTGCAGCCTTGAAATTTCCAGCAGTCCTGTACATTAGTTACACAGAGACTTTTTTTTTACCCCCTCCTAACACAGTGTAATTTCCTACCAGGCAGAGAGAGACATGGGCTCCTGCCATTTCCGCTGTACAGGAGGAAATCTCACACCTTTTTTGTATATAAACTAGAATGTAAAATCCAAGTTTTGTTACATACGATAAATTTAAGCTTCTCATGAAGATGCTTTTAGTTGGAAATAATATTTCGCAGGAGTAGTCTTGGGGAGATCAAACAAGAGCTCTCGTGTCTTTGGTGTAACGCGGTCCACCTGATCCTTTCAGAGCGGAGGTGGCGTCAGCGAATGGATTTTACGCAGAAGCCAGCCCTTGCACTGCTGTGAACCCATTTCTTCATCTGTAAACTCATGGGTGTGAATCATGTTTTAGCTCATTTTCACATTAATGTTAACTTTAAGATTCAATATTTCCCTTTAATATGATCTGTCGTGTATTTCCTACAGCATTTTTTCAGACTTGATATAGAGGAGACCAGTAGCTCAGAGCTTAGAGATGAAAGCACAAGAAGCAATTTTATATCTGTGACAGTATGAAATTGTTAGACCATGTTTCTAATGTTGCAGATTTCTTTTGTAGAAAATCTCCTAATCGGGGGCAGGTTAGGAGCCTTTATCATAGGAATATAATTTTTTTGTGAATTCTAAAATTTGTGAAAATAGAAATATAAGTGCATTTAAATCTGCTTAGGAAGGAAATGAGCATAATTACATACAGCACACTCAGATGTATAAAACAGGTTCTAGCCAGTAGGACCCCAGTGTTATGGCCTACTCGGGAATTGAGGCTCAACTTTTCAGTTGTTCTGGTTAATTATGAAATCTCTTCATTTAATTTTCCTAGGATATTGGCCTGGCATATATAAACCACCTGGTGGAAAAAGGAGACTATGACATAGCAGCTCGGTAATAATGACATTTTCATGATCATTTGTTAGTATAAATAGAATTGAGAAATGTTAACAGTAACATAAGCCATTCTCTGAGGTCAACATTTTTTTGTATCTTTCTTTCAGGGGTGATTTTTGAGTATTAGTGGCTTTAACTACAGAATGGATTTATTACTTAATCCACTTACTGTCTCATTTTGACCAAAGTGAGACAATTTAATGAGAAAGAGGTAAAAAATCATGAAGAGTCTGAGAGTTTACCCTTTTTATAAGCTAACAAGTAGCACATGGGTACCAGCAGAAGACAGGAGACTCCTGGGTCAGAGATGCAGGCCTAACTCAGCAGTGGTAGCCAGAGTATTGGCATTTGTACCAGATCCCATAGCACCACATAGAGGACTGTCTGGGTGATACTTCAGAGGGCAGTGGTTCCTGTTCCAGGAGAGGGACCCCGAGCTTTGGGTATCTGACTTCTTTTATAATGGGCAGTGAGCCTGCCTGCCTTTAACTTCAGAGGAATGAGATCTGTTTATTATATTGGATGCTAAACAAACCTGCCCTGTGCTCTGGAGGGGAACACTATCTTTGTCTTTCATTTCCAGAGCTGTTCCCTTCACAAGCATCCTTGAGAAGGCAGTCAGTGCCACTGCTTATAATTCAAAGAGAATTGTCTCCCAGCAAGAGGGTGGCAAATCTGTGGAAGTGACCAGATTTCAGGCTTCAGGTTTGCAGGGGTCTGCATGGACAAGAACATAAATGGTGGACAAGAACATAAATGTTACACAGTGGTCGTCAGTGGTGTGTGTGTGTGTGACTGGTTCCCCCTGAAGCTTCATGATGCTTGCCTGCAGGACGAGGGGACAGCCTAGCAACATAGCCTTCACGCCTACCTTGCATCTTTTGAGATTTAGGGAAACCTGTTTCTTTGATGTGTAAATTAAGTTTTTATTCATATATAAATATTTCTCCAGATTATATACTATGATAGGACTCTACTTTTCTTAAGTCTGATTTTGGTAGTCCATTATTTAAAGCCATTTAAGAAGTGGTTTAAATTGGTACTTTGGGGTATGATGGACATTCCTTTAAGACGAGAAAGGTCCCAAAACCAGCAGCGCTTATCTGGATAGTAGAAGACTCAGAACAGGATAATCTTTGGGAAAGCCCCTAATCACAGTCTTCTGAAAGGATTCATCTTCATTTATAAGTATTTTGTAATAATTGTCATGATTTCTAGCAACCTTGTGTATACAATCAAGTGGTTATCTAGTAATACCTTTACATTCATTGGTACTTGACATAAAAATTTGTCAAAACTCTGGGATGAGAGAGTTATCTAAACCAATAGAGGAAATGTCTATTTACTCATTTTTTTTTTCTTTCTTTCTCCCTGGGATGTTTTTACTGCCAGCAAATGCCAGAAAATTCTTGGGAAAAATACGGCACTCTGGGAATGTGAAGTTTATAAATTTAAAGAAATTGGGCAGCTTAAGGTAAGCATAGTCTTATTTTGAACTCTGAATTTTTGTATATTGTATATTAATACTGAGATGGAAATAAAATTAAGACAATAGTAATCAGTTCTTTCCCAGAAAGCATGTTAGCTAGGAAGAAAAACCAAAATATAAATCTGATTCATTTTTAATGTGTATAAAATATACACATATATACTCTACCTTCTTATATATCTCCAATTCTGTGTTTAGATAAAGTTTTCATATTTTTTTGTTTTTTGTTTTTTTTAAAGATTTATTTATTTGAGAGAGAGAGAAGGAGCGCACAGGGGTAGTGGCAGAGGGAGAGAGTCTCAAGCAGGCTCCTGGCTGAGTGCAGAGCCCAACACAGGGCTGTATTCCACAGCTCCCAAGATCATGACCTGAGCTGAAACCAGGAGTCAGATGTTTAATGACTGAGCCACCCAGGTGCCTCTGAAGTTTTTATGTTCTTTTTAATGAATATGGAAAGCAGGTATAGTCTCATCCTGTAGATTATAAAATGAAGCTTTTTTCTTTTAAATTTTTTTTTTTTTAATTTATTTATGATAGTCACACAGAGAGAGAGAGAGGCAGAGACATAGGCAGAGGGAGAAGCAGGCTCCATGCACTGGGAGCCCGACGTGGGATTCGATCCCGGGTCTCCAGGATCGCGCCCTGGGCCAAAGGCAGGCGCTAAACCGCTGCGCCACCCAGGGATCCCTAAAATGAAGCTTTTTTCAAATGCATTGAAGAATTAATGCATTTTTCAAATACTGTTTTACTTGCTGAAAGATAAATGGAAAAATTTGACCATGTAGCTATAACAAGTAATTTGATATTTCATGTTTTTACCTTCTTTTCCTTTTCAAGTTTTCATTAAATTTATGGTTAGTTACATACACTGTAATATTAATTCAGGTGTAGAATTCAGTGACTTACCACTTATATACAACACCCAGTGCTCATCACCACTAGTGCCCTCCTTAATCCCCATCACCTATTTAATCTATCCTTCACCTCCCTCCTGTCCAGTCACCCTCAGTTTGTTCTGTGTATAGTTAAGAGTCTGTTTTCTGGTTTGCCTCTCTCTTTTTCTTTTCCCCCTTTACATGCATATTTTGTTTCTTAAATGCCACATATGAGTGAAATCATATGGTGTTTATCTCTCTCTGGTTGACTTACATTGTTTAGCAGAATACTTTGTAACTCTATCCATGTCATTGCGAATGGCACAATTGCATTCTTTTTTATGGCTGAGTAATAATCCATTGTATGTATGAATACACCACATCTTCTTTATCCATTCCTCAGTCAGTGAATATTTGGGCTCTTTCCATAATTTGGCTATTGTTGATGATGCTGCTATAAACATCATAGTGCATGTATCCCTTTGAATCAGTGTTTTTGTATTCTTTGGGGAAATGCCTGGTAGTGCAATTGCTCGGTCATATGATGTTCTATTTTTAACTTTCTGAGGAACCTCTATACTGTTCTCCAGAGGGGCTGAACTAGTTTGCATTCCCAACAGTGTAAGAAGGATCCCTTCCTCCATGTCCTTGCAGACACCTGTTGTTTCCTGTGTTGTTAATTTTAGCCATTCTGATTGGTGTGAAGTGGCATCTCATTGTGGTGGTGTTTGTTTGTTTGTTTGTTTTTAAGATTTAAAAAGTTTTTTTATTCATGAGAGACACAGAGGCAGAGACATCGCAGAGGGAGAAGGAGGCTCCCTGCAGGGAGGCCAATGGGGGACTCAGTCCTTGAACTCCAAGATCATACCCTGAGCTGAAGGCAGACGCTCAACCACTGAGCCACCCAGGTGTCCTTTATTGTGGTTTTGATTTATATGTCCCTGATGATGAGTGATGGTGAGCACCTTTTTATGTGTCTGTTGGCCATCTGGATGTCTTCTTTGAAAAAAAAAAGTCTATTCATGTCTTCTGCCCATTTTTTAACTGGATTATTTGTTTTTGATGTTCAGTTTTATAAATTGTTTATATATTTCAGATACTGCCCTTTATCAGACATATCATTTGCAATATCTTCTCCCATTCTGAAGGATGGCCTTTAGTTTTGTTGATTGCTTCCTTTGAAGGAAACAATTTACCTTTCAACTTAATGTACAACATCCAAACTAAACAATTAAGTATTCCTGTTGTTAGTTTAAAACATTTAAAATGTTTTCAATATTTATAAGCCTTTAGTGTTCAGTGTTCTCTTGGAGTCATGAATAAAATTTCCAGTTGAACCTGGCCAGCTCAGTCAGTGAGGAGACTGCCTTTAACTGAGATCGTAATCCCAGGGTCCTGGGTTCGAGCCCCATGTTGGGCTCCCTGCTCATCGAGGAGTCTGCTTGTCCCTCTCTCTCTGTCCCTCCTCCCCACCTGTGTTCTCTCTTTCTCAAATAAATAAATAAAATTTTAGAAAAAAAACATTCCCAGTTAGGTTGCCTGCCCTATGACTAGTGCTTTGCCCTATGGACACTTTTTGTCTTGTTTATTGGGCTGCTCTTGGAAGATTATATCCAGTCCTGTGGCTGGGGTCAGACTGATGGCTCTGTAACCTAGACCTTTCTTTTTAATTCAGTATACGTGCTAGAGGTGTGTGATGGCCTTTTTCCTTGTATGAACTGCTGATAGCAACCACTCAGATCATTGTGAATCCATTTCTTTCCCAAATTTGTTCCTCATCATTTCAGTCTCTATCTGGGACATCACGGTGTGCCCATTCCTCAAAGCCACCACCTGATGAGAACATCTGACTCACCTCCTCATGCTGTTTCATCTCCACTTCTCCTTAGTCTTAACGTGTCGACACCAGTGGGGCCCCTACCTCGGGGGCCACGGCCTCGACTCTTGTCTGTGCTGTTGCAGGCCTTCTGAGAGATCTGTGAACAACCTCACCCCAGAGGTAGCTGCTTAAAAAAATAAATCTGCTCTTCTCTTCTTCGCAAAGTGTAAAATCCAAATTGTTTTCACAGCAAACCCTTGCCTTTCTCCCCAGCCTTATCTCACTTCTCTGACCGCCGTCTCACAGCTCAGAGCC